>NC_048597.1:140192680-140792680 GCF_003668045.3 Cricetulus griseus
TTGACACAAGCTAGAGTCATCTGAGAGGGAAGAATTTCAATTGAGAAAATGCCTCCATCAGATCTGGCTGTATGCAAGCTTGTTAGTCATTTTCTTAATTAGTGATTATGGGAGGGTCCAGTCCATTGTGTGTGGTGCTGTCCCTGTACTGGTGGTCCTAAGTTCTACAAGAAAGCAGGCTGAGCAAGCTATGGAGATCAAGCCAGTAAGCAGCACTCTTGCATGGTCTTTGCATTAGCTCCTGCCTCTTGGCTCCTATTCAGTTTGAGTTCCTGCCTTGGCTTCCCTCATTGGACTGTGATTTAGGATATGAAAGCCAAACAAACCCTTTCCTACATGAGTTGCTTAAGATCATTTGGTTTCATTACATCAATAACAACTCCAACTAAACACAGGTCATTCACACTCCAGGTAGTTTCATCATTTCTTCTTTTTGTTCTACTTTATGTTATTGATACAATGGTCTGAGGTTTTCTTCTGGGATTTCTCCCTTGTCCGAGAGGACAGGATAATCTTGTTCATGTGTGGTTATGTCTCGGACCTTGCTGTTTGGATGTCCCTCCTTTCTTCCCTTGGGAGCTCAGGTGGACTCATGTAGTGGCCTGACACACACGTAGCCACTGTTGGTCTGCTGATTTTCAGTATTAAGTGTTGACAGAATGCATGTATGACTGTATGACTGTCAGAACTCTGCGATTACTGCAACCAGATCAGGTTTCCCCACAGCTCTTCCCTGACCTGCACAGACTGGGGGAGGTTGAAGAACATGCATTTTATTAGGACACTGAGTGGGCAAACCATTAAAGGAGTGAGCTCAATGGAACCTTCAAGACACTGATCATCACAATCCCAAGTCCTTCTTGGTCACATGTGGCTTTTCACATTTACTCACAGGTCACATTACACTAATTAGCATTTAAAATGTTCCCTTATGCCTTCCTTTTATATTCTGGCTGAGCCAAGCATATGTATGTGTAAGAAAGCATATTTGCAGGTATGTTCCTTCAGTCTGTGAACTTGCAGACTCTCAGACAGTACTGTTTTATACTCTTAGTGAAGACATGTCTAGCACATTTTGTTCAAAGACAGATGAATCAAAGCAGGTATGATCTTTGCCTTTAAGAAGCTTCCAAACGCCCAGCAAATCCATTCCAAGCTATAGACCTGAGCGAAATGCAAGCAAGGATACGTTTAAACAAAAAGTGTATGAGTGTTCACAGCAACATTACCTATCACCTCAAAGTGGAAACAGCCCAGATCTACAACAATTGGTGCATAAGTAAAGATAGCATATCCACTCCATGGAATATTATCTAGCCATCAAAACAATTGATTCACTAGTGCATGCAGCAAGAGAGATAAACTTTGGAAACATTGAGGTAAGTGAAAGAGACCAGGTACAAAAGACCTTGTAATCTATAGTTCATTTATTTAAAATGTGCAGGATATGCAAATGTAGAGTCAGAAGCATCAGTGATTTCCCAGAGCTGGCGAAGGGAGCAACTGAGTGTACCTAGTAAGTAACTTAATGAGTACTGAGTGTCATTTCAGGGATGATACACATCCTGAAGTTGATTGGTGATGGTTGAGCTACTCTGTAGTTACACCCTAAAAACCATTAAGTTGTATATTTTTAAAGGGAGAATTATATGGTGTGTGGGCTGTAGTTCAGTTTAGGGGAAAAATAAGAGGAGGGAGATGTTTAAAAAGAAGTCAGTACAAATTTCTTTTCCTATCTAGACTCCAAGATAAAGTCTACAGTATTCTTTTTGGGGGCAGCCCCCACACAAGGACTGGCCTCCTGAAGGCAGAGTCGAGTAAGTCACCAGAGGAGAAGCTCCTCCCATGCCAGTAGTGTGTTAGAGCAAGCCCAGGTGTCAAGGCTTAACCAGAAACAAATTGGAAACCCTGGAGTTGGAGCAAACCCCCCTTGTGACATTTACCACTTCTTACATAAGAAGCAGAGGGATTTTTATCTCCAGGTTTCACAGTGCAGAAATAGCAGTAATGCTGCAGTATTCTGTCCTCTGGGTTGCCTGCGCTCTGTTTCTCTGATGAGCTAGGAAGTGATGGAGACAACATATTGGGGAAATGCGGAGGAGGACAAACAGCTCCTGCAAGAAACCTGGGAATTACACTTGAAATCCCCTCCTCTCCTCCTCTCCTGAGTCAATCAGTTGCCCAGTTCTGTATCTATCACTTGATAATCTCCTTTCTCCCCTCCAGCCTGAGCTGTGGTCTTTCATCATCAGGGACTTCATTTATCATTTCCTGAATTACCACAGCACCTTCCTGAACTGTCCTCATTGTGCCATCCAGTTCTACCCCTTACCTTGCTGCAGCCACTTCCACATCTGTTTTCCAAAGTGCAGATTCACACTTGGAAAATGGAAATCTGACCTTGAACTTCTATTACAGACATGCTCTTGCTTCTAACGTTTTTCTAGATACAACCCATCACCCATGCTCTACAGGCATGATGATGTCTTCTAGACCCTGAACTAACCTGTGACAGAGTTCCTTGCAGGTTTTGTAATAAAAGGTCCTGCCATGTTCTTTCCCTCCATCTCCTTCTGCTATTGAATTTAACTTGTTCAGGTTTCAACTTGAAGGTAACTTTTCACTGAGCAAAACCTCTGTCACTGCTTCAGCATCTCATCAGATAGTCTCCTCCTCCCAGAACACCTCCCTACCCCATACAACTTTGGAACACTGTTCCACTTTTAATTAATTATTCATTAAATGTCTGCCCCTACAGCTGGACAGTAAGCTTCCAGGAAAGTGAGGCTTTGCTGGGATGATTCACAAATGTGTCCTGTGCCCAGCCCAAGTAGAACAGAATAGTTCATGCTCATTCTCTCTTAGAAATGGAGTGATACTATTGTAACCCAGATACAACAAGGAGGGCCTAGACCCTCCCCCAAATGATATGACAGACTTTGAATGTCCCTGGTGGATGGTCTCACTATCCCTGGAGAGGAGTTGGGGGATAGGTTAGATGTTTGGTGGGGAACATGGGAGGATGAAAGGGTGAGGGAATAGGGGGTGGATATGTAAATATGAGTAGTAATTAAAGAATTTAAATAAAACAAACAAGCAAAAGGAAATCCTGGCCAGAGGGATGGAGGCCAGAAAGGAGGGTGAATGTCAAATCAGGGCAGGGTGTTGAGTCTGCTGAGCATCTCCTATGTTGAGGTAGGGACTCCTCTGAGCTAAGGTTGACCAAGATAAGCCAAGGCATCCAGGGAGCTCTGAGGGGAGTTGGAAAGCCTGACTCTGTGCCCTATGCAAGGCATAGGAGGCACCAGAGCCTGAAGTATCTGGTGTGGCTTAGCAGTGTCAGGGCACAGGAAGAGGGAATGCTAAGGATCCAAGAGACAGGCAGGACCCAGGCAAGGGATTTTAGATGGCCCTGACACCAGTAACATGCCTTATGACCTGTGAGATCACGAGATCAGGATGATGCCATTATCAGCTCCATGAAGAAGATGCCCTTGGCTGCTGTTCTCTTTTGTGGCACGTACCATCTGTACCTCCTCCAGATTCTGTGCTAGGGCTGTCCTGGTGATAGAAGCTGACCTTCCCAGAATGGCGGGTTTGTTTCAGAGCCATCTTCGCTGAGGTGGGGGATTCAAGGTCTATACCTCAAGAAGGATCTCTTTCTAGATTTCCTTCCCCCTCTTGACTGCATGGACATGTATCTGCCCTGCCTTATAAAACCAGGGCTTGCCCAGAGGCAGGAAGTGCCATACAGCTGCAGTTAGGCACACATTAGAGTCTACTGCTGTCACTCATAGTCTGTGTGACCTTGGGCAAGTTTTATTATCTTCCAGAACTTGGAAACTCATTTGCAAATTGGGCACAAGAATAATACCTACCCTATAAGGCTATCGTAAGAATACAATGAAATATTCTATGTATGCAGAAGGAAAATTCCATAAATATTAGATATTTTATTAGAAATTTGTCCCAGTGCCCCACTACCCTTCTTGCAGAGGCTTGTCTTATTAATAATGCATGAGCTTGCTTCCTTACAGATCTACTGTAAGCCAATTTTTCTCATTGTGCTTCAGGTGAGTATGGGGAGCAGATGGTCACCAGCCCCCTGATAATGCCTTTGGGGACAGATGTTAACGAGGTCAAGGGCTTGCAGTTTGTCATGGAAGAGATTGGTTTGGCCTTCCCCCTAAGCCTCAGGTCATCATACTCTAGCCAATTTCAGGCAGAAAAGGAAGATTTCCACAAAGAAGTATGCACTTAGATCAAGAATCTCAGTCCTGCAACTTCTCCATACTGGACCCTTGGGAGAGCCACTTAATTTCTATGACTCCCACTTTTCTCATTTATAAAATCAATATCCTAGAACAAACCCTTTTCTCTGTGGATTGTCCTGGAGGTTAAAGAAAATAACATGTATATAAAGACTTAGAACAGAGACTGAGAAACAGCTCTTCAGTTAAGCAGTGTGGTGGTGAATTTCGTAGCCATAATGGCTAAAGCAGTGTCCAGACAGCTGGATGTGCCTTCATGGGCGTTCCCAGAGAGATCATCACTGTAAACAGTTGACTGAGTGAGTGAAGCTCTGCTCTTGCCAGTCGGAGTTGGCCATCTCCAGTCTGTTAAGAGCCCAGACAGGACCTCAGAGAATAGTTATGGTGAGTTTTTTACTTCTTTTAGAACTGGGACACCCATCCTCTCCTGACTTAGGACTTGGAAGCTCCAAGTTCTGCTTCCAAGACTTATGCTGGCATTCCTTCCCAAACCCGTAATGTCAGGTTTCTTGGTTCTCTAGCTTGTAGAGAATACATAGTGGGATATCTACATTTCATAGTTTTTGAGCCAGTCCTCTAATATACTATCTTTGAATCTGTCTATCTACTATTGGCTCATTTATGTATCCACTTGTTCATCTGTCCATGTATGCACCCATCTCTCTCCTGCTTATTGGGTCTGTTTCTCTGGAGAACTCTGTCCTTTCTTACATTTTAATCTAATTGTGATTGATCAATATAAACCTATCTCCAAATTAGGAAAGGCTCTTTTAAGTCATGTATTCAGCCATGCTGCCCTATATGTAACTAACTCTCTGGTCTTCCCTCTATTGTTTGTAGTTCCTATAGTATCATGGTAGAGGTCCTCTTTCTTTATCAAGGGGCAATAATTTCAATTTGCTTCAGGTCAGTACCATATTTTTAAAAACATTCCTCTAATTTGTAGTCTTCTACTCATTTCATGTATTAATTCCACATATTCTTTTCATGTTAGCATTTTTCTAAAATGCCATTCTAATTATTATCTTCCAGCTTGGAGTTCTCCATTGTCCCCCTCCCCTCCAGCCAGACAATGATTCCTCTGGTCTTTATTCAGGATTTGCCTACAGATGATGTGAAAACTCTCAAATAGTAAGAAAGCAAGCAGCTGGAAATGGACATAAGATGTGCAGACACTTCTCCTAAGAGTAGTTAAGCTAACACATTAAAAATATGTTAGCATCATCTGTAAACAGGAAAATAGGAATTAATAACACCATGATATAGCACTATTCATTTATGAGAATTGCTAATGTGGAAAAGGGTTTATCATACTAAATACTGGCAAGACTAGAGAGTGAGTAGAGCTCTTACTGCTGACTGGGAATATAATGTCATACAATGAAGCTAACAAGTTTCTTAAGAAAATCATATGTACCCTATGACATAGTCATTCTATTCCTAGGCATTTATTCAAGAGAAATATGTATGAGATATATGTGTGCCTTTACATATATTTATGTAAAGATTACACATTAAAATCCATATATGCTCTTCCTTGTAGCAATCAAGAACTGATAGCAGCATCAATGTCTGTCTTCTGATAAACAAATAAACAAACATATTTACACAACAGAGTGTGATTAGTGACAAAAGAATGAACTGTTGATGCTGGCCTACATGGGAACCTCAAAAGAGTTATGCCAGTGAATCAGCAGACAAAACTATAAGCCATGCAATTCCATTTAAATTAAATACAAGATCAAGGCAATGTATAAAAGGAACATAGTTTGCATGGGACATGAGGAAGGGAGTGAAGGAGTGCTCACACAGGGACACAAGAAACAGGGTAAAATGGATGTCCATATTTTGATTGTGTTGATGATTTTATGGATTTATAGATAGGTTAAAATGTATCAAGTTATACATATTAATTATGTGATGTTCACATCAGATATACCATAACAAACCTATCAAATTAAAAAAAAAAACTCTAAGAAAACACAAATGAAAAGCCTAGCTCTAGTTTTTGCTCCTTTAGCATCCCTTTGCTTGCATAGCTGTGGGCACTGTACTACTCTCTTGAAGAATTATAGAAGAGTCAAAGGAGGGACCATGAAGTTCATACCTTCACAACCTGATTTGTTCTTCTTCCATGCCTATGTGTTAAATAAAGACAGTTTAAGCTAAAAGAATTTTCTGAATCATAAAATCCATATAACCCTTCAGCAAAATCCACTTCCTCAGTGAAATTATTTCCCACTGAAAAGGGGAAAAAAGAAAATCCACATATATGTATTTAAGAAATTGAGAAAATAACAACTGTAAACTCAAAAGAGGCTCTTGGCTTCTTTAAGGACAATAATTCAGATTGGTAAAGTCAGGCTTTTGTGCAGGGGTGGGGTATGGCTCAGTAGGGGGTTGTCCAGGACTGGAGGGCATTCAAAATACTTTATTTAGGAAGGAAGCACACCCAAGCCAAGTGGCACTTTCACAATGACCCATGGAGGGATTCATTTTATGAGGCTTATTAGTGAATTTTTTGAAATGTAAATACAGCATGCCATTTTTTTTTCAAATGCTATAATGGACTGTGCTGGGGTAATCTAAGTGCTGCAACTGCATAAGTTACTGGTGCTGCCTCATACAAGATGACTTGGGGGAGTCACTCTAATTAGTTCTGTGGTTACACTGGCTGCTACTTGGTGCAACAGTAAGAATCTTCCATAAGTGTGAGAGAGACCCAAGTCTAATGTTACCAGTGATTAAAGTGAAGCAGTTCTCACTTTGTCAGAGACCCATCATACCTGCCTCTTAGAGTGTAGTTATCTAAAGTCCCACCAAGCAAGGGGCTGGGAGCCTCACACCTGCCAACACTGAAACCATCATTGGTTCATGGCTTTTCCTATGACAGACTTGTCTCCAAAGAACCATTTTTCTTCCAGGCCACCCATTTCACATGGCATGTGAACATATCCAATCACTCTCTAGATCCTAACTTTTGGTGGCTATGCAACCAGAACAGTTGCCTCACCAATGGATGTGTCTTAATTCTGTTTGTAGGAGATTCAGTGTCACCCCCATGCAAAACAGAAATACGTGTTTTTGTGTACATGGGAAGATGCTGTCCCCAAGTTATTGTACAGAGCTATGCTCATGGAAGGGCTGTGTTCTGCAAAGACTAAACCTTGAACAGGATCATCCTGAACAAAGACAACACAGCATGCGGTTTGTTTGTTTTTGTTTCTCCCTCTACTACCACTCCTTGAAGAAGCAGTTTTGAAGTCACTGATCCTTACAGTGTCCTGTGATATTTCAGGAGAAACCAATGAAATGAAGATAGTGAGTTAGAATTTGGCTAGTGCTAAACCCATGCAGGTGTTGAGGCCCCCAATGTCTTATGTTAATGGAACCAATATGGTAGAAAGTTAATCCAACTCTAACGGTTGGAGATGGGACTTGGGGAGGTAATTAGAAAGAGAAATATTATTAGAATGGAGCTCCCACAAATGAGTCACCGCACATCCAGACCCAGTGTTTCATGCCATGTGATGATCTCTGTCACTCTGAGATTCTGCAGTCAAGGAGGCTGTCACCAGATGTGGCCCTACAACCTCGTATCTCCAAATAAGCCTCATTTCTTTAGAAAGGAGTGTGCCTCAGGTGTTTCATTACAGTCATGAAAAATGGGCTAGTACACCAACCTAGCATATGGTGGCTTGTGATCATGCTGATGTCTTCTTTGCATACTCAAGCAGGTAAAGCCTCTTTTTGAGAAGTGTTTGCATAATGTCTTGCTGATTGTTGTAACAAAGATGGCAGAAGATATACACCTCTGCAGTCCCCTTTGTAGATGACAGGCTTGCTACAGTGAAAGAGGAACAAAGAAAGCTAGTGGGGATGGAAAGTTGATTTGGGGAAGACATGAAAACATTAGGCCAGCTACAAGTGTGGACAAGGGGCTTTCAGTTTCCAGGACAGATTGGTAGAAAATGCTGAGGTAATGGTGCCAGATTGTCTGAGTGTAATTGAGACTTAACTATATGGCAGCTGTGGGTCTATAGGCAGACTACATACCTCAGTTATCGTATCCATATAGGGGACATATTATCTGTCCTCAGTCTGGTTGCCAGCTTCCAATCAGGTAATGTGTGAGAATACTTGGACAGCAGTCAGTGCATAGCAGGTATCAAGCAGGTATCAACCTTCCTCTCACCTCCCTGTGTCTCTTTTTCTCAGCGACTTGTACAGTATCTGCTGGGCTTCTGCATCATCCTTCACAATAGCATCAGCAATTCACAATCCTGATCCATTTGACATCTATCTACTAGACAAACGTTTTATAGATATTTTAATGTGAGGCTAAGAGGTGGGATGCCCAAACCCTCCATTCCCATAGCCCCTTCAAAGGAATGTCATCTCATCCCTACATGACACTCTCCGGACCACAGAGGATGGGGAGAGCACAGACACCAATAAAGAAGTCCATTTTCATTAGAGTGCTCAGTCTTTGGAGGTGCTTCTGTTCACTGTTATCCAGTGAAATGTACCACACCCTCATGCCCATCTTTCATCCTTTGGAATTTCCATCTCTAAGGCAGATATGTCACTCAAAATAATGAAGACATAAGGGATGAGGACCTATCTTAGAAGTTTGTTGGCATCTTTTATTTATTTTTTATTAAATTCTCACTTCATGTTTTGTCCTAGACTAGACAAATGAGAAACCAGAGAGAAATGATCCCTGAGATTGGTCAAAGGAAAGCTAGGTTCTTGATGGCAATTAGTAAGTACACCACGTCTGGGCACTCTGTATGAGGGTACAGGAAGATGACAACTGAATCCAAATTTGGAGGTGCCATGGAGCTAGAAGAGACTTTTCAAGTAGGTTTGAAGAATAAGCAGAAAAATGTCATGTATCAGGACTGTTTGAATAAAGCTTAAAACCCATATGAGCCTGGGGGAGTCACTTACTCTGGACCAGAGCCACCCAAACTGTAAAACCCAGGCTGTAACTGGTGGGTTGCCTTCACTGCTGTGGGCTTTTTTAGGTCTAGTACTGCATTTGATCTGGAAAAGAAAGGGCTCTTTCTTCTGACTTAAGCTTGTGCATGGACTATTAATCCTTCCCAGTCCTGCACCCCACCTCTCAGGTCTGTGGGATGACTCTCAGCTATCAGGGCAGTTTGTGTTTCCCAACATGTACATCGTCTGCCTGAATTTCATGTCTACCCATTGTGAAGACTTATGACAAAGGACTATCTATGTATTTCCTAGCAGTCTGGAAGTAACAGGTCTCTGAAGAGTGTTGACAGCAATGGCAGGTTAGAAGTGTAGCTAAGGAGAGGAGAGCATGAGAATACGATTGGTCTACAGGGATGTCTCCCAGAAATCCCCCCTCTGGGACTTTCAGATAAAGTATCTAACATCCTTTTTGCAGCCGCTTTTCCCCTAGAAACAAAACTCCATGTTTTACATCTCATTGCAGGCACCCAGCTGCTGATAAACCTGTCAGGAACAATTGTGTCCCCATGTAGATAGGCTGTCAAGCCTCCTGTCTGCTGGGGCTGCCGCTTTCAGGGTTGCTCCTTTGTCTGAGCAATTGAGATTCAAGGGAGTCTGTTTCCTTCCCTCTCCTTCCTTGATGGTTCCAAGAGCTTGGAACCTGACACCAAAGTGGCATGGTAATGGATGCTGGGCCCTTATGGCCTGAGGGAATGAGTCAGTGAGGTGGGGAGACTGGAATGAACCTCCAGAGGCTGATCTACATAGTGATTTTACAGCCACAGAGACTAGAATGTTGTCATACAGACTGCACACACTAAATATACCTTAGACACATTGTTTGTTTCTCTAACCCTTGGCTTTTCCACCCTGCTTCTGAAGTGGAGATTACAATTATCTCTGTATTTTTAGGAGAATGAAATGAAATATGTGTATAGCACATTGTCTGGCCTAACAGTAACACACCATCAATGTGACATTGTCATTATATCCTCCTCCCCAAAATCCCCTCCAATAGCTTAAGAAATTAGAGTTCAGGATGAAACACCACATGCTGGACAGAAATGAGGATGTGAGGAAACTCACTGTAGCATCAACACCTCTCCTCAAGGCAGGCAACTAAGGGCCCATTCTGCAAAAGGCTTCTCCTCCCTCTGTAGTCCAGCAGCACAATGTCTAGCTTCAGCATTTGGAATCATATTTGGCGTGGTAACAAGGCACAAGACATCAGTGGAGTTCCTCTGAAACGGCTGGATGCCAGCATCCGACATTGCCATCTAGAATAGAAACCGCCCGCAGCATCATTATCTGTGTAACTTACCGAATTAACTAACTTCCTCTTGATCCCGCTTCTTTTTAGAGTTGGGGCCAGGTGCAGTGTTTTCTTTCTTAAGATGTTTTCCTCTTTCCTCTTCTAGTTTTTTTCTCTCAGTCCTTCCTCTGCAATCTTTACCCTTCCTTTGAATGACACTTTTATATGACCAAGAGAGAGGTGGATATTTCTAGTTACTGTTTTTGGAATTTCAACTCATATGGAAGAGATACTTAGGTCTTAGTGGAATGCCACTGATGATTGGAATAAGAATGTTGCATTTGTTGCCACCAGCACCTGCAACTTGGATCACAACCCACCAATCTTAAATGTTCCCATTTCTTTACAGGTTTGCATGTTGACATGTAAACAGAGACTGGATGATCCTCCATCCTAGGGAAGACAATGATTTCTGTGTTAAAGAAATGAATCATTCATCAACCAAAACAATAAGAAAGCAATACTAGCTAACTGCTGCTTTATTCACTATAGCAAGGTAATAGAACCAAACTAGTTGCCTATCAACAGATGAATGGATAATGTAAATCTGGTACATACCTACATACATTACATACATACACCAGCTCTAAAGAAAAATAAAATCACAAAAATTTGCAGGAAATTAGTGGACTTAGAATATCAAGCTCAGAAAAAAAGAAAAACCGTCACATTGCTGCTCATGTGAAGATCTTACCTTGTACTGTGTACATCACCACCATGACCTCCACTCCCAACCACCTCCATCTCCCACCACTGCCTCCCCCTCAACCATCTTCATTCCCTACCACCAACAACCTCTACCCCCTACTACCATATATCCCCAACCTCAACTATCCACCTCCCCCCCAAACCTCCACACTCCCCAAACACCCGCCCAAGCTCAACCATATCCATCCCCTACCACCATCTTACTTCTCAATAACCTAGGAAGTTAGACTAGTGCTGAGGAAGTCTGACAGCAGACAAGACCAGGAAAGAAGCCATGTACACATGGATGCAGCATAATATGTAGGAAGGGTAACAAGAAAGGGTAAATAAACATTTAGGTGATGAGGAGTCACGAATGAAGATTAAAAAAAAAAAACAGATGCTTTTCTAGTTCTAACTCTTTCATGGATTTTTCAATTTTTGTTGCTGGATAAGTACATCAAAATATATTTAGTAGTTAAAGTGTAAAAGCCAATGTGAAGTTCCACAGGTTCAAAATGGCTATTCTAACAGTATGGAACTTCATTGAAATGTATAGACTCTGGATCTGGCTGGTTTTCATGTGTGATTGTTTTATAATAAAGTTTTAATAACCTTTTAAAAATCAGTACTTCCAAGGGTTTGGGGATAATTAGAGAGCGAGACATTCTTTTCATTCCCACACCACACACTTTAGATTGGCCACTCATATGAGGCGTCTTGAATGATTTCTACATATTTTCTTTTACCTTTTCCTGTTTGGGACAGAAACTGATGGCGCTTCCATTCTGATGATGGTCTCTTGACTTCTCAGTCCCCTTTCTAATTTTGTGTAGGGATATCTGATGAGATGTGGAGGGAAGTGAGCATATTCGTTTTTTTTAACCTAGTATGCCTTGTGTTAGTTTACATGATGTGGCAACACAAATCCTGAAACTTGATACATTATAAAGGAATGAAGTTTGATTAACTCTGTTTTGGGGGCTGAAAGTGCATTATAAATTAGACCCACCCGTGTTGGCCCCTGAATGATCGACTGTGTCACACACAAAGGAGAAGGGGGGAAGGGACAAGCTGTGTGTAGAAGGATCCCACCTCATGGAATAGTGTTGCTTTATAAAAATTCTGCTTTTGTAAGATGCACGGCATTAGTTCTTTCTGGAAGTAGTAATTCCCATCCCTTCAATGACTTCCATCTTCCATCTTCCATCAGATGCTATCTTCTAAAGCTTCATCCCAATAACACCACACTGAAACAAGCTTCAAGCATATCCAAGCCCCGCCCCCAACTCCTCTCTTTCTGGAGCTATAACTCACCACGTAGGTTGGGTTCTTCATTATAGTGGGGGCTGAGAGGTTCCTTTGTTATAGCAGCTGGCAGACATTTCATGCATTTTCTTCAGAGCAACAAATGCAGTTACTGTTGGAACAGCCTTAATATCCATAGTCCCTTCTCTACTAAAAGCTTTATGACGGAGAAAGCTCTTTATCGCTCATCTCTTTCCATAGTCTGCATTCACAAACACTGGGGCTGTAAATGAGTGAGTTCTTCTTCCTTAGTTTTCTTGCTTGAGATCTGATGCTCTCTGTAAAGAGCTCATAACCTGTGGCTACTGTAGATATGACATGTTCCCAGATTTTCTTTTTCTTTTCTTTTCTACAAACAAGCCTGCATTCTTTTAGGCTAAAAGTAGGTGTGATAGCCCTTGCAAAATCCTGTACAGCAGGAATTCCTCCCTTCTCTTCCACATTCTCGCTCCAGACACAAGGAGATGAAAGCTGAGAGCAGCCTTCAGCCCAGCATAAAAGGCTCTCATCATGGCTGGGACTCTGAGCTGTGCACAGAACTGCCGCCCAAACTCCACATTCAGAGCAGAGTGACAGTGGGGGATGAACAAGAAAGGGAAGAGGGTGGCCAACACGGCTGGCTCACTTTGCCTTGTGGTCTGCCTCATTCTGCCTTTAAAAGTTATTGGCATTAAAGAAAAAGGAATTGGGATTGGAGATGATCCCACCTCATGTAAGTTCTGGTAAGATGAATGCGTGTCTCCAATGGAAGTAACTTCTTTAAACTCATTCTCCTGCATCTTGTCTTTGAAGCTACACAATATTTATCCACCTGGGACATGCCATTCAATGCCTCAGAGAGCTCTGTGACAATGTAGACCCCCTAAGCCTTGTTCATTTGACTTCATAAGCATTGCTGGGGGAACCCCGGGAATCTGTGGTTTTGAGGGTCTGTACATGCTAAAAAAGCCTCATCTTTATTATTATTGCTTTCTTTGAGACAAGATCTCACTAAGTTGACCAGGCTAGCTTTGAACTCATAGAATTAGTCCCTTGGTCCTCCATGTCCTGTTCTGTGGGCTCTGTAGATTCTGATCACATCCCTGAATATAAAGGCTTCTTTATTAATTACTTGATAGTGCCAGACTCTTCTGTGTGGACCTTTATTTCCCTATTAACCTTTAAAACGTATTTAATCAGAGCTGGGTATGGTTGTGGACACCTACAATCTCAGCATTCAGGAGGCAGAGGCAGAAGATGAGTGAGTTCAAGACCATTTTAGACTAGTGAGTTTGATACCAACTTGGGACACATTGTGAGAACCCCTTCTCAAAAACAAAACAAATCAAACAAGCAAAAAACATCACTTTACAGTCACCTTAGAGTCTTGGTACTATTAATAATTCACATTTACTGAGAAGGGAAGAGAATTCAGGAGGCATTTACCTACCTCTTGTACATTCTTTGTCTTAAGAGGCCTCTCTCTCTTTACTTCCTTTAATGCCATGAAAAAAGCTAGAGCTTTAAAAGCAGAAGCCTCCAATTTTCTTATGGCTAGAATCTTTCCTGCATCATCTTGAGGCTCACTTTTCTTCTGAAATGGAAATGGGTGTGAGTAGTACTGCTGAAGCTCTGGGAGCTGCATATGGTATGCTTATCTGTCCTCATAATCATTTGGTTTGATTGACAGTTGTGAATTCTCCCAGGGATACCCCTGGCAGGGAGGACTATGGCTCTGCTGGTCAACAATGTACTTCTCACTTCCCTGGGGTCCTTATACTGGTACCCCAGCTAACATGCAGCTGGGGGAGCAACTCTGCAGAGCTCAAGTTTCCACCTGAGTGTCACACCAGGTGGAATCTGAGTAGGCGTGGCCACAGAGATGAAGGCTGGTTGAAAGAGGAGAATGGTTGAGAGGAGAGGCTCCTGGGACAGGGTGATGCTTCCCTGACTCCCACACTGAGAAATGGTCACTGTGCAGGGAGTCAGAATCAGGGACAATGGTTAATCCCCTCTTTAAAGTATTCCTTTTTTGTCTCTTTTTGGTTGTGAGCCTAGCCTTTAATGGTTGAGCCATTTCTCTAGGCCATTTATTTGTCTTTCAAAAAAATGTACACACTTTTGTTTATTTATTTTTACACCCTGAAGTTTTCCCTCCCTCCCTTCTTCCCAGTTCTCTCTCCCCTCTCCCCTCCCACCCCATCCGCTTCTCCACTGTATCTGTTCACATACAGGAGGGTATCCCATGGATATGAACCAGCTATGGTACATCAAGTAACAGTGAGACTAGGCACCTCCTCTTCTATGAAGGATGGATGAGACAATCCGGTAGGAGAAACGGGTCCTAAAAGCAGGCAACAGAGTCAGAGACAGTCCTATTCCCACTGTTAGGCATTCCACAGGAAGACCAAGCTACACAACTGTAACATGAACACAGAGGGCCTAGGTCAGCCCCATGCAGACTCCCTGGTTGTTAGTTCAGTCTCTGTGAGCCCCTATGAGCTCAGGTTAGTTGGTTCTGTGTGCTTTCTTGTGGTGCTCTTGTCAACACTGGGTCCTCCAATCCTTCCTCCCCCTCTTCCATAGGATTCCCGAGCTCTGCCTAATGTTTGGCTGCAGGACTCCTCATCTGTTTCCATCGGTTGCTGGATGAAGTCTCTCTGATGACATTTGGACTAGGCATCAATCTATGAGTATAGCAGAGTATTATTAGGAATCATTTCATTGACTTTTTCCCCCGGTTGTGTTTGGTTCTATCTCTGGGCTATCCTGCCTTTGGGTCCTGACTCTCAAGGGTGAGCTCCCTCTCACTGTATGGATCTCAAGATGGACCAGTCATTGGTTGGCCACTCCCACAATTTCTGCACCATCTTTACCCTAGCACATCTTATAGGCAGGACAAATTGTAGGTTGAAGGGTTTGTTGGTGTCCCAATCCCTCCACTTGACTGGTTACAGAAGATAGCTCCATATCCCCTATATTTAGAAGTCTTAGTTAAGGTTATCTTCATAGATTCCTGGGAGTTTCCATTGCTCTAGGTTTCTAGATTATCACAGAGATTCTCCCTCCCCCAAACATTACAGTTGTCTCTCCAATACTCTCTCCCTCCATCCACCCTCAACCTGGTCCCTCCTATTCCCATCCTCATTCTCCCTCCTAGGCCCTCTCCCTTCCACTGGCAATGCCCATTCTATTTCCTTATTTGTCTCTTCTTGTGTATGATCTTAGTCACACCCAAATGACTGAGACATTTTTCCAGTCCCCCCATTTGTCTCTTAATGAGTCCAGCTTCCCATTCCTCTTGTCCATTCAAAAGGGAGGACTATCTTTTTCCCAGATCACTGCTAACCACAAAACGGAGAATATGAGCAGAGCCTTAAAGGCCCACTAAATAAACACTATATGATTCCACTAGGGCACTCAGGGGCAGTGGTGATAGTTTAAAGTGAACATGCCCATGGCCTGGAAGATCTGTGTAGTTCATAGGACCACTTTCCTCCTGGGAGCAGAATTGCATAACTCAGATGTCATCACCCAAGTGCAAATGGTTTAATATGTCCAACCCTCTCTTCCACCCATGTGCTTCAGGTTATCTGTATAACTTCCTCTCCTAAATAAAACTTTACCTTGCTGGTTTGCTGTGCCATCTACATCTTCTTCCATCTAGGATACGAAGGATCTGGACAGAAAGATGACTGACCTCCCTGGTCCTCCTCCTCTCTATCAACTCTTGAGTCTCTTACTTGCCAATGATAGGAGGTGATAAGTCTGCTCAAGACTCACATGTCTTCTGTCCATTCTTTTGAATGCTGTTTTTGTTTCAGTCTATAACGTGCTATCTCTTGCCCACGTCTCTGTCTGACTGCTTCTCTACAGTCTCTTAATTGGAATGTAGCATCCATTAGAAGGTTTCTCTGATTCCTGCGCTTCTCCTCTCAGAACACTTTAAGGACACTGCTTACATAGTTACTAAATGGTCCCACTCACCTATCTCTCTTGAATGCTTCATCCCATACTTGGCACATAATAAACATTCAGATATTTGTTAAGCAAGTGGAAAGCTTCCAATTTTTTAAAATTTCTAGTTGTAGAGCTAATTGACTCCAATTTGATGAGACAAAAGCTCTTCAAACTCAGCATGTTGCAAACTGACATCATCACTGCCCGCTCTCCTCTTCTGTTTGTTACCATCTAGAGGTATCACAGCTAAAATGTATTCAGGTGCAACCCACACCCATATTTTATCTGCCTGTGTATCTGCCTCTGTTTCCAGGTAACCCACAGTCAGTAATCTCTTAAGTCTTGCATTGGGGACCACCAGAATGCCCATGTAGTCTAAATATGTCTTCTTCCTGGGTATCCATCCTCTGCTAAAATGCCAATGCTTTAGTACTAAGAATGCAAGTCTGGTGTACCAGTCATGTCTTGGCCCTTTAGTGAGGCTGATGCTATCTAGCTTGAGGTTAGTATCATCCCTTCTGGCACTGGGAACTTCAGCATGATCTGTTCTTCACAGTTTTCATGCTGTGCCATGAGCCTCAGATACCTGTGTTAACCTGTCACTGTGGACTCTCTTCATTTCTTTAGATAGCACCTCAATGCACCATTCTCCCCGAGAGATCCTTCCCTTGGCATCTTCTTACTAAACACACATGACACTTTCTCCAGTGCATCCACTATCCTTTGATGACAGTGACCAAGAAATTGAATGCTTTTCCACTCATTTGTCTCCTTTGGCCAGATTACCAACTCCCCATGACTATGCACCTAAGCTCCCCCCATTTGGGGTGCATGGGACATTACTTGGCACTTAGTAAATGCTGTCCAAATTCTTGAGCTTCAAATGGTAAACTCAGACATATAAATTCAGTGGTTACCTATTGAGGGTTTTGCTAAAGAGGAGGCGCAGGCTCCTGAACTTGAAAATGTGTGGAGGGACTAGTGGTGGCCCTTGCAGGTCTCAGTGTTTGGCAAGGATGGTAAGGCACCAACAGTCTCAGTTACTGTTCCTTTTGGGGAACCCAAGTTAATATAAGTGATATTAAGAATAGGTTGCACCCAACTGTCAAGCTTATCTATGCTGAACACTTTTTGTTAGGGATTGGAGAAATGGCTTTTGTCTGAATCTGTGGGCCCACTGTAGCCCCACACAAGCAAGGTTTGGTTCATGACTCTAGCTGTTAGCTGGCTCTATATATTTCTACCCTGACAAGTATGCTCAGGCTCTGAGTATCTGAATTTCACAATCAACTTAGACCATGTGACCATCAGTCCTCAAAATATGTGAGCATCTCTCATGAGTGCATAGATCCTTAGGGAAAAATCTTGGAGATCATCATGTCTCCATAGTAATGCAGCCAATTCATCACTCAGTGGGCTTGGGCTGCAACTGGCCCAGGATGGACAGCTGAGCAGTGTCTTGTGACTTGGTGTGTTCACACTCTGCACCTGCTCCTCCCTTCTTGCCTGGTTGCAATCCCCTGAATGTTAAGCAGCATCCTGTTGTGGTTCATCAATTTTGTCCCTGGGCCTGCTATAATCCCTTAACCATCTTCAGGATCCCCTGTGAGTCCAGGTTCGTTGGCTGGTTCTCTGACCTTTGAAGTCTTAATGAATTGTGGCAATTAAGCAGGGCCACCTGGCCTCTGCAGTCTGATCTCCACCATCCAATGGAAACTATCCAGCTCAGGTCTGTCACCAGGCCACCTATCCTTGGCTTTGACCTGTAAAGGAAGGCATCTCTGAACTTCTTGGTGATGTGAATCCAGTGTCTTCCTAATGACTGTAGGAACATGTGTCCTTAGAGCCTCCTCTTGGTCTGCTGGCCTCTCTTAGTGATAATGTGTGCAATTTATCAGGCCCGCTTCTTTAAGCTTCTTTATTTCTTCTTTTATTAACTTCTAGTATCAAGTTGGGCATTTCCAGTATGGGGAGAGCTGTCTGCTGAGAACCAAGCTGTACATTTCTCAGCATTTCCTGTGTAGAGAGCAGGCTTATGCTTCAGGTACTTCTGACTGAGTAGCACCTCCCAGATATATGTTTCCCTCTCTTCTTGTCCTGAGCAGGTGCCTCAAGTCAGTGAATTGGCACTACCAGACTCTTTGGAGTGTCACTGGCTCCCTGACAGCCCTGGGTTGCTTCCCTGTTATTTAAGCCTTGCTTCATCTCTTTCCCCTGCCAGAGGGTCTCCACAGGATCCTTGGTTTTCTTCATGGGTGTTTCCTCCAATAATCTCTTTCGTATCTAATTCTATCTTGGCATCTTTCCCCCACCCAGCTTTGGGGACTTAGATTAAATTGTACAGATTTCTGCTTTCTCACTGAACTTATTCAATGATTTATTTTTTATATTTGGATTTTAAGCCCATCTTTTACAAAAGCTTCCTAGGCTTTATCATAAAGACTCTTGCAAATAAATAAAAATATCATACAACAAAACTAACCAGATTCAAGTCTACTTAAAGGATGTCCAGAGATTTCCCCATACTTCAATATTTAGGGGTGAAAACATGATTGGAATCTTGATATCTGGAAACTCTAACTGCCATAGAGTTATCAGAGGAGAGTGTCTGTGCAGGGGGTATTAGGAAGAGAAGGTGTGAAAGCAAAACAGAGGACTAGAGCCTGAAGCCTCAAGCGTGTGTGTGCATGTGTTTGCTTCTGAATATAGGTGAGAACTTCCTATGGGTATGCATGTGCAAGTGTGCATATCGGTGTCAGGATGATGTAGTTAATGCAGACCCAGAATGTGCATAGACCATATGCCAAACAGGGACACCAAACTGGAAGGAAAATTCAGCTTTGATAGCCTCCAAAAATTGAAATTTACAAAGGCTAGAAAGAAAGCTATTTTAATTTTAATGCATGCTCCTTTTTAAAATTTGGATGCTAAATATCATGTTTTTGTTCAATCTTAGTTGATGATGGGCCCATCTTATTTAGTTAATTATTTATAATTTAGTACTCAAACCCTTTACAGGTCTCAGTCCTATCTTAAGAGGAGGATGCAGGCTGGGAGTTGGTGGCGCAAGCCTTTAATCCCAGCACTAGGGAGGCAGAGGCCGGAGGATCTCTGTGAGTTCGAGACCAGCCTAGCCTGGTCTACAAGAGCTAGTTCCAGGACAGCCTCCAAGCCACAGAGAAATCCTGTCTCGAAAAACCAAAAAAAAAAAAAAAAAAAAAAAAAAAAAAGGAGGATGCAGGCCGCTTTGTGTTTTCCCTGTGAGCAAAGTCAGCTTTCACACAGCCATTAAGCCAAGGAAGGAAGGAGATAGACCAACAAACTGTAGGGCCACTGAGCCCAATGATATTCTTCCAGTGCTGAGACCTCCTTCCTGCTCCTGCTGGCTAGGGGCTGTGTCCCTGGAGGATTCTAGGTGGAAGCAGAGATCACTGAGCAGTGAAAGCGAAATAATGAGGCCCCTTGTCTGTGACTGTTCCCTTCACATCCGACAGCGACCCTGCATGCTCTGGCGAAGAGCGAGTATCTCCCCCTGCTTGGCTCTGGCTCCTGCTCCGTGTGCTCATGGTGTCCTCCCCTGCAAGGCTCTGATGCCTTGGCTGCACCGGCTCTGTGTGAGAGGGAGCTGGGGAAGCTGGCAGCTCCAGGAGCACGTGAGGGCTGCAAGCCTGGCTGAGCGAGGGGGAAGGTGTCTTCATTCCATATGCAAGTCACTTAATGAGAAAGCTGCATCTGCTATGCAGCCCCCACCCTGGGGAAGGCTGCCAGCTCTCCTTGTGGGTGGCCTGGCCTGCACACAAACTCCTCCAGCTATCCAAACCGTCAAAGGCTCTGCAAGCGATTCCTGGGGGCAGAAGTACGTCCATGGGTATGGGGGTGCTTTGCAAGCCTGTACATAGTCTGTGGGCCAGGGTGTGATCCCCCTTGAATCCTGAGAATTATAGGGAGATCTGTTCCTCTGGGTCCCTTTCTTTCAAACACTGATAATGCCTTGTTCAGTCTTTCCCTTATGTGTCCTAGTTTGCTTCTTGTGGCTGAAACAAATCACTGACCCAGACCAAATTCGGCAGGAAATTGTTTATTTAGCTTGCAGGAAAGAGGAAAGCCAGGGTAGGGGCTCAAGGTAGGACCCCGAAGGCAGGAACTGAAGCAGAGACCATGAAGAAATGCTGTTTGCTGCCTTGCTCCCTCTGGTTCACCTTTCTCATAGGGCTCTAGACCACGTTGCTCTGGGAACTCCTCTATCAATCAGCAATTAAAACATGCCTCATGGTCATGGCCACAGGCCAGTCAGATCGAGGCACTGCTTCAGGTGCGGCTCCTTCTTTCCAGGAGGCTCTAGGTTTGCCTTAAGTTGACAGCTGTCACTAATGATGACCCCTGGGTTCTAGCAGGCAGGGCTTTGGATATCTTGAACCAATGGCTCCTACCTTCCCCCTCTAAGAGACTCTGGGCTCTTGGTAGGACAAGGAAGAGAGCCCAGAGCTGAGTCCTCCGGGTGCCCTGGTGACCTCCCCCTTAAGCTTACTGGGTGAAAAATCCCAGTTCTCTGCCTTCTCCTTAGTGCTTTTCTCCCCTTTCCCCTCTTTCATGAAATACATTATACAACACCCAGAATATCTGCTCAAGGAACACTTCAAAATTTTTAATTTTAAAAATACAGAAAATTACCAAGAACAATACAACTCCAATGCATATCCTCACCACCCGAAATTAACAATTATTAACATCTTGTCATCTTTGTAGTATTAATTTTTCTTTTTGAAGATAAAAAGTTACAGAGAAAATTGAAGTTCCCTTCAACCCACATTTTCTTTTCTGTTGCCTTCTTGTGTCCACAAGACAGACATTACAAAGCTGTCTCTATGGTTTTAAGTGTGCTCGTGTCTACGAGTGACACACAGACCTCATACCATCTCCAGGGTCATCTCTGGGCTTGTTAATCATTAGTGTATTGTTAATATATTATTAAGTATCTTAAATTATATATATATATATATATATATTCGTGCATATCAATGTGTTACTACTAACACCAATGAACGGTAGCCAGAGATGGCTCAGTAGTGAAGCAGCTCACTTGCTGCTCTTTTAGAGGACTGAAGTTGAGTTCAGTTGCCAGCACCCATGTCTAGTAGTTCATAACTACTTGTAACTCCAGCCTTATAGGATCCAGTGACCTTTTCTGGCCTTCAATGATACTTGTACATGTATGGCACACATACACTGTATATTATGTAGATATGGCTATATATTACATATATTTTTATAGGTAACTACTTTTAATATCATTACATGGGTTTTCTTGCATACATATACAGGAGTTTTTCCAGAGGTACTCAGAGGTAAAGCTGCTGGGCCATAAAATATGCTACTTTCAATTTTATAAAACACACCACAGTTTCACAAAGTGGATGTACTGATTTACATCTCAATGGTATTTTTTTATAAGATTACCATTCCACCAAAATTCTTGTCAACACTTGATATTGTCATGTTTTAAATTTTCTGACAATCTGTGAGTGAGAAATTATATCTCATTGTTGCTTCCATTTGTTTTCCTGTTATTAATAATAGCCCAAGATTATGCAGTACTTCCTCGGTGCCATCCACACGCTGAGCTGTGTACATAGATGGACTCACCCTCACTACAGTTCTTTCACAATGTGTCTGTTGCTGTTATTCCCATTTTGTGTAGCATGGAAACGATATTACATGACCAATAACCATGTCTCACAGAACCTTGGCAGGAATGGCCCCCAAATACCCACCATGGCAGTATCCTGGACCCCATTCTAGAAGAGCTCCAGTATTCCTGCTTGTGTTTATGAATCATTCATATTCTCTTCTGTGACAGTTTTTATTTATAATCTTAGTTTTTGAGTTGCTAGTTTGTCTGTTTTCAGTCTAAAAAATTGTATAGGTGTGACATCAGTTCTGTTGCAATGATTTTACCCATGCATCACCAGTCACACATCCTTACTTAATGGTTTTTCTTGTTTTATTGGGTATCTATCTACATATCTATCTGTCTGTCTGTGTGTCTCTCTATCTAATCTCTTCATTTGAAATAGGGTCTACCTATGTTGCCTAGGCTGGCTTTGAATTCCTGTGGTCAAGAAATCCCCCTGTCTCAGCCTCCTGAGCAACTGGGACTAGAGTTTGCTTTATATTTTTGCTGAAACCTTATTCTAATTGTTTCCTATTCCTGTATAGTTCTGTCATATTTCATTGTGCCCTTGTCCTAGTGACTTCACCCAGATGATGTCCATCTATCAACTTCTTGTACCAGCTCACAACCTGCTTCAGCAACTGCTTCCAAGGTACCTCCTTATCTCTATATTTGGCTTGGCTCTTAAGCTTTGGACAGCTTACAGAACCCAGGGCTCTATCATCCTTCTCCAGGAAGCTCTCCCAACACATTTTAAAATCATGTATGCCTCTCTTGCTTTTCTTGCCTTATTCTATCAGGATCCAAACTGTACAAGGGCCTTCAATGTGTAGTCATTGTTCTTACAGCTACTACCACAACCATGATAGCCTAGGTCTCTATCCTTGTAGGAAATTCCAAATTGCCTCTGGCAAAGGTCAATCCCCTTGGTGAGTTCCCATTTTCTCATGGTACAGTTTCTTTTTGGCTTCCTCACTCTGATAGGGGTCCATCATCAACTTGCCTTTAAATGTGTTTAAAAACAAAACACACCTTTGCTCCTGTCAGCCAGGTCAGCTTCTCCCCGACAAAGGGAAATGTTTGCAGTTCCCTTGAAGTTTGATCTCAGGGCACTGCAACCTCTGCCAAGCTTTCTTTGTTTCCTCTTCTACTTCACCTATCTCACCATTGCCCCTCTGAGGACTTTTGTTCCATTTTCTACAACTGTGCTATTTTCCTGTATGTATTACAGGGACCACTCCTACAGCACTTAATCAGATAATGCCTTGAATTGTTACCCAGTGGTTTCATTAAGCTCTATTGTCAGGGCCTGTAGGAAAGGGGCCAAATTTTGCATTTTTTGGGTATCATCCAGACACCCTTGCAGAGTACAAGACACACACACACACACACACACACACACACACACACACACACACACACACACGTTAGTAGCTTCTATATGAGAGAAGGCAAGCACCCTGACAACCTTCACTCAGAGGGAAATTGACCCACCTCCTCTCCACTCCCAGTTCTCTACATGGGTGGGAGCCATTAGGCTTTGTGTGGGTGGACGCATCTACTCCTCTTGAAAATATAGGTTTAGCATCATGTTATTAAGCTACTTTGCTCAGGGGAATGAAAGGCTGTACATTCAATTGCATCAATAGGATTGCTCTGGTGCTCATTCTCCACCACTCAGGTCTCCCCCAATTATTGAATGAACCCATGTCTGAGTTACCAGGAAAAAAGAGCAGAGAGAAACTGGCAAAGCCTGATGAGGTGAGAGTCATCTTATATTACAGAATGAAGGTGTAGTAGTGACCAACAAAGACCCCCCCCCAGGGGCCATGTCACTTCACTTTCTCCATACAGAAAAAAAGAAAACAAAGAAAAAGCCTAAATCTAATCGTCTTCCTTTTTTTGCTGTGTTTTGTTTTTGTTTTTTGAGACAGGATTTCTCTATATTGTTTTGGAGGCTGTCCTGGAACTCACTCTGTAGACCAGGCTGGCCTTGAACTCACAGAGATCAGCCTGCCTCTGCCTCCTGGGTGCTGGGATTAAAGACTTGTGCCACCAATGCCCAGCTCTAAATCTAATCTTATAGATGTTTTTTTATTTTGTTTTATTTTTTCTAGTATTTTTGTTATGCTGGGGATTGAACTCAGGGAATTTCACATGCTAATCAAGTTATCATAAATTGTAACTCATGCACCTGAAAGTTTTGAAGGAAAAAAACATTTCCAGCATTTCTAAATGGTTTGTGATCTTCCCATCCTTTCTATCAACTTGTTAAAGGGGCCAAGCCCTCTATTGTTGACAATCTATCTATTGTATCCTGCTAGGCCTGGGCTGTTATGCCACACCCCAGTGTTGAGTCTCCTTCCTAAATGTTCCTCTGCCCACCTCTCTGGTTCAGCCTCTTTTATGTGTCTTTACACAGTCAAATGTTGGGGTCTCTATTGAATCTGGTCATCTGTGACTTGTTCTGATGGTGGCAGGTTCTGAGAACTTCGTTATTAGATGAGTTCCTCTTGTGTGAACATCATGGAGCTATACAAATACACGGTCTAGGTATCAGCCACTCAACTTGGCCTCTTGAGGTTTCCAGAGACACAGGAAAAAGCAGCCGTGTAAAGCCGCTGTTTGCTTGCTTTCTCAGTGCACAACCCTTTAACTATATAACTTTCCTGGTAGACGAGGCTGGCCTTGGACTCACATAGATCCACCAGCCTCTGCTCCCATGAAGTCTTTTGCCTTCACTTTAGTATCTTGCAGGGCCCACCATCATTTGTGTGATCTGTCTTTAATCACATGTACTAATACACCTTCAAGATTGTTTTGGCCATTTATTTCTAATGGACCAGCATTTTTCTAGAATCTAAGACCAGATTATCTAGGGTATAAATTCAAGCAAGAATATCATTTATTACTTCACTTTGCATTCCCTCCAAATATGCACACATTTTTGAAGCCTTCCAAATCTAGAAACGGGGCTCCTTTGGTATCTAACAGAAAAGATACTGAAGCAATTGCCCCCATTTTATGCCTGTCTGTTCCTTGGTTCCCATGAAACCCACTAGCTCATCACTCCTTGAGGAAATCTAGCAAGTACTGATTACAAGGACAGTGGGTTCCTTCAAACATCTCTCCTCCTCCATCCTGTGTTTCCTACAGATGGACTTTCTGAGCAGAGAGATGGAAAGCCAACAGTTCTAGAGGGGAAAGAGAAGGGATCGGTAACTGAGGAGGGGCTAGTGACAGAGCAGTTGATCTGATGGCTATGCGTGGAATGCTTATGTGGTCTCCTGAGGCCAGGCCCACCCTTGAGCTGTGGAGTAGAGGCAGGCTCTGGATCAGGAGAGGGAAGGGTCTCTGCCCTGCTCTGTTTCCTTCTTGGAGAAGAAACTCTTAGCGGCACAGGTTCTTGTTTCCAAACCCTTCATTATCTGCTGACATGTGTGTGACATACACAGGGTCCTGTATTTCAGTTGCTTATAGACATGGCAAGTTAATTCATATTGGTTAAAACTTTACAACAGAGTAATTAGATAACCAAAATGTAAATAGGCAGACAGGAAGCATTGTAGTGGTGAGGAGGAGCCATGGGTGACTCAACAGTATGCACTCTGAGGTTGGGAGTGGGCACTGCTGCTTAGGGAGCCCTTTTCCCTTGGCTGAGTCCTAACTCTCAACCAGAGCGGAGTCAGACTTGTCATGCCGACTATGACAAGGTATGACTTGAGCATAGTCCACCTGACAGATGATCCCATTTCCCAGGAAGGGGGAATATTTGCCTCTTTCTTTCTCCCCAGAACATGACTGTCTACCCCACAGTGGTTGAATAAATATTTAATGTTTTGATGAATGCACAAATGAATAAAACCATAGGGGAACTTTTGTTGTTGGCATATCAAAGATAGGTACTGGGAGCAATTCTAATTCTGCCTACCCAGTTTGCTCAACTGGGAAATTATTAAACCCCTAGAGGGTTATTCTAAGGTAGTGTAACATTTTTAGATCATAAATAAGCTGGAAGTGCTGAATTAAATTCAGATTTCATCATTTCAAGGTAGAAGTGTCTTCCCTACCTCCTTAACCATCTGAGAAATAAGGGAATGCAGATGTAGTGATGGGCTCTGGGGCTGTTTGTATTTTTTCAGGTAAGGTCATTTGTTTTCTTTCCTTTCAGTTGGGGCCAGATGGGTAGCTCTGTTCTGGGGAACGGAGTATGGGGGCCTTCTGCTACTTGCAGGGCAGCTTCATTCATAAAATACCACCATTATGCCCATGCATTTGTTCTCTGTCTTGAACCAGATGAGGATGGTGACTTAGGACTCATGGACAAGGACAGGAGGGAACCATGCCAAAGAGGACCTAGGCCCCTTCCCGAGCACTTCAGGAACAAGCCTCTTGACCTGGATCACATGCTTGCTGCTTCAAGTGGGTGAGCAAAAAGCTCTGTATGAGACTGGGGCTTGCAGTGCAAGCTGGTGCTATTAGAATGGATCTGGGGTATATTGGTGCCACACTGTGGGGAGAGGTCTCTCCCTGCTACTACAGGGCAAATTAAATGAAATTGCTCTCTGAGTGCTTTAGGCCTAATGGCTTAATTATTGAAACTTCAAAGTTGATTACTCAGAAGGTTTTTGTTTCTTTGTTTTTCCCTCCCTACCAAGAAAGTGTTGAGAGTTGAAGAAAGAGAATGATGGATTGATTTGAGCTTCATTCTCACAGGGCACTCACCTACCTTGGTTTCTTCTGACCTTAGTTGGTGACCTGATTTTAATATCTTGGGTACCTGAGCTCTGCTTGTAAGCCAGACTCAATTCTCATTTTGGCTTAAGTATTTTCCTTCCCTTCATTTGCTAGGCTATATTGTTTTGGTCATACCTTGGTATCCTACCACAAGCTGGTACTTAGTTGAGTTGACGGTGAAGGCCCTAAATGTAGAATTGGCCTTGATCCAAATTGGACCAGCCACAGTGATTACCAGCAGAAGTCAGCTCTTTGGCAGTGAAACTTGGATTTGTCCTGGTTCCCTGAATAATGACAAGAAACCACCTACAGTGACGGAGACAGATGAGATGGTAAAGTCATAGCAAACGTACACTTCATCTCCCATCCAATCATGAGTTATGCAGGACAGACGTCCCCAGTCAGATTATAGTCATGGAAGCTTCGACATAGCTAATGGGTTCCAGGTGCTTCCTCCATGCCTCATTAATAGGACATGCTTCACCATCTCAACGCCATAGTCCCAGGAGGAACTGAATCAGAGGAATCAGCCACATGTCGACATCTGCATGGGATTGAAATGTTTACACTTGAATAATGTCCCACACATGAAGAGCCACTTATAGTTATATCTTTTTGTTTTTGTTTTTCAAGACAAGGTTTCTCTGTAGCTTTAGAGCTTGTCCTAGAAGATTTTGTCCTTGGTCTTGAACTCACAGAAATCTACCTGTCTCTGCCTCCTGAGTTCTAGGATTAAAGGTGTGCACCACCACCACCATGTCTAGATATATTTTCTTAAGGACAAGAAATAGCACAGTGGAGACTAACTTAGGCTATTAAACCTCTAGCAAAAATACCTGCTTTGTGCAGAGCATTGAGTTACATGTGTTTGGAGAACACATGGAGAACATTAATAAAGAAGAGCAAGGCTCTGTTTATACTTTCAAGTGTCTCAATGTCTAGTGAGAAAAGTGGTGCCAGTAGCAAACCACCACTGGAAGGGAAGACATGGGAGGCAGCTGGAGGCGACAACTTATGGGCTTTGTAGGAAGAGTAGAAGCTTGCCTGTCAAAGGTTGAAGATTGGTTTGGATGGGGATCTATTACACACCTTTGGAACACACGATTTACCTTCAGCGAAGATGATACCATTTATTAAGTGTGTACATGGATGGGTGTTTCAGATGCTGCTTATTTATAGCCAAGATATTTTATTTTTATAATTGTAATTAGACTAATTTTAAATTAGAAACAAGCTTGTTTTACATGTCAATCCCAGTTCCCTCTCCCTCCCCTCCTCCTCTGCCTGGCACTGACTCTCTATCCCAACCCCTTTCTGCTCCCCAGGGAGGGTGAGGCCTTCCATGGGGGATCTTCAAAGTCTGTCGTCATTTGGAGCAAGGCCTAGACCCTCCCTCATGTGTCTAGGCTAAGAGAGTATCCCTTTGTGAGGAGAGGGCTCCAAAAGTTCATTTGTGTACTAGGGGTAAATACTGATCCACTACCAGTGGCCCCGTAGATTGTCCAGATCTCCAAAATGACTTCTTCCTTCAGGGGGTCTGGGAGAGTCCTATGCTGGTTTCCCAGCTATCAGTCTGGGGTCCATGCATTCCCCCATTGTTTAGATCATCTGTTTCTGTGGGTTTCACCAGCCCAGTCTTGACATCTTTGTTCATCACTCCTCCCTTTCTGCAACTGGGTTCCAGAGTTCAGTTCAGTGTTTAGCTATGGGTGTCTGCCTCTGCATCCATCAGCCACTGGATGAAGGCTCTAGGATGGCATGTAAGGTAGTCATCGGTCTAAATATAGGGGAATGGCATTTAGGGCAGCCTCTCCACTATTGCTTAGATTGCCAGTTGGTGTCATCCTTGTAGATCTCTGGAAATCTCCCTAGTGCCAGATCTCTCCTCAAACCTATATTGGCTCCTTCTATTATGGTATCTCTCATCCTGCTCTCCTCTATTCTTCCCCTGAATCATACTCAAACTCCTGATCCCCCATGTCCTCTTCTACCCCCCTCTTCTCGCCCTCTCTTTCTCCCGGCTCCTGCTCCCCTACCACCATGCTCCCAATTAGCTCAGGAGATCCTATCCCCTTCCCCTTCTCTGGGGTGCCATGTCTTCTTCAAAGACCAATCTTTTGCCAGTCTATACAGCTTAATTTGAATACAAATAATATACTCACAACAATAACATCCCTTCAGGAAAAATTTTGATGTCCCAGGTATCCCACATTTTATTTCAGTAAGCTAATTGATAACATTGCTGTGGTCATTTTTGTTATTAGGGCTCTGGGGCTGGAAAAGGTTAAGTGGTTTACAAGTGGCCATATAGTTTAGAGACTAAAGGGAAAAATTGGCAAGTCCCCCAGTAGATCCACACACATATGGTAGAGTCACTTAATGAAGTCCTCACTGTCATTTGCTGGGGGAGAGGGTAAGTTTCAAAACAAATGGTGTGGCTCAGTTAGAATGCCTGAGAGAGGAACATTCAGCTCAGATCATGTGATATGCAAACACAGTAATTGGGGCTCCTGACAGTTACTGCTTTTGTATGAGACCTGGTCTGTGCAGAAGTCTTGCAGAAGATAGACCTTCCTTGGCTGTCTGTGGTTCAAACCAAATCTGGAGTCTGTGTTCCTGCTAGAGAGTGTCTGTGTGCCTAAGAATCTCTGAGGTAAAACAGGAACATAAAATGGAGACAACTCCTGACTGGAATGCCCTTTCTTTGTGCAACAGATGCCCTAGGTGCCATGCATCTCCCAGAATGCCCCTACACAAATGCTGGGGTGACACAGACATCTTTATACAGAGGAACGGGCACAAGATGCCACTGGAAACCCTGTTAACCACCACACATTGCTTGTATGGTACCGTATATCTCTTGGTATTATCTCAAGTCTAGTTTACATCTAGTATAATAATTTATATGATTTATAAGATTGTTTTCTTGCTTGTGTTTTTATTTGCCTATTCTATTTTTTGATCCTTCTATTCTTCTTTTGGGTAACTCAAATATTGAGTGTTCTCTTTATTTCCTCAAGAAACTCATTAAAAATAATACTTTTTGTTCTTTTTAGTGTGTTTTCAAGAATAACATATATGATACCTTCTTAACTTCTAAATTACACATTAAATAAAAGCTTATGCTCACATAAAAATCTGTGCACAAATGTTCATAGTGTTTTTGCTTATTATACTCTCAAATTGAAAACAGCCAATACATATTTCAATGGATGAATTCTTAAAATTTGGTATATTCATGCCATGGAATACTACTCAGCAATGAAGAGGGAGCATATTATTGACATATCAATTGTGTGATTCTTCTATGGATTTTCTGAGTAGAAGAGCCAACCTCAAATGGTTGCATACTATCTATTTGTATTTACATAAATATTGAATGGTAGCATTTTAGAAGTAGCAACCCAACAGATGGTCACTGAAAATTAGAGAACAGGAAAAGAAAGTTGGATGTGGCTTTACACAGGCTGCACACACCATCCTAGTGGTTGGGTAGTGGTTATATATCTTGATGCTGGTAATAGAAGCACACACATGTGTGATACAATTATATAAAACCATACACACAAAGGAATCTGAGTAAAAAATACCTAATTATAAAAATGTCAGTGTCCTGCTTCTGATATTATACTAAAGTTTTATAATCCATGAATTGGGAAACTAATGAGTAAAGGGGTCTATGAGATCTCTCAGTATTGTTCCTTACGATGTGTAGAAGCATGTTTTAGCTCAAGGTTTCAAGATGCTCTGGTCTGTGCTTGATTGTCCTGTTGCATTTAGGCCTGTAGGGATGTTTGCAATCTGACATAGGAAAAACACTTCATGGCTGGCTGTGGAGAGGAAGATGAAAGGGCTACTTTCTTATAATCCCCTTTAAGGACATGCTACCAATGAAATGAAGATGTCTCTGCCAGCACCACCTTTTCAAGTTTCTGTTATCTCCTGTTGTAATTTTTAAAAGTGACACATGAGAGAAAGACACAATGAGACAGAGTTCAAGTGGAGGGTTTTTTTAATTAGGGGAAAGGGATCATAAAAAGGGTAAGAGGAAGGAGGGAGACCAGCCTCTGGGGACAGGAGCAGTGAGAGAGAGGAAAGAGAAGCAGACATCGATAGATAGATAGATAGATAGATAGATAGATAGATAGATAGATAGATAGACAGATAGACTAGAAACAGAAAGAGGAAGAGAAATAAAGAGAGAGGATGGGAGGTGGGCAGGGCCCTTTTAAATGGGAACAGTGAATAGGCATAGGTGGTGCTCTCAGTGGCTGCATTTGAATGCATATCTTGTCAGGAGTCCAAGGGCAGACCAGTACAAATGCCTAAATAGTAACATCTTCCAAATCATTGAGTTGTTACCAAGCCTTTGAACTCCTGGGCCTTTGGAGGACATTTGGATTTAAATGGCAGCACTCATCTTTCAATAGTGTGATTCCGTATGGCTGTTACTGTAGGAAGCAGCTGGCCGAACAGTCACTTCCTCTACCTGGATAGACATCTGGGTAGGCAAGTGGCTCTTCAAAGGCTTGTCTCTAGCAGCTTTCATTTCCCTTCATGTTGGGCAGTGCCAGGGGTGGCTGGAGGCAAGTGGCAACAATGGCAAGTGACGCCCTTTAGTGCTGCAATCCTGTGGTGGCCTCCATTATGAGGACCCTTGGTTGTTGGTCTTGACAGTATCACATCTGTCATAATGAGACCTGAGATCTTCTGCTTGAAGACTTGATGGGTTTCTGGAACCCATCTAGTGACTCAGACCTGAAGGTTTTTGTCTCCATTCCCTACAGTCTCCATCTGCTCTTCCACTCTCTCGTCTCCATGTCCTTAAACATCTCAGCCTGTCATCTTTTTCCTGCCCTGACCAATCATGGGCTGCTTCTTGAGCTGAGAAACAGTTGGCTCTCTCAATTTCATGGCTGCTGCCAGGCTGACTCAGAAATTCCTGCTTCTACTGGGACAATATCTGGGTTGTGACCCTAAGCACCCACTGCTGTTCTGTAGCCAGAGAACATAGTGGGTCACTCAGGGACTGGGCAGCAGCTGCATCTGGGATTACTCAGGTGTGGGTAGGGAGCAGGTGGGATTGCTAGAGAGTTAGCCTTAGCCTTGCTTCTGTAGTTGTCAAGCAGTGGTGACTCTTGGTAACTCTGCAGGAGCCACAGCCTGTTTGTGTAGCCCAAGAAGGGATGTTTAGACCCATCACAGCCATGTTTTTGGATCAACCATAGACTGCCTCTGATCACCAGTCACTGTCACTGACATATGTTTAGGAAGATGATGACCTTGTCTCTTAGATAGTAAGAGTTGTCCTTTTACCAGGGTTACTGCTCTCCCACTGCCAAGGTGGAAACAGTCGCAGGGTCATTTTGAGTTCATTAATGCTTGAAACAGTAAAAAGACTACTACAAAGTAGTGCAAACAGCCCTGCCTGAGACTGAGGCTGTATCTTCAGGAGCCCAGGCAATCACGGCTAGGCTTGGCCAGCTTTCTCCTCACATCTGTGGAGTGTTCAGCAGGCTGGTGCTGATATAAGGGCTTCCTGGTTTACATTAGACAAATAATCCTTTTGCTCAAGACAGTCAGGGCAGCAAAGACAAGCAAAATAGCTGCTGTTTAGGGAGCCAAACTGTCCCCACACCCAATATCTGTTCTTATTTAGAGCAAAATTTACAGCAGGAGTGCTTACAATACAAACTGAAATATCTCATCACAAACACTAAATAGTGATTACTAAACAGATTTGAAGTGTGTTTTTAGCGTGCTTAACACATGTTCAGGGCCCTAGGGAGAGGCGGGCCTGCTCATCTAACTCATTACTATAGAATCTTTATCCATGTGAGTAACTGGACAAGATACAAACTTTCTGGTAATTTGTCCACAGATCACAACATAAATGACACACAGAGCCATCATAACCTGTGGCAATAATGCCACCTTCCTTCAAGTTTCATAGTCCTATGCTTTGCATGTCTTACCTAGTTAATGCATAGACAGCAAACTTGTCACCTGTAGGAAGTTAAGGTCTAGCAGGTCAAGAGATGAGGCACCTGGAGTCTTGGCAGTTGCTGTCAGGGTTGTGATCCTGCCTAGACAATGAGGAGTGATTACACAGCATCAACAGATAAGAATGCCTATGTGCTGGAAGGGTATATACGTTTCTACCCATTGCTCAATAAATGAGTCTACTGTTTTTCCTTTCATCTGACTCCCAGGGTCTGTGTGGTTCACTTCATGCCTTTCACCCCTTCCCTCAAGGGACCCAGCAACAGTCACCTCCTTGTTTCCCATTGACAGATTCACATTTCATACTTGACAAAAATAGTTCGTTGCATGGGAAGTAAGAAAGGAAAAGCCATGATGATGGAAGTAAGACTTTAACAGACTTCAGTGTAGTTACAGAAGCAACAGCCAACTGTGGGGATATTGTGGAATGTTATTTTCACTAGGCAAAGATGTGTTGTGTTACATTTGCTTATACTGTGGAATGTTACTTTAACTGGGTAAAGGTGTGTTACATTTGTTCCTGCTGCCTTTATTGATGTTGTAAAGATGTGTTACATTTGTTTGTGCTGCATTTGTTTAATTATGTAAAGAGGTGTTGCATTTGTTTAGTCTTGCCTGCCTAAGGTACCTGATTGGTTTAACAAAAAGCTGACAAGCCAATCGCTAGGCAGGAGAGTGATAGGCAGGGCTGGTGGGCACAGAGAATAAGTTAGGAGGATAAATCTAGGCTGCAGAGAGAAGAAGAAAGAGAGAGTGAGGGAGAAAGATAGGGAGATACCAGGGACCAGCCAGCCAGCTAGCCAGGCAGATACAAGAAGCACAAGTAGGGTACACAAAAGGAAACAAAGATAAAAGGCCCCAAGATAAACTGTAAATGAAGAGAAACAGGTTAAATTAAGTTATAAGAGATAGTGGGACAAGAATAAGATAAGGCCTAGCACTTATAACTAATGAGGTCTCTGTGTCATGATTTGGGAGCTGGTTCGTGGCTCGAAAGGAAGCCTGGAACATGGGAATGTTGACACTAACATCTTAGATACCTTCCCACATGACAAAAGAATTCTCAAAGAGTTCTTGACATTGAACACACAGAGGTTCAAATATAAAAACCAGCCAATGCTTAGGAAAGAGAATACACATTTTTTTCCCTTCCAGTTTTTTTTTTTAATTTGAATTAGAAACAAGATTGTTTTACATGACAATCGCAGTTCCCTTCTCCCTCTGGTCCTCCCCTACCACCCCCCAGCTAAAACCCTACCTATCCCATATCCTTTCTGTTCCCCCTGGATGGTGAGGCCTTCCATAGGGGGTCTTCAGAGTCTATCATATCCTTTAGGATAGGGCCTAGGCCTACCCCCGTGTGTCTTGGCTTAGGGAGTATTCCTCTATGTGGAATGGACTCCCAAAGTCCACACCTATGCTAGGGAGAAGTACTGAACTACTACAGGAGGTCCTATAGATTCCCGAGGTTTCCTCAATGAAACCCATGTTCCTGAGGTCTGGATCAGTCCCATGCTAGTATCCCAGCTATCAGTCTGGGAAGCAAGTGTTCCCCGATGTTCAGGTCAGTTGTTTCTGTGGGTTTCACCAGCCTGGTTTGGACCATTTGCTCTTCACTCATCCTTCTCTGCATCTATATTCCAGTTCAGTTCAGTGATGAGTTGTGGCTGTCGGCTTCTACTTCCACCAGCTGCTGGATAAGGGCTATGGGGTGGCAAATAAGTCAGTCATCAATCTCATTATCAGGGGAGGGTATTTAAGATAGCCTCTCCTCTTTTGCTTGGATTGTTAGCTGGTGTCATCTTTGTAGATCTCCAGACATTTCCCTAGTGCCTGATTTCTCTGTAAACCTAAAATGTTTCCCTCTATTATGGGAGAGTACACATTTTCTAAGGATGGATAATATGCCTTAGAATGTGTGTCAAAAACCATGAAAAGAAGGCAAACACTTGTAAAGTTATTCCTAACACTTTGGCTTTCATAATACAAGAACTTGTGTTTTCGATGTTTTTAATACTTTAAAGTAAATCAAATAAATGTTAATTTTACCATTCGTTTTCTTATATATTCATATAACCAATAGGAAGAGTCGACATTTTGAGGAAAACATTAGAGAACAGAAGAGCCACCATTTGACACTGAATACGCAATTCCTTCTGTGGCTTCGTGTGTCCAGTTCCCTGATCTCACATTACTGTTGCAGTGAGGACTACTAGCAGTCTGAAACATTTGTTTTTTGAATAAGTATTTAGAGTGGGGAGAAAGCCAGTATATTTCTGTGGTGGTTTGACTCAGCTATCCCCTATACTCTCTCATATTTGAATACTTGGTCCTTGGTTGACAGCTATTTGGTTACAATTGGGAGGTGTGGCTTATTTGGAGGAAGTACGTCACTGGGGACCAGGCTTTTAAAGATGCAGAATCATATATATATATATGATTCTGCACATATATATATATAAATATCTATATATATATATGTGTGTGTGTGTGTGTGTGTGTATGTGTGTGTGTATGTATGTATGTATGTATGTATGTATATGTGGATACAGCACTCTGGACTGAGAGCTATTTTCTTCTAGCATTTATAAAGATGCTGCATTGTTTTCTGGCTTCCCTTATTTCTGACAAAGCAGTAATAAATTCAATAATCCTCCTTGCTGTGTCACTGTATGCAACAGGTCCCTTCCCTCCTCCACTGCCCAGAGCTGTGTCTGGATGTTGTCTTTGTCTTAGGTTTCCAGCAGTTTCCATGCAACTGCTCACTGAGGTTATTGTTGTGTTTGTCTTGCTTGGGCTTATGGAACTTTGCATCTGAAAGCATTTTTTTTCATTAAATTCTGCAAAGTCCTCCGTTATGCATTTCTTCAAGTATTCTTTGTGTCCCCGACCCCTTTCTTCTTGTCTAATACCTGTCCCATACATGTCTGATGGATTGATAATTGTCCCAAGAATCCCTGAGGGTTTGCTTATCTTCTTTCCTTCATTTTTGCTCCGTTCTTAAATGCATGCCTCCATTTACATAAGATTTTGAGATGTTAACACTTTAGGAAAGACTTTGGGACTTTAGGAATTTGGTCATTACCGGTGACTAGGAAAATGTCTGTGGAAAGGGAGAACCTGGGGGTGGGGGAAACAATGTAAAATGCTGACATGAGAGATTGTTTAGGGTGATGGAAGTAGTCTGAATCCTGACTGTGGTGATAGAGCTAAGAACTTACCCAGCTGGTGAAAATTTACAGACAAGTTGTTGATACTTTTCTGGTTTAATTGTGCAGGCCACATGGGTTTAAAAACTTAACATTGTTTCTAGATTTTCCAGTTGTAAGGAATGTAAGTTTCTAAAGTATCCCCTTGATGATTCTCTGTATTTCATTGGAATCCACGGTAACTTTTTGTTCACCTTGAATTTTCTTGATTTCGGTTTTATTTTTCTACTGAATGGTTTTCATAGGGGATTGTCAATCTTATTTCTCTAAAGAACCAACTCTTATTTTCCTTTTCTTTTATTATTTAAATTAGAAACAAGCTTGTTTTACATGTTAATCCCAGTTCCCTCTTTACCCTCATCCTCTGCTCCCAGCCAATCCCCTATCCCATCCTCTTTCTGCTCCCCAGGGAGGGTGAGACCTTCTATGGTGGGTCTTCAAAGTCTGTTATATCATTTGGAGCAGGGCCTAGACCCTTCCTGTGTGTCTAGGCTGAGAGAATATCTCTTTATGTGGAGTGGGCTCCCAAAGTCCATTTGTATACTAGGGATAAATACTGATCCACTACTAGAGGCCCCAAAGATTAACCAGTCCTCCAAAATGACATCCACGTTCAGGGGGTCTGGGACAGTCCTATGCTGGTTTCCCAGCTATCAGTCTGGGGTCCATGAGCAACCCCTTGTTCAGGTCAGCTGTTTCTGTGGTTTTCTCCAGCCTGGTCTTGACCCCTTTGCTCATTACTTCTCCCTCTTTGAAACTGGGTTCCAGAGTTCAGTTCAGTGTTTAGCTGTGGGTGTTTGCTTCTGCTTTCATTAGCTACTGGATGAAGACTCTAGGATGGCATATAAGGTAGTCATCAATCTCATTATCGGAGAAAGGCATTTAAGGTGCCTCTGGACTATTGCTTAGATTGTTAGTTGGGATTATCCTTGTAGATCTCTGGACATTTCCCTAGTGCCATATTTCTCTTTAAACCTATAATGGCCCCCTCTGTTATAGTATCTCTTTTCTTGCTCTTCTCTGTTCTTCCCCTGGCTCAATCTTCCTGCTCTCTTATGTCCTCCTCTCCCCTCCTCTTCTCCCCTTCTCTTTCTCCTAACTCCCTCTCCCCTCCACCATGCTTACCCAGAGAAGGAAAAGGGAAAAGATCTCCTGAGCTCAGGAGATCTTGTCTCTTTCTCCTTCTCCAGGGGACCATATATGTCTCTCTTAGGGTCCACCTTGTTTCCTAGCTTCTCTGGTTGTGTGGATTGTAGGCTGGTACTCCTTTGGTCTAGGTCTAAAATCCACATATGAATGAGTACGTACCATGTTTGTCTTTATGCCACTGGGTAACCTCACTCAAGATGGTTTCTTCTAGTTTCATCCATTTGCCTGCAACTTTCAAGATTCCATTATTTTTTTCAGCTGAGCAGTAATCCATTGTGTATGTGTACCATATTTTCTCCATCCATTCTTCAGTTGAGGGGCATCTAGGTTGCTTCCAGGTTCTGGCTATTACAAATAATGCTGCTATGGACATGGTTGGACATATGTCTTTGTTGTATGAATGTGCTTCTTTTGGGTATATGCCTAAGAGTGGAATTGCTGGATCTTGTGGTAGACTGATTCCTATTTTCCTGAGGAACCCCTTTGATCAATTCTGTTCATTGTTCTTTTAATCTTCATTTTATTAATCTTTCCCCTGATATTTATCATATCATGTTGTCTACCATTTCAGATTTGCCTTGTTCTTGCTTGTTTAAGATTCTGGGATTCATCATTATGTTATTTATTAGAAATATTTCTGAATTTTTAATGGAAGCACTTCTAGCTACAAACTCCCCTCTTAGGATTATTTTAACTGTTTTTTTTTAAAAGATTCTGGGAATTTTTTCTTTAATTTTCTTTTACTCTGAGAACTTTCACATTTCTTCCTAATTTTCTTTTTTCAAAGGCCCAGTGTCATTCAAAAGTGTGCTACTCACTCCACATGTGTGTTCAGTTACTGATTGTATTACAGAATGATCTGATACAACACAAGAGATTATCTCAGTTCATTTGTATTTTTTAAGACTTTATTTGTGGTCTAGAGCATGAATTATTTTAAAGGTGATTCCATAGGCTGCTGAGATGAATGTATAACTCCATGTCTATTGGAAGGAATGTTCTGGGTATATCTATGAAGTGCATTTGATGCAATGTAGTTTAAGTCACAAGTTTCTTTCTTGGATTTTAGTTTGTGTAACCTATCTAAACATGAGTAGGGTATTGAAATCACCAATTCTTGTTGTATCAAGACCTTTATGACGTTTATATTTATCAATGTTGTATTTTTATAAAATTGGGACCTCAACTTTGTTACTTTTATATTTATATATTGGAACCTCGACTTTGTTACTTGTATATTTACAATAATTTTATCTTCTAGGTGGATTTTTCCAGTATTCTTATGTAATGGCCTTCTTTTCTCTTTGAACTAATTTTGGTTTGAAGTCTCCTTTATAAAGTATTAGAATAGTTATACCAGATTGCTTTTGTTGAGGGGCATCTAGGTTGCTTCCAGGTTCTGACTATTACAAATAATGCTGCTATGAACATGATTGAATAGATGTCCTTGTTGTATGAATGTCTACAAGTTCCTTTACATGTGAGGTATGTTTGTGGTGATGATAGATAGTTGTATCTAGGTTTTAAACTAGTGAGCCAGTCTGCATACCTATTGGAAGCTGAATTTCTGATGAATGTTATTTCTCTATTCTATAATTTTTATGATCATCTTCACACTCCCCTGAGTTGCTATCCTTTACTTACTCCTATTGCTATTAAAGATTTGCTGGTTTACTTTTTTGTACCTAATAGATTTCCTCCTAGTTATCCTTTATTCAGCTAGCCCTCTCATGCTACCACAATTAAGACTGTATTTCTTTTTCCTCTGTACTATGTCTTTAAAAATCTTTCATAGTGCCAGCTAAATGGCCAGAAATTACCTTAATCTGTGCTTGCCTTGACATGCCCTTATTTCTTTATCACTTTAAAAAGATAAATTTGCTAGATATAGCAATCTTGGTTCACAGTTATTTTTGATACCTGGACTATCCAGAAAAGACTGGAAAAGGTCTTCTCTGGTCATGTTGATTTGGAGTCCTGAGTATCTCTTGTATTTGTATGTCTGCTTCTTTCCTAGATCTGGGGAGGTTTCTGCTGTAATTTTCTTGGCAGTTTCCTTCAGCGTCTGTTTTTCCCCAATGAAATCTCTCTTCATTGTGTGCTGCAGTTCTTAGAGGCTGTGGTCATGCTCATTCATCTGATTTGTCTGTTGGTGTTAGATGTAAATTCCTCAGTGTTTCCCTGGTGTGCTTCTCATGCCTGTTGGTGATGCTTTCCTCTGAACTTTTATTTATTTTTTCAATGTTATTTATTTATTTATTTATTTATCTCTCCATTTTTTATTTAAATTAGAAACAAGATTATTTTACATGTCAATCCTAGTTCCCTCTGCCTCCCCTACTTCCCTGCCCCCTGGCCCAACTATCAACCTACCTATCCCATACCCTTTCTGAACTCCAAGGAGGGTGAGGCCTTCCATAGGGGATCTTCAGTGTCTGTCATATCCTTTGGGATAGGGCCTAGGCCCACCCCCATGTGTCTAGGCTCAGGGAGAATAACTCTATGTGGTATAGGCTCCCAAAGTCCATTACTATGCTAGGGATAAATACTGATCTACTACAAAAAGCCCCATAGATTTCTGAGGCCTCCTCACTGACACCCACATTGATTGGGTCTGGATCAGTCCTATGCTGGTTTCCCAGCTATTAGTCTGAGAAACAAAAGTTCCCCCTTCTTCCTGTCAGCTGTTTCTGTGGGTTTCACTAGCCTGTCTTGACCCCTTTGCTCATCAATCCTCCTTCTCTGCAACTGGATTCCAGTTCAGTTCAGTGTTTAGCTGTGGGTGTCTGCTTCCACTTCCAACAGCTGATGCGTGAAGGCTATAGGATGGCATATAAGTCAGTCATCAATCTCATTATCATGGGAGGACATTTAAGGTAGCGTCTCCTATATTGCTTGGATTATTGAACTTTTATGTTATTGAGTTTAATTCTCAACATTTTTGGGTTTCCTACCCAAAACTTCAATTTTATTGCTGATCTTTTCTTCCATGTATTTGACCTTCTCATTTATATTGTTGATTTTCTCATTGATTTGTTGATGCTTTCCTCTGTGTGGTTGACTTCTCTCTCCCAGTCCTGGATTGAAATCATCTGTTCCTTTATATTCTCAGGTCATTAATCATTTTTACTAGAAAACTTCTGAAGCCTTCATCTGGCATGCTACCTCTTTCAATGTCTTTAAGTTTAGTAGTTGAGGTGTGATGATCATTTGGAATAGCTGTGCTATCTTGCTTTCTCCTGTTTCTTATGCTTTGTGTTGTCACTTGTGCACCCATTATTTGTATATTTTTTTCCTGTTTTGGGGGAGCATTTCTTATTGAGTAACCTTCACTTAAAGGCTCAATCCCCAATATCACATGGTGAGGAAAAAGCAAACTACCATAATATAAAAACATACAACAATATAAAACATAGAAAAAATACTTAAAAATCAGTCATTAACCCAATAGTGCATCATCACTGACAACATGGAAAATTGTTTGTGAGAGGAAGTTGATAGTTATTTAGGGTAAGTGTAGAAAGAGTGAGTAAGCGAGGCAAATTAAAGAGACAAGAAAAGGGAGACACAGGATAATAAATGTTCAATAAAAGAAAGAAGAAAGGAGGAGAATGAATGTTATGGAGGGGAAGAGGAGAGAGAGAGATAGAGATAGAGATAGAGATAGAGATAGATAGAGAGAGAGAGAGAGAGATTATGGAAAAGTCAAAATCCCAAATGCTACAAAAGCTCAAAACCAAAAATTAAATAAATTTAAGAAGAGGGATGAAAGAGAAAAGAATCAAAATCAAATTATTCAGAAATAAGGAATTCTGAGAGTGAGAGAACACACACACACACACACACACACACACACACACACACACACACACCAATTTAAAAAAAAGAGGTCATGAATTTAAATGGGTGAAAGGGGGTTGGAGGAAGGAAAAGATGTAGTTGTATTATAATCTCAAAAAATCTCTTAAAAATTAAAAAAATAAGGTCAAACCAAACTATGCCTGATACAGAGAAGAGAGAAGAGGGGGAGAATAGTGAAAGGGAAAGAAGAAACTAAGGCCAAGAAGAAACGTTCCCCTAAGTGAAACAAAAAGTGCAAGCAAAAATACACAAACATATGACAAGCACTAACACAGGGCATTTTGGAAGTACAACAAAACACATCCCACTTCTTGGAAACAACTTGTGTTCCCCATACAAATCACTGTACATTCCATTTTGAACTGATCAATGTCTAAAAGTCAGAGGCCTAGTGCTAGCAAAGGAGAGCTAATTTGATATACTTGCCCCTGGCAAGTCCTCTACAGGAGAGCTCCTGAGATCTTGTCATGTATTTTTTTACTTACTCTGAACTTTTCTCTTTCCATAAAACACTGAGACTGGCCTCATCTTTTGGCAAATGAAATTCAAGTACGGAAGGAATAATCATGGTTTTCATATACTATATGGTCACAACACAAATGGTTTCATGACACTATTAGCATGACAAGGCAATGAAGTAAACAAAAATAAAACCATATTTTCTCGATTCTATGATCAGTGTCCTAGTTTTGTGTCCTGTTTCTGTGATTAAATACCCAATGAAAGCAAGGGAGAAAAAGATCTATTCATCTTACAATTGCCATCTATCATTGTGGGAAAGGCAAGGCAGGTAGCTGATGTGGCTAGCCACATCCACAGCTGAGGACATAGAGAGAATGGATGCACCTTTCTTACTTCTCAGCTCACTTCCTCTACCTTTCTACAGTTCAGATCCAAACTCAGGCATTCCAGGGCTAGGTCTTCCCCCATCAACCAATCATAGTCAAGACAGCCCCTAACAGGTATGCCCACAGGCTAATGCAGAATAGACCATCTCTCATTGATTCTCTTCCTAGGGAATTCTAAATCATGTCAAGTTGACAGTTACAACTACCCACTGGAATGCATGGAAAAAGTGCTCCCAACCTTCCACAGTTAGTCCAGGACATATCTAACAATAAGACCATAAATTTGGAAGTAGAGCTAGAATTTTGAAATAACTGTTCAGGTCTTCACATCTCTAGAGTCTTCAAATTAATTCATGGAGTCCCAGGCACATACTACCATCAACCCATTTTAAGAGTCATGAAAGGCAAATGCATCAAAACTGTAGCTTAAGTTTTTATCTGTCTCCATAAAAACTTGATGTAATATAAACCCACTATAGTATTGATACTTTGTGTTAAAGCCAACAGAATTTATCATCAAGAAAATTGCAAGCATCCAGTAATCATCATCATTTTCTTCATTTTTCTCTCTCTTTCACACACACAAGCAAAGACACACACACACACACACACACACACACACACACACACACACACTTACACACACATATGTGCACACACACACCATTTAAGTATATAACTCAAGCTAGCCTCAATCTTGCAGTTCTACCCCCTCAGCTCCAGAGTGCTGAGATTATAACTACATGCCACCAGTTTCATTTCTTATATTTTCAAATAATTTCCACTGTAATGTCATTATAAATTGCCTCATTTCTTCACAGAAGGTAAAACAATAGGAAGTTGAATTTTTTTAACCTTTTGGCGGTAGTAATGGCTTAAAGGAAACCATCAAGAGAAATAGCTTGATGTCAAACTCACTCTGAGATATTAAAATTCATCTCTATTTAAAACCTGAGGTGATCTTTCCTAAACCTCATCAAGTGTAAGATGAAACACCATGATAAAGATGATGCTAACATATGGTGATAGGGTAAGGGACATCTTTGCTGAGAATCAAAGTACTCACCTATGGTCCCTTGAGGCCTGAAGAATAAAACACATTTTAAAATTGAGAATTCCACTTACAAATTCATGAGTCTATCATAGGTATCTCCTGGGCCATTGTACATGAACTCAAATTAAGAGACAGTTTATTATGGAAGATTGATTATGGGTGTGCTGTTCATTCACCATGGAAGAACAATTCCCGTCACGTCGCCATTCTTCTCGAAGGAAAGAAGTGTTTCTCCTATTCTATCTTGACGTGTTTGTCATTGTATCCTGAGATGACTATATCTGTGAGCTCCCTGCAGCTTCTAAAATGGATAGGTTATTATCATGTCCTCCAGAAGTGATGCATGCCATATGTGTGCAGCCTTGTGTTATGAGAAAAACATTGTTTCAAGTCTTCATCTATACACAGCCACCTCAATACATGACAGCATGTGTTCACATTACATGGACAGTGTTCTTAAATATTTATAATTATCTATAACATGTATATTTATATTAATCTTGCTATATATATTTTAAATGTGTATATATATGTATGTATACATTGAGCTTGCTATTTATGTAGACTATAGTTGCTGGTGATTTCATCAACTTGATCTCTTAGCTGCAACTTAAGATGTTCTATTTCTCATCTGTTTATCTCTAAATTTTTTCTGTGTCAGCTTCAAAATTTAATAACTCTTGTCTCCTTCTGTCTGTGTCTTCTGATCTAAACCCTTAAGGCATCTTAGCAGCTAACTGGAGAGATAAGCAGCATTCTTCCTGTAATTGGCAAAGTTAGGCACTCCATTTTTATTACAACTTTAAATCTGTCCAAACTGCCCTGCTGGCACAGGAATGTGGGACAAGACCTTATCTGGTAGGATTCCATCTGAGTCACTGGCTTCATCCTTGTCTCTATCAAAGAGAATCCTGACTAGCCATTCAGAGCCAGGAAAGGAGCTCTCAGTTGGAAAGTCAAGGGCCTGGCATGAGGACTCACCCTTCCTCAGGTACTCCTGGCTCCTTGGGTCCTCTGGGTATCACCTCTTTTTATTTGTCCTCAAGAATTATAACTTTAGCTGGGCTCAGGGATCTGGTGGATGACTGACAGGATTTTAAGGTTAGTGTGTAAGAAGAACTAAAGGAACTGCAGACTAAATACATGGTAAATGACCATACTGAATGTGACTTAAGCTCATTTCTCTTAAAAGTGCTGCCACCCCGCCCCCAAATATAATATGCTCAATTCCCCTTTTTCCTTTGAAAACTGCTATGTGATCTTTGTGATATAAGAAGGATTGGTTGAATAAAGAAAGTGACTACACAGGAGGCCTGGGAGACCAACTACAGCCCAGTCCTAATATTCTGTTGCTTAGATTCCAAGTCTTGTGTGTGATATTTTTCAGTCAGAGAGACCTTTAAATCCCCATGGTTCCTACTCAGTTATAAGCAGTGTGTTCTCTTAATTCCCATGGCAGACATTTTCTCACAAATTTGGAGGTTAAAAAGAAAGGGGAAAAAACCTTCCCAAAACATAAACCCCACACTAAAAAACATAAGCAGATGTTGAAGCTGGAGTTTGGTTACCGTGACAACTAGGGTTTGCCAAATTCCCCTCTCAGAAATCTGGCCCTTTGCTTGAAATGGTCACGTCTCAGATGGGCTTTGACCACTAGATTTGTGGCTCCAGCCAGATGGATTGAAAGAGAAAAGTGGATTTGGCCAGGCCCCACCTCCTGGGAGCATCGTCTACATGACAGCTCCCAGTTCCTTTGTGTGACTTCCATCTCATACCCACAAATGTTCTGTGGGGAAGGCTGAGAAGGCCAGCACCTCTTGGTGATGGTCCCTGAGAAGAGCATGAGGGACAGGGAAAGAATTATCTGTCTATTACAGGGAAAGGTGCTAGGGCTGTGTAAAGGAGTTCCCTGCCCCTTCTTCTCAAGGAACACTCCTGCTATTCTTTCCCACCGGGGACAGTTAACCTTACTGTATGCATTTATTTCTTAGTTGGAATAAAACTAGAAAGAAGGCAGATTTTTGTCTTTAAGGTTCTTATTGTCTCACTCAGACACCAGAGATTAGATCATCAGGGATCACTAGATGATAACAGGCAATATATTACAAGCTTCTAGGAAATGCTGAAGATAGGTGGCTGGAGCAGGTACTATTAAAGCTGAAGAGCTGGGGCTGGCATGCATGGCAGATGACATAGAGCTACAGCTGCTCTCTCAGGCAAGCTGTAAATAAAGGTTGGAGGTGGTAAGACCCAGGGGTTGAAGATTTGTGTGGGGCTATAAATAAGCCAGGGGCATCTGTTGGATCCAATGTTGGGTGTTTTTAAATATGAGGCTGAGAACTCCATGGGCCACTGAAGGGGTTTGGGCAAGGACAAGGACACGTACTAGGTGGTGGGAAATTTAATACAGATGGTAAAACACTGCAAAGAAAGGTACCAGGAGGCAGACCCAAACAGAGAGCTCGCATGATGCTGTGCTCCTTTTACTTTATTTACTGTCTTGCAACGCTGCTGTTTAATGGAGCAGAGGCATTGTAGAACCTCAGTTTCCCCAAATTTTCCAAGAATCTGATGTTTTGTGATGCAAACTGTAGTCCACCTGATGCACCTTTGGTTTTCATGTCCCCAAAGCCATTTTCCATTTAAATCCAATATGTACACTTCCATGGACATCACTTGCTGCAGGAAATGGAGGTTTGACATTTTCCCTAGCAGGAGATAAGTCTTTTGGGCTGTCTATCCTCAGTGGCCACATTGAGTCCCACCTCTCACCAGGTGGCAGAATCCTGTGCTCTCCACTGGAGAGATCCCCTTGGAACTGAGGACAGCTGGTGCCTGCTTTCAGCATTCAACACAGACAATATGAGTTCTCTAACAAAAGCCCATCACAGATTTCATGCTAAAAGTATAGTATCATTCTTTTAAAAAACACCTGTTACTACCAGTGCCTATATTCAATTTTATAGTTTTTTTTAACTTTTCCTCGTACTTCTAAGTAAATAATAGAGCTTTCTGAATATCTGGCAACTGTGGTAAAGACCACTCTGTATTCCAGTGTGAATTAATGGAGCATGTAACATCTATATTACATAAAAAAAAGACCCATGAGTGTCAGAGCTGGGGAAATGGCTCAGTGGTTAAGAGCACTTGTTGCTCTTACAGAGACATGGGTTTGGTTTTCAGACCCATATCTTGGCTAACAACTACCTACCCTCCAGTTCCAGGGACCCAATGCTCTCTTCTGACCTACAGGCATAAGGCATACACCTGATACATATACATCCATGCAGGGAAAACACTCATACACAGAATAATAAACCCAAAAAAATCCAGAAATGATATTAAAAATTGAAAAACATTTTGGCAGGGGGGTGGGATGCCACCTGTTGTTTCAAAGTGAGCAATATTTCTAATTTTCACCATTGCCATTGGCAGGGCCAGGTAAGTCCATTCCAGTGGGTGGACTACTACCCTGTGACACATTGCTATTGAGCAATGTCAGGCAGACCACTGGGGCCATCTCACTTTCCTTCTCTCTCAACCATTTCATTTATCTAATAACTGATGTTCTACATAGTATGAATTTGTGTTAGATGTTATAATGAAAGGGTAACATACATAAGAGTTAGAATATCCTAATAGAGGCTAAGCAGTATTTCATTGTTCAGCAGTAATCCACACTCATGCCTCTTTTCTTTTTCTCCATTTTAGTTGTTTTTATGTGTGTATGGCTACATCTCTACTTATAAGAATCTTTAGGAAGCCAAAGGTACTAAAATAGTATAATTTTAATATCTTCTGTTTTAGTTAATACAGCCCATTGCAGTTTCTGGTATTATTTCCCAATATCCCACATGAAGGAATGGATTCTCAAAGATGCTAAGTAAGTTTTTGAGCTCATGCAGCTATGGGGATGAAAAGAAGGTTTAAAATGCATATCTAACTGGATAAATGTGGCTGCCTGTTCATTGATCGTGTCCCTAAGGAAGAATTTGTAATTAACATGTAAAATTCTCTGAACCTAATGCTTCTAAAGGGCCTGGTGAGGCATGGATGTGTTACATTTTTCTAAGAAGTGAAACACTGTCTAGGTGACCCCTTATGTGAGGGATTGCAAATCCAAATTCCACAGTATCCTCATTGGGAAGGTTTTTTGGTTTTGTTTTATTTGGTTTTTCCAGCTGGAGTCACCTGGGAAGAGGGAGCCTCAGTTGAGGAATTGCTCCCCTTAGATTGGTCTTTGGGCAAATCTATGGTGTAGTTCCTTGATTAATCCTCATGTAGGAGGGCCCAGTCCACTGAAGGTTATCCATCTCTGGGTGGGTGATCCTAGGATGTATAAGAAAGCAAAGTGAATGAACCATGGGGAACAAGATTATATGCAGCATTCTTTTGTGATCACTGCTTCAGTTCCTACTCTGCTTGAGTTCCTTTCCTCAATATTGTTTAGTGGTCATGACATAAAGATCCCTTTCTCCCAAGCTACTTTTGGTCATGGCCTTTATCACAGCCATGGAAAAACCAGAACTATAAAGGTGTGAATTGAGCAGAGTGGACAGTAATGAAAGCTGTAAGGCCTAGAGAGAACTGGAGCAGCCTGTCCTACTAAACACCAAAGAATCAATGCTTTTAATGCCACTTCGTGGTCCTTTGAAACATGTCAGTAAGCAATCTTCTCTCATTATTAAATACCCTAACTTTCACAGTGATGAATGTATGATTTGCCATGTGTATCTTATCCAGTATTCACAGTAAAAGTTAAACTACAAACTAGAATCTTAGATATGGGTAAACTAGTCAAGACCAAATTAGAAAAGACATTTCTTCTTTTTCTTGTAACCTGGAATGGTGACATTACTTAGGTATGATAGAAATGAGCTGTGATAGTCTCAGTCTGGTGTTGGCCAGACTGAAGAAGAGGCATATCATACCAGGGTGTATATTATATCATGGAGTATGCAGCAAAGCTCAGAGTGGAAAGAGTGAGATTGGCCAAAGTGGCTCCCAGTATACATACAACCAGAGTCAAATGTTTGTCTAAGTGTATAGATGCCAGCTGCATGAACAGCAGAATAGTCACACAAGAAAAAAAAAATCCAAAAGGGACTCAAATATTTACAAGTGCAAGGAAATGCTTATACCTTTGCAGGACCAAAGGGACATTAGCCTTGTGGAATTGTAGCATTGCCACAACTATGGAAAACAGTCTAGTGGCTACTCAAAAGTTAGATACAGAATGCACAGAAGACCTGGAAATTCTACTCTTAGGCTTGCATTTAAAAGAAGTAAAAAATGTGTTTGAATAGCAACTTGCACACAAAAGTTCATAACATTGTTATTTTATTCATAATATCAAAATGGTACAGAAAGATATGTTCATCATGTGTGTACTCATATAGTAGGCATCATGGAAAGGAACATAATTTGTCCCTCCAAAGATACAAAGCACCAGCTTTATTCTGGCACATGCCTGTAACACTGCCAAAAGGAGGTTCATGAGTCCAATCTAGCCTACATTACATGGTGAGACCCTGTCTCAAAATATTAATGACAACAGGACAGGAAGGGGCTATGCATACCCATGCTCACTGCAACAGGAGTCAACCTGGCAAATGTTAGCTAAGCGAACAGAGCACAGAAGGCAAGATAACACACTGTCCTAGTTTGCTTCCTGTTGCTGTGATAAACATTGTGACCAAAAGCAACTTGGGGAGGATAGGGTTTATTTGACTTATATGATTAAGTAATCCATCATTGGTGGAAGTCAGGGTAAGGAACTCAAGCAGTAGAGAGACGGGAACCAACAGAGAGGTGACAGCTGCTTTCTGCCTTAGGTTTTGTTCAGCCATCTTTCTTATATCTCTCAGGTCCACCTGCCCAGGGGAGAAACTATGCACAGTGGGCTGGGCCCTTCTACGTCAATCAGTCATGAAAATGCCACAGAAGAGTTGCCCACAAGTCAATGTAATGGAGGCTGTTCCTCAGTTGAAGTTCCCTCTTCCCAAATAATCCCAGTTTATGTCAAATTGACAAAAAAAGAAAAAACAACCAACAAACATACAATTCCTTTTATATGAACAACCTAGAATTGCTCCTAAACTACAAAGATGGGAAGTAAAAAGTGGTTATTTAGGCTGGCTGAGACAGAGGACAGAAAGGGTGACAGTGGAAAGGTATTCATTCCTTTCAAGGTGATGAAAAACACTATAAAACTGGCTATAGCAATGGCCACGCAAGTATTTGTGTATATTCTAAGCCTCATTGGACTTGTACATTTTAAATGAGTATATTGATGGTCATTGAATTCTGTCTCAATAAATCTGTCCCTTGGGCCTCTTCACAATCCATTCCATCTTGAGTGTCTCTGTCTGTCTGCCTTGTTGCAGGCCTGTGTGCCACCAGCTGATTATGATAATGGCCTGTGCTTGGGTAGCACCTTTCTTTCAAGGATGTCAAGTAGTTTGCAAACATTAATTAAGCCTGTGCTGCCAGCAGAGGGGTAAACATTGTTTTACCGTTCACAAACATTCAAGCAATCTTTTTAACTGCAACTGATTCAACCCATTTCCTCTGGCTGATTGTTGGCTCCTGAACATTTTTTTAAATGTTCAGGAATTCAAACATATAGCAGTTTGCTGTGTGTCTACCCCATTGCTGAAGGGCCTCATCTGAATGCTTCATATCACTTAACTCTCCACCAACTCAGGAAGTCAGAACTATTGATTCTGACTGTCCTGAGAAGTTGAGAAGCAGAAAGACTGCATGTCACAGAATCCAGCTCTGGGACCTCCCATTGGGACACATGCAGCACACAATGTCAACAGGGAGGCTAACACGCAAGCAAAGTAGAAACGAAGGGGATGAATAAGGACGCTGGACCACTTTAGGCTATAGCACTGGGGCTCCCCATTCTCATCACAGAGCAGCTGTGCACTTTGGGATGTAGTCTTAACTGAACTGTTGATCAGTTCCTTTGTGGATAATCTCTGTCCCTGTATATTATTTCACTTTGTAAGGTATAAGCTAAAACCCAGGGCTTTGCTTGTACTAGACAGGCATGCCTCACTGAGTTATAGCCTCAGTCTTTTTTCCTTCTTTTAATGGTTGAAGTTTATTCATCCAATTATCCTGTGTGTGTGTGTGTGTGTGTGTGTGTGTGTGTGTGTGTGTGTGTGTGTGTAATTGTTGTTGTTGTTGTTGTGTGTGTGTAATTGTGAGTACACAGGGCATGCACAGAGGCTAGAGGAAGACATTGAGTGTCATCTATTGTTCTCTCCTTTATTCTCTTGGGGTATCCTCCACTGAACCTGAACCTGGAGTTAGCTTTTTTTGTATCTAGGGTAGTAGTCATCCATCCCCTGTTACCCTCCTGTCTCCCTGTTCCCACACCCTTCATCCAATGATGGGATTACAGGTCCTTGGCTATACTCAGCTTTTTAAATGGGTGACAAGGATCCAAATTCAGGTTCTCATTCTGTACATCAAGGGTTGTTACCCACTGAGCCATTTCCCTAGGCCTGTTTGGTAACCTGAAGTCATGCCACCACACCTGGAAGTAAAAATACAGGGATAGGAAATGCACTTTAGTTTATGTTATCATGGAGGGAAGACCTTCCAGCATTCCCTCAAGCAAGTGAAGCAAGCTGGAAGATATGAACATGAATCTGCTAAGCTGGATATTCTTTCTATTGCATCAACTTGAACTGAAGCTGCAGAGTGTCCCAGTTCATTGTACTTCCTATTCTCTAAGCACCTGACTAGCATTGAAAAAGAAAGAGCCATACCCTCTACCCAAGCATCTCTGGCCAGTTTGGGAATGGTGAAGGAAGGGCATAGAGAACATACCATGTTCTATAAAGGTATTTTCACATGGAGCTGTGCAAGCTTCCAGGAGGACTTCATGATCCAGGCCAATAGGACTGAGGGGGAGGCTTCCGAATGGCAGTACATACCATTTGTGTATTGGTTGAGAATCGAAGCTTAACTGTTTATTGTCATTTTGAATTTTTTTCTGGGAAAGGGCTCCAGAAATGGGCTACTCTGTAGCCCAGGCTGGCCTGAAACTCACTATGTCATTGATGTTGTCTTCAAACTAATGACAATCCTCTCACTTCAGCGTTTCTAATACTAGGGTTGTGACTGTAAACCATTATGCCTTGCTTAGTGGATTCATTCTCTCCTCTGCAGATCATGAGATTTTCTCTTTCTTGTTAAATATTTACAGAAAGTACAAATAACCATCCCAAACATATATCATTTAAATTAGTTAAATGAAAGATGTATTATTCTTAATGAAAAAGGAGTCTTTTATAGTAAGGATGCCATACACACTGGCAGAGATGATTTCTGTAGAGTAATTACATCAAATTGTCAGTGGCTCACCTTGTGCTCCTGTCAACTGATTAATTTGCCCACTGTTCTTGTGTATCTTCTATGGCTAGAGGATGCTCCACGCAGAAGGGAAATTGTCCTAGTGGGGAAGCCACACAGAAGGAAAATGTATTATGTGAGATACTAATAAACACTTTGAAGAAAAGTAAATCAAATGAAGTGCTAGAGAGTAATAAAGCTGTATCTGATGCCTACTGTTTTAAATAGCATGCTCAGGACCAAAAGATCAAAGCTCAGAAGGTACAGTTCACTGAGCCAGGAGGAAGAGTCTGGTCCTTGGTTGGATTGGATTTAGTCAAGGTTTCTGAACAAGTGGAAAGCTGTCTCTAAAAGGAGACATTGTAGGGGCTGGAGAAATGGCTCAGTGGTTAAAAACACTTGCTGTTTTTGTAGTGAACCTGAGTTTGGTTCACAGTACCTTCATGAAAGCTCACACTGTCTGTAACTTGACTTTCAGGGAATCTAATAGCCTCTTCTGGACTCAGTGGGCACTGCATGCATGTGCTGCTTAGATGTACAGGCAGGCAAAACATCCATACACATAAAATAACAGTGCATAAATCTTTTTCAAAGAAAGATAGTGCACATTGGTTACTGGGAGGTAACTATGATGCCCCTACTAAGCAAACACAACAGGATAGTTAGGTACTGACTTGAGAACAGGTACAAAAAAGGCCAAGATTGGTTTACACCATTTATCACATATAGAATCTAAAGATAATAGGCAGGATGAAGAAAAAAGGGTATTTGGGTTGAAGACCAGCGTAATTTTCATGTCCCAAATTCAGGACGAATGCAATGTACTAGGAATTTGGAAGAACCCAAGGAAAGTAACATAATTGTCTTTTTCTGAGCTTGTGACTCTATGTGTACATGAAATATTTAAACCTGGTCTATAAGATTAAGAAGTAAGAATGGGGTAGAGAAAGATGCTAGGCAGGCATATTTCAGGTAAAGTAACAGTGTGTGTAGAGGCTCAAGGGCAACAGATGATTTGTGGGAGTGTAAGTAGTTGACAGGAATGCATAAAGCAATGTAGGGAAGAAGTGGGAGGTTGCACAGAAGAGACAGGCAAGGGCCAAGCTTCCTAAAGTAAAGACTGTGGGCATTTGCTCTTAATGTCTAGCATGCGATAGGCATAAATGTTTGTTGGCTCTGTGAATGTCAGGCTCTGGGCAACAGTGAATAGTTTTAAGTGGGAGGGTGACAATATAATCAGACTGATGTCTCACAAATGTTTAATCTAATGGTAGGATGAAGATCTTGTTTGCAGTGGCACAGAACTGGAAACAAGGATAGAAGTCAGGCTGCAGGCTGCAGAGATCCAACTGAGAAGATTGAGCTGCAGCAGTTAGGAAAGGTGGGGGAAAGCTTCTTTCTCTTCAATGTTACTCTTGGGTGTGTATAAAAATATTGTGTCAAAGAGTATGGCCAAGTTTACCCAGTATATTGAAACTCCTTTAGGAGAATATTTTTATTCTTTAAAATTTTTATATTTCTATATTTTATGTTCAGGAGTAGTGGCTTGCCTTCATGTGTGTATGTGTACTCCATGTGCAAGCCCAGTGTCCTTGGAGGTCACAAGAAGGCACAGAATTTCCTGGGACTAGAGTTATGGATGGTTTTGAGTCACCATGTGAGAACTGAATCCAGGTCCTCTGCAAGACCAACAAGTGCTTTTCATCACTAAGCCATTTCTCTTGTCTGTCCTCATTTTTGTACTTGATGTATCAGTACACTGAGTAACAGGCTCTTTTAAAATATGTATTAGGAAATTACATTTAGTGTCTAACCCTGGTTATACGAGTCAAGGATGTGAGGACTCCCAGTTCACTCTTTTGCTGCTTTCTAGATTCTCATGGGAGATCAGTGGGAGCTCAGGGACTTTCTAGAACATTTTTATTATTGCATCCTGGGGCTCCTTCATGGCTTCATTGTGGAGTATCCAGCCACCCCACTCAACTTGTATAATCGTCAGTGTTCATGCACTCAGGGTTATTTCACTCAGAGCTGTTTCATTCTCACTGAGACCAAGTTGGAATCTGAGAGCTGGTGATTAGCAGAAAGGCTGCTATCTACACATAGGCTAGGGTTTGGTTCCAGGTAGGCATTTGTCTGCCTTCCTTGGTGGTCATTAGTGATCAGCCAAGCTTACTGGTAGGGGAGAGAGTCTTGTCTCAATGCAGAGCAAAAGGGTACATACTGCCCTGTGTTGGAGAGCTTAGAGAATCAAGAGAACTCTAGACTCTGGGGATGGAAGCTTCAGATGGCATGTGTTTCTGAGAACCACTGACTTTGATGACTCTTCCATAGATTGTGGCCTACTGGATGCCAACATTGCCATCTATACTGGTGTGTAAAGAGAAATGAACTTGTCTCCTGCTACAAAATATCTTCAGCTTGTTGGTAAAGAGTGGAAAGTAAACAGACGAATAAAGTATGATAAAATAAAGGCTTGTAAATTTCACCTTAACTTTCTGCTAGAGCATTTCTAGGTATATTGTAATACTTCACCAAACCTACATCGAGAAAAAGTTATCTTCATTTCTTTTCCTATGCTTCTCCATTAAAGTTAATTACTTATTTTTGGAAGCCAAAACCACAAAAGCCTATGGGCTGGGCGGATGACATGAGTGAGTGGGGGCATGTAGGAGGGGTTGAGAGTGGGTAAACGGAGGAACGCTGTGTTCCAAAGGGGGCAGCTGCTACTCAGAGCAGGCAGATTGCTCCTGGGCATAAATACACAGCCAGTGATGCCAGCTCTTATGGTTTTTCAAGATAAACTGGGTTTTATGTGAAATCTCTGATTTTTAAATTCTTGCAACTAACTTAAATAATTTCAAGAAAGAAAGATGCAGTGCCAGTGAAACTCTCCCTGGCCAAATTGTCTGGGGCAGTAGAAGGAAGCTCTAAGAGGGCAGATTTGTACGAGTCAGAAGGAGGAGTGGAAAGACAGGAGCGGAAGTGCCTGGAGTTACCCAACAGCTCCCATCACTGAATAATGCCTTTGTTTTCTGGAGACAGAAAGGGAATCACAAATACTTGTCATTTGCTTTCTTCTCTTTGCTATTGCAAAGCACTTTGCAGCATTTTGAAGAAAACAACACTCAAGTAAACAACACTATTTTCTTTGAAGATGAAATCAATCCCAGAACACACCCTTCGAGGCTCTGAGTACGTCTGACCATTTTCTCTGCACCCCTTGACACACAAACTAAATGAGCCATTATGCTGTAAATTTGTCTTCAAAGAAACAAGGAGACAGTCCAAGAACTCGGGCATGATGGTTCCTTGGACAGGGATTGCTTCCATCCAGCCTGCTGATCCTTATGTATGAAGTCCCTGCCATCATTCTACTGTGCTTCTTCTCTTCCATAACACTGCAGGAGTACATGCCTTCTGTGCCTGGACTCTGGGCATCATCGACTACCTCTGTGTCCAGTAGCTACAGCCTAAGGGAGAAGGATGCATTTGACCTTGCAGCATTTGAAGTATGGCATATTTGACTTTGCTTGGAAAACGCATATGGGCCTGGACCGTGTGAGCATTAGAGAGTCCTTATAGAGAGTGGGATAGAGAGGTGAACTTCCCAGTCTCAGCCCTGCTCCTTTGGCAGGCTGTGTTCTCCAGAATCTTCATGGTGCCAGCTGCCCTTTGCTTCCCACCAGCCAATGGCTATAAATACAGTCACATTTCCCACATACTGTATTTATGTTTCAGAAAATGTCTGCGTTGCATACGTAATAGAGGAGATATAATTATAATATTTCAAAACTGGCCAAATTTTGTGAAATATAAAATAACAGATGGCACCACACAATATTGGTGCGGTGTGCTTCATTTAAATCATAACTGGGGCCTGAAAATGTTCCCATTTGGTGCAGGGTGGTGATGAGAGTGTAAGTGTAAAGGGATAGGGTTGGAGTGTCGCTGTTTCTTTATCCTCTTGAAGCTTATTTTAGGGAAAATGGAGCTGAGGAGCTGTCCGTCCCTAGTAGCCTCAAGTCTAGCCTTGCTGATTCACTGATCTTATGCTTCCCAGTGTCTCCATCTGTTGGTTAACAGAGGTGTGACCTATGAACCCAAGTAATGGCTTAGACACTGCCTACCTGTCTGGTATCAATCCTGTTTGCATGTGGGGTTTATCTCCCCCATGATCATCTATCCACTGAGAACTCAGCTAAGTTTTGAAACCATCAGATAAAGCACAGCAGTTATATTGGATATTTCTAGACAGATGTGGGTTATGGTTTGACCCTGTGTTTGACCACTGTTTTCTTTCCTTCATCCAAAGCCAATGCAATTTATCATATCACTGGCCCTCAGAAGTTCCTTGGGATCTGGAGTTTAATGTGAAATCAGACTAGGTGACACACATGTTACTCTAGTGCTCAAACCCTCTCAGGCTGAGCAAAATGTTTCACTATTTGGAACAGGCCAACATTTGCATTAAGTGCTTACACAACCCACACTGTAAATGGCTGTATTTTCCTTACCCCAATTGCCTGTTCCCTATTACTGAAGAAACTATGAATTTCAGCAGTAAGTTTTCAATCCTTATGTAGAACAACATAAGGAGGCACACAAACCTTTTGATGAATCTATTTGCCTGAAAGTGAAGTCTTTCATGATTCAACCTTTACTAAGTCAAATGCCCTGAGAAGTGACCCCGGCTGCACTATGTACCTGTATTTAACCCTCTGGTGGGAAATGATCCGTAACTCCTCCATCACAGGTACTTGAGAATTTGACTGTAAGGAAACAATTGATCTTTGGGTAGATCAACTTTAATGGGAGGAGATAATACTTTTGCTTGATATAATGAGGATAATTTACTAATAGAAATAGTTCAAAGAAGATAAGCTCCCTCAAGAGGTGGTAGATGCCCATAAGTGGAGGAATCCAAGTGTGCTGTGTGGTGACAGTAGAAAAGACACTAGAGCCCTGCTTTGCCAAGTGCAGCTAACTGGCTTAAGCAGAGGTACTTGGAAGCTTTAGACATGTGGTTCCCAGGCTCCACTGAGATCAAAGGAATCAGTTTGAATTCTGGCAAGATCTCCAAGTAGTGTATACACTTTAGAATCTGGGAATCCCTGTTCTCCAGATTCCTGCTAATGGGCATGCCTGTCTGAGGTAATTGAGGTTACCAAGAGCATATGACTGCTTGTGGCCCTCAGCTCTCTCAACTCTTGTGTAGAGAAACTGCACTCGAGTAGGGCTAGAGGAGTCTCCCAGACTTCTCTACTCAGACATGTTCATAGCATAATGGGATTGGAATGCTTTTGCCTTCCTGTCCCACTGATGTGCACTCTTCTGTAATCTAGGAAGGGTGCTGAAATTCACACTGTAAGTTATTTATTTGAACTTTATCATTGAATGACTCCATGAAAATGATAACATCTTAACTAAATGGGGTAAAGCTTTAAGCCATTATTAGCAATTAAGCTATTAATGTTAATTAGTGCATCAATTTACTATAAGAGAGCAGGGATTATCATCTTTGTATCCCCTCTATTTAGCATGTTGCCTGACAATATTATTATATAATTTATATATATATAAATATATATATACATTTATATGTACATATATATATATATATATATATATATATATCTGCAAATAAGGATTTTGGGTGACATTACCTAGTCAATTAAGTTCTTCTTGAAGTAGAATGCCTCAGACTCAGGATAATTCAAGAAATAGGTAGGTAGGAAGATTCTACTAAAGAATTTTTGAGGATTCTGGAGGCCCAGGGATCTGGATCTGATCATGAATGGAGGTGGGGTGTGATGGAAAGGCTCTGAGCATTCACAATGTAAGGTTACCCCCTCCTCCACAACATGCATATGGTAAACCAAGTGATAAACCAAGTCACTCAGAGGGTGTCTTAGTTCTACTGACCAAGACAACTTACAGAAGAAAGTTCATTGTAGGTTTCAGAGGGTGAGTCCTGGTAGCAGGCAGCATGGTGCTGGAAAGGTGGCTGAGAGCTTGTATCTTGATCCATAAGTATAAGACAGAAAAAACTAACAGGGAATGGCATGAGCTTTTGAAACCCCAAAGCCTACTTCTAGTAATATACCTCCTCCAAAGAAACCCACATTTCCTTATCCTTCCCAAACAAACTAACCAACTGGGGACCAAGTATTCACACATATGAGCCTATGGAGCCATTCTAATTCAAATCACCACAAGGGGTAGCCCCTGCTGTATTGCTGCTTCTTGTGGATTCCAGAACTTGGGTTATGCATCTGGCTGGCTTTACAAGCTTAGTGTAATATGACAAAACACCCAAGATTGTGCACTCTAGCCAGATTGATATTCAAATCCAAGCATGTTTCTTCTGAGCCAATTAATATTCTTAAGCAAATTACTCAATCTCTTTAATCCTCTTTGTCTTCATCTTTAAAAATGATAATAACACCAGCACTAACAAACTCTTAGCTAGGCCGCAATGGTAGAATATAGTATGATTTACTCAGTATCTAGTATATCAAATGATGAGCAATATTGTGCATTACAATTGCCACTGCCATCGTGTTCCTATGGTGAGCTTTGTAAGCTACAGAAACCTGTATTTGGACATAAGCATACAATTAGAATCAGGATTTAACAGGATCTTTTATTACTTCCTAGCTCCACCTAAGGATTTCTTCTGCTCCAGCTTTCCTCTCTGCTGTGTGTGTGTGTTCTTGCTGCAAGATTCACCATCCTCCTTTCATATATGCAGATAGTTTCCTGGTAGACTTTCACTGGTACACAGGCATAGTAGATACATGTGATTATAACAAGGGTAATTTCACTGAAGGTATTTCACTTAATGCCTCCCCCCACCAGCCCCACCACATTGATGAAAAAATTCTTCATGACAATGGTGAGAAATAAGAAGAAAATTCTAAACAGGTGACCAAGCTCAAACCTTCTCATGTTTAAACATTCCTCTATGAAGGAAAACTAGGTAGGAATCCTAAGTGTTAGTTTTCACGTGGTTGGCTTGTTTCCTTTGGAGACAGTAACATCTAGCTGTCTCTTTTCGTGGTGTTGTCCTGGAGTGCCTTGAAAGAGAGGATTTTCTATCTTGACTTTTCCTAAAAAAATAAAAGCTCAGACACATACAAATAGAATTCAGCACCTTGGGGTGGGTCACTTAAGTGCATTTATCACTTTTTCCCATGAGTCTCTCCTGTTCCAGGCTGCTGCCTTGGACAGCATGTGAATTTCATCACCACTCTTCCTTAGTGTCCCCTGGACTGTGTCTTAAGCAGGAATACAGTTTTCTAAACAAGCATCACCATGAACATGAGTGGGGATGCTGTCCTGTTTGTTGCTATTATCGATCACTTACTGAGTTCCTACCATGAGATAAGTGAAAATGACTAAATTCCTTCTCTGGGAGAGTTTACCAGCTAGGGTGCGTATGGAAAGATAAAGAAATAATGACTGTTTTTTTTTTTTTTTCACTATGTGCTCTAACAGGAAATATAGCAGGCAATGGAACATCCTGGAAAAAAGTAAATGACTCTTAATAATCCTTGCCAGCAAAACACAACAGCCCAATTCACATTGTACAGTAGAAGTTCATTGGAGTGGGCCCTGTGGTCAAATGCATCCATTGAACTGGGATGTTCATTTATGTAAGAAGTTGCCTTTCAATAGTTCTAGGAAAATAAAAACCTGTGAGCACCTAGGAATCAGTGATTAGAAGATAGTGCATGAGGTAAGCAGAATGACATTCTCAGGATCCAGCTTTCTCCAGGCAGCTACAGTGCAGGCATGGAGGTTCCAGATACTGAAAGCTGGCTCAGTGTCTGGAAAGAACAGGTACCGCCCTATCTTTTCATAGGCGAGTTTCTGAGAACATCAACCCTCTGTACTTCCTCCTTCTTCTCCTTACATTCACATCCCAACCCACAGAAATCTAACTTTGATATCCTAATTTTTACTATAGCTTGTAATGATCTCCCATAGACAGTCATCTCATGGAAGGATATTAATAAACATCTTATTCAGATTTTGGTAGCTGTCTTTGGGACCTTTTCCACATGGATTTGGTGACAAAGCAGTCTCTTTATCACACTCCCACCACCCTCCCTCCCTCCTTGGTCTCTTCAGCTAGGCCACCAAAGAGTTCTTTCAGGCTCACTTTTTCATTATCTTATTTCTGTGTTTACTTTTTGGGAACTCGTTTCTTTGACATTAGTGATAACCTCCATTACTATTTGGCTTAATGGGTATGATTAGCAGCTTCTCTCCCTCTGAACCAGTTGAGAAAAGTGAAGATATATATATATATATATATATATATATATATATATATATATATATATGAAGTTTATGAAGGGGAACACATTCATGTCCAATATGTCCACCAATAATATTTCATTTAATGTCTTTCTTTCTCCCAAATGGCCATATTCACTCAGCCACAGGCCAACTAAACCTGTTAGCAGTAGGTGTTGTCTTCCTCAACAGATAGGATCTTATAGAGAGGTAATCACACATGGATGATTGGCAGGTTTTTATAAGGTAACATGACAGAGAAGAGGGAGAAGAGGAGGGAACAAAGGAGGGAGGGAGAAAACAAATGAATAAGTACACATGACTACAGACAACGAGATACTGCATGAATCCTGCTAAGAGAAACAAGGGCTTAGGCACACCAGACTTCTGTCATTTTTTTCAGTCAAATGAATCTGTCTTACTCCTCTCTCTGGAAAGAATAGGTGTATACTTGTCTTTTTGTGGCCTATATTATATCGCATCCCCCTTCCCTCTCCATTCCTCCCTATCCCCACTTTCTTTGAGTGTTTAGGTAGTACTTAGGGTAGTAAGGCAAGCAAGACAAAGCTCTTATTTTTAAAACTTTTGTTTTTGAGAAGGGACAGATGTTAATATACAAAGCTAGAGAAATCTGGAGAGTGGTGAAGACAACTCCACCAGTTACTACCTACACTGACAAAGGTGTTCTTAGTTAAAACCCTTTTCTGAGCCACAGTTTTATAGATTCAACTTCTCCATTGGATGCCTCAAATATAATCACAAGCTGGCTTGTCCTGAAGGCATAGCCAAGTGCTAAGTTTGTACTATGTTCCAGGAACTGTGCAGAAGCCCCATGTTAGCTATGACATCAGGCCTTCCTGTTGGTTCTATGAGGTAGATGGTGAGGATCATGTGTGAAATCAAGTTGTAATATGAGGATATGTGGCCTGACTCCACAATTGTTATCTGCAGTGCTGTACTGACTTCTCAACCTAGACCACAGCTGTTCTCTCCAGCTAGGTTGGAAGTGAGTGCATCCTTCCTCAGCCACTGACATCATTAGTATCCAGGAATACAGCAACCACTCAAGGTGTCAGTTTTTCAAACCCCTTATTGCCACTGAATCCTGAATGTGGTATTAAACTCTCCAAGCCCATCACCACCATTGGAATCTATAGATTGAGTTCCTCTCTTTTGCCTGGACAGTTACAGCATTCTTCCAGGTCAGCTACCTTCAATGCTATACAGTATCCATTATCTAGAATGATCATGTTAGCCCACAGAGCATCCCAGAGAGAGATGAGCTAATCAGCAGAACCTGCAGTATCTGAGGATCAGGTATCCTTCGACTCCTCTACTGTGCCCACTGAGCTGGCCTGTTTTGTCTATGGACCTGGTCATCTTATTTTGCGTCCTGAAATGGACCATGATCATTTTCTACCATTGCCATGTCTTCCTCTGGCCCTTCAGTACTGGCTCATCCTTTGGGTCTCAGATGGAATAATTCCTTCCTAGAGAAGCCTTCTTTATCCCATCAAGCCAGGCCACGCCTCCCATTTCTCCTCTCTTTTCCCAATGTATCTTTATATCTAGGCAATTATTACCTTTATGATTTTTGTTGTATGATTTTTTGTTTAATAATTGTTTGCCTCCCCTAGACCATAAAGGTCAGAGACCTCATCTGGTGCTTATCTCTGTTTTATCTAAAGGGCCAAGTTTAGTTCTAGAGCAGTTTAGTAAATGCTAAAATGCTAATCAGACATCCCTCTCTGTGTGTTTACTCATGCCATGGATGAGGGCAGAGACTGGGAACAACTTAGTGCCATAGTTTTCTCCTCTCACCATGTTGGTCCTTGTATGTTGAGTTCAGGTCATCAGGTTTGGTGGTTTACTCACTGACTGAGTCATCTTGTCATCCCTGGATACTATTTTAGTGATGATAGAGGCACACACCAGTTGGGTCCTTTCTAGGCAGCAGACACTGTTCAGGAGTAAACACAAATTGTCATTGCATTCTAACAACCACATGTGGAGATAATTGCCTTGCTTATCTCAACCATACAGAAGACAACTGAAGATGAGAGAAGCAAGAACCATGCTTGGAGATGCTAAATATCAGAGCTGGATTTTAAATCAAGTCCTGTTTGGTTGTCTCTGATGAGACCCTACCACTTCTGCAGCACTAACTGCTGACACATTTGTCCAAAATGACCCAACTTTTATGGTGGCATTTTGAGTGCAATTCTCACTTAAAAGTCTTTCTCTGGCTACAGGAGATGTATATTTCCATACTTACTTTTTTGGGGTTTTTGTTTTCATGGATGGGAGAGGACAAAGAGACAGTCAAGATAACACATGGTCAACAATCCAGAGCCCTGTTGAACAGTAAGGACTAAGCTGCAGGGGAATCTAGAGCTCAAAAAAAATACATCTTAAGTTAGATGGGAGGGAGAGGGAAGCCCTTCTTGTTCCTTCCTTCAAGCCCATGAAGTAGATTGGAAGTTTCTCATGGGCACCAGCGGCTGGAGAAAGAAGGTGATCATTTCTGGAAGTAAAACCCAGAGAAGCAATCTTGAGGTTGCCATGGTTTACTACTACATTCAGGGTTCAGTGGCAATGAGAGGTTTGAAAAACAGACACCTTGAGTGTTTCCATCTAAAATGTGGGCCTGGCAGTTCCATGGTGAGTATTTGTGGGTCAGCCCAAGACTGATTTGTTGGAAAGCAATAAACTAGGCTGTCATTGGACCAGGCTTTAGACACCTTCAAGCTCTTGGTTAAATGGCTCCTAGATTTTCACTAACTTCTTGTGGCTGCTCTGTGGGGTGAATGCTCTGCATAATTCACCTCATAGGAAAGTAGATACCTAGAGAGGACAGTTTAGCTCCCTAAGACCATAATAGCATACTGCATTCTGGCTTTTCTGACTAGAACATCCCCTTTTCACTTGCACTTGGCCACTGTGAGGATCATTTGTGACCCCAGGCTGTAGGAAGCCTGGTATGTTCTTTAGTTCATTTATGCATGTGCGCATCTGTTCTTTGGTTGCTGGTGCATAGAGACAGCAGAATTAGAGAGACCCCATCCTCAGAACACAGAAAGGCCAGCAGTGACCATGGAACTAGCACAGGTTTCCTGTTTCCTCATGTTCCCAGTAGGGAGAAACATCACTACATCATAATTTGTAACCCCTTTTCACAAAATGTGGTATGGAGTAGGAAAACTCAGGGTAAGGGGTCTGAAAAAGGTGGGAGGCTTGACAGAATGAGAAATCTAGACAAGATGAGAATTCTGAAGCTCATGGACCTTCACAGAGCAAGGGCCATGCATGGGTAGGGGACCTACACAGGGTAACGAAACTGTTGTGCATGGAAAGGGATCTTTGGGAGTCAAGGGATCTGCAGAGGGCCGGATTCTCCTGTGTTGCCCTTCAATACCATGATGCTCAGAAAACAAATGCCTGGTTCATAACATACATGAGATGATGCTTCCCTATAGGCATCCCATTGAACCTCAAGGATCCTTCATGCAGATGTGTCTTGTTGACCAATGTAGAGTACTACACTTGCATCATATCTGTGTGCTTCCAGTGCCTTGTTCTCCTGAAGCTAAAGTCTATATCCCAGCCTGCTGGCTTTCACTCTGTGGCATCAGCTGTTTACCTACCCTGCCTTCTCTCCCCCTCTCATTTCTCTGTGTCCTTGTGGGCAGCAGGGATGTCCCTTGAAACTATCATTTTGATTTTAGATCATCTTCCACAAAATCTGTACTTATAAATAGCTGAGGAAAAATTGTGGTGAATAAACAGAAGGGGTTCTACAGAATTTACCAGCTCAGCTCTTGGTTTGAGGGTTTCTATCTGTCTGGCATGCCATTGAAGAATTTTATTCTTTCATTTTTTTTTGTCTGTGTTCTAGAGCATGGTGTTGGTATCTGCACACAAACCATAGTGCTTCCTTGTCCTGGCTACTACTGAATCCTATTGGCTTGCCCTGAAGGAGGCATATAAATGATGCCTTCCAGCTGGGCCCTTTATGAACAGATGCCTTTATAGTTCATGAGACTTTTGATCTATTTGTGTGTCTTTTTACAGTTTATAGGGAACATGAATTAGCCTCTAGGTAGGTCAGTATTATCTAAAAAATGTGTATAGAATTTCAGTGAAAGCTTTATGATGGGTGTACTTGATATTCAAATGGGTAACCTCAAGCTCTTGCAAAACAAGTTTACTAGGAAGGTGGAAAGCTTGGTAGCCATGTTAGTATAGCCAACATCATAGAATCTTTAAGACATAAGCCCAACTGATGGACAGTTCGATCATGTAAGGCAATGCTCTGAGGAAAGAACAGCATGGTTCTCATGGGACCCCAGTTAGCTCACTTGAGGGTGGATCTCATAAAAACCCAAGCCTGGGTACTTCCTTCCTCCTCAAAGTAATCCCCAGTAGGTAGGTGCTGCCTCTGTATGCTGATCTAAGCAAATCCATTTGGGATATCATCATCCCCAAAGGACACATATTTGGCTTAATAATAATACTTGTTGTGAAAACAAAAATCTAAGAATAGATTGGAATTCATCAGCTCAGGTTCAGCCACCACAGAGACTACCAAAGTGAATGGCAGCCTGTAAACCAAATATAGGTGGACTGAATACCACCTGCCATCTACCATCTATGGAGAAGTGGACCTACAATACCCTAGGCACCAAGATCAATATGGAAGACCTGCTTGTTCAAAATCTGAATATGACCTTTGATTCAACTCCTCTAATACCTGACAGTGGAGATGGGGGTGGGATACAATGCTAAAATCAGCACAGGGTAAGGGAGAGGACACACCTAGTTGTAATATGAACTTTAACATCTCTGGGCTCTCTGTCTGGTGCTGAACTACAATAGCTGGTTGGCTGGCTACCAGGTGCATTTTGAGATCAGAGTTACCCAGAGCAATATCACAGTTGACTACAGGATAGATGAATAGCAGGAAAGAGTTTGGTGGCTGCATTTACCAGAAGTAAAAGTGAAGTTGGATACTGGTGTCAGCCTTACCTGGATAACATGAAAAAAGAAAAACTACTCTCCTTTGTAATAGCAGTCAACTGGCCTTGTGCCTAGCCTCATTGACTGAGGTTACATCCAGACCCTAAAGCCAAGTATCAAAGTGACACTGTCAGCACTGTTGGACAGCAAGAGCAGTACTCCAGAGGACCACAAACATGGTCTAGACTAGAATATCAAGCATAAATAAATATAGTACAACAGTCAATTTTAAGCTATTTTGTCTCCCACCTACCTTTTTGATGTTGTGTTTCAGGGATGGGGAACTGCTAAACAATGTTAGGTCTGCAGGTTAAGGATGACTTGGCTTTAAGGCATTGCATTTCCAAAGGTACAGAAGAAATCCAATTCCCAAAATGGTCTTCTCATCTGTAAGTTGGTGGGGGAGGAGAGGGCTTCAAAAGATGCCAGATCTTTCTTTGTTTTAAACAGTGAATGGCTGCAAGAGAAAGCTAATAATGTGTAGGCCCTTCATATATCTGTGTCCATGAATGAAACTGTGAGCATCAGTGAGATACTGTTGCCCTAAGTCTAATTACTGAGAAGCTCCAAGCTTGGTAGTTTGTACCACCCATCTGAAAGGGATGTTTTGGTTAGATTTCCATGCATTTCTCTGACCTCATTAGCACCTATTTTACACCAAAAATAGTCTGTTTCTTTTGCACCATTTTGGGGTGGAGGGAGTGGATGATGATGGCAATATTTTAGGACATAGTTCCTTTTCCTGATGTAGTGGGTCTTTTCTTTCTTTTCTGCTCTTCTTGGCATTGCACTGGAATGTAAGACAGCTTCCAGGCTCTATGGCTCCAAGCAGGGCTAGGTTCATGTGATTGCATCCATGTGGTGGCAGTACTAGGGATCAGAATTAAACTTCTGTTATTTTCTTGCCACCATCTTTTTGCAATCCAAAGACTGCATTTTAGAGTCCTCCATTTTGTGTGGAATTAGATTTCCCCTTTAAATGCTGTAAATAATGTAATTAAAAATAAAACTTGAGTAAAATATTGAAACCTAAAAGAAAATAAAAGCTTAAGCCTGGCTCTGGAATTAGTCCAGCTCTCTGACTCACCAAATAATCCCTCAGTTTCCCACATCCTCCTGCCACAATGCCATACACCATGCTGCAACTCAGGGAATAGATTCACTTCTTTCTCCAGGTGTAACATATGGGACCATCTGATTTGGATTTTCAGCCTCCAAACTGTCAGCTAACTAACCCTCTATTCTTTACAAGCTTCCCAGTCTCAGGTACTTTGGTATAGTAACCAAAAACACACAATCATAATTAAGCCAGTTGTGTTTTCTTGGGTCAAGATGGCAGAATAAATAGCAGGTCCAGGGAAGAACAACTATGTATATGAATGAATGTGTATGAATGAAGTTGGTCTGATGGGGCTCTAAGTAGAGATCAATGCAGTTTTTATTCACATAGAATGAAGAACCAGCTGGAACAGATCTTCTATCTTCTGCTTTTTTTGTGAGAAACTAAAAATCTGGATGAGCAGATGTTTAAATACCGGCAGGATACTCCATCTACAAAATGCTTGTGGACAAAAACCACACGGCACAGGGGCAAATCCATCGCTCAGGATGCCCATTGGCAGCCCCTGGTGCACACACTATAGGAAGGCAGACCCCAGAAGCTATAGACCTTGATTAAAGGTCTCTTAATAGGAAGGTGACTGAAGAGGTTACTCATGGTGCCTGTGGAGGCTCCAGTGGTTAAAAAACACATGCCACTGCTGCTGAAAGACCTCAGAGTGTAGGCACAATGTGAAATTCATGTTCCAAATTATGGGTCAAAAGTTGCAGCCAGGGTGATGCAGGCGCATGGGGACCATGAAGCACTGCTATATTCTTTGCTTTAATATCTCTATCTCTATATTCCTCAGTTCCCTATTGCTGACACCATGGGTCCTGACAAAATACTCCATTACCTAAGATCCATCTTAACATACTGCCATGCTGGTGATGGCAATGATATTAGGGAGGAAGAAGGCCACAAGAGTCCTAATTCAGGACAGGTGCTGTTAGTGGGTTCAGATTAGACAATGATAGCAAATAGTTATCAATGGAATGCATCTGTGATATCTTGAGGTGTCCTGGGTATGTTGGTGGCAAGGGATGCTTGTAGAGGCTGTGTGTGTGTGTTGTGTGTGTGTGTGTTTGTGTGTGTGTGTGTGTTGTGTGTGTGTGCATGTGTGTATTTTGTATGTGCGCATGCATGAATGTGTATGCATGTGTGTGTGTTTGTGTACTTATCCAGAAGTTCTCCCAGATTGCCTATTTTGGTATTGTGCCACAGTATTGACTATTCTGATTTCTCTACCCACCCATCTCAGTAAGGATATATGCAATTTGGAATTATTGATGCCATGCAACAAGAGCATCATCTGGAAAGGATATGAGGGTCAATAAACTGATTGGCTTAATAATCTTCCTTGCTTCACAGTTGCCAGGGCCTCAGGCCCAACATTTTTGGCCAATTTGAAACCTTTGTTGGTAGTAGAAATAGGGAGGCCCTGAGAGATCATGTTGAAGACTTAAGGGAATGAGTGAAAGTCCACTCAAAGTACAAAGTGCAGGCCACTCACGTGAACTGTGTTCACTTTGTATCACTAACATTTTTCTTGGGAGACCTGTTCATTCCTGGGAGCACCTAGCATGCCCCCAAATTTAAAAAAATCAAGAATGGAATTAAGTTCTGAAGAAAAAGCAAAAGCCACTTGGTTTCTGAGATTTCAGTTCAATAGTTGGACACCAGATTTGTTGGGTTAACAGCCCAACTTGTGCATCTTTTGTTGAACTGGACATTGGAGGCCTTGGAGGCTCTTGTATCCTTCAAGGAAACATCAAAAGCAAAAGCAAGTGTGTCAAACACAGATACCTAGTGAAGCCTGAAGAATCTAATTTTGCAGGAGGGCATGTTCGTGTAAGTGCTGCCTCTGCCGTGTAGCAAGGCAACCCTCCACTGAGGAAGGAAATCAGATTCATTTCAATCTTCTGCTTCCCATGATTTCAGTCCAAATAGATACAGCTTGAGTTTGTTTTCCCCCATCATTACTGCCCGATCCTGCGTTTCCATTTTAAAAGGTGTGCATGTGGACTGAACCAGAACATGGATTATTTAAAAGACGGTCCTGGCTGATTTCATTTAAATGGCCCCAATATCTTTGCCTAATAGTCACTGCATTCTCAGTAAATGCCCAGATGTGGTTGGGCTGGAGGTTTTCTTTACAGCTCTCACAACAGAGAGGTGGAAACTTGCATGGCCTTTTGCACTGACCCTCTTTCTCTGACAACTGGGACACAGTATCAGGACCACTGCCTACCTTCTTCTGGTTTCATTCTGTCTGCTCTCACTGAGTGAAATGTTATTCTGAGAAAAATAGATGCTCAGGCACAGACATGCTGCTCAACAAACATTACTTGAAAATAAGGTAAGTTTCCCAATGATAGGTGCTGACTTAATTTTCCATGTACAAAGATGCATATTGAATTGGAGTAAGAATCTTCAAGATTACTCAGTCTCTTTCAATAACAGGGACAATTAATCCAGTCCCAGTGAGGCTAGGGACAAGGCAGAGTCTCTCCTGCTTCTGTGGACAGACGCTGACATAATCCTTTAAGGAACATGTGACTACCTGCATACGAAGTGCTGTGCTTTGGCAGTGTGGCTAGAGAGTAGCAGAACTTGAACCAAAATAGAGATGTGCGGTCCTAACTGCAGGGTTCTTTAACCATTTAAGATGTCTTTTAAAATTGCCAAAAGCAGTCAGTACACTAAAGTTATTGTCACTCAGCCTCTCCGTCCAGCTGTTTCCAGTAGCAAGGTCTCTGGCATCTCCTGTCATTCTACTCTGCTCTACTGGTCCAGTGCCTTGTACAAAGGATCAGTGTCAGAGAGGATGTGCTAGCCGTGAGGACAGAGAGGGGTAGGCGAGCCAGTGATAGGCAAAGGGTTTTGGTTCTATGGAGGACTTGGGCCTGGGTTGCTAAAGCCCTGGCAACAGCTGGTATTCTGCAGAAGCTGAATGGGATTGGGAGGGAGATAGGAAGGGACTTAGCCTAAATTTTCTGCTACTGATTGAACATGCCCCCTGGGGAGTCATGAAGTCAGGGAGTGAGTGACTGTGTAGTCTTCTTTTTCTTCTCCCTTCCCCCTCCCTTTCCCTTTTCTTCTGCCTAATGCAAATCAATAGACATGTATTCACTGTCTAACAAGACAGTCAAGGAGAGAAGAGTAGCCTTTTCATTCCAGAAGGGGGAGAAGGGTAGAGGAAGGCAGCTCCACACAGAGAGGGGAGGACGACAGGAAATGTGAGTGCAGTTTAAGGGGCTGAGAAGGAGTGGGAGGAGCAAGCCAATCAGGAAGCTACAGAAATCATAGGGCAGGAGCCTGTTTGGGCTGGGCCTTGCCTGCTCCTTTATGGCAAGCTCTATGTGTTCCTTCATGTCTCCATTCTTCACCATGGGAAACTGGGATGGCCATCTCTCTACTACATAAAATATTTTAGGTTTTCATAAGAACTATTGACAGAAGGAATTCACACAAAGATGAAAAATACGGTGTGGTTTTCTTTAATTCAGTTGGCCCTTAGTATCTGCTGGCCTTGGTTCCAGGACCCCAGTGGATATTAAGATCTGAGACACTCAAGTCCCTTATATAGAATAGCAGAACATTTGCACATGTTATATACCTACCATAGACTTCAAATCATCTTTAGATTACTTAAAGCACTTAATACAATGTAAATGTTGTGCAAATAGTTGTTATGCTATGCTGCTTGGGGAATAAGAACAAGAAAAAAAGGCTGCACAGTGTTCATATAGTCATGTTTTTTCCCCCCTGAAAATTTTGGTTCTGTGGAAGTGAAAGCTTGGATCTGGAGGGCTGACTGTATTTAGCTAAACTTGTGTCAGGCACACGTATCAAGTGAAAGGTAGCATGATGTTGTGAGCTTATTTGTAATGTTTGCTAGTGTAAATCTCCCCCATTTCTGGACCATCCCTGAATTCAGAGCCTGCTAATGTGATTAGTAACCACTGTCTTAATAATCGAAGGGAACATTTATGTTGGTGTGGAGGAGGCCAAAGTGTTGGAATGCAGGCTTTGGTCCTCACTTGAATCTTTGATTTATTGGCTTTTGGGGAGCACTTTTTCTTTTCATGTTCTCTTTGCTTTGCCTTTTCAGAAGTGGGCCTCATTAATGCTTTCTCTGTGTTGCTTCATGTAGGGTAAGCAAATAGATGGGACTCCAGCCATTCACATCTTTGCGCACACCTCAGCAGCTGTGCCTCATGTGTACTGGTTACACCTGTCTGTAGGACTGTGGCTACAACTGAAAGCCTTGTGTTCAGGTATGTAGACAATTGTGTTTGCCATCTCTTTTGCTTAATGAAAACTAGGAATGTGACTAATATGTAACACGGAGGCCTGACCTCTAGTATCTCCCGAAACCCCTTAAAGATGATAGCAAAGGGTTTGAGAGACATAAACTTCAAGGATTTGAAATCTACTAAGAGGAAATAAAATTGGGCAGGGAGTAGGACTTTCTTTGGAAAAGCAACAAGAACGGGTGACAGTTTAGTAAAGGTTGCTGTGATTTTAGTGTCTGCAGAAGGACATGACAGCCAGAACTAAATAGATTTATCCCCACAACGCTCGGTTACCATAGGGTGGCCCCAGGAAAGATGCGTACAGAGTGTCTTGAAGGACAGAAATCAGGAGTGCTGAAAGTGAGGAATCGGAGAAAATTCCCTGTTCAACTTTTCTGAGTCCAGAATCTTCTGAGTCTGCCACTTTAACATGAAGGAGAGGTTCAGTGTTTGAAAGATTGAAAAGAGGCCTCCAGGATCCACCGAAGGATGGAGGTGAAAGCACTGGTGGAAAACAGAAAGGTAGAGCCCAAAGGTGATGCTCACTGGACCTTCTCCAGAACTGTGGCAGCCAAGACTGGAGCCTCCTGGCAAGAGAAAGGACTCCTGCCTGGAGAAACTTGCCTGGCTCAAGATAAAAAGACCTCTAGTAATAGCCCTTGGTCATTCAGGAAAAGAGCCAAAGGACAGCTCCTTGCCTGCTCATCCTCAAGGGCCCAGCAGTAGATGGGCTCCGAGGAAGAACAGAGATTCCAGTCAGCCTTTCACTGCCTTTCTTGAAATATAACCGGAAGGCCAAAGATCACGAGAGAGTAGAGGCAGCCTTCCTGCATAAAACACAAAGACTAACACAGATGAGCTGAAAAACAGGGCCCAAGAGGCGGAGACTGTGCTGGCAGCCAAAGGAAACTTAGAAAGCTTAATTAACATCTTCAGAAAGATATGAGAAGATACTGTAGCCAGGAACAAGAATAGGGCACTATGAAAATCAGGCAACAGGGAAGACTGTTTGAAATTAATAATTTGAAAGTATAATTTTTAAGTCAGTAAAAAGTGTAAGTCAAGGAAATCTTGATGGAAAGGAAAGCAGCAAATATATGAAAATTGAAACACATGACTGTCTCCATTTTAGCAGAAATCCCACAAAGAACTAGTAAATATAGAGAGGAGAAAATTTCAAAGACAATACAAAAATTGAGTAAAAATCCCGAGTTGAAGGACATGAATTTTGCATGTTAGAAAGTTTATTGAAAACTCAGTGACAGAACAGTTGCCTAGTGTGTGAGAATTCAAGAGCTCCATCCACAGAATCACAGGATAAGAAATAAAGGAAAGGGGTTTATTGAGTGTCCAACATTATGAAAGAAATGGTGTCCATGTTTTGAAATATATGTGAATTTAAGGAAGTTGTGTATAAAGCAAATACCCTAACTGTGTGCAGAAAGCAAATGATGTCACTTTCATACAAAAGAAAAGTAGCATTTATCAAGTATTAATTAAACTTGAGTATAAAAATTTAGATAAAATGGAAGAATTTAGACAAAATGAAAGAATGTAGACAAAAATGAAAGAATTGGTTTCAAAATTTGGAAGAAGGTGGCCCATGAGATTGCCCAGCAAATAAAAGTCCTTGCTGCTTATGGAAGACTGATAACCTGGTTTTGGTCTCTGGAACTCATGACAGAAGGATCGAATCCATTCCCCAAAAGTGGTCTTCTGAGCTCTACCCATGACTTATTGGCATTCATGTACCTGTACACACACACACACACACACACACACTCAAGCACATACACACAGACAGAGAGAGAGAGAGAGAGAGAGAGAGAGAGAGAGAGAGAGAGAGAGAGAAAATCAATAATGAAGCTTGAATCTCCTTACAAATATTTCAAAGGGATAGTCATTGTCAATCCATTATTTTATTTGTAGCACGGGCAACTATATCTCAGTTGAGTTAGGTAAGAGAATGGCCATTTTCAAATATGCAAATTTCTTTCAAAGACCATCTCAGCTATGGGTTCTCAGAATCTATAAAGCGGTGCCTTGTGTGGATGTCAATAAGGAGGACTCTATGGGACATTCTATGGGGCACTCTATGGGGCCTCTGGTAGTAGACCAGTATTTATCTCTGGCATAAAAAAGGACTTTCGAGACCATTCCAAGTGGAGGGATGCTCTCTCAGCCTGGAAACATAGGGGAGGTTCTAGGCCCTGCCCAGGATGATATGAGAGACCTTGAGGATCCCCCATGGAGGGCCTTATTCTCCCTGGGGAGCAGGGGGGGATGAGGTGGGGGACTGGTGGGAGGTAGGAGAGGAGGGGAGGGAGAGGGAGAAGGGATTGACACATGAAGCAGGCTTGTTTCTAATTTGAACTAATAAAAAATAATTTCTTGGGAAAAAAAAACAAATAAGAACACAACACGAAGGTAGAAACAAAGGAACAAAAAAAAGCAACCTTGATTTGAAAGGAAGAGAGAAGCACAATGCACTCAGAACAAGGAACACCCAGGTCATAGTTGCCTCTGAGGGAGATGGGAGGCTCTGGAAAAATCCTTTGAAATGTTGTCCAGAGAAGTTATTCATTTATTCACTTACGGAGATATACTTTAGAGTTCTTCAGGGTTCTGGGGAAGATTTAATAGTAAGTCCGTTAAAAAATTGAGCAAATGAAACAAAAAGGCATGTAAATTATCAACTACAAAGAAAGCAAAATGATTTACTAGAAGGACAATAGCTGATACTCATAACACTGTCAATCAAAGATTGACTCATTCAAACTTTTGGACAGATTTATATATAGTTAATGGGAGAGTAGAATAGTGGGGCCGATGAGAGGCTCAGCATGAGCTAACCCAACATCTTCTGTGGTAGGGAGCCAGCAGATCATTTTAAAATCATTACAGTAAGTGATGGCTGAGGAGCTAAGTGTGGTGTGTGGTGTGTGGTGGAATATGCCTGCTTTTCAAAGAAATAAGGAAAACAATCTCAGGGAAAACACACAACAGGTAAAAGGTATGAGACTAGTGACTTCTGAGTGATGGTGTTTGGGATACTGTTTTTGTACAGTCCAAGTTTGAAAGACTGGTAACAAAATAAAACAAGAATAAATTACTTTGAATAATTTTTCCTATTTTAAAAATGTGTGGTTCTGACATGTATGTCATGGCTTCATTTATTAAAGAATTTGGTCTTTGCAGTCAGCTAGCTCAGAATTATCTCAGCTTGGTCAGTGGCCTTGGGGAATCTCATACCCCATATGTCCATAACGTGTGTTCTGTAACATTCATTTGTTGGGAGGCAAGGGTAAACCTAATGCATGCTAGCCAGCTCTCAGACAAACGTATGTTGTGGATATTTTATACAGGATATCTATTGTTAAGATTATCTTCACTGACAACCAAGATATTTTGTGAACACATCAACAATTTTGGGAAGCATCATAAAGATTAAGTCCCAATTCACAAAGACACATATTGTAAGCAAGCCCCAGAGACAGTGGCAGAAAGGCTTGCTGGTCCAGTCCTAAAGTAGTCATTTAATAAATTATTGTTTCTGTGAATGAAGTGGGATCTTTGTGGTTTAAAAGAACTAATGTGCATCCCTGTAAGATGTCCTCTGGGAATCACTTAGAGTCGGGAGACCCTAGTGCATTTTGGAATACGTGGGACTGAGATGGCAGAGTCAGCTTTTAATCAGCAGTGTTTGTCTTCATCCTCTTTTTATTCCTACAAGCAAAACCAAACCCAAATCCCAAGTGTTACCATATCTTCAACCCATCCTTCTTCAGTATGTGTCAGGTTCCACGTGTACCCATCCATTGCCTAACACTCCTTGCAGCAGTGCTGGTCTCGGCGAAGGGGTTGCATGAAAGTGCACTGCAAGAGCTTTGTTCTTATCCATGTTTAAGCCCTGCTTTGGGGATTTTGGATGAGCTTTCCTTGCTGCAGTGGACAGTTTTGTTTGGCTGAACCCCATGGCAACTCCTGTCAAGATCCCAGGGACCTTGCTTCAGCTGGGCAGTTTTCTAACACTGGCCACACCTCCTTCTCCTGAGCTAAACTGCTTTCTGCATTTCTAGGAGCCAATGATTTTACATGCACTTGTCACAAACATAATCAATGGTATAATTGGTGGTTTGGTGTTTGTCTTCACACTGATGTGTGGGTTTTGGATAGATGAGAAGAGCCTCAGAAATTTATTCTTTTTCCAACATATTACACATATACCCAGGTTATAGTAGGCTTATGGTATATATTTCATAGGTGAATGATTGCATGATGCACCAAAAGGCAGTTTCTTCATTAATGTTCTTCTTTGTATAAACAGAGATGCTGGACTACACTGTTCACATTTATTCTGGCATGAGTATACTGAGACTGGAGCATCAGGGTTCTAGGTCAGAGTGGCTTCCATAGTAAGTTCAAGGCAAGGCTGGGGTACATATGAAGATTCTCAAAAAACTCCCCATATGAAATGACATAAAATGGAAACATGGATCAGAAGAAGGCTATGTATTCTTGCTCAAGGTTGGTGAGTTTGCAAGGAGGTAGGCAATTAGGAAACTCATTAGTAGAAGGGTGAAGGCCCCAGCCCTACCCACCTGCCTTTCTTATGAAGATCTAAGATCCAGCATTCATGAACAAGTCCACTTGACCTGTTTACTGGCTCAAAGGGCAGAAGCCTCACAAAGGTGACCCTTGTCTTTCCACCCAAACTTCCCACTCACAGCTGGCTTGTTGCTATACTTTATTGCTATTTAAATACAGCTTTGATGATTCTGTTTGCTTTGGAAGAAGAAAAATCACAGAAGGTATAAAATTGCTTATTATTTACCCCAGAGAAGAGAAGAGTTCCCCTAGTAAATATGCACCAAAGCATTCCTATTTTTATTTGTACTTTTAAAGAATACTTAAATGGATCCAGTAGACCGTAATATCTCTTTTCAGAGTTGGTGCCATCTATTGATTAAATATGCATTTATACATTTCTACTTTTTAAAATATAAAAGAGACATATGTTTTAGTCATATAATAGACCTAGAAGAATTGATCAGTAAAAATACATATTTATGTGGTCTTTACCAAAGACTTTGTCAAACACACAAATTAAAAAAAAAAGATAAATTATTTCCTGATCTTCACTGATGTTTGTTAAGTGTGAATTTAATTAAGAAGAAGCTCTCACAGATTAGGAGAGGGGTTGTTAGCATAAACAGATGATTGTATTTTATTTCAGTTTTGTGGTGCTGAGGACTGAACTCAGGTAGGTAAACTCTCTACCATTGAGCCATATCTGCTGCCCTAAATGGGTGCTTTTACAAACAAAACTATTATGGCCAGGTGTGGTGGCTTATTCCTGTAATCCCAGTACTTGGAAGTCTGAGACAGGAGGATTGCCCATGAGCTTAGGTAACAAAACGAATCACAGGGCAGTCTGGGCCACGGAGTGAGACTCTGTCTCAATATGCATAAAAGACAAGGTCACATTGCTAGTGATGACTGTGCCAGAATCCAAGCTCAGGTTTTTCCCTTTCCCAAGTGAATTTCTTCCTAAAAGCAAGTTATCAAATTATCCTGTTATAAACATTGTGCTTTTATTTAATACACTATATAGGAAAGAGTGAAAGGACTTAAGCCTTGAAATGGAGTTGGGACTTTCTGCAATCTGTTCTATTTCCTCTTCTGTGGAAGTGGATGGCCATGGTGTTTAGTGAGAACTGAGAGAAGGCAACATGGGTTTGCCTGGATGGTGCTTACCCCTTCAAAATCACTAGATGCTCGTTCCTGGCCTCTGGCAGCTCACTGTCTGGTAGTATGTTATTGTAGATTGGCTCACTAATTCCCCACCAAATCCCTGTGTTGAAAGCTTGGTCCTCTGTGCTTGCTGTTGGAAAGTGCTAAAACCTTTAGAGGGAGACTTGATGGGAGGTCATCTATCACTGGAGTATACCCTTGAAGAAGACAACAACCACTAGCCTCTTCCTCCTCCTCTCCCGGTTTTCAATCCTTTGGCATGATGAGGAGGGTTTGTACAAGATCACATTTACTACTTGGGTTTGATGCTTTAAGCATCAGATCTGAAAGCTTTGTAAACACTCAGTCATGGCTACAGCATCCAAAGATGTGAGCCTAAATAATCCTTAGCAAGGTGATGACCTCAGGAGTTTGTTCCAGTGATGGAAAGCAGAGGAATACAACCTGTATTCCCACTGCTCTCTGTAGGGAGGCTGTGCTGAGTGCTACTCACAGTCCTGATGTACTTAAGGAGAAGTTGGTATTTCAGACCCTGTGAGAATCAGGAAGGGGCTGTGTCAGTGCTCCCCAGAGTCCTCAGGTGCTTCATGCACCATTGACCCTACAGGGACTGCTGATCATTACAGAAATTATTTAGTGTTGTGCAAGAGTTCAGAAGTACATAGGGTCTCAGACCTCTCCTCTTTTCTCCCCTTTCCATCATCAGCCATTATAAGAGGTGAAGGCTGGCTGGCCCCCAACCCTAGATGTGCAGTCCACAGCCTTGAGGATGCTGTTTAAACCTTTTGAATTCTGTCATCTATGCTCTAAGGACAGTATGCCTAATCACTGTTTTCTGAGAGGATAAAAAGGGGAGTGTAAGGCCAATATCAGAGTTCCTTGTATGTAGGTGATGAATACCATGATAATGTTCAATGCTATAATTTCTTTGCATAGAGGAAACTGAAGAACATGGCCATGAATTTGGGCTGTGTCACTCCCTAGCTCTGTGACCTTGGATAAATTAATGAACCTCTCCAAATCTCAGTTGCTTCATCTCTCAAACAGGCTAGGGATTAAATGGGATGCTATAAATGAAGTTGTTAGTCAACAGGATTTAATGAGTTGCCCACAAGACTAATCCTTCAGCACCAAGTCAGGGCCACATCTTTGCTCTTCCAATTCCACCACAGGTTATCATCAGACCTTCATCTACTAAGATGAAGACAGTCTAGGTTTTCCCCAGAACATTTCTATAAATGAATAGCCCTCACTCATAGTCTTTCTTTTGTCGAAAGGAAATTAACTCTTTCCCAGCATCACAGGAAATCTCTAAATTATAATCCTCTCTTGCTGTTTCTCATGAACTCCCCCATTGCCCCTCTTGTTTATCTTAAAGGCCACCTGTGTATTTCTCCTAGTCCTCCTTGTGCTGTCCACTTCCGTTTCTGTGGCCTGTCTGCTCCTTCCCTGCCATTCAAGCTTCTATGTGCATCAGAGGACTCAGAACTGGCATAATTCTTCAGAACTTCAGTCTCTTACTGTCCTTGTTCAGAGGATCCATAGATTGGTCTGCTTATATGTGATATTTTTTCCAACTGCTGGCTCAATAGAAAGCAACTCTGTATGAAGGGCAGTAGTGGCACATGCCTTTAATCCCACAATTCTGGAGGCAGAAGCAGGAAGATCTCTGAGTTCGAGGCCAGTCTGGTCTACAGAGTGAATTCCAGGACAGGCTCCAAGGCTACAGAGAAACTCTGTCTTGAAAAACCAAAAAAAAAAAAAAAAAAAAAAAAAAGCAACTCTATGTAAGGTATGTGTATCTATGTGTATTCACTAATACACTATTCCCTTTTTTCCTAGAGGAATCTTCTGATATATTATATGGCTTTTGTAGATAAGAAGAAACATTCTTCCTAGATCCAGCCTTGGAAAGGCACTTTGTATTAAGCAAGAACTTCCTAAGCGCTGGTGATGATGCTATCAATTATTGTGTTTGTAAGGAGGGAAATGATCAATTGTTCTATTTGTTTAAAGACAAGAGTGAAGTTCTGTTAATGCAAATGAGTTGTGTTCATCCTCCTACTTCACTAAAACTGGTTTTATGCCAGTACAGTCCAAGGTTTGAATCTGAACTCATTAGCTGTGGAATGTTTCTCAAGTCACTTGATGAACTGAAATGCTAGAGTAACAGGTCTATGGGGCAGGACCCTGGTGGGGACAGCTTAAATAACACTTGTACATCCCTATCTCATAGGACAAGTTGGGACTCACAGCAGTAGCAGCCATGAAGGTAGGAAGAGAGGGAGGGAGGAAAGGTGGGAGGGAGGGAGGGAGGGAGGGAAGGAGAATGTCACCTGGAAAGTCACTCACACATCCAGAAGTGAAAAAGAACATGCTCTCAGAGCTGGGAGGAATCCCAGCTGACATGAGGGGCTTGGAGAGCACCTAGTAACTAGAATTACCTCCCCCACAACTGCTGTAATATCTAACTGCTGTTCTTGTTGCTTGTCCTCAAAGCACACTTGGCATGCCAGCAGTGTACCACTCACGTTCTGGGGAGGGTGGATGGAGCAAGTGCTTTGCTTGCATTCTGAGGTACACAATTATGGTTCCTATACACTGTCATTGCATGGTGGCAAACTGAACCATGGTGAAGAAAATGGAAGGCCAAAGCTACAGGCATCACCTTGAGCATCTCCCTTCTGAGAACTTCTGCAAATTTCTTCTTTCTTGAGACTTAATCTGGGTATGTTTCTAACTAAGTATGCTGGGATCATGGCAATTGTTTGGGTTTTTTGTCTTGGTAGATTTCCCAAATGCTCTAATTATGGGGAGCTGGCCAATTCCCTGTATTTTTGGTAAGAAAAATCTGAACATGCCCAGCTTCCACTTGGGGAGCAGGGTTGCTTTCCAAGTACTCTTGCTAGTGGGATGGAGACATGGTGCGTTTGAACAACATCTGGGCTCTCTGTGGCTAGCAGTTCTGGCGGCATCCTGGCCTGGAGACCAGGAAGGAGGAACGATAAGGCTTTGTCATGGGCATTAGTCAATTTCTGCCAGAAAACAGTCTTTTCCTCTTTCTTGTGTCCTGAGCCCCGCTGGGGTAAGATCTAGGAAGGGGAAGGGTATCATCAGATCCCTCCCTCTGCCCACCCAGGAACGGGTGTGCCCATGCAAGGCACACTGGCATACTCACACAGATCCCAGCAGTAGTGCTGCGTGGTGAGGGGGTGCGCACCGGGCAGGCTTCAACTCCCTTGGGAGTGGAGCCTTCCCAACAGGAAAGTCTCCCGTTGTCGCTCAGGAGAGTGGAGCCAATGCGTGCCTTGAAGGTGGTCTGCTGTGAGCCCAGTGAAGATTGGTGCTGATGATTCTTACCAGTTGTGTGTATGTGCAAGAAAAAAATCAGAGACGCTGTCTGCCTGCTCCCATCTCGCGCGCTCTCTCTCTCTCTTCTGCTCTCTCCCTCCCTTTGCAAACATTGGATTTAAACCTGCTCAGAATTCACCACAGAGGAAGCAGCCTCGGTAGCAGCAGCAGCAGCAGCAGCAACAGCAGGAGCTAGCCGGGCCACCGCGCGCCACAGCCTCGAGGAGATGTACCATCCCGCCTACTGGATCGTCTTCTCGGCCACCACTGCCCTGCTCTTCATCCCAGGTACCCAGGAAAGAAGGATGTTTTTTCTCTCCGGGTGATGGTGCGGTGAACGCTGCTAGGACAGAAGGGGAAGGGGGAAGAGGGAGAGGCAAGGAGGAAAGAGGGAGTGCGAGAGGCATGTGAGTGAAGGTAGGCTTGCCGCCTGTATGCACACAAGCTCACACACACTCACTGGCTAGCTGCCTCACAGGCACACAAATGCCCACAGCACGCGATTTGCTCCATTCCACAGAGCTGGGTTCGAGATCTGCACCATGCTGCAAGGCGCTGCTGATTCTGTGAAAGGCACAACTAGCGTTGACTAGTTGTGGTGCCAGGGGTGACAGAAAAGGTGCTTAAACTCCCAGGGTGCAAATCCTTCTTGCGCTTCTGTTGGGACCGGCAACATGGACTGGCATCCCGTACTGGTCTCTGTTTTTCTGAATCTCTGCGTCTCTGTTTCCTGGGCTTTTTTCTTCCTCTCCTCCTCTCTTTTCCTCCCTTCCAAACCCTTCCCTCTATTCTCACTTCAGTCCCTACCTCCCTTCTCACCCTTTCATGAATTCACTACTGCATTTTTTGTCTTAATGCAATCCTTCCACCACCTCTTGCCCTTTCTTTATCCTTCCACCAAATGGGCAGATTGTGCCTTTGAAATACACAAATCTCCCACTCTCTCCTTCCTACTCCTGACATGACATCAGACACACGAATTTTCCCTAACAGATTTGATCAGTCCAAGCCCAGGAAAGGTTGGGGAATGTAGTGGAGTCTAGGATTGTGAGAGTCCCTACCTTGGGAAGGATGTTAATGCTTTGCTCCTTCCCACTGCACTTGCACTTGCTTGTTGGGGGAAAACAAATCTGCAGTGACCAGGTAAGATGCCGCAACCCTCCCCAGTCTGCCTGCTAGACTCCGAGCAAAATCCAGCATGTCTTAATAGGGTTGGTAATTGCATTGGAGCCCTCTGCAAGCAGAGGACCATGCCCGCAGGCATCTTTCACACAATGCTGGAGGGGCTGGGAAGGCTCACCAACATTTTAGGCAGTATCAAAGGGTCTTCAACACTAAACCTCACCCTGTAGGGGCATTTCTTCTTTTCTTTTCTTTTTCTTTCTCTTGTTGCAAATTGAGATACATGTTTTCCATTAAACATTTGCTTAGACCTAAATTCCCTTACATATGTATAGACATGAATGCCAAGATTTTTAACCCTCATATCTATTCTTAGATAAACACATAATTTTTCATTTTATATTCAGAACCCCTTAGTTCAACCCCCCCATCTTGTTTTAGACATAATTGTCTAAAGTATTTCTAAGCTACCAGAGAAAATTTGAAAATAAATTGAAGTTAATTGGGAGGTAAAAAGAAAAGATGGAATTGAAAAAAGAAATATATCCAATGTATAATGTTTCACTTTAAATATTAAATAAAACATTTTAATTAATTTGGAAATTTTTGCACAACCCCCAAAGTTATGAATTGTGTTTTTTTGAGAAGAGATAGGTTCTGAAAACCAAGTTCCCAGAAATCATTTGAGGCTGGTAAGTTCAGAGTTGAGGGGGTGTCCTTTTCTTCTTCTAGGTCTCCAGTGTGCTGGGGGAGTGGGGAAGGCCACAGATAGAGCCCAGTTCTCAGTACCTGCTTGAGCCTGGTAGAGGGAGCCAGGTGGGTGCCTCTGATGCTCAGAAAAAAATATAAACTTTCCTGAGAGTCCAGGAAGCTCAGCATAGACTGATTGCTTCTTGCACTGTGATTGGGAGGGGGGTGAGGTGGATTAGGACTTTCTCAAGGAAGGTGTTGGGGGATGGGTGCTGGAAATACTCTCAGTCTGAGTTAACAGGGTCTCTGCATCCCTCAGGGTTGTCCAAGGACAGTTATGAAGTGAACCCAGTGGGCTGAGGCTACAATACATCGCACCTCAAAGACAACAAGGAGCTGGGGTGAAACTTTCCTGTAGGGATAGTCTAGCCCCCTAAAACGCAACTCACCTGCACTTGTTGGAAGCAGACAGGCCTGGTTTCCTGAAATAACTTTCCTAAAACTGGCTACATAAGAGAGGCCTGTACCTTAGTTCTTGAACCCTGAATGTGAAGGCAAGGGTGACAGGCAAGCTGCAGTTATTTGGGAGAGCAGGGTAGATATCAGCCTACAGTTGCCTTTGCTACCAGTAAGCAGGTTCTGCTCACTACCCTGAGGAATGCTCTCACCTGCAAGATCTGCTCACTACCCTGAGGAATGCTCTCACCTGCAAGATCTGGAATAGAAATGAAGGAAAGTATAAGTGGAATGAAGGGAAAAAACACACCCAAGGACTCCAGCAGGAATCAAACTTGGAATCCATCTGCATCGAGAAGTCCTGTGGCTCCTCATTGCTGATTCCTTTTACTTTCTTCAATGTCTTCAGACTTCTTTGTAATTTTTTTCTCTATTTCTAATCCGGCTTTTCCTACCATGAGGTTAATACCAGCTTGTTAACCATTTCCTCTCCCAGCATGTAAAAACAGGTTAATGTGATCACAAACCCTTGACCTGGTTAGGCATCCATACCACGGCATTCTGTAGCTTTTCATTTCTTCACAAAATCACCTTTTCAACTCAGAATCATTTTCAGGTTAATGTTGTTGCTGCTTGGTACCTCCCAGGGGGAGACTGATGCTCATAAATTGTTTTGTTAGGCAGAATCTCTAGAGTGGGAAGACAGTTGTGGGGGCAGTCTGTTGAGCTCACACTCAAGACAGGACAGGGGAGTGTAAATGACAATGTGTCATGCTGAGAAGTACAGTCCTGAGACCCTGGGTTTCCATGGTGGGAATGATGGAGCTGAGTTGATTGTCCCAGCTAGAAGGAGACATTAGAGTCTTGATAAGAAGGTTTTGGTGTGTGTGTGTGTGTGTGTGTGTGTGTGTGTGTGTGTGTGTGTGTGTGTATGAGAGAGAGAGAGAGAGAGAGAGAGAGAGAGAGAGAGAGAGAGAGAGTATGAACGTGCACTATTGAAACATAGACCCCTGATAGGCAAATGTTTTCCTCCTGAGCCATGTCCTCACTCATAGGATCACTCATGACCTTGAATCTGGGGGTTGGTGGAAGACAAGTAGGATGCAGAAGCAGGAAGTTAAGGCAGCTGGACATTTACATCAGAACTAGCCAGTGAGAGGAGCTCAGATCCACATTTGAAGTTCATCTTAGAGAAGAATATTGATAAACACAGAGCATCCTGGATCCTTCTGATGACTTCCATACTACAGTTTGTCTGTAGTTCAAAACCACTGTCCAAGGAGGCAGCATTTGGTTGAAAACGCATCTTCCATCCACCTATCTTAACTCTGACAAGGGCACCATGGCTACAAGGTAGAGTGGGGTAGGCTTTCAAAACTGCAGTTTTGGGGTAGTGGAAAGATTGGATTTTTAAGCCGGAAGCCTGCTTTATTACCTTGTAAACCTTTACCATTACACGTCCCTTCACTGATAGCTTGTCAGGTATCTTCTCTTCTATGTACTGAGTGAGGACGGAGGTGTGCACAGATCTCTGAGCTTGGGTTGGTGACCTGGCCACATCTTAATGCAATCTTTGACTATTAGAAGGCCTTGGGCTTGGCTGGGAAATTCCCAAAGGCTTAAGTTGTTTTCCTCTTCTTCCCCTTTGTATATTTTACTCCAAGAAGGGTCTTGTGTCTGACACAAGGGCATGAAGAACTTGATGACTTCTGTTCCCACTCCCAGGCAGTGCAGAGAATCCTGGCAGGCTGGCCTGCTGTGCAAGAGGGCTCAAGTGAGAGACTATAAGTCCCAGATCCTCTATGAGTTAGGAACAAGGTCTGGGCATCTGGTTATTGAAAAGCTTCATCACCCCTTTGCCAATATTTCCTTTCTCTTCCCAGCTATCATGTGGCTCTCGATCCTTTTAAATGATTGGCATATTAATAAGGTCAGATTGCATCCTGTTGGCATTCAGCACCAGCCAGTGACACTAGCAGGCACTTAGAAGAAGACAGGTATTGCCTGCCTTTTCAGTTGCCTGGAGCTGGACAGTGTGAGATCAATCAGTGGTCCCAGGTGGGATGATATTCTCAGGGGTTGCTTCAGTCTGTCTGCCTCTCTGCTTTCCTCAAGCGGCCCGCCTCAGTCACAGCCCCAAAGACTGGGACATTCAGGAGATGTGTTAAGTAGCCCGCATCAGCTTGTGCTTGTTGTCTAGCAGTTCAAGCACCGGGATGTCCTGTGTCAGCCACTGAAATAGCACCTGCGCACATGCACAGCTTCCTAGGATCTTGGGGCAGAGCTTCAGTGGGCAGTTTCCTAACCCATGGGTGTCCACACCAGCCTCTATGCATGCTAGAAGCTGAGAAGTGACAGGCTTTGTTTCAGAGTTTTGGGGAGTGGACTTAGTTGGCTCAAGGTATTCTCCAGGTTTCAATTTACCAGTCTATAGAATGCCGGGTGTTGGTGGCGCATGCCTTTAATCCCAGCACTCCAGAGGCAGAGGCAGGCGATCTCTGTGAGTTCGAGACCAGTCTGGTCTACAAGAGCTAATTTCAGCACAGCCTCCAAAGCCACAGAGAAACCCTGTCTCGAAAAAAACAAAACAAAACAAACAAACAAAAACAAACAAAAAAACAAAACCAGTCTATAGAATGGGTTTCAGTTGTGTATACCTTCTTGTTTCCTATTGGACAGAACAGTCAGAAACCTAGGTTAGAAAGTAACAAGGGAAAACTTAAGAATTGCTGTCATAATAAAACTCATCCTTGTCTCTAGCAGCACAATGAAGAAGGATGCTCTTGAGTAGGTGACCAGGAAAAGATGGTCTTCATTGTTGAAGACGGAGGACAACAAGATGGAACTGTACCAAACCATATACGTATAAACCATGGTGATAAAAACTAGCAGGATACAATCCACCCATTCCTTTATTCAACAGGACTTTATATAACTTCTGATGAGTTAATACATCCTCCTTCAAAACCATAAGTACACCAAACTAGGAAACTATTGTCTGTTTTCCTTCCTTTTGACCCCACTGAAGATGCATGCTGACTTGGACTTTGAGTTTTCTATTGTGGAAAACTAGTAGTGTACACAGATCTTTGTGCTCTTCTAATGTACTTCTTTGTAATGTTTTTGGTGGGGTGCAGGGTACATGGAGTTGTTCATCAGCCTTGAAGTGGTGGGGATTTTAGTAGCATGATCTCATAGCTCTATGTTTGTGTGACTCTTTTCAGCCTGTGGGTTAGGCTTTCCTCACCTTGGCCCCATGATTTGGGGACCATCAGTCTGCTACCCTGTCTGCTTGTGGATGACTGCCATTTGTGTGCAGCTGCCTGCAGCTGGAGAGAGGGGGAAGATGGAAGCAAACCCACTCTTCCTGTCACTGAGCTCAAGTGTCAGTCCACAGATGGTCTGTGGCTGCTGACAAGCCAAGCTGTCAGGAATAGTGGATATTAGCACCTTTGGATGTGGATGGAACCTTCCAGGCATGGGGGCTGAGCAGGCTGGTGTCACCTTCAGGGCTGGCTTTGCTCTTTCTCCCACTCCTGATGGTGATCTCATGGTGAAATTCTAGGTCCTGAGGACATCTGTGCTTTCCATTTATGCCACAGTCAGGAGTCTAAGACTTAGAATGTGCTGGCTATTTCTAAAGCCTTAGTTTCCTGAGCCTTTCTGTGGGTGGGGTATATAATAGGTACAGATACAGTTCCAGTAGCTGATTTCTGATCCTTTATTCAGATGGATATGGAAGTAACTCTGAGAATGCAGCAGAAAGAAATTCTAACCCAGAGGTGAACATGAAGACAAAATCATACTTGTGATGACTTGTAGGTGTCCAAACACACACACACACACACACACACACACACACACACACACACACACACACACACACACTACCACCACCACCACTGGAGCTTTATCATTCTCTGGCAATCAGATATACATATATGCACACACACACATACACATACACACAGAGGCACACAAACATAGCCTCAGTTTAGCTACTCTCAAAGGCCCAGCTCCTCACAGATAGCAAGCCCTTCCTCCTCTTGCCTCATGACTTTGTCCTTTTAGAACACCAACTGGAGCCTTGAGCCTTGGTGTTCTCCCTATTAGCACATGGCAGGAACCTGTGCCATACATGCCCATTCGTGTGTGAATGCTTCCTTGGCAATGGAGAAACTCCTTTTACAGCCCCCCACTCTCTTCTGTACCCCAAAGCCAGTAGGCAACAGAGGCAAAACTTTCACATGTCTCTGAAGAATCCCCCCTATCCAAAACCCTTGGTTCCCAGAGGCTAGGACTCCCCTGCAGTCACTAAACTAACTTAATTAAATGTTTGCAAAATGCTTTGAGACACCCCTGGGCAATGCACTGGGTAAGGGCAAAGCATGATCATTAGGAGGCAGCACACTGCCTTTAACAAGTAGGGACACTGTGCTGAGAGACCCCTGGAAAGGCCACAAAGAATCGATGCATCAGGACACAGGCCATTGATTGGAATGGCTGCTTGCATGTTTCTGGGAAATGGTAAGTGACACTAGGATTGAACACTGAAGTCCAAGGTCTAGAAAAACAGAATACTGGGCATTTCATGGGACAGAGACTTGGGAATGGTCTGAATGACCATTCTTGAATATATATATATATATATATATATATATATATATATATATATATCCATGAAACATCCTTTTCTTCCTTCAGAGCTTGGCAAAATATTACTTTCTCAGTAGAATCTTCTTGCTGCTTTAAAGTAGGCTAGACCTTGTTTATTATGCAAGCCCTCAGTGCCAGGCTTCTCTTTGCAACACCATGAGTTTATAGGTTGATATATGCCTGTTTTTCTTCCATATACTGCAGTCCATAAAGCTGTGCCATTCTCTTCTCCAGCATATCCTCAGTCTGTACATTCTGTTCTCTGACATATCCCTGATCCCTACCATAGTGGCAGAGAATAAGTGCTCAGAATATTTGTTGAATGAGTGAATAAGTGGGCAAATAAATGGACAATGAATGAGACTACAGCCAAACTCATAGCAGTACTAGCTGCCATCTTAGTCTAAATATCCTTTTGGTCTGTATTCCTGAATTCTTAAAAAAATGTCTGTGGTCCTGGGTTGTACTGGCCAACAGCTCACTCATCTTTAGAGTGAGCACGTAGCTTGAGAATGGTTTTGCCAGCAGGGGCTGGCAATGTATAGAGAATGCTTAGAAATGAGTTTCATTTGGGGGTTCATGACCATCAGTGAACACTAGCTATGATCTGCTGGCCAGACATAGTCTGTGAAATTCACATCCCAACAGACACACCCGAGAGTATGCAACATTCTGTAAACAGGGATGTAGCCCTGAATTGACTATTGATATAATACAATGTATAATGGACTTGGCATATTTGATCAGGGTGTCTATTAGAGGGACCTTAATTATTTGAAATTAGAGCCATTCCCCTGTGCCCATAACTGAGAACTATAGTGACACTAGAAGGAATTTTGTCATTCATAAGAAGTAAAATGTTGTATTGGAGATAGGAACATGCAGATGGCAAGGGGTGAGTTAAACATGACCAAGTGACACTTGAACAGTTTGTCATTCCCATGGGCTCAACAATATAGAAGAGCTGTAAGGTTAAATCCTTTTTATATCTAGTCTTTTTCATAGTATAGTCTGTTCCAGTGCTGTTATGTCATGGCTGTTAGGCTATGGATGACAAGAGGTCTTGCCCTATTCATCTGTGGATGCTTCACTGTACCCAGTCCCTCACTTCTCAGCTATTCTATTTATGGAGTGATTACTATGGGAGAAATGTTTAAACTGGCTGTGCAGCTAAGTGGTTATGGTACTTGGATAGCATGCATGGAGCAAGAGACAAATATGCATCAAACCAACATTTATATGTTTGTGAAATCACGACTCAGAAACAGATAAGGATGGGAGATGCACTTCCATGATTTCCCATGAGAAGGACTGGTCTTGCCAGCAAGCTCTATGACATTGACAACTGAGTAAAGACCTGAAAAGACAGAGCAGAAATGTTCTAAGGCACAGCTAAGGGGAGGGGCAGTATAGTGGTTTGAAAGAGACTGGCCCCCAAAGGTCATATTTGAATGTTTGGATCCCAATTGGTAGACTGCTGAAGACGGCTTAGGAGGTGTGGCCTCATTGGAGGAAATGTATCAATGGGGGTGGACACAGAGGCTTCAAAAACCCATGCCAGGTCCTAGCTTGCTCTCTTTATGTTGAGTGCTTGTGGATCAGATGTTAACTCTCAGTTACTGCTAAAGTGCCTGCCTGGCTGCCATGGTTCCTGCCATGATGGTCATGGACTAACCATCTGAAACTGTAAGCAAGACCAGTTAATTACTTGGACTTACATGTTGCCTTGGTCATGGTGTCTCTTCATAGAAACATAACAGTAATTAAGACAGGCAGCATAGACAAGACAAATAGGATACCTGTGAGGTCCAAGCTCTGATGCCAGGAGAGGCCAAGAGGTTAAAATGATTTTGAGGAACTGTGGAAAGAAAAAACATACTTTACTCAGCAATGCACAGGCCTCAAGGCAGGCATACACTGGCACACAAGGACTACATACCAGCTGGTATAGGCACAAAGGCAGACCAACACAGGCTGCAAGGTAGTAGACATTCAAATCTACAGACAGATAAGAGCAGAAAGACTGGTAAGGACAGGCAAAGGCCAAGTCTAAAACTTCTGACCTGAGAGCCACACTTATATAAAACTCACATACAGATGGACTCTTGCCAGATATAGTTACATAACAGATTACATCACCGTTTACTTCTGGATTCCCTGGACAACCAATGTCAGCCATTTTATTGCTGACACATTAGCTTCCCCCCACACCATGAGTTGTTCAGTCTTAGCCATCTTGGCCAATGCTGGATATCTATACTACTTTCATGTTTTCTAAACATGAACTGGCCTGTTTAATCTTCTGTTCCCTATAGGACCTCAGCAGGGAACCTAACTGCTCATTCTCCTACTTGAGTAGAGCATAGAAGAAGAAAGTATGGCACAAGATGAGGCTGTCAGCCTGATGTGCAGGGGTCAAAAATGAAACTAGCTTCTGAAGGGCATTTTGGTTATTATTCTAGAATTGATGGACCATGATTGATATGATTCATGAGATAGAGCACAGACTGTGGTTTATATCCTTGAGTCTCATTCCTATAGAAGCTTCTAGAATGTATTGATGATGAGTACTGTATTTGGGAGGCTACTGACACAGCTCAGATGGAAGAAGCCATGTCTTAGACCTCTGGAAGAGGTGATTAGAAAAAAGAGACATGAATGAACCTGACAGTTTTTAAAGGAATATTATGGGTGACTTATAGAGGCTGTGGAGTCTAATCCTAACAGCAAACACAGAGTCAGCACCACAACCCTCGGAACCTGCAAGGTCTGTGGTCAGGATCCTGCTATGTGCTCTCTCTCTCTCTCTCTCTCTCTCTCTCTCTCTCTCTCTCTCTCTCTCTCTCTCTCTTCTCTCTCCTGATATGCAGTCTTGCTGTGGAACAAGAATAAGTGACTTTTGCTACTCCACCCTTCCTGGAAGCATAACAATGTAAACCCTCAACATTGAACACAGTGTGTCACTGAACTTCTGAATATATTTAAGAGATATTCTGCTATATTGTACCTGAGCATTTCCTCTGGAAAAATCCAGGTTGTGATTATAGGAGCTTTGATTGGATCCTCGAGTGACTGTGGACACTCTATATATCATTATGATACCAGAATATGTATAACCTTCCCTCCAGGGTAGCCATACCAGGGACCTTCTGAGCAGAGCTTGGTGTCCATGGCTTTCTAAAACATGTTCTAGGGATCATAGATACTTGCAAAGGGACATTGGAGACTGTCTAGTCTATCCCCCATTGAGGCAAAAGTGCTCTGAGAATCTTCTATAAATTCACATTCAGATATTGACTGGGGCTCCTCTGGAAGATAGGTCTTACACTCTCTCTGGAGTTATTCCTCTGTTTTAGTGAAGAGGGAAGCTAAGAATTACTTCATAATCAGATCCTCTGTTGAAGAATAGTCCCATTACCCTGGATATTATTCTGTTCTCCACTGTCACTCACATTGGTGTGCAGAAGAAACACTGTGGGGCAAGGCAACTCAATGGGAAAAAAATCTAAGGATTAGGGTCTGGGGGCAAGAAGCAAAACAGAAGCCTTGTCCCTTGTAGAATATTGACCTTTGTAACTGAACTTGGACACTTTGAGAAATACATGGTTCCTTGCTATAAGGAAGGACATGCTTAGGGTAGATAGTGAAAAAAATGTCAGATTTGTGACAAGCTGACACAAATCACAACCTCTTTGGTCTACACACTGTGACATGTGCTGCGTTTTTATCATCACTATGCCATCAAAAACACCTTTTTTTCAAATATATGTTTGGCCTCAGAACTATACTAAGCCAAGAAACAATCCATATTGACAATCTTGTGGTATCCACACTGATCCATAGTACACTTACATGTACCCATCACATACACATGTATCATACCTGTTCTATAATTGAGCAGGCAAAAGAGCCGTCATTCTTCCCTTTCCACTCTCATCACCTCTAATTCACAATCAGCAAAGTGGAGACAGACACAATGAAGATAATATCTACAAGGAGTGATTGCTAAATTCAGAATGAGAAACAGGAGTTCAAATTCAGAATCATGCCAGGAAGGATTAAATGGTAAGAGGAGATGGCAGTAGTGAGTCAAAGCACCTGGGGGCATTCCCATTTCTACAACAAGAGGCTTAAGGAAGCCTGAGGCTACTCTGAACAAGCCAACTTGGTTCTTGTGAATAGACCAGAGCCAAGGGATTTCCGTATTCTTCAATGAGAGGAGGGGAATGCTGGAAGAGAGAACATGGCAGATGGAAATAGCCCATTAGCTTGCAGGCTCCAAGAGAAACTGGGATTTCCTTAGGAGTCCCCTGGCTTTATCCCATGGAGAGGATAGTTCCCAGTCTTACTTGGCACTGAGATGGATGCCTCTTTGGGTGAAGTCCAGATGGGAAGGGATGATGAAAACTACTATTGGACTACTGAGAATTTTGCATTTTTCCTGATGGCCCCATGGAATCTTGGAAGAACATGGGCACTGACAACTGATATCAGCTTAAGCTCATACTATCTGAAGGAAGTGATCGCTGCTTGTGGTGACCCAGACAACTGTTTGTTTCCCTCTTTCACATAAATAATCTGTATTTAAAGCAGATGATTGTTTAGCTCTACTGTGACCATCTCATGAGACCACTGATTCAGTGAGTCCTGGCATGGCCTTTGGCTTTATTTATAAAGCCCATGGCTAGGTAACTGCTTTAACTTCTCCAAGATGCTTATTCCCCTGTGTAAAGTAATTGGGTGATCTCAGAGGTACCCAGAAAAGCCTCAGCCCTCTAAGTTACTGGTAGCCAAATCTTCCATATCTTATAGGTCAGTGTGGTCTGGGAATTCTTTTTCTCTTTCTGTGAGTTTCTCTGGCTGTGGTGAATGTGGGTGTGCAGTTATCAGGGTGGCATACACTTTGATTCTGGGGCAGGTGGCATGGTGAAGGAGATCCTGATATCTCTTCTGCAGGCTAGAAATGGGTTCTGGTTGCTTCTGTTTCAATTAAGACTACTGTAAAGTATTTTCTTCTTTCCCAGCTTGGACCTTGCCAGAGAATGGGAACTTCTCAATTTGTGTTGTAATGAGAGAGGGATGGCATGAATAGAAAGGGGCTCTGACTTACAGTTAATGTCAGGCTAGACATTGCCTGTGGCTAAGTTCCAGGTCCTGCTCATTGTCCTCATTGAAAGAAGAATTCCAAGGGGAAGTCCATGGAGGTAGAGGAGTCTTTTGGAAAGTTTGGAACATTTTGGCTGTCCTGGACATATGCTATGGTCCTGATCCATTCTATCCCATACAAGCTGATTGGTGAATCCTGAAGTTTAGAGTCCTATTTGTTCAAGCTACAGAATACCATAAGACCTCTAGGGTCCTCATGACCTCATCTATCCAATGAATAATCCGTAATGAGAATAATTCATGTGTGAACAGAAATGCCATAATTTATGGGCTGGTGCATCTGCCTTGCATCCTGCCTCAATCCAACATGGTTGGTAGTCTTGGCTGCCCCACAGTGCTGAAAAGGACACTTGAGATTCCCTGGTATGCTGCATTAAGTGAGTCTCTATGCCATAGCAGTGTCTGATGGGCAGCAGCATTCTTCAGACTTTGGATATTCTTCAGGTCTGCATAGATGAAGACCAGCTCATGTACCTTAACCACAAAGTTAACCTAGTATTGTCTAGTATTCTGCACCTGTTATACTTCTTTGGAATGGAAATGTCTTCTGGCCTGGCTTTTCTGGGAGAGTATCAACTATAAGCTGTACTTTCTAGTTTGGTTTCCAGCTTCTCAGTCTCGAGGATGCAGTCCCCATATCCATGCATCACAAACTGTAGATGTAGTCAAGCCTTATCCAATCAGTGGATGAGTTTAGAACCCCATCATACATTGTTGAGCATGATTGATTGAAGTCATGTTTTCTGGAAGATACATCAACTCTCAGATTAGGGTTATAGAGAAATAGCTGACATTTCCACCCCATTAGTCTTGTAGAAGTGTCACTGAAGTCTATGTACCTGGGAAGGCAAGAGATTTCAGCAACATAGTCCTATCTTATGTTTTGGTTCAAGTGTAGAAGCAATGGAGGAGAGTTCAGGATAGGGAAGACTGGAAAAAATCAAAGGCAGCATGTCATAACCTCTTCTGTCCTCCACAAAATCATCTCATATACTCAATTGCTCTATTCCTCTTTATTTTTAATTCTTGTGGCTAGGGTTTTTTATTCCTTCCTTCCTTCTTCCTTCCTTCCTTCCTTCCTTTATTTCTTTCTTGCTCTCTTTCTTTCTTTCTTTCTTTCTTTCTTTCTTTCTTTCTTTCTTTCTTTCTTTCTTTCTTTCCTTCTTTCTTTCATTCATTCCTTCTTTCTTGCTTACTTTCGTGGGTTAGAAGTAGGAAGAGATGGACCATGACCGATTTTCCAGTGCAGAGAAAGTATTTCCTGCTATCCTGCCTTTCTGTTCTTATTCCCAGGTTCCGGTTCAGGGAATGCTTCACCAGCAGCAGACCTCTCATTTAGGGCTGTGACTGGAATTTATTTTGCTCAAATAAGTTAATACATAAGAAATACCTCAATTACATTCTCGAGATTACCCACAGACTCCTTTGTGGTTTACTGAACATTTAGTGGTGTTCTGAAGACTCAGTGTGAAGGCAAAAGGTTGGTCTGAGAGCAAAAGATGGTGGGAGTGAATATTGTCTCAAAGCCAAAGAGACTGGTTCAGGACTCCTTATCCAAAATGCTTGCTTTGGACCAGAAATGTTTCAGATTTTGATTTTGGAACATTTGAGTGCATGTTATAAGATCATGAAGGTAGAAAAAACTCTAGACATGCATGATTTATGTTTCATAATAGTTTACATGTAATTTTATGTAATATGTTGAGTATACATGATTTTGTTGGAGACCTGTCATATGAGGTCAGGTGTGAGATGCCATTTGAAGTGCCATGTTGGCACTCAAGAAGTTTTGGAATTTGGAGCATTTCAGATTTTGTTTCTGGGGACTAAGCACACTTAATCTGTATTAGGAAGGACCAAGGCCACCAAGCAGAAGGGCTACAGGGGAGAATCAGCCACCCAGCATAGAGCCCTAACAGCACCTGCCTTCCTACCTGTGCCCTGCTTCTACTCACCTGTGTACACACACCCATCCATCCATCGCCCATCCATCCATATATCTGTTACACCAGATCAGACACCACCCACCCAGTCTCCTTTTACAACCATCCCCATACCACCTACTCAACTACACACTTGTTCACACTCATGAACACATTATCTACCCAGCTTTTCTAGCCATCTGTTCACACGCAGCTCACTTAGTCGCATACTTGTTCCTACCCAGACACACACCAGCTAGCTAGCTCTCTGGCATACACACATATCCATACATAACTGCATCACCAGCCCACTATGCACACACCACTCAGCAAGCTACACCCATCCATACACATCATCAATTTGAGACATACCACTGTCTCTGACTCCTGCTCACACTACCTAGCCAGACTTCCTCTATGACTTACACACACACCATCCATTCGCATAACCATCTACACACACACACACACACACACACACACACACACACACACACACACACATCAGCTACCAAGCCATCCTCATATACACCCACACATATCACCAACCTACCTATACATATACATATGCATCTATGTGCAAACCATCCATCAAACCACACATATATACCACTTGCTTGTGTGTACATATATACACTCATACACACTCATAATCATCCATCCATTCGTATACCATATGCAGTTATACGAATGCCATCTACCTGTATCCTTACTACTCACTCAGCCAACCCCTTCACACCATCTGCTCATATGTAAAGATACTCATACTTCCCTCCATCCATACACACATACTTTACCACAAAGCCACACACTTGTGCTCATGTACACATTCCATATACTTAGACATCTATGCTATACACATATAAATATACCTATGTGTATTACTCACACACAATTATGATCCAACCAAGCTACATATACATATCACCTATTCATAAATAGGCATAGACTTTACTTTCCCACACAACCATGTATATCCAAATGCCACACCCACATCAAATACACATACCATCCCCAACATCTTTCTCTTTTTCAAAAAGATTTTTGTTATAGGTCAAAGGGTTAACAATGGCTCAACCCTGATTGTGTCCCTCTGGGACTGACTGTAGAGATAATTCTCTGTCCACAAATCACTCTGTGTATTGGTACACCATAGTTGCTGTTGCAGACCCCATTTTGTAGCAGCTGTACTGTTCTTCAACAATACTATCTTTGTGGTAAGAATGGGTAACCCATCAATGAATACAGACCAGCATCCAGAATAATATCTCAGTAATCAAAGTGACCATTGAAGAGAAACAAATGTCAAATAGTCCTTGTAAGAATTAAAAGCTAAAGACAGGGACCATTTATTTCAACTGCTCATCATTCTGCATTTCTAGAGTCCCTATGTTCTTTCCCTCTATCCTGGCTGTGTCTCAGTACCAGCTAGCCTGGACACACTGAGCCACTGAGCCTTGCCTACTGCTACAGGCTAGAAACAACCCCTGCCTGTCAAAAAGTCATACTGAGATGAAGTTAGAATTGCTTTCTTTTAAAACTTATTAGGTCTCTCTCTCTCTCTCTCTCTCTCTCTCTCTCTCTCTCTCTCTCTCTCTCTCTCATGTGTGTGTGTGTGTGTGTGTGTGTGTGTGTGTGTGTGTGTGTGTGTGCACGCACATGTGTGCACACAGGTATTTGTACCTGTGAATGCACATGGGGAGCCAGAGGTCCATGCTGGGTATCTTTGTCTCTCTTCCCACTATTAAGGCAAGGTCTCTTACTGAACCAGCAGCCCACAAATTTGTAGACTTGTTGTCCAGCAAGCTCTTTGGATTCTCCCATCTCCATTTCCTAGCCCTGGGGTTTCAGGCAGGCACTGCCAAGTCTGGCTTTTTACATGGGTTCTAGGGCCTCAAGTTCAGGTTCTCCTGCTTGTGTATAAACATGCTCAGCTTAACCATCTCCCTGCCTCACAGTTAGAATTTATTGAAGGAGATATTATTAAAATGCTAATGGAAACCTGTGGAGAGGAGTGAGACTAGGGAAAGCTGGAGAAGGCTGTTTTTCCTGAGCAGTTTTGATCATCAGGTACCTCAAATCCAGTTCCACAACTGGGTGTCAGGAGAAGGCCTCTCAGTTCCCTGTTCTTGAGGTGTGGATGACCAAGAGCTGGCTACAGGCAGTTTTCTGAAGTCCCTTGCTATTTTTAGCTCTGAGGCCATTTTCTTTGAATACCTCCCAGCCACAGCTGAGTATGGTAGAGATGCCACTTTAGGTCCTCGTAGGGATACAGCCTTCTCTGGAGGTGACTTCGACTTGAAGGCACCTGGGATGGCTCTTTCAGCTTTCCTCAGAGCTTCATTGTTTTGTCTGCTTCCTCCCACTCACTTTCCCAGCAGCCTTCCCCTCACCTTCACCAGAGACCAGGCTGGCACAGCCGTCTGCTGGCCCTCCTGGCTTCTTCACTTCTCTTTCACAGTTTCTTCCCCAAACAAATGTCTTGCACATTCAAACCTGTCTTGATGTCTGGTTCTCAGAGGACCCAGGCCGACACAGTCTTTCTGGGCTGACCGAGATAAGTAGGAGTGTGAGCCAGTGTTTTATTCCATATGCCAACCTTCTCCAGTCTGATGGCTGCCACCCACCCTGCAAAGTTGAGCCATAGAGCCCTACAGGGAATGAAGTTTTTAAGACTAAGAGAAACCATTTTTATTGTACACTCCAAGACATAATCCAGGCCTCTGAAAGCCTTGTCTTGGACTCACACTGATTAAATGAAGTATGTTTTTAACATGTCTCTTAAGATTTCTCAAGTGGACTCCTTGCTCTGAGCCCATCTGTCCCCCTGTTGCACTGTTAGTTTAGGTAGAACTGCAAGCCACACCTCTGAGCTGTTTCTCGCTTTCTGGAGCCTATTGATCCTCTAGCTGTGTCCAAAGCTGGTTCTGTTCTTCAGGAACATCCTGTCCTAATTGTTACGATGTTGTATCTTGTACTTTATTCTCCTTACATCTCTGTGCTATGATTCTTTTACCTTGCACACTTGCCTCCTTCCACAGGATTCCCGTTTGTTGTTTGTTCTGCTTGTTCTGTGGGTTATAGGATGTTTCGCAGCAACCTTGGCCTCTACCCACCAGATGCCAGCAGCACCTCCTGAATTGTGACAGCCAAAAATGTCTCTAGACATAGATAGCCAAATGTCCCCTGGGGGACAAAATCACTCTGCTGAGAGCTGCGGCTCTGATTTTAAACAGACAGCATGGTATCTTAGCAACCCTTCTAACTGATGTGAGCTGTCTTCTCCCAGCCAGGCAAAGGTGGACTTCTCCCAGGTTATCATCAGACTTGAACTTCTGACGTGTGTGGGTTCAGAGAAGCTTCTGGTTCTCTCATTTGTTTCACTGGAAAATTATTTTATCCAGAACCTGGAAACCGATCATTGGCTTCTTCACCCTTCCAGATGTTCTCTGTTGAATACTGTATAGAAATGGGAGCTTACTTCATAATGCTACTAGGCAGAAGAGTAGGACTTTTCTCTGTGCTAGTATATATGGAGTAAAGCAGATGGAAATTTTTGCACTGTCATAAGAAGATAATTTCACTGAACTGGCTTTCTCATTGAGTGTGGGATCATCATTAGGCAACCTGTTCCAGTAACTGTCCTTCAGGCAACTTGGATTCTGTTCTGGTAACACTGAGAATAATCAGGGATGAGATGGACAGTTCCCATAGGTTCCCATTCAGAGATGTCTGAAGTCAAAATGAAAGGCAGTATCTAAAAATTGGAAAGTTGTAGATAGCTATATGGATCTATGCTCAATTATGACAGAATTTTGACATCAGGTAAGTAATGAGCCTTAGCTATCTCAATTAAGTAATGATTCTCCTATAACCAGGCATCTGGAATGGTCCTAAGAACCTCAGAGGAAGGCTCTTGACCAGTAACTTTGGGTTGTTTCCAGTGGAAAGCAAGTGGTATTGGCCGACAGTGAGACAGTGAGACTGTCTTCTGTGTACCGATGTAATTTGGGAAGGTGCTGCCAGGCACTCTGGGTGAGGCTAAATTTAGTGTAGACGCAGTAGACAAAGGTGAGCCGCATCACAGTGGGCCAGCAGAAACTAGGGGTTGGTGGATGACAATGGACCCTTTGGAATTCAGAATCTTATTTTTTCTTATGTTCAGCTGACTGTTGGCCTGATTTCTATGCTGCTATGTTCTTGACAATAATAACTTAAAAAGCTGAACTGATAATCACTGTGATATAGCTCACTGATTAGAATCTTTTTGTGGACCATTATAAATTTCATATTTGGTTTAGGTAAATGCTGCTTTCTTGGGCAACAACATAGACAATGACTCATTTCTCAAGGTCATAATGAGACATGAATGGGCTACACATTTACTCTCTGCCCAATTCTGGAGGTTTAGGATGCAGAGATGACGAGGAAAAACCATCTTCTAGATCCTTCATTGGAAAGTCAGGCTTGTAAGCATGGATATAGTCTCCCCATTCTTGCATAAGAAGTCTTATGAGAGTGTGAAGAAAGGGGAAACAGCTCTGCTAGGCTTCCTCAGGGAGGCTTCTCAGAGAGGGGCATTAGAGCTGGGTTTTAATGGCATACCAAAAGATTACCTTATGAGGGAGCCCATTGAGACCCCATTGACCCAGTGCTTCTCTTTCTGGGATAAGACTGAGAGAAGGGAGATGAGAGTGAAACTATGGGAGAGAAGACAGAAGGCCCAGGCTGTTCTCCAAGGTGTGGTGTTGAAGGGCAGGCAGGGCTCCACATTCCACATGGCAATGTTCTCATCCACTGGGGATTTGGTTTGTGTAATTTAAACGTCAGAAAAATGATGGATGGTGCTGGGGAAATCTGAACTTTCAATAGACTTATGTTACTAAATGTCCATGTTATGAATGGAGTCAAAGTGGGAAAAATTTGTTTTTCTGAATTCAGTTTTTCCCCCATTGGGCTTCACACATTATCACACATGGTATACGTCTGTTCAGTTCTTTTGTAGATGAGCCTGCTCACTTATAGAATTGTAGGTTTATGAATTCTAGACAGCAGGACAAATAAAATTAAATTCTTCTTTATGCCTTCTAGGATTTGTTTTAATTGGACAGCATGCTCAAATTTCAGAATAAATCTATATTTAATTGCTTATTGAGTTCTTGAAAACAGATTTACCTGGTGCAATGTTGTGAAATTATAAGATACATACGTTGGTCTCTGCCCTGGGTTTCTGAGACAGAACTCCTAATACCTTTGTAGATGGGGGTGCTAGAAGAATCTTTTCTAATATTTTGTTCTTGTCCTGGTTGCTGATGTGGAATTCCCCAGACTTCTGTGATTTCAGGAGTTACAGGAGTTCAAGGCATTGAGTTCCTAAGTCTCCTGGCATTTCCCAGGCTAAGGGAGCATCTTTTGTTCTAATGAGGTGATTCTTGGTGGGATCCTGGCTGGGCTTAAGATAAGGACTGGTTGCCAGGGGAACCAACTGTGTGATTAGATGAATGGGACTTTTATCTCCAACACTCTGACCTCTGCGGGAAGGGAGAGGACCTGAACATTGAGCATCATGATCACTGATGACCAGCTAATCAATTGTGACTGCAAACAAATCCCAAAGGACAGGGTCAGAAAGCTTCAGCACACTTCAGCAATGAGAGGTTCCTGGAGGGTAGCCGAGAAGGCACACCCCTTCCAATTTACCTTGCCTTGTGCATACCTTCTGTTTGGTTGCATACTTCTGCCCATTATAATATCCCTTACAACAGATGAATTAACACTGTTAAAGTGCTCCCCTGAGTTCTGTGATCTACTCTTAGCAGTTAATCAAATCTGAAGAGGGAGTCCTGAGAATCATGTTTTATTGCTGGCCAGTCAGAAGCAGGGGTCATAACCAGGGGCTTGCAATTAACTCTAGTCTTCTGAGTCTTGTGGGACTTGGCACTATTTCCAGGCAGATAGTGTTGGAAGTGAGATGAAGCAGGAAATCAAGTTTGCTACCCACTGACAAACTGTTTAGTGTTTGTATAGAAAACCATAGCCATACATAGCAGGCATCAGGAGTGCTGTGTGTTGAGTGCCTATGTGAAGGTAGGAGCAGTATATTTTTCTGCTATCCCTTTACATTTAACGATTGGTCTTTAACTTCATCCAATCAGCTGTAAGCACCTACCTTGGATCAAGCACCACTGAAGGACTGTGAATAAGAGACAGTTTCCTGCCATTAGGAAGATTATCCACTAGTGGAGGGAACATTATAATAAATAATAAAACAATAAACATATACATTACATGGTATTTCATAACACTGAGAGCAATAGAGACAAAAAGAAAAATATATTAGAATATGGAGCCTGCCATACTGGGCAAGAAAGTCAGGCCAGCCTGGATAAGTCTCATTTTGAAAACCACAATTGAGCAGAGGCTTAGAGGAGGGGAATAAGTTGAGAGAGGACATTCCAGGCAGTTGTACTCACTGGTGCAGAAACACCAAGGAATGAGTTTTATCTGTGTGGCCTAGTCAAAGAGCCAGAAAGGTGCAGTTAAGTACTGTGCAGCCACAGTCCCAAAGCAATAAGGCCAACTGTCTATGAATTGACGTCCCTGAAATTGCAAGCCACAATCAACTTTTCCTCTATAAGCTGATTACATCTCAGGTAACTGTTGAAGTGATAGAGAGTTGATGAGTGTCCTTAATAAGAAGTCTGCAATAGATGAGGATCTCTTGCAGACAGTAAACAAGTAATGTCATCTCACTTATTCAAAGGAATGTTCTGGCTATGGAGGGGTAGAATCTAGAACATCTAGGAGACCATCCTCCAAATGAAAGGTGATGGTGGTTTGATGTAGGGTGATGGCTAAGGAAATAATAATAGTGGTACATCATAACTATACATTGTAGGCAGAGCTACTAGGCTGGCTGAAATTTCCATGTTTTCCAAAATTCATCTATGAGTAGAACAGGGTATGAGACATTTGGAACCAGTGTGGAGGTGCCAGAGAGTTTATTTTGGTTGTGTTGTACTTGATACACCTTTTAGATATGTTAAATAGTCAGTTGGATGTGTGTGTGTGTGTGTGTGTGTGTGTGTGTGTGTGTGTGTGTGTGTGTGTGTTAAAGAGAGAGACAGAGACACAGACAGACACAGAGAGACACAGAAACAGAGAGATCTGAACCAAAACATACATATAGAGATGATAAGTTCTGCCGAACAACAATTGGGAAAGAGGCTAGGGGGGATGACTGTACAGATGCATTGGATCTGTGAGAATATGTTGATGAGCTGGTCAGTGGGTCAGAACCACAACCAACAGGTGAATGGCACACAGGCCTCAGGTTATTAGTGTGTGACCACAAGTCAACAAATCACTGCAGTATAAACTAAAGGAACTAACAGATTAAAGCCTTGCCCCGACTCAGAGCAGTCTCTCCAGCATTTAATACAGGGCCATGAAGAGAAGACTAAGCCCAGTGCCACAGATGATTACTATGATAAGGGCCCATAGGAACATTTGAGCCAAAGCTTCTGTTATAAGCGAGGAGACACAGGGCTTAAAAGTGGGCTGATTTGATCAGGTTTACACAGTAACTCCTAAAAGAATCAGGCACAGAAGGGAGAATTCATCCTTCCAGGCTAGCCCACTTTCCTCAGGTCACTGATCTGTGGGCTATGACTTTGATAGACAAATAACATTCTAACAATCCAACAGCCTCCCCGTTCAGTCTGCCACGACAGACCAACTCAAACCTCAAGTTCAGAACAAGACTCTGCCCAGTGACCTGGTCAAGCCAGGCCCAGTGACCTGGCAAGAGCCAGGCAGAACTCTTGCACTATGGGAACTTGCCTTGTAGAAGCCTGCTTCCTGCTCGGTGCCCAGGTCAGAGCTGCCTGAATGAATGCAGATATGCATTGGACATTTGAGGGGTGCAAAAATCATAAGCAGACCTTTATTTTTTGGAATTCTCCATTTTAAGAGCTTGCCTACATGGCTGACTCCACTCCTTGTCCTCTTTCCCTGTTGGCCAGTGAGGTTGGGGAGTGTGCTGGTGATGAGAGGAGTGTAGTCCCAGCAGTTTGCAAGGAGTGGTGCTGAGAGAAACTGTGCTCAGAAATTGTTGGTTGGATAAATGTCTTAGAGGGTATTAGGGTTTAATGTTAACTTGCCACAATTTAGAGTCACCTGAGTATATGGCCTCATCTGAAAAAGGGTCCTGGCTGCCTTAATAGATGTTGGCAGACCCACGTTTAATATGAGGGGGACCTTCTGATAATAGTTCAGAGAAAACAGGTGTGAGCAGGAACACTGCTCACCTTTCACTCACTTGGCTTCCTTTTTGTGACCAAGGATTTTTTTCGTGCTACTACAGCAAGTGTTCCCAGGCATCTGGAGAGGCAAAGGACCAGGAACTCTCTAGGAACCTTGCAAGTTTGGGGTACCAGTGTGGGTCTGTTGTGGCACCCAGCCTTGTGGTGTGAACTACCATAAGATTGGCAGACTCTCCAGTGAGAGACAGTCACTGTGGGACTGCTCCAACTGATAAGGCCTCTAGCTTCAAAGACTGAGTAACTATGGGGTTCTCAGGCTCTTAATTGTGATTCAGCTGTTATTACTATTTTAACATAAGCTGACCTCAAACATATTTAATATTATATATTAAGAATTTATCTATTTATAATATTAATATGCAATATTACATAATTTGTAAAATAATGTAGTATAGAATAATAATAATGGTATAGTATAGAATAGAATAATAAAATATTTACTTTATTATTCATATATATTCAGGTTTCTTTAGAGAACCCTGACTTATAAGAAAATGAGTCACTTACTAATAGCAATATATTAGTAAGTAGATTAGCAAGATGGGAAGCCATTGAGTAGCTGAGGGCCACCATCAGTTGGCAGCTTTGTGACTACGTGTTCAGCCAGAATGAGATTGTAGCTTCCGACCTATGGGAGAAGGTTAATTGAGAGCAGCCATAGGAGCATTAGAGGATTTTCAGGACAAGCTCAGTGTAAATACTGAACAGCCTTGACACCACTGCCAAGCTGCAAAAGGAGCCTTGGGAATGCCAGGAGGGGAGTGTAGGGAAGCACCATTTCCCTCTGTCTGTCTATCTTCCTTGTTGGGTGGGAGACACAACAGGCCTCCTCTCCTCACAGGAGCGGCCTTCAGCTCTTTGCTGCTTGTTGGGTATCTGCCCAGCTGCATCTGGCTGGGCAGATGAGGATGCTAACATAGGCAGATGAGATGTGTGGTGAAAAGGCAAGGGAGAGATGACATCTGAAAGATCTTTATTATTTCCCTTCTTCCCACTCCTCCAAGTGACTAGGTGCCTGGGGCCAATTCCTTATTAAGCCAGGGAAACTATCACCTACATCATCCACAGACACCCCCGATTGCTGTGGGCTGATCTTGCAGTATGGAGACAGGTCAGCTGGAGTCAAGATTGCTGAGCATGCAGACACCTTGCTCCAAGGGCCCTAAGCCCTTTAAAGACTGCCTCACCTGCTTCATTTAGAAAAGTGGAGGAAGGTACTACCAGGATCATTAGATGCTCTGTGCAGAGAATGGCTTGGGGAAGAAGACACCAACAGTTTTCTTTAGCCTTGTTAGAGAAAGCACAGAACCTGGGCCAGGAGATTGGCATTGAGGCATCGGGAGCTCCCTGTCAGGCCTACCTTACTTGACACCAAGCTTGAGTGCACTCTTTTCTAAGCATCTTCTCCAGGTGCCTTCATCCAATAGTAACCCATTTTTGTTCTCATGTTCCAGAGTAAGGATTCTCAGCCTTGGCTCCATTATCAGAACCCCTGGGGAGTGTTGCTCTAATGCTGACAGCCAGCCCTACTTTCCAAGCTTCTGATGAAGTGGGTCAGGATATGACAGCCGATGTGGTACATTTGGAAAGTTTCTTGGTGATTCCTGTATTCAATGCTGGGGGAAACTATCTTAATTAATCAGCATGCTTCAGTGGCCCGGATATGTGCTGCTCCAGTGGTCTACTTTTCTGATGATCATTTCAGCAGTTTTCTTTTCTTCTTGCTCTTGTCTGTATGATCAAAGTAAAACACTCATGACCAGTTGTTCCTATTTCCCAAAAGCAATCACAAGTGGTTCTGTGGGTGGAGCCCCTGGAGTCAGTACCATGAACTCTGTGCTTCCATGGCTTGCCTGAGTATGTAACCTTGGGCCATGGACATCTTCCAGGTTCACATTCTTTCTCTGCAAAGTTAGGTTGCCAGAGATGATTCCTCATGATGCCTGCCAGCACTGATGCTTTGTGATTCTAGTGAGAGCTTAAGGAATGGGACTCATTACAACCAATGGGAGCCCAGAAGCCTGGTGTCTGACACATTTTAGCATTCTCTAGGGAGTAAGATTTTGATGTTTTTCACCTGAAAAGATGTGTCTTCTCAGCTGTAAGCCAGGACTTTCAAGAGATCTTCTTACCTTCTCTTAGCCAATAGTTCTGCTTGGTGCTCAAGTGTGATAATGAGCTGATGGGCAATGGCAAAAATATTTTATTCTGATCCTGGAGTAAAGAGAAAGTGAGGGTACTTACGCATCAATGGCCACAAATTCCTATTGTTTGGAAGAGAAATACGTTTGAAAGATCCCCGCGTTAAAGACTTGTTCTCTAGCCGTGGTGGCCCAGAGAAGTGTGTTTGAGACATAGGTTTTAATAAGAAGTTGGGACAAAAGGTCCTTCCTCTTCTTTCATGTCCTGCCCTAGAGGTGAATGATTTGCCATGAAATTCCCCCATATTGTGGTTGCCTCACTTCAGGCACAAAGCATCAATTGACATTGGTCAACTGATCACAAACAGAAGCCTCTAATACTGTAAACAACTTGATGATCTTTAGTTTGTTATAGCAGCAGATTGCTAGCTAACTGAGGTTGAAAGAGGAAGGAGAAAGAGCCATATAGAAGATTCATATAGGCAGGACACACACACACACACACACACACACACACACACACACACACACACACACACACACACACACACACCACACACACACACACTATAGAAGCTTCTTGGTGGCATTGGAAGCAAGAAAGCTTCAAATGGAGGGCTACGACTAGTAGAGGAAGGCATTCCCTAACTCAGAAGAGTGACCTCTAGATGCATGAACAAATTACACGGTCTTGCACAGCACACAAACATAAAAGTTGCATATCCCAGTGAAACAGTAATTCTGTTTGGGACTGCAGGATAATGGGTTTCTGTTTATAGGGTCACACTGATGCCCTCAGCTTGTGTCCTCATTCCTGCTGTCTCGGATTTTGTCAGCCTTGGTTGAGTCTACCTGGTTTTGCAGCTGGCCAATGTTCCCTTCTCTTTTCTGTCTTTCTCACACAGTCCTCTTAGGATCCTTATCATTTGAAATAATAAGGAAAAAAATGTTATTCCTTCTTCTTACATTTCTGAGGGATCATGATGGTGCAGCAGGAGGAGGATGGAGGCAAAGATAGAAAGACCATCTCCTGCCACAGATTTGGCTGGAAGCCTGGGAGATTAGTGAGCTCATGTTACCAAAGCTTTCTGAGCCCCTTGCTCATCACTACTGAACATTTTGGATGCTTTACTGATGTGTCAAGTCATTTTCAGACATTGGGTAATTAACCCTCTAACACTTCCTGTGGAGTTCTTTGTTCTACTCTTTAAAACCAAGGCAAAGTAACTTAACAATTTGGACTGGACTTAGAGTTAAGACCTGTGGCTTTTAGTCCTTATCTACTATAACTGTGGGGCCTTGCAGAAGACATATTCTTTGTAGTAGCCTCTATTTTCTCAGGTATTAGAAAGAATGATAATATCTGCCTTTGTCATGCTACATAAGTTTTGTGTGCATCTAGGGTACCATTGATAGAGAAAGAATTCAGAAAATATGATATGCTGTGCTAATAATATATTATTTTTCTATCCTTGGGCTTCTAGTTGAATAATCCTATGTGTGAAAGATACATGTTGTATATGGTAAAAACCACTGTCTGGAAGTTATTGCTCATATACAGGCTCCATGAGGCTTCCATGGGAATGAGTGAGCAAGGGAAAAGTGCTAGTTAGATATGGTGTCCTTACTTAAGGAAAGAGTTTAGGGTTTTGCTGTCTCCCATTTGGGGGTATCCATTCATGTTATTGCTTATTTGTGTCTAAGGTACTAAGAACATTGGGCCAATACCTATTAGTAGGACTACGAAGGGTATGGCTAAGGAAACAGTGAACAGCCAGGTGCTAGTGGAGTGAAGTGGTATGGAGTAATGGATTATGGGAAGAATAAGGGGGGGGGAGAATGCTCCAATGAGGCTGTAGGATCTGTCTCTAAAGGAATTGAGCTTATATCAGCTGACTTGTCCTCAGGACTCTGATCCATGGATACCTCACCTGGACTTTCTTCCTGTGGAAGAGTCTGATGGAGGAAACTAAGTGCTGATCATGTGAGGATACACATGTCCTTGCCAAGAAACTGCCTGTCCCCTCCTCTCCATGTGACAAAAGGGTATATCCACCCCCCAGTTGATTGCTTCATTCCTTCAGAGCTGCATGAAAAATGTATTTCCTGCCTTTCTTCAGGAGAAATTCTGCTTGGGAAAGTGGAGCCCTGAGATTTCACAGCACAGGGCAGTGGAAAGCCTGCCATTGCCTTAGTAGACAGGCTCTTCTCTGGTCACAGAAGCCTGTTGCTCTGTGCCTTTTGCATTAATCTCTTCTGTCTCCTTAGGGGGTGTCTCGATCTTTCTTAGTCTGTCACATGTTAAGTCCCTGTTGACCATTTTTGCTTCTGTATTTTAATGGTTTGGACTAATTCCCACTTTATTTTTGTATTTATTTTAACACAATCACTTATAATGAGGCTAATGACATTTTGTCTCCATGGTGGCGCATTTTAATTTGGTTTCGGAAATGTCAAAGCGATCAGGCAATTTGGTATCTCGGAAACACAAAACGTGGCAGGGACAATAGGTTTGTCTCCATCACTCCATCTCCCTTGTTATCTGCTAGCTCCTGGGGCCACCCAGTCCCATTTGGCCGATCTTCAATGCTGGCATGGGTGGAGATCAGCAGTAAAACATTGCCAAGACAAAAAGGGATGGCTCCAATGGGCTGACTCTAGCAACCACAGTTAGCATGATTACTCAGAGCTCAGTGCTGGAGCGGAGGGTGTGAAGCATAGTTTCCTGAAGGCATTTCAGCATAAATCTTTGCCCTTCTCTCCAGCCCAGGCTTTCTTTGTGCTGCCCGCATCTTCTCCCAGCTTTCCCATTCTTTCATTTAAGATAGAGCCAGCAATTTTATTTTATTTTGAATTTTAAAAGATTTACTTATTTGATTTTATGCATGCAAGTGTTTTGCCCTCATGTATGCATCTGCCCTACATGCATGCCTGCAGAGGTCACAAGAAGGTGTCAGATCCCCTGCAACTAGAGGTACAGTTGGTTATAATCTGCCATGTGAGTGCTAGGAACTGAACCTGGGTCTTCTACAAGAACACCAAGTGCTCTTACCCTCTGAACCATTATTCAGGCCTCATAAAATTTCTTTTAAATGAAAACAGAAGCTTTATAGACCTCATATAGTCTGTCTCATCTTTTTATAACCCTCAAACTGTAACTAGTATTCTTGGCTTACAAGCTGTGTGAGTTGCCAAGGAATCTTGGATTTAGGGTTATTTAGTCAAAGTGTTTTGGGGGATTTAGATCAAGGGCCTTAATCCAGTTTCTTTAAGCATGGAATTGACTTTTAAAATCAAGAGCCCCCACATAGCTGACATTGCCATAGTGGCATGGTAAGTTCTCTGACAGTGTAGAAGTACAGATAGTTGTTGACTAAAATCTGAATGTATGGTGGAAGTTTCTTAAGTGGAAAGCACACTAATTGGGCCCAAATATACAGAGCATAATCACTAGTAATGCATGGCTCTGGCATCTGCTTCTTTCCATCCTGTCCTGATGGACTGGCTGACTGCCAGCTGCATCTCACTCTTGCCACCTTGCGTCATGATGGAGGACCATATTGCTAGCATGGCTCAGATCAAAACCTAACATTCTAAGTCTGGGTAAAGCAGAATACAGATTGCTTGTGTACTATCAAAAAGTCAGAGAGTCTCAAGTAGAGGACCATCTGCTTGCTCATCTTCAGAGACACTGCGGAGCTTTAAGTGTGGGGTCGGGATGTTGTTAGTCTTCCTGAGGAAGTCAGAGCTGACCTGTGCCTCTCTGAATGTGGAGTTTTCTTACCTATGTCTACCTCTTCCTCTCCAAGCTTTCTGACCCCACATGTATTTCCTTTCATCAGTCTCTTCCTCATCAGGTTATGGGGAAGAGGGAAATAGATGGTATCTCCAGAAAGAGTCAGTCCAGGCCATTTTTCTCAGCCTGAGTCATCACACTCGTTTTCTTTTCAGCACATAAGAACAGCAAAGAGAGAGATCCCTGGGGAGGCAAAATCTTCAGGCCAAGCTGAGAAGCTTCCAACATAGCCCAGGGTTGATCTTGACTCCCAGGAATGGCCTCATAGACTTTTCTGTTTAGAAAGTACCTTGTCAATTTCTCCACTAGATTTTCTATGTAGCAGGAATACTTTATCTCTATAAAACAGCAATAAGTGGACAGTATAATATATTTCACTTTTAATAAGGTGTTGCCAGTTGCACAACTCTGCAGAGCAATTAGTGTCAGAGGCCGCTAAGCAATGGAGAGAACTGTACCAGAGTGTTTACAGACTGGAAGGATTTACAACTGCATTTGGAGGAACTGTGGCCACAATGTGGAAGGCGGGGGAGGAGAAGTTGACCAGCTGAGTTTAAATCCACTGACCCTGTGTGTTTCTGGAACTTCTCAAAAGGCAGCCCTCCCCTTGTATTATGATGCTGGCTTCTGGGGCTAGTGATAGAAATGGAAACTTCTGAATCCTGGGGCCAAGAAAGAACTCGGTCTCCGGATTCCATAGATCTGAGCTTCAAACTGAACTCCCCCAATAAAGATGATACCTTTGAAGACATATTTCTCTAAAACACTTAGTCTCCATCTGTAAAAAGAGACAAGAAATCATCTGGAGAGCTAAGATCTGGAGCCTCTCTGCACTCTCAGCCCTCAAATCAGACAGGGGCTTTTTGAACAGTAGCATTCCTATCCCCCACACTATAAGGGATGAGGAGTTTAAAAAGACAATGAAATTCAGGCTAGCTTGTGCAGACCAGTCCCATGTGCTTGGAGGATTTTGAGGAAGAAAGCTTTGCATCCTAGCAACACTGTCCCTAGATGGTTGGTTCCCCTAAGTGCAGTCCAAACCATTAAGTGTTTCTACTTTCAGTGGTTATGGGTACAGGTGTCACCACAGCAGAGAAGGGAGGAATTCTGGCTACTAATATCACTGGATACAAGCCATGGGCAGCAGCAAAATTTCTATGAAGAAGGTGATGAAGATGCTTTGAGAGGATGGGGCCATCATGGATTGAAGATCAAAGAGGTAGCTTCAAGGTCTGAAGGCTCAGTGCCTTTCCAGAGAGGTTGAAGATGGTGATTTATTAGCTCTAGTCTTGAAAAGGGGAGACTATACAAACAAAACATCTCTAATCCAAAAATCTGAATTCAGAAATGGTTCAAGCTCAGATACGTTTTGAGCTTTCCCACAAGGTCACAAATGGAAAATGACCACAGTGCTAAACAATACATCTGCTTGTTGATGGTTCAATGCAAAGAAGCTTTGTGGATGTCCCAAACCATTTTAAATATTGTATAAAATCCCCTTCAGTTCATGATTATACTGTGTGTGTAAATCACAGATGACTTTTGTGTCATGCTTGAGTCCTATCATCAAAGTCCCATCATCAAGATATCTCGTCCTGGATATGAGAAAACTTCAGAGTAAAAGAAATATGAAAGCCAAAATTCTTCCCATCCTAAGAAATTTCAGCAAAGGCTATTCAATCTAAATTTGTACTTTTGTTTTCCCCTTGTGCTTATATAGCTTAAAGGCCTGCCCATGGTTTGCCATTTCTCCTTGGAATGAGTTCTCAAACTCATGCTTATGAGTCATCCACTATCTTGCCAAGGGTGAGCTTTGGTCTCTACACAAGATCAGTTCCAGGTGGGTACAGAAGAACATTCACTTTTCCTTGTCAGGGAACTTGATGCCAGGGTGGAAGAGAAGGCTGGCATGCCTGGAGCAGCACAAAGAAGCTCACATGACCAGAGCACTTGGAGCTACCCTATACTTGTTTGTCTCTTTGCAGTGTGGAGAGCAATGGACTCTTGGGTGCTGCTCTGTGGTAAAGAGACAGGACATAAAATGCCCAAGAGGTGCTTCATAGGATGTTGTTGACTCAGGCTTCAACCTAAGGTTTTTACCTACTTTTTCTTTTATGACCAGTTTTTGCCCAAGGCAGAGAGGTTCTTCCATGGCCAGATGAACACTTTGAGTGTAGAAGAATTTTAGGAGGAATGGATTAGGAAGGCAGAATGAAGGGCTGGGATGAGAGAGGTGGAATGGTGGCCAGAGTCCAGTTGCCTTCGTAAAGAGAATCCGAACAAATGGAAAGCAAGGATGAGCCTTGAATGTGCAGATTGGAAATGAGGGAAACTGGGAGAAGCAAACCTGTACTAGTAAGGAAGGGCAGCTTGCCTCTTGGAACACTTGAATGAGTGGCAGAGAATTTGTATGGTGCATGCTAAAGACATTTGTGTGCCTCTAGACGATGTGTTTTATTTCCTTTCAGGCACACATTGTTAGAAGGTTTGCTCTCTTGCTCTGTGGGACATACATTTTCCTTGCATTAACTTGGGGACTGAAAGAGGTGTAGAGTACTTTGTCCCAAAGATTCTTTTGTAAGTCAACTGGTCAGGGAGAAAATATATTCTTATTTTATTTTTAATCCCAGGGGGATGGGTCTTTTTCTTGTATAACGAAAACTTTCTGGAAGTCTTCATATCTTTTAAACATTGCTTCAAGAATTTGCTGCCTGTATTATTTAAGTTTAGTAGACCAATATACAAAGGGTGTATGATTAATTGGTTTGAATCATCAAAGCATAAACCAGTGTTGTAATTAATTTTGAAAGTGTGGCTAGGTGTCTGTGGGTTTGAATTTTACACATGGTGTTGTATAGAGGGAGGCTCCCTGAAAAAATCTGCAATGAAGTTAACCATCTCCCCTAAGTGAGCAAAGAACTGTTAACCACAGACAGCTCATGGAAAGTCTGATCAGTGATGTTGTTATAGGCCATCCTCAGAATCTTTTTTAGCAGTGGCTTGTGGGGGATACTTATTAAAGTGTACTTTGAAGAATTTGGACTCACTGAGCTTTCCTTTTTAAAAAATAAAATAGAATTTGAATAAGGATCTGCCAACTACTGTGACCAGGTCTTTTTTATTTATTTAAATTCTTTAATTACTACTTATATTTACATATCCACCCCCCCATTCTCTTGCCCTCCCATCCTCCCATGTTTTCCCACCAACCCCCCAACCCATCCCACACCTCCTCTCCAGGGATATTGAGACCCTCCACAGGTGACCTTCAAAGTCTGTCATATCATTTGGGGGAGGGCCTAGGCCCTCCTTGCTGTATCTGGGCTGCAATAGTATCCCTCCATAGGGAATGGGCTCCCAAAGTCCATTTATGCTCTAGGGATAAAGACTGGCTCCACTGTTAGAGGAGGTTCTATAGACTCTCTTGGCCTCCTAGCTGGCACCCGTATTCAGAGAGCTTGGTTCCATCCAATGCTGTTTCCCCAGCTTTATGACTAGGGTCTTCATGATCTCACTAGGTCAGGTCAACTGTTTCTGCAGGTTTCTGCAGCACCTTCTTGGCTCCTTTGCTCATCTCTTTTCCCTCTCCACAACGGGATTCCAGGAGTATGGTTCAGTGCTTAGCTGTGGATGCCTCCTTCTGCTTCGAACAGCTACTGGATGAAGGCTCTAGGAATGGTAACCAAGGTAGACATCAATCTCATTATAGGGGAAGGCAGCAATGGCATCTTCTCCACCACTGCCTGGAATCTTAGTTGGGGTCATCCCTGTGGATCCCCTAACATTTCCCCTGTGCCAGACCTCTCTCCATACCTGTACTGGTTCCCTCTATCAAGACATCTCCTTTCTTGCCCTCCTCTATTCCTCCCCGACCCAGTCCTTTGTTCTCCCCCCTTCTTTCCTTCCTAACTTCTTCCTCTTCCTCCTTCTGTGCTCCCACTTTGCTCAGGGGGTTCCTGTACTCCTCTCCTTCTTCGAGGGACTATGCAGTCTTCTCTTAGGGTCCTCCTAGTTTCTTGGCTCCTCTGGCAGTGTGGATTGTAGACTGGTAATCCTTTGCTGTATGTCTAAAAATCATTTATGAGTGAGTACATACCATGTTTATCATTTTGTGACTGGGTTACCTCATTCAGGATGGTTTCTTCTAGTTCCATCCATTTGTCTGCGAATTTCAAGATTCCATTGTTTTTTTTCTCCCCACTGAGTAGTACTCCATTGTTTAATGGAACCTTCTCTAAAATTGACCACATACTTGGCAACCTACACAGATACAAAAAAAGGAATAACCCCCTGTATCTTATCAGACCACCATGTATTAAAGTTAGAATTCAACAACAACACAAATTGCAAAATCCCTACAAACTCATGGAAACTGAATAATGTGCCATTGCACCACTCCTGGGTCAAGGAAGAAATTAAAATGAAATTAAAGACGTTCCAGAATTTAATGAGAATGAAAACACAGCATACCCAAACTTATGGGACACTTTGAAAGCAGTACTAAGAGGAAAGTTCATAGCTCTAAGTATCCACATAAAGAAACTAGAGAATAGTCACACCAGAGAGTTGACATCACAACTGAAAGCTCTAGAACAAAAGGAAGCAAACTCACCCAGGAGGAGTAGATGACAGGAAATAATCAAACTGAGGGCTGAAATCAATAAAGTAGAAACTAGGAAAACATTACAAAGACTCAATGAAACAAAGAGTTGGTTCTTCGAGAAAGTCAACAAGATAGACAAACCTTTATCCAAACTAACCAAAAGGCAGAGAGAGAGCATGCTAATTAACAAAATCAGAAATGAAAAGGGGGACATAACAACAGACACTGAGGAAATCCAGAGAATCATCAGGTCATACTTTGAAAACCTGTACACCACAAAATTCAAAAATCTAAAGGAAATGGACAATTTCTTGATAGATACCATTTACCAAAATTAAATCAAGAACAGATAAGCAATTTAAAGAGTTCTATGAAATAGAAGTAGTCATCAAAAGTCTACCAACCAAAAAAGGCCCAGGGTCAGATGGTTTCAGTGCAGAATTCTACCAGAAATTCAAAGAAGAGCTAATACCAGTACTCCTCAAATTGTTCCACACAATAGCAGCAGAAGGAGCATTGCCAAGCTCTTTTTATGAGGTCACTGAGCTTTCTGTCCTACCTGATAGCTCCTGGGCCATGTTGGTATTCATTCTCCTGCTAGACCACTCTGCTCCATGAGAGCCCATGTGTACCCAGGCCTTCTTTGCAGCCTGCTCACTCTAGAGCTCCTTGCTTTAGGGTAAGTTTGTGCTGGCTTCCTAATTGCCCTGGCGTTGTTCTCTCGCTGCGCAGATGCTTCTCTTTCCTATGCCTTCTTTCTCAGTTCAGCCAATTCTCTGAATCTGTGTGCAGAACTCTACTGTTTCTGTTTTCACACCTCAGTAATTGGTGCTGTCTGATGATAGTAGCTCTGGGTTTACATCGTACTGGGGTTAGAAAGAGCTGAGGGGTATCAAGGCAGTAGAAACTGTGCCGATTTAGGAGTACTTGAGTGGAACAGCATTTCTCTTCACGATAGCCACAGGCTCAAGCAGGGGGCTGCTTCGGAGCTGGCCCTTGAGCACCTGGATTTGCTCCCTGCTACCTGAGTGGATCCCTGTGAGTGGGTGGTAGGAAAGGGAGGAAGCTCCCTTCCTCACCCTCTGCACAGGTGGGGTGATGCTTGGGGGAGCTGGAGACCCAAGACACACATGCAGTGCCAAGAAAAGGCTTTATGCCCATGAAATGACACAGGAGTGATTAAAAAATGCAAAGTACCCAAGTTTTAAGATAGCGTAAAGGCTGAGAGAGAAGCTGGCAGAAGCCAGCATTCTCAGGTTATAGTGGCTAATCCATGCACACTTCACGCCTGGGTGGCAACTATAGTCCCTGTGGCCTAGGGCTAAGCATGGCAGGTCTGGCTCCTGATTCCTGCACACAGATGCTGTGTGCTGATGCCTACATGGGAGGAAATAGATTTTCACCATTTCTCATTTGACATTAGAAATTGAATTAATTCTTCAAGCCAAAAAAATAAAGTAAAAAGGACTTCTTGCTAGTGTTGTTGATCACTTGTTTTTGAGCCCTTGAAAAGTGTCCCCGATTACTATAGAAAAATAAACCACACCCCCACTACCAATCTGAATGTATGTGTCCCTTCTTCCTGATGGAGAGAGATTTGTTTTCACCCATATCCATTAAGGAGGCTTCCTGCAGGGGAAGAATGAACTTTGGGTCCAATTCACAAAGAATTTTAGAATTTCAAACTGTGGACTTCCCTGGTGCTCAGGAAATGTCAAAGCAATGAATTTTCACCATGGCCAAAGGGGTTAATGTTCCAGCTCTCAGCACACCATGGGGAGTCACTGGAACATTAAAATATATACCTATAGGTCAGTGTAGCTCTCGTTTCTCATCAAAGCAGTGCCATTTTCCAGGCTATGGAGACCATTACAGAAGTTTACCGCTGCTCAAAATACAGGGAACAACAGACTGTGGGTGCCAACAACCCAACTGATTCTTCTACAGTCCTTATGCCTAAGGCTCAGGGAACATCATGAAAGAGGTGGCAGAAAGAGCCAGAAAACCAGGATGTTTGTGGAGAAATAGTGTCTTTGATATATGGCAGGGAAGCTGCAATCAATAAATTACAACACCATGGTCACCTAAGTAGGACATGCACGATGACAGCACTAGTTGACATGTTGATGTCAACTCAGTCTCACAGGGTCCCATCCCTAAACGAAGAACTGAGGACAATAACGGCTGCTAAAGAGGGAGAATCAGGGACAAATCCTTGATAAACTATCCAATCCCCCCTTATAACCCCCACACACACGGACTCAGGAGGTTGTGTATGTGTGCATGCATGGAAGAATAATATTTGAAGAAGAGGTTGTGAATTTGAGAGTGAGAAAGGGTGGGGGTTGGAGGAGACAGAGAAGAAAGATGGGGGTGGAAATGATGTGAATACAGCTCATGTATGAACTCCAAAATCATGAAACGTATACACTACAAACGTGTATGTTTTGGGGTTAGAATTATAAGCTATATAAGGGCTGACATTTTAGGATGGGAAAAAAAAACTCTTAGGTAGTGGGAGAAATTGTTCTTCACTCACATTTAGGACGCCTGAGTGAGATTTCCCAGAAGGAAACTTTCATCCCCAGTGACGGCTCTCCCACTCACTCTGCTGTCATCTTCAGGAGACTTTCCCCCTTTCTCTTAAATCTTCATCAGAAAAGGGTCGGTGCCAGGTTGTCATCTGCAGGGATCTGGATGGTTTTGGCTGACCTTGGTGGATAGGAGCCCTTGCTCACCATCCTGGCCTGTGCAGTGCACCAGGGGGGGGGGGCTGCTCTTTATAATCAGACACAGTCCTGTTTTCCTTCTCAGCTTGGGATTGGAGGATTTGGACAAGTAAGAGAGCTCAGTTGGCTCACCCGTGAAATGGCAATAACTCTCCTACCAATTACTCAGAGTTCAGTGAAACTTAGGTGGAGTCTGTATGTATGGGGGCTGGTCCAGGGCCTCTCGTGTACATTATGCAGTGTTAGCACGGAACCTATGCACAGCTGCTTGTGTGCTTTCTATCATCTCCAGGTAACTTGTTACACCTGATGCATTGTAAATGCTATGTAATACTTACTATAGCGTCCGCTTTGGTGAATAATAACAAGGGGAAAATGGTTGAACAATGTGTAGTGCAGATGCAAGCATAAACCTAATTATGCCGTCCAGGAAGGAGACATGGAGAGAGACTGTGGCTCAGTGGGAAGGACAGAGTTACATCGAGGTGTGCCCATGCGTCACATATTTGTGAGCTCAGTGGAGAACTCAGCACCACACATTCAAGGTTCGAACTGTACAAATGGCTTGTGTTTTACATTTCCCTAAATGTTTTCTGTCCTTAGCTAGCTGTAGATCATTTCAAGTTAGAGCCACCCAAACTTCACCCTCAGAACCATTACTGTATTTCCAGGGATCTTAGGGTTGTTTCTTCACCCTGCTTGTTTGGAGGATATATCCCTAATGGATCCAATATGCTTTTTTTTTTTTTTTTTGATAGGGGTTGGAAACCTACCAGTTTTCATTTATTTCCTATACTGTAAGATAATAATGATAGATGAAAAGTTGCCTAGGATATTTACTCTGCTATGACTGGAGCCAACGATCCTGATCCTGTCTCATACCTGAACTTCATTTAACCTATCCTGTGTATTGTTTAAGCTTTAGCCAGATTTGGGTAATGGGCTAGGAGAAGAACTTGGTATATTTCCACGTATAAGGCTTTTAACTATACCGGGCCCAGATGAGCAAGGCGGGCTCTGGAGAGGCGAGTGCATTTTGTGCCAGGCTTCCCTGTGACACTGGCTCTACTTCTGACTCTCCCTGGTCATTCTTACTCTGAATGCTTTCCACAGGCTCGGTCTCTCTGCTTCCTTTCATGACTCACTCTGTCTCTGGTCCCTTCACAATGGACTCCAGTGTTGTCTCTACTTCTTGCCTAGAAACGACAGTGGGGAATTGCGGATCTCCCTAGTGGGCTTTGTGGGGTGAAACAGAGTCCGTGGGATCCGAGAACCCGATCCACCTTTGACTTTGTTGAGGACCTTCATGAGCTCCCGACCTTCTCAGAGAGGACGGGGGGTGAAGAATCGTCTGCATACAAGCACTGCAGCCTGCAGCTGGCCCTGCGTCCTCCCACTGCCTTCTCACAGCACAGAGATGCTCCTTTGTGTGGGCGGCAGTACAGCCCGGCCTGTAATTTATACAAGTGCAGCTGATGTTTCCTTTTAAATTGACAAAAGCAGAGGATGGAGCCTGGTGAAGCCCCCTGACCCCCGAGCCCCGGTCGCTGAAAATTACAGGCAGTGTACAGTGCACTGCCTCTTGATGCGCTGGCAATGGGAGATGCTGGTTAATTTGCCAAGACTCAGAGGTGACCCAGGTTTAATAAAGAGGATTAATGGATTTGAGCAAAAGGTCGTAGCTGTTTCAAGCAGATAGCCTCTTCCTTCTAAGACAGTTTGCGGGCTCTCACTTAGTTTCTTCTCTTTGGGGAAATAGCTCAGCAGCCTATTTAAAGGGCCCTCTATGCCTTCCTTTCCTTTGTGACACTCTGGTCCACGTGTCCTTCAAGTGTGTGCAAAGCCAAGGGCGTGGGGCACACTCCCAATCCACAAAAGCAACCCAAATCAGTTCTCTCACAGGGGGCTGGGAAGAGTTCCCATCTGTCTAGAGAACATTTTGTAACATCCATTGAGACCCTTAGGAATATGACACATACTTTTCGGTATAGCAGTTCCAATCTCTGTGATTTCATCTTCTTGAGTAACTGCAGATCCACCCACCAGAGTAGCACCAAGAACTGGGACTGTGACACAGGCCTATGGTCCTAGCACTCTGGAAGCTGAGACAGGAGGATTGCCAGGAGTTTGATGTCTCTAGGACAGCCAGAGTCACATGGTCAGATATACTTACAAAATATTTATGCAAAAATAAATAAATAAATAAATAAATAAGAAAAAATAGCAAGAATAGATATTAATGATATTTAACTGCTTTGAAATATTCTTATAGGTCACCAAACATTATGGCTGGCGTTTGTAAGAGATATTTTGCATGTACACATGTGTAAGGGACATGAACCAACATAAATGCCTGGGATGCAGAGCAACTTCATTTTGGTGCTTTGGTTATTTATCCTTACATTCTAATTGTGTCCACACCATGAGCCTGAGCACAGTTCCTCAAGATGCTGAGCACCTGTGTGGATGGCGGGGGAGGGGGGGTCACCTAATGCCTGCCCTGGCATGGTAGGATCCAGTGTCAGGGCTACTTCCTGTTCCTTAGTTTCTGTTCTTGTTTCCCTCAGAGAGTGGATAGATTGAGGGACAGGGATGAGGGAAAAGGGCATGGGGACCAAGAAAGGGACAGGGACAAAAGGGAAGTTCAGTGGGTGTTGTTTGTTAGGGTTTCTGTTGCTGTGATAAAATACAATGACCAAAAGCAACTTGGAGAGGAGAGCATTTCCTTCAGTTCACAGTTACACATCCTGTAAGTCCATCACTTACAGAAGTAAGGGCAGAAACCTGGAAGCTGGACCCAGAGGGGAAGCTATGGAGGAATACTGCTTACTGCCTTGCTCCTCATGGCTTTCTTGGCCTACTTTCTTATAAAACTCAGGACTTCCATCCCAGGAATGGCACCACCTACAGTGAGTTGGACCCTCCCAAGCCAAATATCAACCAAGAAAATGTCCCACGGGCTTGCCTACAGCCAATCTGGTGGGGTATTTTTCTCTATTGAGGCTGACTTTTCCCAAATGACTCTAGCTTTTGTAAAGTTGACATAAAACTGGCCTGTACAATGGGGCTGAGGACTGATTGTGTGGAAGAAGCATGAATGTTTCACATCAACTTGGGGCCTAGGTATTTTGCTGCAGACATTTTAGAGACAGAGACCTGAGTGTGGGATGCTGAACCGTGGGAGCAGATGACCCTGCTAAAGAGTGAGGGGGTTCTAACTGAGCCCTTCTGAGTGCTCTTGACAGAGCTCTTTGCTTCTCTGAGACTTGTTCTCCTTGGAGCTTTGTCAGCCCATTGTGTACATCTCCTATGGGGCAATGCTTACCCTAGGGGAATAATTCTGCCTCAGGTAAACTGTTCTGCTACCCAGAAGACCTCATAGTTAAGTTTCCTCCAGCTATGAACAGTTTATTCATTTTTCCCTTGATATTGATTCCAAATTTCCAGTGGGCACTGAATTTTAGGATCTTTCAACAGCCAGTAGGCCCTTCCTTTGATATTAACATCACCACACTTTTTTTTTTAATCATTTCTCTTTGATAATTTGACAGAGATTTCTTCAGCTTAACTCTCTGTTCCTGGGGATGGATTGTAGCCTCTATCAAGTTCTTTCTCCATCCCTCCTAGCTGTGTTGCTTTTCCATTTAAGGAAGAGTAAATAAAGCAACCTTTAACAGAAGTTAACATTAGCTATTACCAATGGTAGAAAAAGAGTGGCCATTTGGTTTGTGGAGGAGCTAATACCATAGGCTTTGCACCCAAGGAAATCCTGCCTTCTGCACCCAGTTCTATTTGTAGGGTGATTTCCATCCCAGAGGACCAGAGATAGGCACATCCAGCTCCCCAAGTGCTCATTCCTGGCTCAGCTGCAGTCCCAGGTGGCCCCACTCTGCCTGCTGCTGCCCTCATGCCTATGAATCCTACAACTTGGGGCAGGCCAGGATTTTCCTTTGAGTAGGACAGAGGACTTAGGGAGCTACCCATGATGTAGCAGCAAATGTGCAGCACAGCATGGGTTTCTTGTGAGTTCTTCCTGACGGTCAAGCCCAGTGTGTGATACTTTCTGAAGAGTGACTCCAGCCTCCTTTGAATTGTTTGTACTACTCTTACCTCATACCCTACCTTGACACCCTTGGCTATTTTGAGTGAGTTTGGGTAAAAGTGTTAAGTTGGTGGTGAGATCCTAGGATGGAAAGGCACCTCGAGTGAGAATGCATTCTGTAATTTGAGGTTTGCTTTTTAGTTTGGTCTGATTTGTACACTGACTTTATTTTACCCTGGCATATCTGTTTTGCCTTCATCTAGTTAAGCATTCTTTATGATCCTATCTCTTTCTCTTTCTATGGGATTCATTCTATGAGTCCCACATATGCCAAAATCCATAGACAATAAAATGGTGTGATACTAGAACACAGCCTATTACATGCTCCAGTATATTGTAAATTATCCCTTGATATCTGATAACAATGTATGAATGCTATGTAAGTAGTTGGTACATTTTTGTTCAACAAAACTAAACCAAAACAAACTAAACCGAACAAAACAAACCTAGTCTGTATGTTCAGTGGAAGCAACAAGTATTTTCCTAAGGGTTTTCATCCATGATTAGTTGAATGTACGGATGTAGAACTCACAGGATATCGTGTGTGTGTGTGTGTGTGTGTGTGTGTGTGTGTGTGTGTGTGTGTGTGTGTGTATCCACGCACAGGCACACTTGCAATTGTATGCCTTGTTTCTTGATGTATTGCAGGTAACATCCTCTCTGTGGTACTATGGTCAGAACTGCAGCTGGTCAAAAGAAAGATATCAATGAGAACACTTTGTTGATGTGTTGTTTAGGGTGTTGACAATAAAACCCTGGTTTCCCCAAATTCCAGGGAAGCATTCTACTCCTGTGACCCATCCCAGTCCCATGATATTGTTTTTAAGATTAGAGTGTTCAGCACACTTTATCCCACCCAGGTTCTGTGGTTTTCTGGGGGTCCATCATAGCAATGGGTTTTCTTGTCTGACTCTCCTTTCCCTGGTGTCACCCAATGAATGTCCTTTATGGAAACAAAAGTAGAGGTTCCTCAGACTAGAATTTAAGGACATGATGGGCCAAATTGAGTTATAAATCAAGACAAAGGGCTATAGAGATGGCTCAGCTGTTAAAGGCTAGGCTCACAACCAAAAATAGAAGGGAAGCCAATTGTAAGCATACGTAGATACAGTCTTAGTTCTATCTTCAGGAGGCCTATTGCAGTAAAAGTGTGAAACAAGCATTCTACACATGCGGAGTAGGGAGTGCAAACTCCTTAGTTGGGAACTGCCATGCCAGTTTCAAGAAATAAAAAGAAAATGCTTGTGGGAGAGCTTCCTACAAGATTATTTTTTTCTATGATCAGGGTCATAGCTATGGATTGTACCATATGATACCTTAGGGTCATGGTGAAAGTTTGGATAATATTTGAAAACACAGCAGAGATCATTCTAAGGGATTTGAGTAAAAGAGAATAATCTAGTTTATGATTTCCCAACTCATTGTACTTTCTAAAAGAATAGATTATGTGTGTTGAGATAGGCAAGATAGGAGGTAGGAGACTCTGTAGGAAATGGTTGGTATGATGGGGATAAAAGATGATGGGACTAGGCTACAGCAGAAAACTGGAATAGAAGGCAATGCTCATGGATTCAGAAAATATAGTAGTCATTGCACTTTCTGGTGTGTTGTGGGGAGAGAAGAGGGCAGAGTCTTTAGATTAACTAACTGAATAGGAAGAGCAGAGGAAGGTAAATACACACATTTGATATATCCACAGTATCAAGCCTTCCCATAAAAAGGCTCTTACCTTCTCTTTTATCTCTCTCAGCACGAAGTCAATAAATATTTAAGATCTATTACCAATGGGCCCATCTAGATCTATTGTGGACTGTAAAATGCCATCCAGGGAGAGATGTTAGGAAGTTGGAGATGAATTTCACATGCTGGCGTTCTGCTACTCATAGCTATTTGAGAGTCATTAGCATATTGGCATCTGCTCAGACTATTGGTTTGGCAAGATTCTCAGGGAAAAAACTAGTGAGGGGTTATGAGGAGTTCCCACCAAGAGGTGAAGAAGACTTGGAAAAGAAGGCTGTGAAAGAGTCACAACAAAATCTACAGTGTAGTTCTGAGGAAGACAGAAAAGGGGAAACACTTAAGGTCCAGTGACTTGTAGACGGTGGTTGAGAAGTCTGAAGTGGGCAATGAACAAACCCTGGAACTGGTCTTTGGTGACCTTAATCAGAGTCATTGCAATAGGAGAAGAACCAGGCTTGACTGGAGCCAGGAAAATAATAAGGCAAGAAAAAGCACAGTCAATTTCCATCACTTGTGGTTTTTCTAGTTGTGAACTTGGACCTATTGTTCCTATGGGAATGTGTGGTTAATTCCTATAAGCTTCTTGCTGTTTTAAGATCTCATTTAATACACTGTTGAATCACTAGTATTTAGCATACACCCAGCCCTGCTACAACTCTTATCTCTTATCTGTATCTGTTTTCTCCATAAGTCAAAGCTCAGACTCTGTAAACCAAGTTATGAGATGAACCCAAGCACTATGCATGGGGACTGTTTTAAACATGATGTCACCAGGATCAAGCACAAACCGAGGAAGACTGTGGCACCAAATGCACCATAGAGCTGAAGCATGAAGTCCAGTGCCTCCTGGTTGGACTTCACCTGGGAACATTCATTCCAACTGACTCAAATCTTTTGCTGCCCTGTGAAAATTTACAAATGACTGGAAAGGGTGGTTGATCACTGATTTTAAGGTCACAAAAATTTTAGCAAGTGGGTAGGTAACATTAATGACATGTGTGAGGGCCCAACTGTAGGCAACATTTGGAGATGTTTTGTTGCAAGTTTGTGATGATGGACTTCTTATTTAGTTTTCTCTTAATACTACATGAGATGATTGTGTGTTTTTGCAATGAGAGGGTTGATCTTGTATGAGAAAGTGGATTACTCTCAAAGGCAAATCTTCAAGAAGATGAAAAGTGGAGTGTAGGGAGACAACGTAACCATGCTTCCTAAGAGCTGGCTACAGGTGTGTTTAACCATGCTTGTCAGGGCATGGTCAGAGGAGGTTCAGGATGACTCGTGGGGAGTTCTTAAGGTGTCTCCCTACAGTGGAGTCCACAGAGCATCAGCTCATGGGGCCACGTGTGAGGGTTAGCTCATTGGGTGATTTGCTTGAGACTTCTAAATAATGTCTTCCAGCACATTTTTGTATTATTCATATAGGTTTAGTGTATTTCCTATTAAATTAATTCCTGGGCATGATATAATTTTAATGTCTGAAATGGATTTTTCCTTATTACTACACTTTATAAATGCTTATTACAGGCATCATGACAGATACAGATTTGGGCATATTTATTTTATACAAAATCACTTTATTGACCTCTTAGCAAATTTTAATAATGCTTAAAGGAGGTGTTTGCATTTTTAGGAAGACAATTACGTTTTTAGATTACAACAGACGTATTTCCTTTTGTTCTTCCAGTGTTTATTCAAATCTCTAGAACAATATTTTATTTCCCTTTCTTATTCCTTTGTTTGTAGGATTTCATTGTGCTTTAAACTTAATTCGAGACTTTGTTAAGTTGTGCTATAACATTAATCTCTAGGAAGTTCATCTTTTCCTATTTACCTGAGGTTTGTTTTCCCTCCCTTGCCTCCCTTCTCTCCCTCCCTCCCTTTCCTTCCATCCCTCCCCTCACTCTCCTCTCTTACTTCTCCTTCCCTTTCCAATCCTGCCCCTTTCTACCTGCCATTATAAATGGCTCTTAATTTTAACAAAAACTTGCAGTATTATTGCATATTTCTTTTTCTGTATATTATTTTTAATTTTTATGTGTGTCTGGGGTGCGGGGCTATGTGAATGTGAATGCCCAAGGAGACCAGACTATCCCCAGGGCTGGAGTTAACAGTTGATAGCTGCCAGATATGGGGGCTGGGAATTGAGCTCAGGTCTTCTACAAGAGCAGCACACTCTCTTAGCTGCTGAGGCACCTCCACAGAGCTTCTCTCATACTTTAAAATAATGACTAATCATTATTATATCCTCCATATTTAAAATCTTAAACGGTGTACATGTAAACTCTGCTTAGGAATGGGCATGGTGTAATTTTTTGTATGCTGCTTGATTTTATTCCTGCTCTGCACCGTACTATTTAATAAAAATGCTGTAAAGTTTTTTTTTAATTAGGTTTTATAGTAAGGTAGCATTATTAAACAAATTTGCAAAGTTTTCACTCTCCTTAAAAGATCACTCTCCTAAATGCATTTGAATGCATTTAGATTCTGCATATATCTCTCTTTGTATGTGTTGACTTATGTACTTACTCAACTGTATACTTCCATACATGAATATATATGCATTTATATACATATATCTTGCATATATCTGTTTATCTACCCATGTGTTTATCAGCTCCAGCTACAGTCTCACCTGTAGACATGCCCATTCTGGCCTTTATATGTCTGCCTTCAACTTTCTAACTATAAAATATATATTTATTTTATGGGTATGAGTATTTTGTCTATATGTTGTATGTGTCACATGTGTGTGCCTGATACCAAAGAGGATACCAAATATAAAAAGGCATTGGATTGCCTGGAACTAGAGTTATGGATGATTGTGAACCACCAGTGCATGCTGGGAATCAAACTTGGGTTCTCTGGAAGAGCAGCAAGTGCTCTTAACTGCTGCGCTGAGCCATCTCTCCACTTTTCTCCTGTACATACATTTCTATTCAAAGTCCCAGTCTTAGATACTCTGAATATCTCTTTAATGTCTGTTAATTCTACCTGTTGTCATCTTTGTCAAAGTCAATAGTACTGATACATACACATTATGAATTTTTGTGTAGCATTCTGGGCTTTTGTAGGCAACCCTCCTCTGCCTTAGATTATAATGTCTCCATGCTGTATCCTAGTAGGCTGCCCTTTCTATTGTGCTATCATGTCTATCTCTTTTCCCTTTTTCCATGAGCTGATCTTTACAACAACATCCTCTTGCCATGTTTGCCTATGCTGCCCTACTGTGTTTATTGTGTGTTATGGGTCTGGCATCTGATGTTATTGTTGATTAGGTGGGACCATTTTAGTCACAGAAGCTTGAGACAATGGACAGGATGGCCTGGAAGCCTTCCAAATTCTACCATTGCCATTCCACAGCTGCCCTCCACGCCAGACCCATGTCTGCCTCCTTCTCACCCCTATAAGCTGAGTTACTCTTGTTAAAGTCAGTGCATACACTCTAGAGAGTTTTTGTTGGTGTTTCTGTTATGGTATTATACAGAAAATCCATGCTTTCTTCTATACTTTAGTCTCCTTGTGATAGTTCTTAGAGGGGGACAGGGTTGGAGTCCAAGTGAGCTTGTCATTCTAAATTGAAACACCTGGCAGGGCACTCTTAGGTGCTGGTTATCTGTCACATCAATTTGGGGTGTTTGGATTCAATCATCTTTTCCCACCCTCAGATATTTCCTCCCTGTTACTGAACCACCATTGATGACAGCATCTCAAATGCCTGTGCTATTCTCCTCTTTCTGACTGCTAACTGCATGCCACTGGCTGTGAAATGCTGGTTCAACTTCATGGCTTCCTGTGCTTTCCCACAGGTACCATATTTGTTTTGAATTCACTGCCTCCCCCTCTATGCAGGAGCACTTAAGTGTAAAGTTTGTTGCTTTGTCCCAGGTGTGGTGCTTCTGAACTCTCAATCTGTTTCATAGACAAGTCCATATATATTCTTCTCTTGTATAGACTCCTGCATGTGACCAAGGGTCTGACCTTAGCCTTCTTCTTTGGAAATCCTATCATTTTTCCTACTTGACCCCTTAATATGGTGAACCTGTGTTAGCCAGGGTTCTCTAGAAGAACAAAACCAAAATACTCTGTTCTAGAATGGCTTGTACAGCAGGAGGCTGGGAAGCCCAACCATAGCTGTCTGCACTCTAGAGAGGTAGGGAATGCTGTAGTTGCTCATGAACTCTGTGTTCTAAATATTGAGGCATGTGAAAAATTTCTCAGCAAGGAGAAATGGTTTGTATTTTCTATTCATACTCCCATCCTAAGGAGGTCATGTAGGTCCAAATCACCCCATCCTGTCATTTATATTGCATTAACTACAAATCAAGCTCTGTGCTAGATGGCAATGTTTTTAAAAAGACAAATGTAGCCTGATCCTCCAAACAGGAAAGTTGGATACAAGAGAAGTTGGGACAGATGCAGACTTGGGCAAGAGAGCAGTTACTTTAAGAAAAGACTTTAGAGAAGGTCTCAGTGATGGAAGAGAAGTAGCCAGCAAGTAAATCATGGATGGCATGGTGTAGTTGGTTGTTTTTATTCTTTACTATTTTTGGCTCTTTGCTCTTTGGGGGTCTGCCACCTAGCTCCCATATAAATCACATAGAACCTTATTCTTTTTTATGAATGCCTGGCCTTAGCTTGGTTTATTTGTAGCTAGCTTTTTCTTTTCCTTTTTTTTAAGGTTCATTTTACATTCCAACCTCTTTTCTCACTTCCACTTCTCCTCCACTTCACCTCCTCCTCATCCCTACACCCCTTCACTTGTCCTCATCATGTTAAGGGTACATTAAATTAGAGCAGGACCACACCTCTCCCATGCATTAAGACTGAGCATGGCATCCCAGCATAAAAAATGGGCTCCAACAAGCTAGCTCATACACCAGGGATAGAACCTGGCCCTACTGCCAGTGGCCCCACAGATTGTCCAAGCTTCACTACTGTCTCCTACACATAAAGCTCCTAGCTCGGTCTAGAGTTCATGAGTTTTCACAAGCTCAGCTCAGCTGTCTCTGTAGATTTCTCCACCATGATCTTGATCTCCCTTGCTTATATATTCCTTCCACCCACACTTCAACTGAATTCCCAGAGCTTGGCCTGGTGCTTGGTTGTGGATCTCTGCATCTGGTTCCATCAATTACTGGATAAAGGCTCTATGATGATAGTCGGCATATTCATCAATTTGATTACATGGGTAGTCCAGTTTGGGCATTCTCTCCACTATTGCTAGGAGTCTTAGCTAGGATCATTCTTGTGGATTCTTGGGAAACACCCTAGCACCAGGTTTCTCCCTAATCCCATAGTGGTTCTCTCTATTAATATGCTACTTTTATTGCTCTCCCACTCTGTCCCTCCCCTTCACTGCCCCTCCCCCAGTTTACCCAGGAGAAATCATCTGATTTCCTTTCCCAGGGCTATCCATGTGTCACTCTTAGGCTCTTTCTTGTTACTTAGCCTCTCTGGAGCTGTGGATTGCATTCTGGTTATGCTTTGTTTTACATGTAATATTTACTTATGCGTGAATATATATCGTGTTTGTTCTGAGTCTGGGTTACCTCACTCAGGATGTTTTTTTTTTTTTCTATTTCCATTTACTTGCCTGCAAATTTCATGATGTCATTGTTTCTTTTAGCTGAGTAATACTCCATTATGCAAATGTACCACATTTTCTTTATTCATTCTTCTGTTGAGGGGCATCTAGGTTGTTTCCAGGTTCTGACTATTACTAATAATGCTGCTATGAACATTGTTGAGCAAGTATCCTTGTGATATGATTGAACATCCTTTGGGTATATGCCCAAGAGTAGTATTGCTGGGTCCTGAGGTAGGTTGATTCCCAATTTTCTGAGAAACTGCCATACTAATTTCCAAAGTGGCTGCACAAGTTTGCATTCCCACTGGCAGTAGAGAAGTGTTTCCTTGACTCCACATTCTCTCCAATGTAAACTGTCCTCAGTATTTTTTATCTTAGCTATTCTGACAGGTGTAAAATGGTATCTCAGAGTCCTTTTAATTTGCATATCCCTGAGGATTAATGATGTTGAGCAATTCCTTAAATGTCTTTCAGCCATTTGAGATTCTTCTGGTGAGAATTCTCTGTTTAGCTCTGTACCCTAATTGGGAAATTACCAACACGGAGCCAGGTAGAAATACAAGGGGTTTTAATAGGGAAAAAGCCTTACTTACAGAGCGACCTAGACAGCCGGCGGGCAGCAGTCTGCACAGCAAGCCGAAAGTGAAACGAAAGCAAAACCAGCCACCTGAACGCCCTTCACTCTATATCACCCTCAGGCACACCTGTAGCCAGCCCCTAAGCAGGCGTGGCTATAGCATCCCCTACAGTACCCCATTTTTCAATTGGAATATTTTGATGTCTAGTTTCCTAAGTTCTTTATATATTTTGGAGTTCAACCCTCTGTCAGATGTGGGGCTGGTGAAGATCTTTTCCCAGTTTGTAGGATGATGTTTTGTCTTGCTGATAGTGTCCTTTTCCTTACAGAAGCGTCTCAGTTTCAGGAGGTCCCATTTATCGATTGTTTCCTCTCAGTGCCTCTGCTGTTTGTGTTATATTCAAGAAGTGGTCTCCTGTGCCAATTTGTTCAAGGCTGTTTCCCACTTTCTCTTCCTATCAGGTTCAATATAGCTGGGTTTATGTTGAGGTACTTGATCCACTTGGACTTGAGTTTTGTGCATCTAGCCAAATTTTCTTAAATTAAATTATCCCTTTTGCCTCTGGGTTTTTATCTTTAGCCTATATTCGTTTCTTTTCTTCTTCCTCTATAGCTTTCTGTGTAGCTGGATGGTGGGCCTCTGGGAGTCTTCCTCTCCTCCTCTTTGCCAATCCTCAATCCTTTCTTCCTGGTTTCCCTTTCTATTTATTCTCCTTGCCCGCCAATCCTGCCTATCCTATCTCCTGTCTTGCTATTGGCCATTCAGTTCTTTATTAGACCAATCAGGTATTTTAGATAGTTAAAGTAACACAACTTCACAGATTTAAACAAATAAAACATAAAAGAATACAACATATCTTTGCATCATTAAATGTCCCACAGCATAAACAAATGTAACACATCCTAAAATAATTTTCTGTAACAACATGGACTTTGTAGCAGCTAACACCTGGGATTTTATACCCAGGAACTGAGATGGTACTGGAATAGGCAAACAAGGTGACCCCTAAGTTACATCAAGAGCAGCCGGCCACAAAAAAAGACCAGAGTCTTGCCAACCACATCCACCTGCTGAGATGTTACTCACAGAGTTTGGAGAAGCAGAGGACAGGTGACTACAAGATACTGGTTAGGTATTCTAGTGGGTCCTGAGGAACAGTAAAGTCTGGTTCTTCAGTCCAGGCCATGTGAAGCATGCACATACCATAGTTTGGTCTTCAGTTTCACTTGTATTACGAAGACAATGATAATAGCCTCCACTTTCTAGGTTGAGAACCGATCAGCAGAGTTAACGCAAGGGCTAAACACAGACAGCACATCACTCAGCAAGCTCCCACAAGCTGGAAACACAAGTGGACAGGCTGGAGAGCTAGTGATCAAAGTCAGAGTGGGAAGGGTGGAAGGCACCTGCACACTTGCTCTAAAGTGTCCTGGCTCCCACTCTCCAGGACAAGTGTGCAGACATTGCTAGTCAGAAAATTCCCCTTTAAGACTTCTCCCTAGAGATTGAAGTGAAAACAGGTGGTACCAAGAAGGCAGGATTCAGAATTTGATATTGTTTGAAGGTCATGCCACTTCATTAGGGATAAGATGACTGGGGTGGCTTTGAAAAGGAGTGTGACATGATAAGATGTAATTCATAAACCATACATCAGCCCACAGGTTGCATTCATTTCATTTAATAGGCATGTGTAATCCATTGTGTGTGTGTGTGTGTGTTTTGTGTGTGTGTGTGTGTGTGTGTGTGAGAGAGAGAGAGAGAGAGAGAGAGAGAGAGAGAGAGAGACAGAGACAGAGACAGAGAGAGACAGAGACAGAGAGACAGAGACAGAGAGAGACAGAGAGAGAGAGAGAGACAGAGAGAGTTGGGCAGGAGGAGGGGGTATACCCAGCATGTGTTCTCAGTGTGTGGGAATCTGTTGGTGACATATTGAGCAATCTGTCAGTGAGAGGGTTATGTTTTGACCTTGAGTTGCTGCAGAACACTGGAGAACACCCACTTTGCCCCAGAGCTTCAGGGAAAGCACTTCAGGCCCTGTTCTTCAGGGGGACATCTGCACCCAGCACAGTCTGCACTGTCAAAGTTCTCAGCTGGGCAGTGTTTCTGACCCTCATGCTAACACACATAAAATGAGATTGCCAAGCTGCCGATTTACTCTGTCCATTTTCTCTTACTTGCACTGTGATGACTCAGGCTGTGGAGGTGGAGTAGAGTGTTCCTATGTTTGCTGCCCTAATGCTGCTGCTGTGGCCTGAGCCTGGTAGTGGCTGCTTACGTGTGAGAATACCTGCACAGTGCTTGGGACCAGAAACACTTAGGCTCTTCTTGCTGATTCAAGGCTCAGGGACAGGACTCAGTTGAAATCCCTGATGTGGTTCAAATGCTGGTAGTTCATGGATCAGCTGAGAGACACTAATTTGCAGAGAATTTGCTGTTGACCAACCACCATGCTAAATTCAGTTATTTTATTAAATCCTATGCCTCTTTTACAATGACTACTGCTACTGTTATTGTTTTACAGATTTCTCTAAAAGCTATAAAAATAAAACCCTCAGGCATAGGTGGGGTAAGTGATTTGCCCAAGATAACACTGCTACATAGTGACAACCTGGGTTCAATTAAGATGGGGTGACTTCTTTCCCCTTAACTCTGGTATCTCAGGTGCCATAGCCCCAGGAGGTGTTCATTAGACAGCAGCCATACACAGTGAAAAGAAAAAGAAAAATGGTTACAACATGTGCTCTCTAGAAATCCAGACTCTGATACTAAAGGCTGGGCAGAAGCAAGTGTTAAATGAGGAAACATGTAATTGAAATGTCAGCATAGTGCATCAAACCGAAACTCGAGGCAAGAAATTATTTTTTTGTAGTTTGTCTAGAGTTTTGGTCTGGATGGCCTTTTGAAGGAACTGTATCCTGGACTCCAATTACAGGTCTGTCATTTGTCTTTTGAAATTTCTAGAAGACAGGTAGCTTGAAAGATAAAGAGATGCTATAGTCTCCTAAGCCCGAAGACCTCAGACCACTAAGGTCTGCCACCCGTGGTGAAAGTTATCCTTCAATGGACTATATTCTGATAGAATCCTGGAGGGAGAAGCCAGCTCTGGGAGACTGTGCATACAAACGGGTGAACTGTCCCTATCAGATGGCTGTGCCCTCCATTCTTCTGCTTCTTCCAAGTCTTCAAAGCCAGAGCACTCTCCAGGTGAACCAGGGTCCTGCCCCTTGGACCTCTCCACCCTGGTCTAGAAGATTTGCCCCTTTTCAAACGAATGCAAACCAAAATGAAATCTATAATTATCATTCCTAATTCCACTTAATTAGTCACAAGCCAGCAGCCAAATCTGCTTTCTCATAATTATCTGATAAGCAGTAAGCACATCTCATAGATTATAATTAACACTACTTAATTAAAATCTAATATACACACACCCTTTCCTCAAAATACATCTAATTGGGTTCATAACAGTAGTAGATAAAAAATTCCTCTTTGGTTACCCCTCCCTAAGGATTTCAAATTCTTACTGTCTCCTCTTTTGGTCTCCCAGAGAAGCAACAGTGAGTTACAGATATCTCTGCTTAGCTTTTTTTTTTTTTCTTTTAGGAAGGTATGTATTTTTCTTCCCAGGAGACTTAGGAAGTCTCTAAACTTTCCTCTTTCTTGATAGACCATCCACAAACTACATGGCCCATCATTGCCATGTAGCTGGCTTATGCTTTATACCAGGGAGATGTCAGGTCCCAATTTAAATTATCTGTGCAAGTGGTTCTTAACTGTTCCATTGCTTCCACCATGTAATACAGTTTCTCATGCTGTGGTGACCCCCAACCATAAAATTATTTCCATTGCTATTTTATAACTATAATCCTGCTACTGTTATAAATCATAATGTAAATATCTGGGTTTTCTTATGGTCTTAGGTGACCCCTGTGAAAGGGTAGTTGGACCCCCTAAAGGGTTGGGACCCACAGATTGAGACCCACTATTCCATGCTTCTATTACTGTGGACAAAGTTGAGAAGACCCTCTCTGCCTATTTTCAGAAGAGCATATGTAAATGTCCAAAAATGTGCCTTGCACTGTTTATAACTTCTTGGGATGATGAGTACCCAAAACATAAAACTAAATAAATGCATTTTAAAAAGCCAGTGTTAGCAGGGATGCTGAGGGAGAGGGAATTCATTCTATTGTTGGAAATACAAATCACTACAGACATTATGGAGAATATTATGGAAATTCCTCTGAAAACTAGACAGAGAAGCATATGATCCAACCTCCCATTGCCTGTTAAATTTATAGACAACAGAAAGGAAATTAGTGTATCAAAGAGAAAGATGTACTTCATGCTTTTTTGCAGTGTCAGTCACTATGGTCAAGGAATCAATGTATGTGTTTAATGCTGTATGGAGATCATGAAGATAAAATTCAGAAGGAAACAAATTCTACTTGTCTTAGCACTTAATTTTTTTGAGAGAGACAGGGTTTCTGTGTGTAGCCTTGGCTGTCCTAGAACTCACTCTGTAGACCAGGCTGACCTTGAACCCAGAGGTTCACCTGCCTCTTCCTCCCAAATGCTGGGATTAAAGGCATGTGCCACCACTGCTGGGCTTTTTCCTTTTTATGAATGGGATTTAAGGCTGTTTTGAAACTCTGTGTGGTTGTGTTCTACTCTCTCCATTCGGTGCCTTTCCTGCTTGGCTGAAGATTTCACATGTGATGCTCTTTTCCTGGGCAGGGGAAAAAGCTGGGATTAGAAGCCAGAGCAGGGCTCTTTTGTGAGGTTGCTAGCTGCCCATTGCTCAGATCTGGGCTCAGAGAACAGGTTGAAGGAATAAAGACACTGTTTTGTGTCCTTTTACAGCTGTTGCTATGGCAAACAAACAGCACATGCTGATTCTTCTGTGCGGAAGACAGGGGAGAGAGATAAAGCAAGGAAGAATGGCTGTAAAAGGGATAGGACTGAGTTCATCTCAGCAGCCTGTATGCTTGTGACTGTCATTTCCCAGACACTGTGAGAGTTATGCACAGGAATCCTGGTTATTCAGTGAAGATCCTGCTACAGAGAGTCAGAACCCCTGCCAAGTGAGGGTTATTTATCTCTCTCCTTGACATCTAGTCTAGAGCTTGAAGAAGGAAGGAGTCAATACATGGTTTCTCTATTGATAGTGTAATGTATGGATTGCTTAGTTCTTTTCAGGCTGTAACGTGATACACTGGGAATCAGCTTGAGGTGAGGTGATGACCAGGACATAAGCACTCTCTGGGAGACTTTCAGTGCTCACCATGGATTGACCTTGTTGATGGCAGAGCGTTCCTAATGGTCACTCACTGCAAGTCAGACTGGTATCACTGCATTCACGCCTGTGGATCACCTAGCATGGGCACAGGGCCTATGCACAGGGCCTATGAATGAATAAATGACAGCAAAGCAAAGCCATCACTGATTATTGCTCTCCAGAGAGAATATTTGTAACATATTGTGAGATTGAGTGTTGTGCTTCATCGTGATGTCATTTTGGATTAAGAAAATTAACTGCCCAACACAAGTTGGAGTAGAAATGATCTCTTTAGCTTTGCCTTGGTTTTTCTTCTTCCCTTCAGTCAGTTTCTTCCTTTTGTGTCCCTTGGAAGCCATCTAGGTTGCAAGTTTGTGGCAGATTTAAGAGCCCCTGGGAGAAGAATCAGATGTTGAGCTGTCCATCTGTACAGCCCTATCAAGGAGATATAGCAAAAAATCCCTAAGAAATGACCCTGTGTGCTGACCCTGTTCAGAGTTGCCCTCGTGGATTTTGTTTTTCTAGACAATCCCTGTTTTTTTCCATGTTCTTGTTCACTACATCAATTTGGTTAGGTCAGGAGGTGATAGCACTATGAATACTGCAGGCTACTGGGAGTCATTTGGCCTCAGGGGCGTTTAAAGCCTTTTGTCTTTCACCCCCTTTCTAGTCCTGGGGAGCTTTACAAAGAAGCACAGCTTGCTTCCCACCATGGCCTCCTGGAGGAGGACAGGGCTGTGTCTTCCTCTTTAACTTTTCCTAACTCAGACTAAACCTTTGCATTTCCCTGACACAGCTGCAAAAATTTCCATCCTGCAGGACTGATCTCAGGGAAGATGTGTGATTTGTCCTGTTCCTTTTGCTGACAATGCCTTGGTCACCTAATCCTCCCCTCCACCCCCATACTTGGCTTTCCATAGTATGTTGGATTGAATAAATTATATTTTCAAAGGTTAAGACTGGATTTCCTCAGTTAATTCTCCTGCTGATATGTCTGTTATTTTCTGAACCTAGGGAGAAAGATTGAAAGCTAAGGTTAAGGGAGCAGTGTGATTTCTTCTGCATTTTCACCTCCATGAAGATGCTGGTATTACTGCCACACAAACCCAGATCCTGTCTTCTGTTTCCTCAACAGGACAGACAGGGCATCCTTTGCCTGATGCTACTGGTTCTGAAAATTTCCGAGCACAGGGTAGTTATTGTGAGTTTGTTTTTCTATCTGTGCCATTCATGGCTAGCTGGTGGGAATGGAAGAAAGACAAAAATAACTGGAGGAGCAGATAGGTGAAAGCGAAACCAGCCATTTCTTCTCCTGAGGTCTGCAGGGTCTATTTGTGAGCCTGCTGCATTCTGTTGCATGGGGTACCAAGAGACAACAACAAGATAAATGTGGGTCAATACCACACACGACAAAAACCAGATGACATTTCTGAAACACCCAATCACACGGCAGACATATTATTCAAAATACTAAGACATCTATTAACATGGGTGCATAGTGGCCAAGAGCAGGCAAAACTGGGATGCTGAAGAATGAAACAACATCCCAGGGAATGCGGTAGGTAGCACTGGCTCCTTGTCAGGAGCATCTACTCCTATACACCACTGAATCCCAGACACCTGCTCCAGGCACTTCTCTGTGTTGTGACATAAGAAGGAAGCGCACACTCACTGTGCAGAGGCTCAAATGCCAAGGCTCCAGCACCATGGAGACCTCCCTCCCTTTTTCTTTAGTATTTCCCTGTTTGACCTTCCTGCCATCTGGCCTTCCTTGCAGAAAATGAGTCTGAAAGAATTATCCTCAGGCCACATCTCAGAGGGCATTTGGAGAGTGTGTCAGGTCCCGGGTGTTTACAACCAATTGGCTTTTGACTTTGATGTCCTGGGAGGAATTCATGGTCGTGCATGGATCTGTGACTGACCATGCAGTAGAGTTTGCGGGAGTGTTAGGCAAAGCTTCAGCTCAGTGTGAAATCACAAAGCCACAATGTGACATTAAGATGGAAAATGAGCAAGAAGATTTTTCTACCCCACCCTGTGGACATCTGCCATCGAATTCTATCATCTCTGTCTCCTGAATACTTTCAGAAGCTTGTCTATTTCTCTTCGCAGCACTGACAGCCACAGGCTCAGCTCAGCTCCTCATCACTGCCTTGCCTTATTTTGGGTGTGCATAGCCCTAAGCAGCGTGGCCATCATCATTTAGTGCTGGCTTTTCTGGCAGGAGAGGCTGACCTGACTCTGTCTTGCTTATTATCATCCTTCAAGACTCAGTTGACCTATGAAAAAGCATACACTGCATCTCATGGCTCTTGAGATCTGGCCATTGACCCAAATGCAGGCCTATTTATCACCGGGCCCCACCCACCTCACAAACACTTGAGCAGACAGAGCTTCTTGTGTCTTAGCACTACATGGCATGCTTCTTCCATCTCCATTGCTTCAGTCTCCCATCTGTGCTTTTCAGAGCTCAGCCAGAGCTACCAGCCTCCACAAGCAGAGATACTCTGTCTGTGCTTTTACCTGTCCTGAAATTTGTGCACAACCATGCCACCATGTGTTTCTGATGTCTTCTTCACATTAGCCAGTATTCCTCTTGGGGGAAAACTATGTTTACCTTGGCCAGTTAGTGGGAAAAGTCATTACTAATAAATAGGTTGCATCTTTAGATGATTACTTTAGTCATAGGTAGATCTGATAGAAGGAAAGAAACAGCTAGCCACCTGGGATGTTATTAGCCCAAGCAGAGTCCATTCGCTTTGCTTCCATTCTTGATCACCTTTGGCGGACACTTGAAAAATTAAGAACCCCCAGGGAATAATGTGACAATGTTTACAGGATGAATGTGGCTGTTTAGCATGACGAAGACATAGGCAAATTGATTTATTAAACAAAAATGGATAAGTAAAAGCAAGTAGAGTTGAGAGAATAGAATGTGAAGTTGAATGCTAGTGTGCTGAGAGAGTTTACATATAACTTGTGCTAGGTCAGCCCATTGTCAGGTTTCATCCATTCTTTACATATATCATGCCCTCAATAAAGTGTTACTCTCAGTGACTGCGCTATGCATGCGGACATTTGTGAATTTGCAGAGCATCTCTTCCTTATTCCTTCTCTGTACTATTTGGGTAGACACCCAAAGGATGGCTCCCCTCTCTTTGACTCTGCTGAAATAATCTTGTTCCCCAACCACCTCCTACTTCCTTGTCAATCTTTAAGTACTACGCTCAGCAACCCAACTTTTTAAAGGAGTTGAAATTCTTTAAAACCACAGGCAACCCTAAAGTCAGCAAACCTATTTAGCATCCCAATTTAAAAATCAGATTGAACATCAATTTCTTTCAGGACTTGGATTCTGCAGAAAGGAGCTAGCATCTTTTCATCAGATTCACACAATGTGTTTTGTTTCCAATGGAAGCACTGTCTAATCCGAAGCCCTCTATATCTGGATTTATTTAAAATGGGAGACCAAGTGGGTTAGGTTTCTATGCTGCTGCCCTCTGTTCTTCTCACTCAAGAGCATCCTCTTCTGCCCCAGATGAGAGTTAAAGTCAGGTTCTAGCAGTGGCACTGGTAAGACTCATCTCAAAAAGTGACTCAAGTCCCAGCCTCATTGGAACACTCCCAGGGCATGCTGGGGAAGAAGAATCTGGGGCACAGGGAATGCACCACTATATAGCTCTTTGTGCTGTGGGCTAGCCATTTGTGTGTGTGTGGCGGGGTGTTGGGTGGAGGTGAGAGGTTGGATCTCCTCAGGGCCAGCAGTGCTCCTGGCTCAATCTGACAAGATGGCGCCCAGAGGAGGATTCTGCTGATTGCTGTAAGGTCAGTTCATAGATATTTTCAGCCTCTCTTGGATTTTCATTTGCCAGAAACACTGGAAGATTAGTCCCCACAGATGAGAAAAACAAAAGGATTCCTTGGAGGAGGAAGAGGAAACCTAATTGCCATAGGCTATTTCCAGATATGGGAACTATTTGAGGCTCTGCGGGTTGTCTCAGCTTTAAAACTCAGCAAGATGCCATACTAAGAAAGTTTGATGTGGTCCAGAGACCTCCCATGACCTTTCAGAGCAGCACTCAGCAGAACTAGAGGGTCTGGGACTAGAGGTCACCCATCTGAGTCACATCATTATGGAAGCAGGGGTGATTCAGTACATGCTCCTAGCCACCTCTGCCCAGGTGCCTACAGTTCTCTGGGATGCATCGTATGTGTTGTCAGGGCTTTAGTGCTTGACTCGATCATGTCAGCAGTGTTGTTTCCTCTAAGATGCATGGCCTCTTTATAAGCATGAGAAGACAATGCAGAGAAATGTGTTCTTGTTGAAAAGGCCACCTCATGGCACTCAGAGTTTCAGCAAACAAAGCCTTGGCTTGGTGTCTGGCTTTGCAGAGCTATTTGGGGTTATTGAATATAGAAAAGGAAAGCAACACAGAGACCCCAGCCTCTGGAGATAACTACCTCTGGAAGCTATGTTTGGTCTACTGCCTTCTTGGCCTTCCTTCTCTTTCTGTGTCCCCAGTGTTTCCTGGCACCGGACTCCCTTTGCACCCAAGCCCTCTTAGCACAGAACCCTTTAAAGGGAAAATGTGATTTTGTGAAAACATTTCCCTATTCTATTTAATAACTCTTCCCTAATCTTTCTGGAATAATCCTTTTGTTTCAGCTTCTGTGGTTTATAAAATATGCTACGAGTGTTCTAATACTCATTCCACTCCATTTCTCTGTGTCTATTTCTTATTCGAATTTCAAAATTCAAAAGACAGAGAAGGAAATAGTGTGAAATACTTGTGAAATGTCTTTCTTTTAGCTCTGTGCCCCAGAAGACCACTAACTCTCTCCCAGGACAAATCAATGTCTTCAGTAGCACTCCATATGCATATGGAAGAAAACATTCTCTCTTTTCCCACACCAGGGCTAGCATATAGTATACACTATGCTAGTTAGCTTTTTAATCACTGGACACGATTAGAATCACCTGTGAAGAGGGAAATCCTACTGAAGAACATCCTTCATCAGACTGGACTGTGGTCATGTCTGTGGGGCATTTTCTTGATTAATGATTGATATGGAAGGCCCCAGTTCATTGTGAGCAGTGCCCCACCTAGGCTCTTGTTTCTCCATTGCATGAGAAGACAAACTGAGTGAGCCATGAACAAGAAAGCCACTAAGCAGCTTTCCTCCATGGTTCCTGCCTCTGCCTTGGATAATGGACCATATAACATGTAAAGCAAATAAACCCTTTTCCCCAAAGTTACTTTTGGTTTTGGTGTTTATCACAGCAATAGAAAGCAAGCTATATGCATTTGACCAGTTCTGCATCCTGCCTTTTTATGTAGCAACATTCCTTGGAGATTCCTCTATTTCTGTGTACTCGAAGCTTCGTTACAAGGTTTTTGCATATCCCTCAATTGCTTTTCACACTACTCTTCTGTTTCTCTGAGCTTATTCTAGTTGTAACTTCAGTGTCACTTTTCCTGGGAAGCCTTCACTAGCCACTTTAACCTCTAGTGATCTCCCCTACAGCTAAACTATAGATATTTATTTATTTGCAGAGCTGGTCACCCACCATGTTAAGGCTATGCTGTCTTCAATGACAGGAACCTCTTCTTACTCCACTTTGTGGTACCCATAGTAATGCAGTGGTTAGCAGATGACCTTGTTGATGGCAGGGATGGTTAGTTTGTTGAAGGACAGCTTTGGGACAGAATCCGCAGACTCTGCCTTCTCAGAGTCTGGCCAGGCACCAGGTTTCTTTGCAATGACCCTGGATGATCTTTCCAGCCAAAAATGCCTTCCCCAATCCTGGGCTGTGAATATGTGCTTGTCCTGATCAAAGCATAAAGGGCAGAATTTCCATGGCTGTTTCCTTCCAACAAACAGTTGCTATTTTGCATTCCTTGCCCAAAAGTCAGCCAATCAATAGTCACTGCCAAGTCATGGAGTGTAGAGCAGAAAGATGGGTTCTCTGGGTCCACTTCAACATGACTGACAGAATCAAAGTGCTCCTTTCACAGGTGAGGGCTACAGAGGGAAGGGAGAAAGGACTTTACATTTTGCCATCCTGCTCAATGATTTCATTCCAGGTAACATTGTCTAGCTTATCTGGTACTAGGCTTGTGAGCCCAGACCCATTCCAGGAAGCAAAGCAGCTGGACAGTCTCTCTCCATGGCAGGCAGTCCCTCCCTGGGGATCTTCTCTACTTTGAGATCATCTCTAGATTAGTAAATAACTTTACATTAGGCTAATTAATTCTAATAAACTCATTAGTTGAGTCCTAGAGCTCATTCTCAAGGGAATGATCCAAAACTATGAACATATTTTTGTGAGAAAATCATGTCATTTTTGTCCAAGTTAATTACAGCCCCCCCAAATATATCCTTCAGTTCTTGGAATTTGATTTGCCTCAGGTCTGTAGAGCCACTAATGCCCCAAGGAAGCTTTCTCCTCAAAAATTGTGTTCTTTTTTTTTTTTTCTGTTTTGTTATCCAAGAAGAGTAGAGTCAACCAGTGGACAATTTCAAATAGCTCTCTATGAGTCAATTTAGGAAGCATAAGCATATAAAAAAAGAGAGCTTATAAGATGTTAGTTAATATGACATGGAGAGGAAGTACTCAAACTGCTTGGAGAAATGAGAAATTGCTGTGGACTGAAGTAGTAAAGGAAGTTTCTAGTTCCCAAACCTTAGAAATTTTATGCTTGTGATTCCAGCACTTGGGGAGCTGAGGTAGGAGGATTTTGCGTTCCAAATCAGCCTGGGCTACATAGTGAATTCCAGGTCAGTCTGGGTTACATAGTTAGAACCAGTTTGGAGAATAAAAAAGGAAGAAAGAAATGCTAGTTTCATTCCCTACACACTGTGTACTTGTGCATATATTTCACTGTACTTCCAAACTAAGTAAAATTATTTAGATTCCATCAAAAGCTTTAAAATGCTTAAGGAGTTGTAAATGTTAAGTACTCTGATTCGTTCACCATACATATTGAAATGTATCAAATTATTATACTGACTTCTATAAATTATTGTGAAGATATCTTGCTTGTACAAATAAAGCTTGTCTGAAGATCAGAGGATGGAGCTTGCCACTAGCTAACCATAGACATCGGGAGGTCTGTACAGACAGAAAGGAAGTGAGATGGCTGGACAGAGAGAGGAAGTGAGATGGCAGGGTGCAGAGAGGATATAATTAGAGCATGCTCCATCCTCCGAGCTTTATTTGTACAAGAAAGATATTACCACAAATTATACTATTAAAACCTGAGTAATGCCTTCAGGATCAACATAAAGAAGGTGATGTTAAGTTTGCAATTGTGGATTCTTCACAAAAGCAATAAAATTCCTGAAGACTTTCCTGTCAAGAGAAGAACTAAGCAACTGTTTCGTATAAGATAACAGCAGGCAATCTGTGGCAATAACTGAAGTGGATAAGATTGGAGTAGGGTGACACTGTAGATAGTAAATGAATTTACAGGCATTGTACAAGTATTTCCAAGAGAAATTGTGCTTAGTAATTTATACCTTGTGAGTGCTTGTCAAGGCCCCGCTTTTTTCTCTGGGTATCTCATTGGAGGCCATTGTTTCTGGACCAAGGTGCTTTGAAGAACTCTAGGACAAATGTGACTTGGGTTCCAATCCCATTTACTAGAGCTATTTCCTAGGGTGCTCAGTGTCACTTTTATGGATGGTTCCCAGGGCCCATTGGAGCTTGTCTTCTGCCTAGGTACCCCTGTGCTAAATGCTAAATGGGAGGCTCTGCCCACAATTTACAGCAACATCTAATGCCAAGTGTTTCCTGAGCTGCCCCAGAAGGTCTGAGTATGGATAGGGAGAGAGAATTGTTCTGATACCCTTCCTTTCAAAGTTCATTCTCTGCTGTTTGGTTCTTTCTTAATCTACAGGAAAGGAGCCATGGACCAGCACTGGCTATGAGGATAGAGATCTGTCAGTCACTAGCATTGAGCCCAAGTGCTGTGCTCAGGGAGCACAATGCTATGCTTTGATGCTCCCTCCAGGCCATGGGGAATATGGTGACAAAGATCACACCAAGTCTTATATATTGTGAGAAAAGCAAAGAACCTCCCTGGAGTTATGTTTTTCTACAGTAGACCTACTTTTATATTTTCACCCTTGAGAATTTTTTATTAAATATTCCACTGAGTATATACATAGTGTATAGTATTCATAAACCTATTTGTTTTTAATGCTAAGCAACAGGAAACAAAGATGTGGAGAGGAAAAGACTTGGTGGGCCATAATCATGACAGAGGACACACGTTGCTCTCAGTCTTTGTCATACTACAACATTAAAATAATGATAAACATGGTTTCAGATATATGCTTAAGTATATGCATTTGTATTATGAGAAATGGTAATTCTGTGAATTCTTGAATTCTAGGCATACCACAAAGGCAGTCAAAAGTGAAGGAGCAAAACTCCTATAGTTTTATACTGAGATATGTTATATAATTATTGAAAGAATTAAAAAATATAAAAGATATCCTAAATTTAGTAACAAGGGGGCTGGAAGATGAAAGGGGCAGGGGAAAGATAATTGGTAACAGGTTCCTGGCTTAAAAAACCAAAAGACATGGGGGCCGGCTGGTGGCTTGGTGGTAAAAAGCATGCATGGCTCTTGAGGCAGATGGGAGTTTGGTTGGTAGCACCAACTTATGCCAGGTGGCTCACAGCCATCTGTGACCCTCCCCCAGTGCATCCAATGCATTTGGGTTTCCTGGTTATCTGTACTCCCTTGCATATGCCCATTCTCAGGCACAGACACTTACTCGTGCATGATTAAACAAATAAAAAATTTTTAAAATCAAAAAATCATTTTTTTTATTCTAGAGAGTATGTAGATAACCCAAGTCCCAACAGGTCCAATCACCAGGACCACCAAACACTTTTTATATAGAAACATTCTAAACTCCCCAGTTTTGTCTCTTGGTAAAGAAACTCTTACTTCATTCAAATTATAGTCTTGACATTTACAGCCTGTACTATCCCCTTAAGGTATTCTTTTGTTGAGAACATTTGCTCTGGGCTGTGTATTAGGAGCCTTCAGAAGGCATTCCCATCTTGCTGTGGAGATGAAAAAACTGAAGCACTGTAAGGTCTAAGTCTGAATGAAATGTGGAGCCGGATCTAGATTGAATAACAGGTATTTTATTAAGAAATAGTACTCACACAAGTCTGCTTAGCCAGGTAACAGGGAGCAAGAGAAGGGGCCCCTCGTGCAGGCCCCTAACTACTTAAACCTTTCCTACGTCACTCTGATCACGCCCAAGCTGTTGTGGTTAGCGACACCTGTGTCCAACCTCAAGCGGGAGTGGTCAGCATTACCTCTAAACAGGGTTCCCCTACACAGGTCCAATTGCAAAGGTCTGAGTGGAAAGAGGTGGTAGAAGAGGGAGCATGCAGCCCTATGACTAGAAAACCAATGGGTTATGTTAAGAAGCTACCCCTCCTCCACTATCCAGCTTTCGTGGAGAGATTTAAGCATAGTCTTGGTTTAGTGTATGTAGCTTCTTGAGATACTGTTTTGACTTGAAGAATGAAGGGAAGGTTCTTTGGAAAGTTAGCCAGTAATAGTGTGCAGCATGTGGTGGTTGTACACAGAAAAGGGCCCAGAAAGCAATGATCTTGGCTTTTTTTTTTTTTTTTTTTTTTTTTTTTTTTTTAACCAATCCTTCCCTATAGGGAACATGGCAGTAGCAGAGTTCTGATCACAACCTGAACTCCTTGACACCCTGTCTGGGTTTTCTTTTCTCTCTCTCTCTCTCTCTCTCTCTCTCTCTCTCTCTCTCTCTCTGTGTGTGTGTGTGTGTTTCATTGCCATTATTTAAGTATATTACTCATCCAGTTCTTGGACTATGATAGAAGTTCAGTGTATAACTATTATAGTAATGAGAAGCTATAAATACACAAACCACACAATCCCCCTTTTGTGGTTGTTGTTGAGAGAAGGTCTCATTAGATAGTCCAGGTCACTATCAAACCCATTATGGCTGCCATGCTAATCTCAAATTTGCAGCCTCCTGGGTGCTGGGATTACATACCACCGTGCCTGGCTCAATTTCTTTTATTCAGCTTGCTTGTTGACTATTTTAAACCAAGTGATTTGTAATCTCTCTCTCTCCTCTCTCTCTCTCTCTCTCTCTCTCTCTCTCTCTCTCTGTGTGTGTATGTGTGTGTGTGCTTGTTGACTATTTTAAACCAAGTGATTTGTAATCTCTCCTTCTCTCTCTCTCTCTCTCTCTCTCTCTCTCTCTCTCTGTGTGTGTGTGTGTGTGTGTGTGTGTGTATGTGTGTGTGTGTGTGTGTGTGTGTGTGTGTGGTATATGTTCATGTATAACTGTGTTCTAATATATATATGCATGTGTATGTGTACATGTGTGCACGTTTGCAAAGGTAGAACTCTATGTTGAATGCCTTCTTCTACTGATAGACACCTTACTTTTAGAGAAACGGTCTTTCACTGAATCTGCAGCTCTTCACCTCACTGACTGAGTAGACTAGCTGGCCCTATAGCTCTGGAGATGTGCCTGTCTCTGCCCCTTCAATGCTGGAGTCAAAGAGTACACTGCCCTTCCCAGCTTCTACATGGGATCTAGGGGTATGAACTCTGGTCCTCATACTTGTTTTACAACCTCTTAACCACTGAGTCACATTGATGCCTCTTCTTCCTCCTCCTATTTCTCTTCTTTTCTTCTTAGGGTTTTATGATGTGCTCATGAGCAATCAGAATGCAAGGGGATGGATCAGCCCAAAAGTCACCTAGTAAATCCATGGACCCTTCTACCCTCATCATAAATTCAGTTGTGTTGTACCCTTGGAAGACAAGAGCAAGGAGGAAAGGAATCAGATCCTCCAGGTGGAGATCTGTGCATTTTGTCCAATGTTAGGCTGGCAGTACAATGACAGGAAGTCCTGGTCTTGAGACCACTGAGCTTGGCCTTTGAGTATTCCTCCCTGATGCCCTTGGCCTTCACCGGGAGCAATATGGTGGCAACTTGGAGTTCACAGAAAAAACTATACAGCAGTCTCAGAAAACAACAGCTTTCTTGAGTGAAGGTTTGGTGACAGAGGAAACTAGAAATAGTTAACTCTTTTTAAACTTTGAGATAAATATAAATACAGGGCTTTAAAAATTCTAACAGAGAATCTTTCAAGCACAGTATACCTGCTTTGTTCCCTGGGCTATCCAGGGATCAGGTCCCCAGTTTGGAAGGCCTTTCTCAGCAGTGAGGGTACACTCTATGCTTTCCCTTGCTCCTCATCCTGTCCCATTATCACCTAAGTTACTGACTCTGAGATAAAAGTGCACAGTGGTTTGTATCAGTCAAAGATTACTGTTGCATGTAAAAATGTGTCATTTTTATCTTCTTTGAACTGAAAGAAAAATGTGGGTAGTATTATACAGTGAGGAGTTAAAACTCCTTGGTCTGGTGTTGACTATATCCATTTTCTTTAACCCCTAACTCTGACTCATTTTATGTTCCAATACTCTATAGAATAACTTTACTTCTAAAAATATTTCTGCCTTATCTCCATATCTTGGGCCACTCTGGAAAAAAAGGTTGTATTTTTACTCTGTTGACAGTATCTTTTGATGGAAAAAGCCTAAATAATTATGAATTCAATTTTTTCTCTCTTTGATTTTGTTAGTGCTTTTGATGTTATCACAAAAGAAATCATGGAGAAATCTACTATCATGAAGAATTTTCTCTCTTGGTTCTTCTAAATGTTTTAATTAATAATTTTAAATTAATCTGTATATACATGTTTAATAGAACAATAGAAGATACCTTACTATGTGGTATATAATAAAGGTCCAGTTTCAACCCTTCTTTTTCTTAATGCTTCATTGAAAGGGCCATATATAGCTCGTTAAATAGTCCTGACACACTTGTCAAAATCATTTGATATTATATAGAATTTCTTCTTTGTGGGTTTTCTGGTTTATTTCATGTCTGTCTTTATGTTTCTGCATTTTGCAGTGATTCAGATATTAGGAAGTGTGTGGGATTTCTGCCTTTGTCATTTTTTGGAAAATTTTGTGTATCTTGGTCACTTGAACTTATATATAATTTCTATGGTGGATTTTTTATTTTATTTTTATAAGAGACAGGTGAGTTCAAGGCCAGTCTGGTTTTCAGAGGAGTTCTAGGACAGCCAGAGAAACACAGAGAATCCCTGTCTTGAGAAACCAAAAAAGAAAAAAGCAAAAAAAAAGAGAATGTTATTGGTAGTTTAGTGGGAATATATTGAATCTCTAAATGGCTTCGGGTAGTATTAACCATTTTGGTCATTTTAAATATTATAATTCATGAACAGGAGGGATTTCTTTCTTCCTTTCTCCTATTCATTCTCCTCTTTCTGTTTGTTTTCAACTTCTTGTTACTGAGGAGAAGATCTCTCTGTATATTCCAAGCTGGTCTGAAACTTACCTTTGCACCCCAGGCTACCCACAAACTCATGGTCTTCTTGCTGCTGCCTCTCAAATACTGGGATTGCACGCACATGTGACCCTATATGGGTTATTTCTGTTTTAATTTCTTTCAGAAACATTTTGTAGTTTTCACTGTATAAAATTTTGTATCATAGGATACAATTATTTTTGAGTGTTTCATTCTTGTAGAAGCTATTATAAACGGGCCTATTTCCTTTGGGGGTTAATCATTTTTAGTGTATAGAAAGGCAATTTTTGCATGTTGACTTTGTACTTTGCAATTTTTAAAAACTTTGCTGTTTTTAAGTATTGATGCCAACAGTGTTGTGTGTGATTATATGTGTGATCTTTATGGTTTTCTACATGTAAGATCATGTCATTAGCAAGCAAAAATAATTTCACTTCTTCCACTAGAGTGTGTGTGTGTGAGTTTATTTCATCTATTTTTATTACTGTTTTGAATAGAAGTGTTGGGTACAGGGTTTATTATTTCTGATTTGATAGAAGTTTGCAATGAACAACACTGAATATCCTTAGGCACTGGGTTTCTTTTTTTGGCTTTTATAGTGTTTGGGTAGTTACTATGAACTTTGTTGAGTGTTTTCATCATGCAACATTGTTAATTTTTATCACATGTTTTCCATTCTATTGATGTTTTGTTTAGTTTAAGAGACCTGTCCCTTGTAGTTCATTTTATTCTTTAATTCACTAAATAAATAAGGATGTTCTTGAACTCTTGATCTACAAGCCTTCACTCCCCCCCATCCCCCGTTCTGAGATTACAGGTGTGCGCAGCCTCCACTAACATTTCCTTAGCAGTGGTGTATTGCAGTGATTAAGATTCATACATCAAACCAACATTGCATTCCTGAAATAGACCTCACCTGGTCATGGTGCATAATCCTTTCAATATGTTTCTGTGGTATGTTTGCTAATGTTTTCTGTGTTTACAAGAGACTAGCATTCATAATGGTTATTGCCCTTTAAAGCTCTTTCTTTAGCCATTGTTACTTGTGATATCATAATGAAGCTGGTCTCATGGAATAGGCTAGGGAGACCCTTTGTTAATGTTTTTTATTTTTGTTTTTTTTTTTGGGGGGGGAGGGATCCGGGGGAGCAAAGAGGGAATAATTTGAGGAGGCCAAGCATTAACACTTTGCAGGTTTGGTAGATCTACCAGTCAAGCGATCTTGTTCTAGACATTTCTTTGCTGTGAGTTTTACATTTACTGATTCAAATTTCCCGAGTACTTGTGGATCTAGTCTAGTTTCCCATTTCTCTATGAGTAGGACTCAATAGAGAGTGTGTTTTGAAGAATGAACCCATTTCATCTATATTGTTTCATTTAATAGCATACAGCTGCTCATGTTATGACCATAATCTTTTTGTTCATTTCTTTCTATAAAATCATATGTTCTGTCCCTCCATTTATTCCTACTTTCATTAGTCATCATTTCTTCCTTTTAAAAGTGAATGTTTCATTTATCTCTATTAAAGGACCACTTCTTGATCCCATTGTTTTTGTCTCTATTTTTAATTTTTTTTGCTACCTTTCATTTTCTTAACTCTAATAGCTTTTTATGTTATGGATTTGACCTTTTGTTGTTGTTGTTTTGTTTTTGGTTGTGACTCTAGCCTTTAATGGCTGAGAAATCTTCCCATCCAAAGATTTTTTAATGTAAGTTTTACAACTGTAAATTTTAATGGACATCACTGTTTGCCTTTCATCCTGCATGTTTGGGATGTTGACTTTTCATTTTTGTTTGTCTCAGTATTCCCTGTACAATTTTCCTTCTAATTTCTTCTTTGATTATTTTTATCAGTTTACTATTTAATTTTGACATATTATAAAATTTCTAATGTTCCTTCATCTACTGATTTCTAATTTTTATTCCCTATGATCATAAGTAACATTTTGTATGGTGTCTGTCCTCTCTAAATTTATTAAGACTTATTTTTTCTAACATATAGTTTATGATAGAGAATGTTTCAAATGTATAATATTGCATTCTGCTATTGCTTCATGAAGTGTTCCATTCTCTGTGTTGGATCCAGTTAGTCTGTAAGATTTTTTTAAAATTTCTCCATTTTCTTGTCTTCTGATTGGTTTTCCTATAAGTTACTATAACGAGTATTAAAATTTCATGCTATCTTGTTGTAGAATGACCTATTTTTCCCTTCAGTTCTTTCATGTCTACTTATTTTTAAACTCTGATATTTGACATTTTATCTTCTTGGTGAATTGCCTTTTATTTTTACATAAAATCATTCTTTGTCTCAAGTAACAAATTTTATTAAGAATTCTTTTTGTCTGATACAAATTTATTCACTCTGCTCTGATTTCATAATGTTTGCCTGGACTACCTCTTTTCCATCCTATTACTTTAAAGCTAACTGAGTCTCCTATAGCTTGCATACTGTTTTTAATCCATTCCCACAATCTGTGTCCTTTGACTTTGGAGTATGATGATTAATGTATTAGCATAACTGGCTTAAGGATCATGTAGAGTCCAGTAAAGCATCTCCTTGGGTTGTAACTGAAGAGTGTTTATGAGGAAAGAGTCTGAGAGTAAACAGGGCAAAATTTCCCTCATTTTGGAGAGGCTCCATCTAATTGGCTGGGGACCTTGACTGAACAACACAAAAGGGCAAAGAATAGAATATTCTCCATCTTCGTCTGTCTTTATCTTGTTTCTGCTTCTGGTGCTCTTTTTCTGTCTTTCGACATGACAACTTTAGGTTCTTGATCTGGGACTAAGGATGCATGTCAACAATTATAGCAATAGGAAGGCAGACAGGAGGATCAGGAGTTCAACACCAGCTAGGGTTCCATAAAACTCTGTCCCCAAAATACAAACAAAAAGGGACTGAGACTATGGCTATCCAGTAAAACACTAGGCACACAAACATAGGGGCCTCAGTTTCAGTCCTTAACACTCATGTAAAAAGCCCTATGAAGCAGCAGGTCTGTAATCTCAATGCTGAGGAGGCAGAGACATGAGGATCCCAGGAGCTCATTGGCCAGTGAACCTGGTCAAATCAGTGAGTGCCAAGCTCAGTGGGACCCTGTGTCCAATCATAAGACGAAATGTGACTGAAGAAGACTCCTAATGTCATCTCTTGTCTCCAGAAGCACACAAACAGCTGCATGCCTGTGAATGAACACACAACCACACACACACACACACACATACACACACACACACACACACTTACACACACAACACACACATATTCACTCACACACATTCTCTTTCTCTGTCTCTCTGTCTCTCTATCTCTCTCTGTCTCTCTGTCTCTGTCTTTCTGTCTGTCTGTATCTCTCTCTCTCTCTCTCTCTCTCTCTCTCTCTCTCTCTCTCTCTCTCACACACACACACACACACACACACACACACCTTTCAAACAAAATGTATGAGTGAAAAACAAACAAATAGAACTTCATGTTTTCCAGGATATAGAATCCAAGACTTATACAAAATTTCATCTTTGGATAAGAAATTAGGAAATGCATCATCAGTTCACCTGGTTCTGAAGCTTTGGAAACAGAACTGAGCTATGGTTTTTGCATCTCAGGATCTCTAGCCTGCAGATGGCCTATGATGAGACTTCTGAGCTTTCATAATAAAAGCCAGTTTCCCCATACAAATCCCCTTATCTGTCTGCCTATCTATCTTGTTTCATTTGTAGTTACCACGGGGGAAATACATATATTAAACTAAATTACATCAATCTGTTAAATTAATACCCAATCACATTAAAGATACTCTATATTGTGTAGCTCTCCACCTCTCTCTCTCTCTCTCTCTCTCTCTCTCTCTCTCTCTCTCTCTCTCTCTCTCTCTGTGTGTGTGTGTGTGTGTGTGTGTGTGTGTGTGTGTGTGTGTGTGTGTGCACTTGGGCATTTTAAATCTTATGTCAAAATTGAAAGTAGAATTGTAAACTAAAATTAGAAAGATGCATTTCACAAATGTTGTCTATGTATCTATCTTTATTTGAGAATTTATAATTTCATCAGGTTTTTAGTTATCCCCAGCTTTTCATTTAACCCAAAGACACCAATTCATATTTCTTTGGGGACAGGTCAAAGAGAATGAACTACCATTGATTTTGTTTATCTAGAATGCCTTAATTTCTTTCCAATTTAAATGACAGTGTTCTGGGATATAAAATTTCAGTGGTTTCTTCCTCTTCAGTGCTTTCAACACATCATCTCATTGCCATTGACTCATAAGGTGTGTATGGAGAAACACTTATATTTGCACATGACAAGTTGCTTTTCTTTATGTTTTTCTCCTCTTTATATTCTCTCTTTGCCTTTCTATTTCTATAGTTGTTTTCAAATTCACTGATTTATAAAAGTATATTTATTGTACATATGTATGGCATACTATCTGATGTTTATGTCAATGCATATATACTATCTAATATTTAATCAGGCTAAATGTGTCTATATCTCCACCTTTTTCTTTAAATTAGAAACGAGCTTGTTTGACATGTTAATCCCAGTTTCCTCTCCCTCCTCTCTTCCCCTGCTCCCCTCCAACCCAATATTCCATCCTCTTTCTACTCCCCAGGGAGGTTGAAGCCTTCCATGGGGATCTTCAAAGTCTGTCATATCAGTTGGAGCAGGGCCTAGGCCCTCCCCCCATGTGTCTAGACTAAGAGAGTATCCCTCTATGTGGAATGGGCTCCCAAAGTCCATTTGTATACTAGGGATAAATACTGATCCACTACCAGAAGCCCCATAGATTGCCCAGGCTTCCTAACTGACACCCACAATCTGGGGTTCTGGAACTGTCCTATGCTGGTTTCCCAGCTATCAGTCTGGGGTCCATGCGCAACCCATTGTTCAGGTCAGCTGTTTCTATGGTTTCTTCAGCCTGGTCTTGACCCCTTTTCTCATCACTCCTTCCTCTCTGTAACTGGACTCAAGGAGTTCAATTCGGTGTTTAGTTGTGGGTGAATGCTTCTGCTTCCATCAGCTACTGGATGAAGGCTCTAGGATAGCATATAAGGTAGTCATCAATCTCATTATTGTGGAAGGGAATTTAAGGTAGCCTCTCCATTATTGCTTAGATTGTTAGTTGGTGTCATCCTTGTAGATCACTGGACATTTCCCCAGTGCCAGATTTCTCTTTAAACCTATAATGGCTCCCTCTATTAGGGTATCTCTTTTCTTGCTCTCCTCTATTCTTACCCTGACTCAACTTTCCTACTCCCTTATGTCTTCCTCTCCTCTCCTCTTCTCCCCTTCTATTTCTCCTAACTCCCTCTCCACTCCCCCCATGCTCCCAATTTTCTCAGGAGATCTTGTCCCTTTCCCCTTCTCCAGGGGACCATGTATGTCTCTCTTAGGGTTCTCCTTGTTTCCTAGCTTCTCTGGTGGTGTGGATTGTAGGCTGGTAATCCTTTGCTCTAAGTTTAAAATCCATATATATATCTACACTCTTTTTTCATGATTAAAAACTTCAAAATCCTTTCTTCATCTTAAAACTGCAGTATATATTACTATTAACTCTAGTTATTTATGGTGTAGCAATCATTCTTCAGATTTCTTATTCTGGCTAAGGGTGTTTTGCAGTTTGGTTATAAAGTATCTTGATTGTCTTTGGCATTCTCTTCCTTAGTTTTGTTTTGTGTTGCGTGTCCATATCAGGACTGAATTTGTAAAATTACAGCTATCATTTCTTTGATCACCTCTCTGCCTATCTCCCCTCTTATTCTGGAACCTGACATTCTGGATCCAAGAACTCCCTTGGGTCCTGTTAGATTTTCTTCATTCTTTTGTCTGTTAAGTTTACAGTGAATATGGCCAGTTTTCAAGTCACTGATTGTTTCTTCCATCTAATCAAGTCTGCTATTGAAATCTTGTACTGAATTTTAGTTTATTTCTTTTATGTTAAGCTCTAGAGTTTCTGTTCATTGATTGTTAGATGCAATTTCTGGATCTCTGTTGACATTCTTATTTTGTTTCTATTCTATCCTCTTGATTTCCCTTTGTTCTTTGTCTATATTTTCCTTTATCTCTTTCAGTATATATAAGACCACTTCTTAAATGTCATTGATTGATAAATGTGACTGCTGAGTTTCTTCAGTGGTAGCTTCTAGACATGATTCTGTTCTTTTGATTGGGTCATGATTTCCTGTATTGTTGGTATGTTTTGTAAGTGGTTTTAGGCATAGAAAACTCTTGTACCTTTCCAGTCTTTGCAAGTTGGCTGGACTTGATGATTTTTCCTAATTAGTGCCCCACCCCTGCAAGCTTGGGGTCATCTAGATTTGAAGCATTCCCATGGCCTGTGTCTGGCCTAGGCATGTGTTGTTTGTTTGTTTTTTTAGGTCTCCCCAACCACTACACTACGTAGGTGCTTTTAAGCATTGTAACCAATTTCCAAGGACTTTCAATTTAGTTTCTTCTTGGAGTTTTGATATCCTATCATATTCCTCTCTCCATAACCCTATTCCCATATCCCCAGTACCTATGGGTATATTGTTCCCTGAAGATTTTATGCATCCTAACACATGTTATTTCCTTTCAAATCTTTATCAGTTTAGATCCAAATCTGTTACCATTTCTCATTTGAGTTCTAAGTCAAGACATAGAGAAACTGAAGAGTTAGATAGCTAACAGACAAGTTATAGCACAAAGAATATGTTCCTGTTTGTTTCTTCCAAGTAGTTGGAATTGGTTACTTGCTCATAGCTATGGCACACTAGGAAGTGTACAGATGAAGTCCAGTTGCTACAAACATCACAGAATTTCTACACACCATCTGACTGTTTTTTTTTTTCCTACCAGTGGGTGGAGGATTCATTTGGTGCTCTAGATAGTTCATTGATTTCCAGGGCATGAATAAAACCATTCCAGGGCCTCTGTAGTTGTTTTAACTAACCTAATAATGGAAGAAACAAGAGTATGGAACTTCCTTGCCACTCAATCTCATCTATATCAACACTTTATGTACTTATACATAAAGCCTAGGACACAGAACTATGATATACTTTTATTGTTTTACTTATTATGTATACATCTTTAACTGAAGGTGTCTAGAAGGAGTGATTATTGGGGAAAATGGGGAACTCTTTTGAGAGACTGCACTGAGAGGAGATGCTCTCATATACATGACTGCCTAAAACTTGTTTGCCGTGAACCCCTAAAAGATGCCTAATATGTGTCTCAGAAATGGAGTATTCAGGGACCAAGAGAATAAGTGACCAACGTTTGATGCAACCAAATAACCTCCTCTGAGGAAATGCAGGATATTGGACTTTCCTGTTCCATGTTTAGGGTGGTCTGGTAGCAATTTGAGACACTGATTTTTAAGATCTTCATAGTTCTAAACCTAGCAAAACCCTTAATGAATTTTTTCAGCTTTCTGTAAGCTAGCAGAAGAGGTAAGACCATGAATTTTGGGTTAAGATTGTGCATATTAACTCATGTGAAAATGCGTCATTAGCATTGCAGACTTCCAATGGCAAAGTAAATATTTTAAGTAAAAGTAAACGGTGGTTTTTAAGCATTTGTATTCCTCTTTAAGTGGTGAGAGAGGAAGTGGAATTTTAAAGAGTCATTTTGTTACTCACTTTTGAATCCTCTGGTCTTTTTATGATCTCGTATAAGGAGGTGTTATCAAATGATACATCTTTCCCAACTTGATTTGCTGCTCTCCATGATTAAGGAATGAATGCTGTTTGTTTTTTCTAAAGGTCTCCCAAGGAGTTCATCATTTACTTTTCCCAAGCTAACCTCTTCTGTGATTGACATAGTGAGGAAATTGATATTTTGCCTCATTTAATTTCTATGTGTTTTTATCTTTTATTCTGTTCTCTAGAATTAATTTCATAATGGTTGATCAGCATTTTATTTAGGGCAATTATTATAGACTAGAAAATAGGTTTCTATTCTCCCAGAGAAATCGTTCCAAACCCTTTATCAGTTTACAGTCAATACTCAGTAAATATTGATTCCATTTGCCAAAATTCTGAATGCTTTTGACCGGGAGAACCCCAGAGCACATGTATGTTCACTGTAGTCATTATGTTGTTAAGCTATCATTATGAATGTCTATAGGGAAGAAACCATTCATGAGGTGGGATCAACTATCCTGTAACAACCTGCCCTCATATACCTGAGCACAAGTACCTCAGGGACACCACGTTTATTGCAATTCAGATTTGAGACTTACAGTATCAATGAAGAGATTGAAGGTGAATCTTTAGAAGTCACATTTCACTTATATCCAAAACAAAAATGAAAATGTCTTCATAATATTCTGCAACCTAGAATGCCCCAAATGTCAGCAAGACTTAATTTGGTTCTTCTGACATGAATTTTTAAAATCCTAAGGAGTATCAGCAGTCAGCAAGATTTCTGCTTGGGAAATAGGATTAAATTTGATGGCCAACAAAGTTCCTCACAAAACATGGATTGTGTGGTTCTATGGAAGTACAGTGGGAAGAACTTCTATCCCCCCCCTACAAAATCCTTATGTCTATATGTCCTTCCATTTACATCCAAAAAGCGCTTTAATGTCATCATTTCAAATAGACTCGATCTCCAAGCCTTCATATTTACCTTGGCTTTTCTTCATTTCCATCTGTAAGATACATGTCTGTGTTAGTTGTGGACTTGTATCCCTCATGTGTGACAAAGATTATGAAGATACAGTCATCACAAGGATATTCTGAGGACATGGAGCTGGTGAGTGGTGCCTGGGATGGAAGTGAGAAGCTATGCTGGGCTGTTAGGAAAGCTGGTGTAGCTGAGACTACCCTACAGCCTCCCGAGGGTGACCATGACTGTCAGCTCCACACAGTGAGATGAAAAACAGTGAGCATTTAAAATATACATCCATTTTTAAGCGATTCATATGTTTGGCTTGTCTTCATTGAGGCACTTGTTTGTCAGAAGGGGAAAAATGTTCTCCTAGGGAAATTAAATAAATAAAATATTCCCTATGAAAAGGTGAAGCAGAGCAATAAATAACAAACATCGTTCTCCCTGCATCAGAATTGAACATCTCAGTATCTGATCAAAAGTTTTAACATCCCTTTTCTAGGCTTACAGGACATTAGGAAGGAGGCTTTGGAAATGCACACACTAAGAGCAGAATCTCATTCTGATTAAATTTTCTATTCGGTACCACCTACTTTACTTTTGATGGGCTTCGCGGGAGAAACTTGCTCATTTATTTATTCATTCATTTATTTATTTTTGATGCTCCCAGCATTGCTGGAACTTGTAATATGAATTACTTTGATTTTCAAATGCAATTCTGTTAAATCCAGGCTGGGAGAAGAAATGCCTCTGTTTACTTGCAACTATAGCACCAAGGCTTTTGCCTTTCCAGAACCTTTTAGGAATTATATGAAGCAGTGCTTGCTGAGAAAACTGAGAGCTGGGGTAGGGTTTCTACATTGTGTTATTCCTTATATAGAAATCGCCAAAGGTGTACTTTTTGGCCAGTTTTCCTGGCTACTTTTAGTTCTCGTGTTTAGTGCAAGTAGATCATCTGGGTAGTGGCCTTAACTTTTATGCTATTTGTGTTGGTGTTAGCAAATCTCACATAGTTTTGTTTTTTATTTGTCTCTTGGTAAAAGAGTTTATATAGATCCACACTGTCTCATTTTGTAGAGAAACACAGCTTGGTCTATTGTGGTTAGATGTCACAATGTCACAGAGAGTTTTGGAGTTAAAATTTGGTTTTCATAATGAAATTAGCAGGGAAGTGAGTGAATCCTGAAGTATTACAAGGTGAAATGACCTGGGCTCTGAAAGACAAAATAGTCCCATGTTCTCACATATGTGGGTCCTAAGTTTTAGTGTTTGTATACGTGTATAAAAGTGGGTATGGAAGTAGACACACAATGGAACTGTGTAGAAGACCATGAGATGACAGCAAGGCTGCTGAAGACTCGAGCGGGGTAGGAGGACAGATGTGATGTTAAAACTGAAGGAGGCTACTGGGAGTGGAGGGTTGTGGTGGGCAGGAGAAGGAGGACGGAGAATAAGGAGAGGAAAATCAACAAATTTTGTTTGAGCATGTCATAATGTGAACTTATATTCTGTATGTTAAAAATATCTTTTTCTTTAGGTAATGGGAAATTCTGTTTCACTAGCTTATCAAGAACCTTGTGCAATGTGACCACAGACAAGCTAGTGCCAGAGTGACCAACTTTATGTAATTTTCTTAATTAAGAAAATGTGGAATTCTTAACAAATATGTAAAACCAGTTGTTAAAAGACTGTCATTGTCTGTTAGCTTCTCAGAAATCTGAAGCATTTCCTTGTTCAGATTGCTCATTAATCTTTGTCTACACACTTGAGTGCCCCGGCTTTTCCCCTGATTCTGGGCCACATTTCCCATTTCTTAGCAGTCTATTGGCATTGACTACATTGTGGACAGTGTGCTGGGTTCTGTTCTCCCCCGAATGTGTTGGCTGATGTTGGGCTGTGTTTTGGGCCAAGTTAGCTTAGCAATGCTCTCATTTGAAGTTGTCATGTCTGTGGAAGATGTGCTTTACAGTCCTTCAAGTCCTGGCCTTGTTGCCTAGCCATGTTTCTGGAGAAGGATGATTTAATGGTTCCTGATGGAAGATCTCTCTGCATTCCTCCTCTCATTTTGCAGCTGCTGAGAGAACACTTCAGACACTGTCTTTAGGTATCACCTCACATTTTAGTTACTCCACAGGATACTTGCTATTGGTGCTGCCTTCAGGCAAAGCTCCACAAATACTGCAAATTTGTGCATTGCATCCTCTTATAAATTTGCCTCAACCTTTTCCTATTTTTGTCTTCAGTATCTTCTGTAGGTACTTTCCCCTTAGCTTAGGGGTCTAGTGCCCAGATTTCATAGCCATTTCCTGTGTGCATGTCAATCCATGGTTCTCAAACCAAAAAGTGTTTTTAACAGATTTTTCTTTAGTTCTAGGAAACCTATATTATAAACATAAAATGAACACTCTTGATATAACATGCTAGGAAAATTAATATAATGTATTTTGAATATATGGATTACATATATACATATGTGGCATATTGAATATTTATACTGTATCTATACATTAGAGAAGGCATATGACATGCTATTAAGCAGCTATGCTATATAAAGTAAGGAGAGGTTGCCTTTTTCTGCAATCCTAGCACTTGGGAGGCAGAGGCAGAAGAATAGCCGAAGCCATCCTGAACTACATAGTGAGACCTTGTTCACAAAACCTAGAGCAAAGCCAGCCTGCATGCTATGTACTAGATGCTGTGTTTGTCTCCAGCGCTGGGATTCCAGGCCTCTGATCTGAGTCCTACCTTGACCCACCAGCATCCTTGGCACTAAATAGTGTCACAGCTGTCTAGGACAACTACATGAGCTGCAGTTAGACCACATTTCCTCCCTGTATGTGATTCCCCTGCTTCCTCGGAAAGCTGTGCTCTCATTTTCTTCAAGTTTCAAGATGTGGAGGAATTGTTACCTGCCCAAGCTTGTCAGAGGAGGAAGTGCTCTCCCTCTCATGTAATTCTCATTTCATTTCATTTTCTTTTGTTCTCCTCTGGATAGTCCCATTTTTCCCCCTCCGAGAATTGTTTTCATTCCAACAAAGTACTCTGAATCACTTTCTAGCTGGTCTCCTCCGTGTTACATCCTAGAATTAAATCTGAAAGTCAGCTGCAGCCTTTTTGCTCAGTGAATCAGTGTCAAAGTGAGAAAATTTGAAAAGAAAATGGGTTTGTGCTGGTGTGTCTTCTATAGCTGGAGGGTGGATCAGCAACATCCTCAACCGCTCAGGCCTCCACAGTCATCTGCTGAGACTACCTGCAAAGGAATGCTCAGAGAGCAGCAGGGATTATTTTGATTGTAGCCCATCATAAAACTGAATTCAGGCATGTAATCAACAGAAGTTTATTATCAATCATTGTAAGAAGCCAGAGCCAGGAAATTACAGAGTTGGTTAACTCAGTCTCTCAGCATTGGAAGGACCTGCCTCTGCTTCTTTGCAGTTCTTATGGCTTTCCTCTGTTCAAAAGATGACTGCCTCTTCTTTTAGCACTTTGTCTTCATGCCACATCATCCCGAGGCACTGACACACATGAACTGTGTCTGGATTTACTTTAAATCAAATAAGAACATGTTTTCTCCAGATCCCACCCTTGGCAGCCTGGTGAGCCTCTTGGGTGGAAGTGGGCATGTGTTGTCTACTAGATTGTTTATGACAAAGGAGAGTAAGATTATCATGACTGGCCTAGACCAAGTGGTTGGAGATATCACCCCTTCCTAGTTTATGTGCACCTGAACCCCTAAGAATGAGAACTTATGTATAAATAGGATCATTATAAATAATATTATTTCAAGATCTCGCTATAAAAATGGTGAGCCTTAAATCCAACAAGGGTTTTCATAGCAAGAGCAGTGGATATAGAGACAGTATAGAGACATATATTAAGTTAGAAATAGAAATTGACTGAGGCAGCTAAGGCTATAGAACACTCAGAACCTCTTTAGCCAGGGGAGATAAGGGGTGATAGCTAGAGCCACCAGAGACAGAAGCCTGGCCAGCACTGAATCCCAGGGATCAATGACCAGTTTCTACCTCAGATGGACTTAGGTGACAGATTTGCCCTGGATATTTTACTAAAACATACTAAACTCAACATTAAAATACCATAGCTACTTAAAAGTAAAATTATTCAGAATATGATATAAAAGAGAATTTAAAGCACTTTTTCCAAGTCAAGGGTACCTCATAAATGTGGCCAAATACAGTTTTGGCCAAATTTCTAGTAATAGCAGTAGCTGCTCTATAGAACATGAATAAAAGATGAACTCATGCTTCAAGGACATGTTGGGAGTTTTGAAAATGATTTTGTGTTTTCAAAAGAGAACCAGTGTAGTAGTCAGTTATGGTGAGTACAGTTTTTTGAATAGTCATCTTGGCATAGGTGTCACAGTGTTCACTGATTTCAGCTGACACAAGGAACACCAAGAGCCTCAGAGAGCCAATGGCACTGCTCCAAGAAGGCATGTGGAGTAGGTTTGGAGTCTTGAAAATAATAGACAACAGTGTAGCTTGAATCAATTGTCTCTCCATTGGAGAAAAGGAAATGGAAAAAATATAAATTTAAAATTAGAATTTGAATCTGAACTAGGGGTCTTGGACTACAATGTGCCCCACAGAGACAAAGTATATGTTTGAAGAATTTGATTCACAGAAATTGAATTCATTCATTTGATCTGATATCAAATTTCTATCTTTCAGAGACACGTGGAATGGACTTGAGGTGGTTGCATGCTTGTTTGTTTATTTGAGACAGGGTCCGGACAGCCCAGGGTGTTACTGTCACAGAACTCACTGTGCAGCTGAGACTAACCTTGAACTCACAACTGCCTTCCTTCCTCAGCTTCCTGAGTGTTGGGTTACAGGCATCAGCCACAATGTCTGGCTGAAATCCCATTTGTTTTGTGTTTTAGTTAGGGTGTCTATTGCTGTGAAAAGATACCATGACCATGGCAACTCCTCTAAAGGAAAACATTTAATTGGTGTGGCTTGCTTACAGAGCAGAGGTCCAGACCATTGTCATCATGGTGGTGTCCGGGCAGACATGGTGCTATAGAAGTAGCTGAGTGTTCTAAATCTTGAAGGCAACAAGAAATGGTCTTGTCTGCCATACTGAGTGAAGATTGAGGAAAAGAGACCTTAAGACCTGCCTGTAGTTGGATTTTTTTTTTTTTTTTTTTTTTTTTTTTACTCTTTGGGGGCTGTCCACTCAGCTCCCAAATAAATAAACAGAGACTTATTTTTATTTATGAATGTCCGGCCTTAGCTTGGCTTGTTTCTAGACAGATTTTCTAACTTACATTATCCTGTTTCTCTTGAACTACCTTTTGCCCCTTTTTTGTTGTTGTTATTTGCTTTTTTTTTAAAAAAAAAACTTTCTTCATTCTATATTATTTTTCTTTCTCCATGACTAGCTGTGTGGCTGGCCCCAGGCATCCTCCTTCTCCTTTTCTGACTCTTCCCCTTTGCTCTTGAGTCTAGCTTTCTATTTATTCTCTTTGCCTGGCAACCCCACCTATCCCTCTCTCCTGCCTTTATTGTAGATATTGTAGGCAGGCAAAATAACACAGCTTTACAAAGTTAAACAAATGTAACATAAAAGAATGAAACACAACTTTGCATCATTATATTAATATCCCACAACCCCCCTCCCTCACTGCAGTGATAGACTTCCTTCAATAAGGCTGTACCTACTCTAACAAAGTCATACCTCCCAATAGTGCCACTCCTGTTGGGGGCCATTTTCTTTCAAACCACCACAAATTGAGGCCCACTGCCATCGGTGGTACTTTCTCAGAGCAGTCCTAAGGAGAGGAGTGAATGTACTTGAAATCCGCAAAGGGGCAAGTCAGAGCCTGCTGCTAGCTGCAGAGGGAAACATTTTCTTGTGACACCAACACTAGACTGTTTCTGTATTGTCTAAGGCTGCTTTCCTCCTACTATCTTACAGGCCAGGGGTTGCTCCAGAGACTGGACACTAACTGTTCTTTTCCAGAAAGCCTACCTTCTGTAAGAACATTACTTCTCAACACCTAGATATAGCAAGGCTTCCAACTCAGAGCCCAGGGAAGGCTTAGAAATGGGCAACCAAGACATTATTACATGTGGTGGCTTAAAAACACCATCCGTGGCCAAAGTAAGTGAATGGAATTCTTGCTAATTACCCACACCTGCACTAAGTTTTAGGGCTTGCAGGTGGTCTTTGTGGTTAGTATGAATTGTCAGTGGGGCTATATTTTTTGTTTGTTTTAACAGATACAATTTTGTCAGTGGATGTAAACCATAATACTCTCTGTGATCATGTTTATGAATTGTGTATACAAGCAAGGTACAGTTCTCTTTGGATTTCCGAATCTTAGTGAGTGATATATTCTAAAAAATGTTGATTTAAAAACACTAGAAATTTCTATAGTGATAGAGAGGAAGGTGGTACAAAGTTCATGGGCTAGAACTGAGAATTGAGAAAAAAAAGTACAACACATAGCTAATTGAATTTTGATTTAATGGATAAAGAGTAATCTTTTCAACAAATGGCCTGGGAAGACAATTGGATAACTACATAAAAAAGAGTAATTTTGACCTTTGTCTCATACCAAATCCTCAAATTAATTAAGAGTAGATTATAGACTTATATATTAGTGTAAAACTTATAGAATGAAATATAAAATAAAAATTTAATGATCTTGGTTATGCAAAGAATTCTTAAGTTTGGCACCAAAAACATGATTCCTTAAAAAATATTAATTGGACTTTTCTAAATCTTAAAACTTTTAAGCCTGTAAAGGTACCAGGATATAAATGACAAAACTTGTACATGGACAATTTGAGTACTTGAACTCAACATTGAGATATACAAGTCCATGTAAAATTAGACCAACTATTCAAATATTCACTTGACCAAAAAATATTTACCTAATAAGTATGGGCAAAGGTGGTTAGCCTCCACAGACAGGGAAATGAAGATTAAAATCACAGTGAGAATCAATTCCATTCATAAAGATTAAGACTGAGGCTGTAACTAGGTATAACACATGATTAGCATGGACAAGGCCCTATCGTCATCCCAGAGCTGCAACGCCAAAAACTAAGAAAAATACAAAATAGAAAGAAACAACAAAAGAGCAGACTATTCTAGTTTGGTGTCTGTTTCTGTGATAAAGCACCAATCTGCCTTGGTTGTTAAGGAGACTACTTCTGGAATAAACTGAAACCCAAGCAGCTGGGCACACCTGTGAAGATTATTTTTTTTTAATTGGATCATTTGAGGTGTGAAGTCCCACCTTAAATTTGGGTCACATCTGGTGGCAGCCCACATAAAAGGACATGGAAGAAGGAAGCTTTTGCTGTTTGTTTACTTGCTCTCAATCCCTCTGGCAAATTCACCCATCCTATTGCTGAGGCATCCTTCACTGATATTAGAACCTACTTCTTGGGGATTCCAATGTACACTGAAGACCAGCAGCTCTCCAGGAATCCTCTGGCACTCCAGTATCAGACTGAGACTGCTGAGACATCCAGCCTTGTGGAATAACAACCACGAGTTTCTGGACCTTTCTGTCAAGAGACGGCTATTGTTGGATTACTGGGGACCACAGTCTATGAGTCACTCTACTAAATCCCCATCACTTCTGTTCTTTTACAAAACCCTCACTAGTACATCTTCCACTTCATAGACCATTATCGAGGGAAGCCAAACAGGAATCTAGAGGCAGCAACTAAAATAGAGGCCAAGGAGAAAATGCTGCTTACTGGCTTGCCTCCTGATTCTGCACAGCCCACTTCCTGATACAATCCAGGACCATATACACAAGGATGGTACCACCCATAGTGGGCTAGGCCCTCCTCCATTTATAGTAATTAACAAAATGCTCCACAGACATCTCTACAGGCTGATCTGATGGAGGCAATTCCACATTTGAAATACCTTTCCAAGTTGTGTCAAATTGACATTTTGGATAGTCATCACAGCAGTGTGGTAGTGGGCACATGCCTTTAATCCCCACTCTGGAGAGGTAGAGGCAGGAAGATCTTAGTTTGAGTCCAGCCTGGTGTACAGAGTGAGCTCCAGGACAGCCAGGGATACACAGAGATACCCTGTCTCGAAAAACAAACAAGCAAAAAGAATAGCCATCACATGGATAATTACAAGAGTTGACAAAGGTGTGGAGAGACTAGGGCTTTGTAGTTGCTGACAGGATATAAAATAGCATGGATACTTGGAAGAAAAACATGCCTACTTCCTATCCTCAAACTTTACTTTTGACTGAGCAACTCTATTAGCATCTATCCATGGGACATGCAAGTGTCTATAGAAAGGGCTGGTAAGTTGTAGTTCATAGTGTATCTGTTATTCAGGACAACTAGAAGAATGAACTTCGAACTGTGAACAGAGGCAACATGCCTAGTAGGCAACAGTGCACATGGTTGAAGCATGCTCTTGAAGGAGGCATGCTGTGGAAATGCTAGGTGTAAAGCATAGAACATGTCATAATTTTAGTATTATGAATATCCCAAACAGGCAAATTAGTGGAGAAAATGCAGCTATGTTTCCCTAAGAGTGGGAGTAACAACAGGGGTAACAACATGAAAGGTTGTTTTTGTTTTACAAGACAGGGTTCTTCTGTGTAACAGCCCTGGCTGTCCTTGAACTGGTTTTGTAGAGCAGGGTGTCCTTGAACTCACAGAGTTCCATCTGCCTCTGCCTCCAGAGTACTGGGATAAAAGGCATGCGCCACCACATCTGGCTGAGAGTGGGGATTTTTATAGTTATGGGAATATTGTAAAAATGGATGGTGGTGATATTTTCATAACTGTAAATTTACAGAAAGTCATTCATTAGACACTCAGTGCATAGGCCTATAGAATGTAAGTTAAACTCCAATAAAATTATTTAAAACATTCAATGGGAAACATGAAAATCCCCTGTGAAGGTTAACTTTGTGAAGCAGGAAACATGGATGTAGACTCAAAAGCTTGTAAATGCAGTCTATGGCTAGCTTTGTGTCCCCAAAGGGATTGTGCAAAGGCAGGAGGAAAAACAGGGCTATGCTTTTGGCAAAGAGATGTTCAAATTCATCATTACTGTGCATCTTAGGTGAAGATCCATGGGTTTTCTGACCTCATAGCAACTGGGTAGAGAAGAAGATAAGAAAACCATATTAGTGAAATGAGCAGAGCATACTGCTGAAACATTACTATTTATTTCTTTATCATCATACTTCTTAACACTCTGTAGATATTTTTGTTTCCCCTTTAGGTCATAAAATCACAACTGACTTTTTTTTTCAGCAGACTTTGGGGGGCTATCTCAGGTTTCCTATTGAACCCCATCTCCTTCTCTATTCACTTTAATCTCCCAGCACCAGTGTTGCATTAGTTGTCCACTTCCTTTCTCCTTTTCATGTTTGCTGAGCAAGAACAGCAAGGCTGCAATCATAGAGCCATTTTTTGTTGGGCTCTGCCACATGCATAGCAATCCATACAGGGCAATCATTTTAGGTGAGAGACAAATTGCACTCCTTGCAATTGTACTTACTATTTATTTTATTGGGGTTTCCCACTTCTTTTACTGTGTTGAATCTCACTTAAGTTCAATTTGACCACATTCTCGAGACCATAAGTGATGATGAGACTTAGTTGCTATTAAGAGCTATTTTGTTCAGCTGTTGGTAAATAGCATTCAGCTTAGTGGAGGTTGTAGTTGGGCTTTCTCATTCACTCTTGTCCTATGAGGTAGGAGTTATTATTATCTCTACTTAGCAGATGATAAAGTTGTTCTGACATTGTATTTAGTTAAAAGTGGCACTCTCACGCTCCCTGCAGCACTAGTACAATAGCGAAGACATGGAAGCAACTTATGTCCATCCACTGATAAAGGGATAAAGAAAATGTGCTACATATTCACAATGGGATACCATTTAGTCATAGAAAACTGCCATTCAAACAACACAGATAGACCTAGCCATCATTATCTCAAGTGATGTAAGCCAGACACAGAAAGACAAGCACCACATGATCTCATATGCAATGTTGATCCCATAAAGGTTGGGATGTATTAATGTCTGGGGAGAGAGAGAAGAGGAGAGTTTGATCAACCACTACTGCACAGTGGAGCAATTGTAGACAATAATGCACTGCCCACCTAAAATGCTGGCCTGCCTGAATTCTAAGTCCATACATTTCCCCATTTCTATTAGCACTCATTATTGTACAGATAATGTGTTTCATTATGACATTTCATATATGTATATATTATACTGTAGTCATCTTCAGTCCTATTATCATATTCTGCCCCCAACATGTTTCCCTTTCTTGGCCACCAAGACTTCCTTCTACTCTCATGTTTTATTTCTATTGTTTTCTTCTGTTTTTCTTTATTTGTTGTTACATGCACATATAAATACAAACTGATGATTCCATTTAGTGTTACTCATACATATGTGGTTTTAGGGCCATCCACTTGGAGTTGGATAACTAGCTGTGGGCCATGTTTTCATTAGGATTTCTACTGCTGTGATAAAGTATCAAGACCAAAAGCAGATTATGGGAGAAAGGGATTATTTCAGCTTACAATTTATAGTCTGTCATCCAGGGAAGTCAAGGCAGGAACTCAAAGGAACCTGGAGGCAGGGACTATTCCACAAATCTGTGGAGGAGGGATGCTTACTGGCTTGCTCTCCATGGCTTGCTCAGCTTGCTTTATTATGGCACCTATGACTATCCACTCTGGTGTGGCACTGACTAAAGTGAACTGAGCATTCTCCCATTAATTATCCATCATAAAACCACATTATTGCTTATTCACAGGCCAATCTGGTGACAGCATTTTTCTCAACTTAGGTTTCATCTTTCAAAGTGACTCTTGCTTGTGTCAAGTGTCAAGCTGTTATAAAACTAGCCATCACAGCTGACTCCTTGTCAACTTGACACAAAACACATTGCTGGTATGTCATAACCTTTCCTTCTTATTCATTCTTAAGATATCTTATTAATAAAATTAATAATTATTAATAATTGTAAAACATTAGAATTTTCAGAACTCCCACGTCTTTATAGACTAAAAGATTTTAAAAGTTCAATCTTTAAAATATCTAAGTCTCTTAAAACACCAAACTCACTCTACAATTCCAAAGTCCTCACTTCAACTGCAGGCTCTTACAAAGTCAAAATAATTTAAATACATTCTTATTCCTAGTGGGAATAACCAGGGCCTAGTCATAATCATATCAAAGTAAAATCAAAATACCAGTGTAAATACCAGTGTTAGACTTATGGGAGTCAGGATCTTACATGCTCCAAAGTGCTTGATACTATCACTTGTCCAGCTCTGTCATCCACAGTCCATGTAACTTGTCCCTGAGCTCAATCAAGCTCCACTCCTTAATTGTTGTTGACCTTGGTAGTCTTCCCATGGCACTGGCATATTCAAAATACTTGGGTATCCTGCTGAAACTGGGTTACACGTGCACCAGTATCCTATCCTTGACTGTCTTCAAGGACTCTGACCCAAACCTCAATGTTTCTCCATGACTACTTCAATTCTGCATCTGAGGCTTCACCTTCACTAATGGCTTCTTGAGACCTCTCTTTCTAAATGACTCAAACCCTGCAGCATAGTACCAAGCCTCAGCTGTTCTCCATGGCCCCTTCATGCTTTCAAAACCAGGATTACCTGCTTCAATTATACTGGTTTGTTTTTAATCACAGCTGATTCTTTAGCCTTGGCTTATCAGTATAGATTATTCTAGCAAAGCAAAGGTTTCACTTCAGTGGTGCTGATCTCTTGTTAATCATGGCAGGCTCCAGCCCCAGATGAACAGAACCACAGATTATTAATTAAAAACATCATCTGGGGCCTTCCTGGAGTCTCCTGAGGCCTAGGGACTGTGCACCCCATCCAGAGCCTGCCAGCATCCTAGTCCCTCCTCCATCCAAGGGAGGAGGTAAGCATGGGTCTGTTTCAGCCCTGCCTTCTGGTGCTCGGTGCTTGGCTCAGAGCCTCCAGCATCTGCCAATGTCCCAGTTCTAGTCCCTACTCCACCCACGGGAAGAGGAGAACCAACAGAGTATTTAAGCAGCTTGCACTCACCAGAAGAAAACCTTGGACCCATATCCACCTGGAAAGAAAGAGACTCCACCTGTACCCACTGGAAGAAGACAATATAAGCTCTTGTTCCTTTCCCCTTCTCCGGGGGACCATGTATGTCTCTATTAGGGTCCTCCTTGTTTCCTAGCTTCTCTGGAGGTGTGGATTATAGGCTGGTAATCTTTTGCTCAATGTCTAATATCCATATATGAGTGAGTATATACCATGCTTGTCTTTTTGTGACTGGTTTACTTCACTCAGGATGGTTTCTTCTTCCAATTCCATCCATTTGCTTGTGAATTTCAAGATTCCATTGTTCCCCCCCCCCAGTAATACTCCATTGTGTAAATATACCACATTTTCTCCATCCATTCTTCAGTTGAGGGGCATCTAGGTTGCTTCCAGGTTCTGGCTATTACAAATAATTCTGCTATGAACATAGTTGAACAGATTTCCTTGTTGTATGAATGTGCATACTTTGGGTATATGCCTAAGAGTGGAAATGCTGAATCTTGAGGTAGACTGATATCCATTTTCCTGAGATACTGCCATACTGATTTCCAAAGTGGCCCAACAAGTTTGCACTTCCACCAGCAGTGGAGGAGTGTTTTTATTTAGAAGAATAAAGTATATTGTCCTAATAAGTATTTTTATCACTTTATATCTCTACCAATAATTATTTAATATAAAAAGTTTTACTCATTCTAACAGTGAATGTTGTCATTTTTTAAAGTTGGGCCAAGTTGATGAATGGAGGAAAGAAATCACAACATAGTGGCTAGTTTGGGACCCAGTTTAACTTGGTTTAAATACAAGCTATATCATAGCTGGTGGTGTTTGGTGGGAAGGTTATTTTCTTTTTCTTTGTCCAAGCTATCGTTTCTTTTGTTGTAGGGGAAAAGGAAGCTTACCACACAGATGTGTAGTTAAGTTTTAGCAATTAACACAGATAAAACTTGGACACACTGACCAGTAGCAAAGACTCAGTGTATATCAACTCTTTGGTGATCGGGACACTCTCTATTCTAGTAGAGTCTTCTGTATTTTATATATTATTGGTTTTTCAAAAGTTTTCCATGTAGGTGTACATGTGCACTCTATATGGAGGTCAGAGCAGGGTAATGGTGGTCTACTATTGTTTTGTACCTTATTGCTTTGACACAAAGTCTCTCACTCAACCTGATGCTTGACTTTGGGCTAATCTGGCTGGTCATGGAGCTCTTGATCCATCTGTCTCCATTTGCCAACATATGTGTTACAGTCATGTGCAGTCATACTTTGCATTTTACATGGGTTCTCATACTTGCATTGAAAGCATTGTTATCCACTGAGCCCTCTCCTGAACATCTTCTAGTCAATTGGAAGTGCTTCACTTCTATTAATCTATTTATTACCATGTATCTTTGGCTTTTCCTGTCTTCTAGCATGTCTCACTTCCTGGACAGCAGCTAACTGGCTTAAAGTTCTTGTCATACAGGTCTTTTACTTGTTTGGTTAGAGTTACCTCAATATATATTTTTTATTATTAATGGCTATTGTAAAGGTGTTGTTTCTCAGATTTCATTATCAGCCTGTTTATCATTTGTATACAGGAGGGCTACTGATTTTTTTGAGTTAACCTTGTATCCACCCATATCACTGAAGGGGTTTGTCAGCTATAGGAATTCCCTTGTACAATTTTGGGGGTCACTTATGTGTACAATCATATCATCTGCAAATAGTGAAAGTTTGACTTCATTTCCAATTTGTATCTCCTTGATCTCCTTTTGGTGTCTCATTGATCTAGCTAGAACTTCCAGTACTATATTAAACAGACATGAAGAGAATGGACAGCGTTGTCTTGTTCTCATTTTAGTGGAATCACTTTTTAAGTTTCTCCTCAGCTAATTTGATGTTGACTGTTGGGTTGCTGTATATTGCTTATACTATGCTTAAGTATGTTCCTTGTATCCATGATCTCTCCAAGATCTTTATCAAGAAGGGATGTTGGATTTCTCAAAAGCTTTTTCAGCATCTAGTGAAATGATCATGTGTATTTTTCTTTCTGTTTGTTAATATGGTGGATAACATTGACAGATTTTCATAGGTTGAACCATCCCTGCATCTCTGGGATGAAGCCTACTTGATCATGGTGGATGACTTTTTTGATGTGTTCTTGGGTTCTGTTTGCCAGTGTTTTATTGAGTATGTTTGCATCAATTTTACAATAATTTTTAAACGTGATGATAATAACAAGAATTGTGATCCTCAATTTATCTATCAATTGCTTTCTGAAATTTCCATTTTAAAGTTTTCCAGTGATTCTTGGAAGTATATTTCATGTCTCTCTCTCTCTCTCTCTCTCTCTCTCTCTCTCTCTCTCTTTCTCTCTCTCTGTGTGTGTGTGTGTGTGTGTGTGTGTGTGTGTATGAGAAAGGGAGAGAATATTTTTATTATCTCTTCCAGTTTATACATGAACACATAAGGTGAGTTAATTACTGGTTTTGTGGGATGTGTGTCTGACACATTGATGATTGATAGTTTGTCTGCACTGTCTATAACTTTTCTCAGTGCTGGTGACTGTGCTGTAGCCATTCTCAAACTTTGAAGAGCCCTCTGTAATATTTTCATTATTCATAAATATGTTTTTGAGCATTTTTCCATGACTACACTTACAAAATGGTCTTTAGATTCCCTGAGCTCCCTGCCTTAACACAGAGCAGGAGTAGGTTTCCATGAAACACATTCTTAAGGTTGAGGACTTATAAGAATTTCCAGAGGGACAAAAGTTTGTCCCTTAAGATGATATACCCATGGTCCTCTTTCGATTTATTATCCTATCTTTGTTTTGTCATCTTGGAAACTTAAATTGCCCCTTCGTTGTCTTTGAAGGTTTCTTTTGTTTGTATGTATGTGTAGTCATCGCATGTGCATGTGTATGTAGAGAGCAGACGTTGATGACAATGTCATCCTCAGCGGCTCTCCACTTCATGTTTGAGACAGTATCTCTCACTGAGGCTAGGCTCACCAATCATCTGGACTGGCTGACCATTGAACTCCAGGGATGGGCCTGTCTCTGCCTTTCAAGCACTACAGCTCCAGACACACATCGTCATGCCTGGCTTTTCACATGGGTGCTTGGAATCCAAGCTCAGGTCTCACTCTTGCATAGTGACTACCTTACAAACTGAGCTATCTACCCACCCCCTTGTTTGTTTTTTTGACATCAAAGTTGGGCCAGTTTTAGGTAAAGGTCCTGTTCTTTGAAAAAGGAATTTCTATGATAAATTCATCTGTGTACAGAATAGCATAAGGATTTTTGTTTGTTCTGTTTTAACTTTTGTTGTTAGAGAATAGTTTTTATTATTTTTGGAAGAAAATAACAGCTTTTGAGAAATCATGAAAATCTTTCTGTTGTTATTTCAGTTTTTCAGTTTTTAAGTGACTTGAATAAGTTTCTTTATTCAACACAATATATATGATACAAAACTGTACAACATTCCCTGTGTGTGTATCTTCCATCTCCCTCCCTCCCTCCCTCCCTCCCTCCCTCCCTCCCTCCATTGCACATCTTTTGTATCTTTCAGTGCCTAATCAATTGTTGCTAACTCCATTCTTGTACATTTGTGGTTCTTTTAATTTCCCTTATGTTTTCAACAGGTTTGGCTGCACACACATATTTGTACATTTGTATATGCAGATGTAAGTGACTTCATAGTTAGTGTCATAAAACTTATCACAGTTGTGCCTCCCTATTGGATTCTATGCTTTATCTTATTTAATTCTTTACATCTTATATTTTTGGTTGGGAGTTTAGCCTTTAATGGCAGAGCCATCTCTCCAACCCAATTCTTTACATCTTAATGATCCTTCTTTCTGCTTTTCATGTCTTCCTTGTCTAGACTCTGACTCAGAGCACTCCCACTGTGAGATATGTTGTTTGCTTCACAAATAATAACTAGTTGCCTGAGTCTTTGACACCAACCAGGGCTCTGACAATAGAATAAGATTTTGGTATGGTCTGGCATTAATGCAGATCCAAAAGGTAAAATGTTCAGTCCCATGAGACTACATCTCAGAGGCCAATCTAGATCCAGACTACCAGTGGAGTATCAGGACTCCTTTCTCAGGTTTCACAGAATGAAAGGAATGGATTGCCATTCACTGCTTACTGAAAAGGGCACAGCCAGGAACAGACAAATTAACAGAGCCAGGTACAGTTCTGGGTTTAAAGGGCTGGGCTGCAGAACTCTCCTTATTGTCCTGTACCCTTGCCTGGTATCTTGGTTACTATTATTACTATGAAGAGACATCATAACCAAGGCAGCTTGTAAGTGGAAGCATTTAATTGGTTCTTGCTTACAGTTTCACTGGATGAGTCCATGATCATCATTATGGATGCTGCAGCTGGACTAAGAACAGATCCAGCTCATCAGGGGTCAAGGCTAAAGGTGATCCTAGGTCATGCAAGTCCCTAGAATCCAACAGAATAGCAGGATTAAAATATGATTAACTGCAAACTCATTCAGAAACACAATGATGTTCTAGTGTTATAAAACTTTATAGCCAGTCCTGAACAATAGGTCCCTAGATCCAACCATGAAGTGGAGCAATGCTCCAGGTCACCTGACTGTCTAGTAAGAGTTATAAAAGACCTCCATGTCTGAGAACTTGGAAATTCTCTTCAGGGTGTCTGTGTACCACTTATAAGCCTAGTGACCTGGGAAGATTAGAAGAGGGCATTGGATCCCATGGAACTGATCCCCTGGAACTGGCATGATGGAGAATTGTGAGCCAGCATATGGATGTTGGGAATCAAACCCAGGTCCTCTGCAAGAACAAATGCTTTAAATCACTGAGCCACCTATCCTGCGAGTTTACAGTTTTGATGGAGGTCTCATTACATAGCTGCAATTGATCCTGGTATTGGCTGTTAGTGATCAACTCAATTCCCAGCCCTCACTCTCCCCTAGAGATGGAGTGGACAGAAATTTTCATCCCTCTAATCATGATTGTGCCTTTCTCAAGCTACCTGACTTTTCCCAACAGCCTCATCATTATAATACCATACACCCATCATTCCTATCAGCCAAGGGCTCAATGTCAGGAAGAGGCAACAATGATCTAATGTACACTTCTTGTTGGATCATTGTGTATCACACTGCACATTTTTTATATCTTTGTTATCCTCATTGGCTCTTTTAATTTCATTGGGGTTTTGGATTCTACAGGAAGCTATATTTTTATTTTCAGTTGAAAATGGGCATTTGGGAGGTTTTTATTTTCTTATTTCTTTCCTTCTCTTCCTTCTTTCAATAAACATATGTATAAATAGTCATTATATATTCATTATATTTTTCTCTAGTAGTATGCAATTTATGTATCCATTTTTCTCTCTAGTGGTTATTTATTTACTTATTTATTTTTACAATTCTAGCATTTCTGAGAGCAGTGATAGTATCTATACCTTTCTCTTACATAATAGTATGAAGTGTAGTGTTCTTACACTTCCCCTTGCCCTCTCAGGCAGTCCCTGCTGCCAAGAACATCTGGTTCCAGATGGTAGTTTTACACATTTTTAAAGCTAAACACTGGCAGTTATTTCAACTCAGCTAGAACTTTGAGTGTTTTAATTGATCACTACTCTTTCTTATATGGTTTTGTTTAGAATTCTTTTGCATTTTCCTGACCCTTTTCTTTTCTGAAATATTTGTATGTAGCAAAATTAACAATTTTTACAAATACAAAAGGTTCTTTCTTTCCTCATACTTAAATACAAATTACAAGTCAGACAGGGTATGAATCTGGATTTAAACAATATTGGCCATTTGCTTACAAATGAACTTTTTTTTTTAGACAGGAGACTTACACACATGCAGGCACACATGCACACACAAGCAGCTCAGCCATGGAAGGGAACTCATCATTTTTTCCTTATCACTTTTTCAGAAAGACCTTTTTGCACAGCATTCTGATATTTCACTGTGATGTTTAAAGCTGTGGATCTTTTCAAACTCATCATTTTGGCACAAGGCAGAAGATTTATATGTTTTTCAGTTCTTAGCACATTTCCTCTATATTTTAAAATCTACTGCATACTTCCTATTTGTTTTCCTTATGTATAATTTTGTCAGAGACTCCTTAGCTTGATCTTCTAGCTTTCCAAATTACTTTACCGATTTCATTATGATATTTCAATATTTGTTTTACTTTGAAGATTGTATGTTTTAGTGCAAAATCTTGATGTTTCTTTTAAAATAAAGTCTGTCATTTTTCTCTCTTTGGTAACTGCTTTGTTCTATTTATTTTATTCTTTTCATTTGGCTGTGTGTGTGTGTCTATGAGTCTGTGTATGTCTGTGTTTCTGAATATGGATGTCTACATGTGTGGGCACATGTGTGTGTGTTCATGTGAAGGCTTGTGGTTGATGTTGGGAATCATCTTGGAATGCTCTTAAACCTTATTCATTAAGACAAAGTCTCTCAATCAAAACTAGACTAGATAATATAGTCTTGTTAGCTGCCTTGCTCTGAAGATTCCCATTTTCTTCTTCTGAGATTAGGATTATAGGTGGACTGCAGCACTCACTCAGCATTTAAATGGACTCTGGTGAGCTGAATTCCTTGGTTTGCAAGAGCTTTAACCACTGAGCCATGTCTCTTGGGTCCTTGTTTTTGTTTTAAAGAATATCACTTTCTTTCAAATAGTGAAAGTCTTGATATTTAGCTCTCATTGCTCCCTCTCTCTCTCTCCTTTTCCCTTTCTGAAAGGTATTTTCTTTCAGAAAGCTGGGTTTCCTGCTTCTCCTCACTGTAGGAGAAGGCTTACATTGTTGTGGAAGGCGGCAGATCTGCTAGAGGGGTTTGACTTTAACTATATTGGCTGTCTTGGATTATGCATCCTCTAGTGTCACTTTTTTTTTGTTCCTCTTTGGCCCAGGACCAACACAAACTGCTTTTCAGTGGTACAGATCCCACAGTGCCCTGATGGCTTGGTGGATACGTGGAACAGTGATAGAGGAAATAGAAGCCGTAGGGACTTAAGTACACATTTCAAATGCTTGTGTATTTTTCTTTTGTAAAAATCATGTAATCGGTTTCTCATTTCATAGACCATCTCTTCCACAAATTAGGTTCTTGTTTGGTATGGTGACTCTCCCTTCCAACATATGCACAACTCTGGTACTATTTCTTTCCCTCAATTGCCAACATTTCTTGTCCATTGTAAAACTCATACATGGCATTGCTTTCACAAACTTTCTCTACCACACAGCATGTATCTTTCCTCTTCTCTTTCCATTCCCAATCTTTCCTCCCTGTGTAGGGATCAAACTCAGGACCTTGCACAAACTTGGCAAATGCTCCATCAGTGAGCATCATCATCAGCCCTCCTACCTGGCTTTCTCCTCACTTTGTGGGATTTGAGTTGCGCTAAAGGGTAAATCCATTGGGGCTAAGGAGGGCCTTCTCAAGACTTAGCTTCATCTAAGATGGAACTCTTCTGAGAAGTAAAGGGCTTAGATTTTCTAGCTCTCTGGGGGCAGAGGGTCGTTTATTTATCACTCCTGGCAATGGTGTGAGAGTAAGGTTGTACAATTTAGATCCTTCCACATATAGAGTCAGGCTCAGTTTTATATTTTGAAATGTATCTCATAGTAAAAAATATTTTGGTTCAAAGGGTAGTAGGAGTGTGACTAAATCTTCTGTAAATGGAAGCAAGTGGAACAATTTCATAACCAAGTTGACTTTTGAATGGTTCAATCAAGAAGTAGATGTTTGCAGCCACAGAATTTGGGTGGGTGTCAAGAATATGGAGCAGAAGATGATATTCTGGTCAAGAACGTGTAGTTATGTAGCATTGCAGAGATAACAAATTTTACATTATATTTCACAGTGTTATCTGATCTTTCTGATTGTCCTGGATGCTTGAAGGAGGAGGAAGGAGCCACATGGTAGAGGTGTGATAGGACTATGTAGTGTATGCTGATGGGGTGCTAGTTGCCCTCTATCAGGTTTTACAGATTCACACTTTCACAAGTGTACAACATCTTTTTGACTCCTCAGGGAAGAAAAGAGATTGCATAGAGAAGATGGCTTGTGAATTACATCACATCATGGCCTCTACAAACATTGATCATGAATCCTATCTGTGGCAGCTAGAACCCCTTTCTGTGTTACCATTAATGAGTCAGTACTCAGGTTGCCTGACACATAATATGCTGGGTTCTGTGCTCTAATCATCCAGTAACATGCAAATAACATCATCCACTAACTGCAAATAAATTTGGTATCAGAGAGCTGTGACATCATAGAGATCAGATCCATGCACTAAGAAGCTAAACAATCACTATGTAAAAGTGAACCATGTTCCAGAAGGGTGCTGGCAACTGTAAAGGTTTAGGGGTATTTACTCAAGGAAGGGTTTTCACATCATGTATCATTTGCTTCTGAGAAGAAGTTATGACATAAAGTCTGTTATTATCCCCACTGTAATACAGCTGAAGAAACAATGACAAACTAGTAAGTTGTTCAAGGTCAACTGTGCCATGAATCATATGCTCTGAGATTTTCTAGAATGTTCTTTGCTCAGACATAGCTCATGCCGGCCCTCACACATATGAATATAGAAACTATGGATGTGAGATGATGAATTCTGAGAGCACATTTGTGAGCTTGATAGACCAGAACCCTCCAGATTCTGAGGAAACTTATCCTCAAGGCAGAGGTGAATAGTCGAGGATGCTAACTTACTCACATTGGGAATTTTGATTTTCACTCATATCTGGACTTCTTTCCAAGTAGAGGGACTGTAGCAAAATGAAAGGGAACTGAAGAAAAAAGCTGTCCACACAACTCACTCACTTCATCATATTCCACTTTCCTATTTTGCCAAGTCAGAAATATATTGCACAGAAGAACCAAAATTTGCAATCTCTTAGCATTCATTTATGTTGCAAATTGTTCCTAGGCTTTGGTTATTTCTTCTGAAAGTGATAATGTAAGCAACGAACCATTTAGTTGTTGCTGTTCTTGTAAAAGATATGTTAGGTGTTTTTAATTTACAAACTGAGCAATGTATTGCTACTTCTACAGTTCAGCAACTGCTCCATTCTCTCCTGCACTGTGCATGCATGACTCTGCTAACTGAACACATGGCTGTGTACATGAAAGTGTGTGTGTGTTTCCAAAAGCATCATTTGTAGCTTGTAAATAGAATGTATAAAAGAACCTTGCAAGCTCAGTGCTTTGTTTTCAAGGATGAGCAGCTGATATTAGCTTCTTCATATACCTTTTTAGAACAAAACGGTATGATATGCATAATATGCTCTGCTCCCCCTACCCCACCCTAGAGTGACAGGGCTAGAGTGGAAGTGCTTAATCCTCTTCACAGGGGAAGAATTGGAAATTGAGCTTTGCAAATGAAGTCAGAGATAATTTCCCATCTTCATTATTTATGGAAATCAGTTACTTTATTTTAATTATCCAGTGCTTGTATCGTCCACATAAAATGCCTTTCCTTTTATTTAAATTGCATATAATTGCCAGTAGAATTATTCATTGGAAAGTGGAATCTACTTTTTTGATCTCTAGAAAGCCTATTAATAATGAATGAGGATGTTATTTATTTGTTACAGCTCCACAAATGGAAACTGAAGAAAAACCTGGCATCATTCATTTATCCCCTCTGCGATTACTTAAATAAACTCACCTCGGGAGAAATCCAAGAACACGGGAAAGCGACATAATGAGAGCACTTCCCCTTTTCCTTCTCTCAGTAAATATTAATAAATATCTCATATGGCCAAAATACTATTAGATACTTTTGGGGGAGGGGGTAACCAGATATTTTTGCCTTTCAAGACATAATAAACATTCATAAAATCTTTGACATTCATAAGGGATGTGCTCTGAGACCTTCATCAATTCCTTTTCATGAGTCTGACTACAGTGTATCATTTGCTACATAAAAGGCAATAAAGTACAACAGAAAATGTAAATGACCCCCTTGGCCCTCTAATAATTCTAAAAAATATAACTAATTTATAAAGATGGTAAAACTAACTCCACCCTTAACATAAACTCTATACCATGATAGCTCTCACTTGAACAATTCTGCCTGTTTAGATGAATTGCAAAAGTAGCTTTATGAATTGCTCTTTCCAGTTTCCAGATGAAACACGTGTTGGAATTGTCTGTCTGAGGCAATTGGAGTCTAAATCTTCAATCTTATTTTTAAGATGATATTTGCTAGCCAAGGCATTGCCTGATTGGGATCTCATTTTTAAAGCAAGTTTCTTAGCAGCAGTGGAAGCAAATAATCTTATTATAAAACTTTCTTTTCTTTCATTTTTTTAAAATTTAAAGCTTCGTGTTTTCCTTCATGTTTATGAAGGAAAACAGATTAATTTGGAGATGGGAGCCCAGCACTTTTCTAGCTGTTTTTGGTAGCTATGGGGGTTATTTCTGGATACTGGTCTTCAGATATTGATTCAAATTTTAGCCACAACAAAATTAAAATATAATATCAACAATAAATTTAAAGTTCTTTGCAAATAGCCAAAGCCCTGACTTCTATAAACACAATATTGTATTTACTTAATCAATACAGGATAGAACAGGATAAATTCCCCAAGTTCAGGAACAAATAAACTACTTAAATTGAGCAGCTATAGGAGAGATGGGGAAAGCTTTAGAGAGGCAGCACTTTTCCTGGTCTGAGAAAATGTCAAGGACAGAGACAGAGTAAGTACAGGAGACTAAATGAACAAGAGACACAGGAAGCCTGCATGGGAAGAGGAACCTAGGAGTTTCCCCTATGTAGAAAACATAGGTACTGCTTTCTCTTTCAATAATATGACAGAAGCACATACAGTATTTAAAAAAAAAAACACGTTAAAACAAATACTTTCAAATATATGGTGGCCTAGTAAGAAAGTAAGGGGAAGTTCAAGTCACACAGAGTGAACAAGCCATCACTTCACAGAGGGAAGCTCTCCTCGGCTGGACTTGTACGGGAGCGTCTTCTGGTCCCTTATTTCCTAGAGCTTGAATTTGAGGGACTGTGTGTGGACATCAGAGAAGCCAGGGGTATGAGAAGAGGGACAGATTGAACTACATATCTTCTCCTTCAGCTATGGACCCTAAAGGTGAGACCCTTTAGGACAGAAGTGTTAACAGTGAGCCCAGGTTCATTGTCCACCACTCAGACAGACCAATGACTTGAGGGTAAGTAGTTGGGTTGAGGGAAGCTCACAAACCAAAGAAGATAGGGGCTGTCACCAACAAAGCCCATTTTCCTTATAGTAACCCTAGGTGTGGGACTATTTCTGAAGTTAGAGGAAGGAAGGTATGAAAGGGAATGGGAAATGAAAATAGTTACAAATATGCGGTGCTCTGACTCACAGGCTAAGGTTACCCATCAGCTACTGGGTGTTTTGGGTTCTGTGAATGTAAAGGAAAGCCACTGGCTGAAGTCTTAGGGTTCATGTCTTTTAGTTCCTGTCAATTATTGGGACCAAAAAGAAATCTTTTGCCTGGAGAAGTAGAGGGGACAGGAAATGAATAGCTTCCCAGGAGGATCAGGTTTGCTCAGGAGTATGGGGAAAGGTACCATTTTCTGGGGATCATATTTTAACCTGGAAGGTGGCTGTGTCACTATTATCTTCTACAGCAAAGCACAGGGGAACCTTGACCATGCTGAACAACTTTTTGGCTCCCCAGATTAGTGGCTATTGAAATCAGGGGCTTCCTTAAGTTTTCCCCTCTGTAATGAACAGAGAGAGGGGAGTTGTGTCTTTGAGAGAGAGACTAGTGGAGGGAATGAGCAGCCTCCCTGCAGATCCTAGACCACAAGGCTACCCTCACATGAAATTTCTATGACTCACATTTCCTGTTCTGCTTCCAGAAACTCTAAAACGAAAGTTCAGGTGAAGCTTAGGGTGGCAAGACTCCAATCCTTTGTGAAAGATTGTAAATCCCCACTGAAGGAAAACGCTTTAATCCAGTCTTCATGAAAGTCTCCACAAATACATAAGGAAAGAGATCGCCAAGGACAAAAGTCAATACTTGTAAAATGTGCAAAATGCACTGCAAAAACTACAGATGGTGCAGTTTTTCAGAAGTGGAATGTAAAACATAAGTAATTTTATTCGAAGGGATAAAATGACTGTCCCAATACAACAAAGGAGCAGACAACATTAAACAGCTACCAATATCATTCACATAATTAAATAAAAATTTTCAGAATTCAAAACCATAATAACTGACAACAACAACAACAACAACAACAACAACAACAACAACAACAACAACAAAAACCAGATGGATAAAGAGCAGGTTACCTCCATCTGTGAGAGAAGCTAGTGCCTTGGAAGATATACCTTAAGAAAATGTATGTGAGGAGCTTGTGTGAGGTCACGTGAACAAAGCATGTGCCCAGGTCAGAAGAGGGTATCAGATTCCCCTGGAACTGAAATTACAAGTAGTTGTGATCCTCCATGTGGAGGCTGGGAACCAACACATGTCCTCTGTAAGAACAGCTAATGGTCGTACCCATTGAGCAATATTTTTTAGGTTCAGAATTTGTTCACTCTCAATAATGCCATTAGATAGCTGTTCTGCCTATTTCATAGGAGGGGACACTTAGCTTTGCTAAGTATCATAAATAGCATTTGGTTAGTACCCTTATGTCTGCACATTCATTTATGTTTAATGTAAAGTTTTAGAAGTGAAGCTGTTTAACTCATGAACTTCCTGGCAGCATTCTAGGAAGATTTGACTGATAAACACTGTTATTGTGACTTAAGTGAAACTTACTGAGTCCTGACACTAGTTGCAAGGCCTGATAGCTTCTGTGTCTATTTTAAAGGCTTTGAGATTTTTCTAAATTTATTGTCATCATTTATGCATGTATAAACATATTTGACCTTTTTTACATGTAATATTGGCTAGGTGCATTCTTACCATTGTTATGTGACACTGAGGATTGAACCCAGAACCTTGGTGAACGTTCTGTGGTCAAGCTGAAGCCCCAGTCCTTCATTTCTTGTTTTTGCTGAATTTCCTCTTGGTGTTGGGTGTTTTCCAAGGAAGGCATTGGTCTATGTGTTTCTTACCATGCACAGATGGCAGTAGATTTATATCACATATTTGTGTTATGTATTCCTTAAATATAAGTTTGACTATTATGTTAATGACTTTCTGCAATTTTTTGGTCTATCTGTCATGTGTATGTTTTTCTTCAAGTTGTACTTCATTTTTGATTAACATATATTTTTATTGGCTTTATATGATAGTTATATAAAGTCATAGAATTCCCTGTCCTTTGCTTTTATTTTCTTCATCAACACTCTTGCCAACCTCTGGTGACCTTTAATCTATATTTAGCTTAAATTATTATCAGTTCTGTCATGTTCTCAATAGCTACAACCTGCAATAATATGCCAATAAATGGATGAATGTGCAAAGAAAACATTTGGTATATATCCAATATTTTAAATATTATTCATCTTTAAGAAGAATGAAAGTCTATTATTTATAGCATAACTGATAGAAATGGAAGCAACTACATAAAATAAAGTAATCCAGACAATGGAACTCAGGAGCCTTAACCTACCAGCATCTCATGTCTAACCAAACACTACCGGCCACAATATATGAGGGAATTACAAATGTAAAAAAATAAACACACACACACACACACACACACACACACACACACACACAGAGAGAGAGAGAGAGAGAGAGAGAGAGAGAGAGAGAGAGAGAGAGAGAGAAAGAAAGAGAGAGAGAGATAGCCTCCTGCCTCATGCTCTCCCATTTGCTCCTCTCCTTCCTCATCTTAATTCTTAGCCCTAGTAGGTGCCTGGCTCACCTTCTTTCTGCTTTTACTCTCACCATGAATTCACCTATGTGAAACACTTTCCTTTCCATGTCTAGTGTGTTGGGTTTGACCCTCATACATTATCACATGTGTCAGAGTCTAGTTCCTAGCACATTTTGTCTCTTTCACCTATCATCATGCCAATTAATGAGCTCCTTACATCTGATGTAATCTCTAAGATTTTGTAAAATGTATGTCATGTCTGGTGACACAAGTCTTCCTTATTATTTTTTAACAAAATCCCCTTGGTTATTCTTTGCTTTTAATGCTGGCTTATATTTAAATGCACTTTGTCATGTTCTAACAAGAAATCAAGTTGAGATTTTTGTTTTATAATTCAGGGATATTTATTTGGAAAAAATCAATATCTTGACATTGTTCTTTCTTTTCTAAATAAAAGCTTACTTTTCTACTTATTCATCTCTTTTCTTTTTGTCCTGACTTTTGTGGCTCTGTATTTTTTTTTTTTTTTTTACCATTCCTACACTTTCTCTGTGGAACTTGGCCCACAATGGCTTGGTTATTGGTGTATGCATTTTTCTACTCAAGTCTATTCTTACTCTATACTCATCATTTATATTTTCAAAATACTATTTCCATATATAGATGTTTATTTTTCAATTTGTATGCAATGACATTGGTGTCAACATCTGGTTAGTGTTTATAAATTTTTAGTTTCTTCTTGCATTAGTTACTTTTTGTCACTTTGACCAAATAACTGGAAAGAAGCAAATTAAAGAAAGGAAAATTTATTTTGGTTTAAGACATAGTATAGTGAAGTTTATGGCAGAGAAATACCCTAGCACATTTGTGAAATAGGTTTTTGGTTGCATCTGTGAGGGTGTTTACAGAGTAGATTAACTGAGGCAGAAAGAATGAACCTGACTGTGGGGAACACGTTGCTAAGGGCCAGGTTTCAAGGCTGAATAAAAAGACATTTGTTAATCCAGTTATGTTGATATTGATAATTAATTACCACTAGTATATTTTGTTTCCTATGAGGCACACTGGTAGTTCTGTCCCTTTTGTTATGTTATAGCTCATTGACTGAAACTTTCACATGTCTGATGAGGAGAGTAGTATTAATTACTGACCCACGTGCATCTTCTCCTTGTACACTCTTGAAACTGGCTATTTTTCATCTTTATTAACTATCTTGGAAATTCATGATTATTAAACACTTCTGTTGGAAAAATATGGAATCATTGGGATATTTGTCTTCTGCTTTATATCACATTCACATTAGCTGTTAATTTGCTTAATAGAATTTCCCCAGATTAGTAAATTGTGTTTTTATAATATGCTATTGAATTTGATTTATCAAAGTTTAAAAGAAAAGTGTGTCTGGTCTATAGCTTTTATTTTAATGCCATCATTCATCAATTGTTGAAATTGATGTTATGGCATTTTATGAAATAAATTAAGATGTGATTTGTCTTTTTGCATACTTAGAATAGAAGACAGGTGAATATGTCTATGAGTGTAGGTATATATGGGCATGCAAATGTGGAGATTTTTGTGCTTTCCATGGATTTGACAGAATTTTTTAACTACCTGGTCTCAAAACCCCTAGACTATTGATCATTTATTGATTTCTCTCTGCCATGGTTACAGGTTTATTCCAGTTTCGACTTTTAAAATTTTGTTGTTGTTTACTCAATAAATGGATTATTTGCCTGAATTTTCAAATTATCAGTATGCAAATGTGTATAGCATACAGCATTTTTGAGACATTTTCTCATGTAATTCACATTGGCCTTAAATCCACTATGTAGCTGAGAATGACCTTGAACATCTGACCTCCTGCTACTGATTACTGGGATTACAAGGATACATTACCACTTTATGCATGTCTAGGATTGAATGCAGGGTCTCATGAATGCTAGGAAAGCACTATACCGAATGAGCTATGTCCTTAACCATCACATTCACTCATTCATTCATTTATTACACGTTGTTTCAGTGTTTGTCTCTTTGTATGTCTGTGCAACACATGTGTCTCTAGGGCCTACAGAGGACAAAGAAGGATATTCAATCCCCCATTACTGAAGTCACAGATAGTTGTAAGCTGCTATGTGGGTGCTGGGAAATGAACCCAAGTCCTCTGGAAGAGCAGCAGGGACCTTAACTGATGAGCCATCTCTCCATTCCTGTAGCATTAAAAAAATTTTAAAACTGTTTCTAAATCTATTATGGCCCTGAAATTTTTAAGTTCTTTTTATATTTGTTTTCTCCATTTCTTAATTAGTTTCCAAGTAACTAGTTAATGTTTTCCTTCTGCTATAAAGCATTTGAGATCTGCATGCTAACGATTTGAGAAATTTTATATTTAGCTTCATTTTTGTATCTGGCATCACCTTTAGTTTGCCCTTTGACCTTATGTTCATTTTGTAAAGAGATTTTAATTATCCTCTAATAAGGTTTCTGTTTATTTTTAAAGAGTTGTTATAATTTTTCTCTCATTTCAATGTGAGTTGAGAAAATAACTCTGGTAATTTCTGCACTGAGAATTTATTGATGATTTTTTTGTAATAATATAGGTTGTTTTATAATGTCCATGTACACCTGAATTTATGGTGTATTTCTATCTGTAGTGAAGCAAACTTTTAAAAATTCCATCCATTAGTCACATTGCCAAATTGCCTTATCCTTAAATTTTGTTGATCTTTCTGCTTCTAAAGGTGTTATAACCAGGCTAACTACCTCTGGAAAATTTGCATTCTGCCAATAGCTTGTTCAATGGTTTATGCATTATAGGTAGGTTTTATTTTTTATTTTTATTTTTTTGCTTTTCCAGACAGGATTTCTCTGTAGCTTTGGAGCCTGTCCTGGAACTTGCTCTGTAGACCAGGCTGATCTTGAATTCACAGAGGCCTGTCTGTCTCTGTCTCCTGAGTACTGGGATTGAAGGCATGTACCACCACTGCCCTATAGGTTGATTCCTGTACTTCTTTTTTTTTTTTTTTGCACAAAATTTTTAAAACTCCCTCTGCATTTAGAAATGTCCTCTTCTTGGATCTAACACTATTGCACAAACTGACTTACTGGAGCCCATTGTATATGGTGAGATACCTTGTCCAGCCTAGACAAAAGGGTGTGGGGTTGGAGATGCCTCAACTAGATGATGGTACAGTCTTAGTAGACTTCCTAGGGGAGGCCTTACCCTCTCCGTGGAGTATATGGGAGGAGAGGGGAGTGGAGGGAGTGGGAGAAAAGGAGAGAGGGGAGAGTGGGATTGGAATGTAAAAATAAATTAATAAAAAAGAGAGAAAACCTCTTCTGACTGCCATGTCAAGTCAACTCCCTCATGTTTTGACTGATAGTCCTATTTCTACTCTGCTTTCTATTTGGAGAGATCTGAGTGAATCACACTCTCCAATATCCCTTGACCACAAAGTTCTTTTACTACCCTACAAGTTATAAGCCAGGGACTACCTTTAAGAAAAGAAATGGAACACAAAGCTCCACACCCCAAAATGAAGGGTAGTTACTGTGTTTAAAGGGATAGTGCCCATATCATTGCATCCCACCCCATCTTTCCTCCTCTCTTACTATATGCTTCTTTTATGCATAGTTTTTTGAGATCAATGGGTGATGGGAATACTTTGTCTTGAATGGGATTCAATTTACTGTCAACAGGAGGCTCCTGGAACACAGTGGAATGGGGTTAGCTTTCTATTTCCTTTTGTGCCCACTCACTGCACTTTAGCTATTTTACAATATGTGGCACTTTAATTGTCCCAGTATATAAATATGGTTCCCATGTTCTGGTAATGAATAGAGCATTTGTGGGCCTGTTTCCTTGTAGGAAATTGTTCTGTTTTTTACTTCCTTCTTTATTTTCCCTCTACTATCTTCAAAGATGTGTGTGTGTGTGTGTGTGTGTGTGTGTGTGTGTGTGTGTGTGTGTGTGTGTGTGTTGTAGGTGCTCATGTGTGTGGGCATACACATGTCAGCTCATATGTGTGGAGGCTAAAGGTTAGCTCCAGGTGTTATTCTTCTGACAGCATGTACCTTGGTTGTTTTTTTGTTTGTTTGTTTTTTGTTTTTTGTTTTTGTTTTTGTTTTTGTTTTTGAGACAGGTTCTCTTATGAGTTTGGCTTTCATCAAGTTTACCAGACTGACTAGCCTGCAAGTCCTAGGAATATGTATGTATGTAACATACATACATATTAGTGCTGGGATTAGAAGTTGTTCACGTCACTAAAGTGGTGTTTTAATGTGAATTCTGGTAACCAGACCCAGGTCCTCACATTTGCACAGCAACCATTGTACTGACTGAGCTATTTCCTCAGCCCTTTATGGACATTTCTGTGGAAAGTTGATGGTGTTAACATCAGGAGCTGCTTAGTCCAGTAAAAACCTCAAAAAAAATCAGAACAAATTTTCTACAAAAATGTCTCTAAACAGATGTGGTATATTCAGCCAGTGCTATATTTGAGAGCTCTTCTCTGGCCAGATTGTACCAGAATGCTAACTCATATATAATCAGAGCTCCAGGAGGAAGCTATGCACCTCTGATATTGAGACTGGAGTGAGAAGTTTGTTACAGAGATGGATTGGAGAATCAACACATATGTGGACAAATGAATTTGTATGTAGATAGACTGTAGGGAAAGAACAAAAGTGGGAAGAGTCCAATGTACTGCTGAACCTCCAACCCAAAGTTTGGTGGACAGGTATTTGTAATGCTTCCAGAGAAACAGCAGGTTTTGAAGGAAAATAGTTTTTTTTCTTTGGAAAGGGTCTTTATTTTATGAAAAATTTATAGGGAAGAAGTAAACTGAAATATAATGTAAAATTAAATTATATAAAGATTAAAGAGTGGTGGAAAAATTTCAGTCAAGGAGATGGGTATATTAACACACATTTTAACCCTTTTTATATTTCTTTACATGCAGAGAAATTTTTCACTATACAAAAATAAAGAAGAAAATGAGATTTCAGTGTAGAACACACTGTGCCAAGACAGAGCTCTTGTACCCTGTGATGTGGGTGGCACTGGAGAGGGGATCCTGCCTGCTGATTAAAAGGAAGTGTTCCATTTGGGTACCACAGATTTGAAAGTTGCACTTAAAGTTAGTTACTACACATTGAAGTCAAGACAGAAAGCCATTTTAATATCTGTGGCATTTGGCAATTTGAATATTAGGGACTGTATAGATCAGCTTTGTGTCATTATAATGAAATACACTGGAAGTTGACTTAAAAAGAGAGAAAAAGGTTACTTTGGCTCATGATTTTGGAGGCTCCAATCCAATACCTTGTAGATTCATCAGCTTGGGCCTGTGGTAGGAATACTAAAGCGCATGAGTGGAAAGGATATGGTGGGGGGAGGGGCCGTTACTTTACCAGTGGGAAGTAAAGAAAGAGTGAAGAAGAGACCAGAGTTGTATAATTGCACTTGAACTCACACCAGCGGTGGACTAAGGACCTCTTATAAAGCCATCTTCTAAAGGTCTCTTCCCCTCTTGCTCATGCCATTGTGGGAGTAGGCCTTTAGTTCATGGGTCTCTGAGGTACACACACCATTTGGACTAAAGCAGTGCTTGGCTAGCAGACTTAGGACAACGACAAAATGCAATAGTGGAGACAGAGCCCTGCACACGTATCTGCGTGACAGAGGTTTACCCCAAGTGATTCTGTCTCTTACCAAGAAACCCTCAAAAGAAGAGGCAATGAAGCCAAGTTTGTTGTCACTAAAAATGGAGCACAAGCACACTTTTATTTATATATTTAAGATGGAAGGACAAATGCAAGGCATCTATATGATTCAGAGGGTATGATGATATCTGCTTAGGACCGAGATGAAGTTATGATGTACAGTTTAGGATGGGAAGAGTCAAAAGCAAGATCTTTGACACTACATTCAGAAGCAAACAGTGCAACAATCCCAACTGAGTAACCTATTCTTTTAAAAATTGTATGTGCTATGATGAAGGCAAGTAGAGGAAACTATTGCTTAGATAAATAAAATTTTAAATAATTTTCCTATTTTTGAGATCATAATATAATTATATTTCTCCCTTCTCTTGAGATCAGTAACTTTTGCAAAACGTTCATGAAACAGTTAAACTATTGCTTGTTTACCTTCTGGACCAAGACTTTCTGGAATCATAAAGTCATTGCTATACTTAGCTTCAGCTGTCAACTAGGCACAACCCCAGTCATTTAGAAGAGGGAGTCTCAGTTGAGGAATTGCCTAGACCCGATGAGCCTGTGGCCAAGTCTATGGAGGCATCCTGTTAATTGCTAATCGATGTAGAAGGGACATAATCAATATAGTCCTTTCCATCACCAGGCAGATGGTACTATGCTATTAGAAGAAAGGTAGCAGAGCAAGCCAGAGGAGGCAATAAGCAACATTCTTCCATGGTCTCTGCTTTAGTCCCTGCCTCCAAGTTTCTTTCTTGAACTCCTGCCTTGGCTTTCCTTAATGATGGACAGTGATATTGAAGTTTAAGCCAAATAAACTCTTTCTTCACCAACTTTGTTTTGGTCAGTATTTTATTACAGCAGCACAAAGTAAATTAGGACAGTCATATAACAGAAGCATCACCTGTAGGCTGAGCATCCCTTATCTGAAGTGCCCAGGGACCAGGACTTTAGACATTCAACTCTATTCTTTTTATTTATAGATTTTTATTTCTTATTGAGAATCTCATATGTGAGATTCTATGTTTGCACCATTTCTATTGCTTTTGCTACCTGTTCCACCTCCTCTTATATCCCTCTTATATCCCTCTCAAATTCATGACCTCTTCTTTAATTATTATTATTGAACACACACACACACACACACACACACACACACACACACACACACACACACACACCTGATTGAATCCATTTAGCATCCCTTATATGTATGTGTTTAGGACTGACCACTTGGGATTGATTAACCTATCAACCACATCTTTCCTGCATAAAACTGATTCTCCCTCTATTAGCAGCCATTGACTGCCTAGAACTCTTCACCTAGGGGTGGAGCCTTGAGTAGCTTCCCCCATCCACACTGGCCTGGCCCCAACCATGTTGCTATGCCAACTACTTTATGTCTTTATGTTGTCATTATGTAGGTCTTACTTAGTAACCAAATTGTTGAGATTTCATGGGTACCACTTCTCTGTCAGGTCTAAAAAACATTACCTCAAAACGTTACCAAAAATGGCCTGATCCTCTGTCTCTATAATCTTTCAATTCCTCTTCAACAGTATTCTCTGAGTCTTGGATGTAGGGTTGAATTGTGGCTAGATATCCATAGTCACCTCTTTGTCTGCACTTCATCAGTTGTGGATATCTGTAATATCTCTATCTGTTGCAAAAAGAAGCTTCTTAGATGAGGGGTGATAGAAATACCTACCTGTGGGTATAAAGATAAGTATTAATAATACAGTTAGAAAATATATTGGTTTAAGAAAATAGCAGTAGTAGGTTCTCTTTTAGGCTATATGAACTCTCCAACTAGAGGTGGTTGGTAGGTTTACAGTACCACAGATTCCTTCCTACTATATGGACCTTGGCTACTCCCAAGACAGAAGTGTCACTATTTCATCATTGGTGATGTCCTGTAAGGCTTGTCATTGTTGTGGTTCATAGATGTTATAGTTGGGTAGGACTGTTGATTACTTTTCTCCTTTGTGAGCTTACATAACACCTTCTAAGGCTTCCAACTCAATTCCTTAAATTCCTTGGTTCACATAAGTTAACCAAGTGGTGTCTTGGTGTCTTCAGCAATAGGTCTTACCTTCAAGTTCTGGAAGACAACTGAAGGCAATGTCAATGATCTATATTGATTTGGAAGTCTCTTTGACTCTTCTGACCAACACTTGAAGGGAGGTTTCCCATGCCTGAGTACTGGTGTTTTGTTAGATAATATTTGGCTCCTTCAGGGACATTATCACTCTGTGTAGTGTAACTTCAATTCACACAGGGACATATACATACACATGCACACACACATTTGGAGCTTAGAACAAGAAAGAATAAAGAACATGTGGTGTTTATCTCTCCGAATTTAGCTTACTTTACTTAGTGCAACATATTACAGTTTCATCCATTTACCTGCAAATGTCATGGTTTTGTTTTTCTTAACAGCTGAGTAATATATATATATATATATATATATATATATATATATATATATCACATTTACTTCATCTTTCATTGGTTGAAGGTTGTTTCCATTTCCTGACTATCATGAATAAAGTGGCAATGAGTAAGTTTTTCTTCAGTAACATATTAAGTCCTTTGGGCATAAGACAAGGAATGGTATAACTGAGTCACATTGTAGATCTACCTTTAGGTTCTTGATAATTTTCCACTATCCTTTCCATATTGGATACACCAATTTACAGTCTCACCAATGGTTTTCCCCTTTTGATTCTACTTCTCCATCATCATTTCTGTTAGTTATTTTTTGTTTTTATTTTGGGGGTTAACCATTCTGATTGGAGTGCATGAATTCTCAACATACTTTTAATTAAAAGTATTTCTCTAATTGTTAAGGATGTTGAGCACTTTTAAAGATGTTTCTTAGCCATTGTTATTTCTGCTATTAACAATTATCTGCTCCAATTTTAGACCATTTTTTAGGTTGGGTTGTTTGTTTTCTTAATTTTTTTATTTGAAATTCTTTGTAAATTCTGTATGTTAATCCTCTTTTAAATGCATAGCGGTTAAAGATTTTTAAATGCATCTCTCTCAGTCTGTGGCTCCCTCTTTACTCAATTGTTTCCTTTGCTGTACAGAAGCTTTTCAGTTTCATGAGATCCAATTTGTCCCTTAATGGCCTTGATTCTAGGCAAATGAGTCCTATTCAGAAAGTCTTTCCTTATACCTACATTCTGCAGGTGGGGTACTGCCCATGTTTTCTTCTAGCAATTTCAGTTATTTTTGGGTTTCTCACATAGAGGTCTTTTTTTTTTTGTTTTGTTTTGTTTTGTTTTTTGTTTTTTTTGACACAAGGTTTCTCTATATTGCTTTGGAGGTTGTCCTGGAACTCACTCTGTAGACCAGCAGGCTGGCCTTGAACTCATGGAGATCCACCTGCCTCTGCCTCCTGAGTGCTGGGATTAAAGGCATACACCACCAATGCCGGCTCACATAGAGGTCATTGATCTATTTGGGATTGATTTTTCTACAGAATGATAGATAAGGCTCTAAATATATTCTTCTATATTTGGACATCCAGTTTTTCCAGCACCACTTCTTGAAGATGTTCTTTTCTATGGTAGTGTGTATTTTTGGTGTCTTTGTCAATTATCAGATGACTGCATACACTCATGTTTGGGTCTTCTATTTTTTTCCATTGATCTACATATCTGTTTTGTGCTGGTATTATGCTGTTTCTGTTTGTTTAGATCTGTAATATAGGTTGAAGTCTGGGATGCAAATCATTCCACCATTGCTTGTTTTGCTCTGGATTGCTTTGCCTATCCAGGGTCTTTTGTTATTCATTACGAATTTTAGGATTATTTTTCTATTTCTGTGAAAAATTCCACAAGATATGAAAATCCCTTCAGGATTATTTGTGAATCATAGTTTTCTCTACTTTAGAAATTTTTTATGACCTTCATTGCCAGGAGTGCACCAGTCTAGCGATGTAAATATTTGTCTGTCTGCAGGTACTTTGTCAGCTGTCAGTCTTCAGCTGGGAAAGAATCCTGGAAATATTGCCCACTTACAATTATTGGCAGCCACAGCCCTGTGGTCAACAGGAGGACTGTCAAGGGAAAAGACATCGGAGATGTATTTCTTTTGTCTCAAATTCTAATTGCTGAAACAAAAGACACAATTATTAGATAGGAAAGCTCCAGAAAGAGACAAGTAAAATGACCAAGTGGATAACTGAGCAGTAAAGATAAGAAGAGCAAGTCTGTGAAAAAAAATAAGTTGGGAGATGAAGTTTATAAGGTTATGAAAGGTCTCTAACAGTCTACTTCTCAGTTCTGGAGCACACTTGTAGGCATGTCTGAACTCTTTGGGAAATAACAGGAAGGTTAGTGTGTCCCTGGACAGAGCAGGGATGAAAGTGCAGACACTTGTCTAGGGCCTTTTGTCTCTGTCAGGGGTCTGCCACCAGCCACTTCAGTGGTCTTCACTGTCCTCCCAGAGATGCAGACATCAGATGCATAGAATCAGGAACTGAGTTAGCGGGGCTAAGAATTCTTTCTCCTCCAAAAAGGACCTGCTTGATGGTGTGTTCTGGTTTGTAGATGGCTTAGCGGTTCAAGTGCTGGAACCTTGTCCTCTAGGTAGCAAATGGAACCTGTAAGAGGTGAGACCTAGCAGTGATTCACTAGGTCCCAGAGTATCAGAATGACTAATTTTGTCTTGGGGGAGAAGGAGGGTTTCAGGTTTGCTAAGAGTGAGTTTCCTATTGAAAGGTTGCCATTTAAAGGAGGCTAGCCACTCACCTCCTTGTTTTTATGCATCTGCCTGTAGCCTTCCTGCTTCTCCTCTGGTTATTAGGAAGCTAGTGTACTTCACCATATGCTAACACCATGCTTTCTAAGCTCACCAGCTGCTAGATTCTGTAAGTCAGATAAATCTCTTTACTCTAAAGTTATCCACCATCAGGCAACTTGTAATGATACAAAACAGATGACGACCACCTATAAGATGACAGGTTGTCTCTATTATCAGTAAATCATGAACATTATATAGGTTAAAAATATGGAGGGATTTGGGGATGCTTTTTTGTATCTGAGGTTGCTAGTGATTATATAATAGTTGAAAAAATTAATAGTGTAAGCAAGACACTGAATGATTGTGTCCCCAGGCAGCTCCCCCAAGATCTCCCTTATTAATGAAGGCAGATAAGACAGATTTTCAGTGATGCTTATATACAAGGTACCTGTGGCCAAAGAGAAATAACAGACTAGCATGACTTTGCTGGGATAAAAATCTAAAAAGGATTATGGACTACTATATGTCTCCATTTTACTACATTTCTTCATATCTCTCAGCGACTCCCATAATGAAGGTACAAGAATTCAGATCTCTTTATTGGGGCAATGTATTTTCAGGCAATAGCAGAAGAAATTCTGATGAAATACAATTCAAATTGTAGTTTTCCTATAATGTGGCTTCCCCCATTCAGCGAAAAGTTTAGGTTCTCATTGGTGCTCTGTGTTTGCTGGGGTAAAGTGGTTTTTTATGGTATCTCCACACCACCTTCTCTTTCACCAGAGCCTCTGAGACTGAGTTTGTCATACTGGCCTTTCCCTGGAGCCTGGGCATGACTCTCGGCAAACCTGTGAGGAAAGAAGGGTTCATGCATATTGGGAAGTATGATTGTTTCAAAAGAAATTTACCAGGCTCCATCTAACAGAACAGTGTTCAAATAGCAGAACTGAAAAAAATTAAAATTACTTTGATGAGCTAAATCATAGGGAATAATAGCAATTTGAGTTAAGGATAAGAAAACAGAAAAAGGATCAAGAAGAACATTGAATATGAAAAGTATAATAGTCAAGTTTTTAAAAAGCCAAAAGGATAAGTAGAATGCTTTAATTAAGGAATCACTTGACTCATTGTAACAACACACTGCACAATTCTTCAACACAGAAGAAGAGAGGCCAAATAATGGCATATGGAATATGTTTTGAAGAAACATAGGGGAAGGAGACACAGCCACATCTGGAACATAAAGATCACAACAATGACACATTATTTATTTTGAGAACATAGATGAGAAAATACTTGAGAGAATGCATTTGAAATTAAAAATCAATAAAAAAATATTACAGGCAAAAAAGATTCAAGGAATGCCAGGGAAATATAGTAAAAATCCACAGAATCATAATGGCATTTAAGAATATTAAGTCTGAAAAATTAAAACATTAAAAACATACAGAGAAAATAAGAATGAAATTAACAGTGGACCTTTCAGTGCCAGCAACGGATGCAAGAAAGCAAACATTTAACATCTGGAAGTTAATATAGGGCTTATACAGACACATAAATATAGCAAATATGCTGTTTTGTGTGGAATCAGCTCATGAAGCTGTAGAGACTGGCAAGCCTAAAATCTTCAAGACAGGCCAGCATGCTAGAAAAAAAGGAAAGCTGGTGTTCATAAGGAGTCCAAATGCAATCTACTGGAGAATCCTCTCTTGGTCAGGGGAGGATAGTCTTTCTGTTCTGGATCTTCAGCTGATGGGATCTGATCCACTCACATTATGATAGCCAGTCTGCTTTATTCAAAGTTAATATTACCATCATCTGCTTTACCAAATTAATGTTAATATCATCAAGAATACATTTTTAGAAATGCTGGTAATGTTTAACCAGATATTTGGGTAGTTTGGGGCCCAGCTGATATAAAAGTTACCCATTATAAATATCTAGGACATAACGCAAACAAACAAAATTTGCAGAGTAAATATGATGGTGAGTGAGAAAAGTTTGAAACATTTGGTACACATTTAGTGGATATCAAGAAGCTGACTGTCAATACGTATTCACAAACTTGCATTGAGGGTTTCAATGCAAAGAGAAAGGAATTAAGAAGTTAGAGATGCATAAATTATGAGTGGCTTACATGAAGATGGTGCATATAAGATGTGACTGTTTGTCCAGAAGATCCAGAACAATTAGCAGGAAGATTACATAACACACAAGTGTGGAGAGACAGCTGTTGATGCAGGTCCAAAAGGTCAGATGCTCTTCCATGGCAAAGGCTAGAAAACCATATTACAATATTAATGTCTCTGTAGAAAAGTGTTCTGAGCTTTGTTTGGTATCATTAAAGAAGTCATAAACAATTGCAGTCACATACCATATTCATGATAAATGGCAATATTACATAGACTTGAAATCCCAAACTTGTCTAGATGTTCAATACAATTCAATCAAATTCTCTGTGGGGAACTTAATGGAACTTGAAGTTTTCTTTTATTAACTGTATGTTTGACTAGAGGCTGCAGCTGAATAAAGTGAGGTACAATGACAAACTTGTCCCACTCTACACTAACATTTATAAGAAAATAGTGATGTGAGACACAGTAACTGTGTTGGCTCAGGCCTGCAATTCCAGTCCTTTTATAGGCTGAAACAGGAGTTTGCCAAGGTATGAAGTCTAGTCAGAAACACAGAATACTGAGAGACGGACAGGTTGAAATGGAACTGTACAGGAAGTTTAGAGACAAACCATGCCTAGAGTTTTGGTATCAGCTAGGGATCACATAAAGACAGCTCAAAAGTATGAAACTAAAATTCCAATTTTAATGATATTTAAGGAAAAATGCAAAATTAGAACTGATCACCTGATAAACAAAATAACTCATAAAGATTAAAGGCTTGAACATGGGGAATAATAAACTTTGAAACTGATCCTAGAAAAGTGAAAGACTATGGATTAGAACACACACACACACACACACACACACACACACACACACACACATGCATATTTGAAGATGTTGAAGATGTTAGTGACCCACTGAGATAATTTAGCAGGGAAAGATGTATAAGATTAAACTTTGACCTGAGTCCAATCCCTGGAACCCACACAATGGAAAGAAAGAATTGGTACCCACAAGTTATCTTCTGACTTCTATACACATGCTATGGTGTATTTGCTCACATAATAAACAAATTAAAATATAATAAAAATTTTAGTTAGAAATAATTATTATGAAAAGATTATAAAATCAACCAACTAGTTCAACGCCTTATGGCTGGATATTCCCAGAATAAAGTAAACGAACAATAAAGGGCTGTTTAAATATTTCAGGTATCACCCTGTTCAGAAGAGCAAGACCTGGTACAATATCAGTGCCCATATATGTGAAAAAATGTGGCAGCATGGTTAACTTTTAGCATGGAAGTGCATGGGACTTCTCGACTGGTGATAGTAAATGAGGTGCCATAAGGATGTCACATGATTAATTACATATGGATTATTGTGAAAATCTTTTGTTCTCGGTGTTGTGTCCATGTATAACTGCTATATTATTATAAATGAGTATGGCTTAATCAGTCAGTCCCAAATATTTAATCTCCCTCAGTGTTCTTTAGTCAATTCTGCTACAGCCATTGTACATCGTTGGTTAGATAATGCCATTTTAGTTTTCTTTTGCTGTGTAACTCCCTTTCTTCCTTCCCCCAGTTAGGGGCTTAAGCTAAAAGTAATCATTATTTCTTTCAGTTTCTGGGGCCAGGAATTCACACAGGCCTCAGTAGAGCTGGCCTGTGGTTGTTCATTCCAGGGTGCTTGTGGCCTCAGCTGGAAAAGAGTTGACACCCATAGCAGTAAGTACTATAGGGTAGGATGTGACTTCCTACACATGAGAAGGAAGCCAAGGTTTGATGAATAAAGGACCCCTTTAGATCTGCAACAGCATAACAGTGAATGACTGGGTCTTAGCATTCAATGATTCCCATTTTCCTCTTCGAAGCTGAACTAACAATCTCAACTCTGTAGTTTGCATAGATTGTGCAGGACTGAGGAAAAAAAGAGCCAAATGTGAAAATAATAATTTTGGTTATATATCTGAACTCTACCAAGATTTAATAATGGGTAACCCTTCTTGAGAAGCCCACACTTCCTCCTATGTGTGTACTATTGTTCTTTATTTCAAGCTCCATCCTATCTTTCATATACTTGTGCATAAATATACATTAAAGGATTTTGTTAATAAACTCAAAATTGCTTCATTAAAAACGTAGTGAGAAGCATACACAGGAAGTCCCTACTTACTTCTCACAATTCTCCAAATGATAAGCCTATGTCCTCATCTTCCTTTGATGACCTGGTCTTCCCTTGATAATGTTTGGCTGGCTTGTTTTCTTTGGTGGAACACCATCTGCAGATAGTTCTCTGCTGAGTTTCAACAGTGTAAAGTCAATCTGGACAGCCAGACTGTGATCTTGTGTTCCAAAGCATCTTGCCCTTTCCCATGCACCTAAGGGCTATCACTATATCTATATTCACAAATATGTCTATATCTATATGTCTGTGTCTATTTCTAATCTGCTGGGTGTGTGTGTGTGTGTGTGTGTGTGTGTGTGTGTGTGTGTGTTTTCCTAACAAGACATTCATTGGGGAAAATTTGTGAAGCAGTGACCTGTTGATGTAAATTACACTTGCCTTCAGACAATCAAGCGGGATCTCAAGATGAAAGCCAGAGCCCACGGCACCCACTGATCTAGTTGAATTTGAGCTCATGCAGCTCTTTTCTCCTTATACCCCTACCTGGATCAAAGATCTTATTTTCAACACCAATTAGCAGCCACTGTGATTCTTTTTACTGTTTTCCTTGGAGGCTCAGGGGACACTTGTAAAAATAGAACTCGTTGTGGCTGCCAGGACACACCAATATTATCTTGGTGAGAGATCTCCCCATGTTCCTGGGCTTGAAATAATACTATGTTAGGGGGTTATTGAATTTCAACTTGAAGGCTAAATTCTAGTTACTCTGTAAACCTCATCCCCAAGCCCTGTTATACATTTCAGCACTTGTCTAGACTCATCCTTTTCAACTGCTGATTAGAAACAAAACTTCCTAAGGTTCCCACACCCTTAATCCCATGATCGTTACCAAGATAATGATAAATGATAATGTTTCAATGTTAATGAGGGAGTAAATAGCATGTTAATGACATTTGCAGATGTATCTAAATTAGGAGAAGTTGTTAATAACAGAGGCCAGGAAGACAATCATAGAAGTTTTAAAGAAGTAGAAACAAACAAGGGAAAAAAAGCATAGTAATGAAAACAAAATGAAGATTTGAGTAACATAATATATATTATTATGAATAATCCCTGGTTAAAAAGTGCCAACTCTTAGTCTGGAGACCTACAGACAGAAATAAGCAAAGGACCGCTAAAGGAGGCATGATGTTTTGGTCCCAAGAGGGATGCATCTTCCAAGGTTTGTGTTAAGAGCACACAAATTGGTTGTCTGATTCCAAATGGTCAGCCCTGAAAACATACATAAAGGTAATAGGATATATACTAAATAAGTTATATTTAGGAATCTATGTGTATACACATATGTGCATGCAATAACAATTAGTATAAACAAAAGGTCATGAATTTGTAGGAAAGTGGGAAGGATTTTATGGAAGGGTTTGTAAGGAGGAGAAGGATGAGAGAAATATAATTATAATATAATCTCAAATAAACTAAGTTAGTGGGGGGGAAGCTTGCTTTTTATTGTGGCAATGTTTACATGATGGGCTATTTATGAGTCAGGGCCTAATGCAAAGCGAATAGGTCATGGGTGCTCCACTCACAAGAGACTAAGGCAGATCTCTTGGTTGCAGTAACATTCTTGATTGGTGCTTAGAAGGACTGGCTTTCATAAAGAAGCCTGGACCCTTCCCCTTGGACCTCACATCACAGTCACATTAGCCTCTGTCTTGCCATCCTATCTGCCACAAAGGCCTCTCCAGAACTCACGGGTGCCTGGACAATGCTCTTAGACCTTCACAACTGTGAACTAAATGAACTTTTATAACTGGGTGTGATGGCACAAGCCTTTAATCCCAGTACTCAGGGATGCAGAGGCAGGGGGATCTCTATGAGTTCCAGGTCAGCTGTTCTACAAAGTGAGTTCCTGGACATCCAGGGAAACCCTGGAGAGAAAGAGAGAGAGAGACAGAGAGAGAGAGAGAGAGAGAGAGAGAGAGAGAGAGAGAGAGAAAGAGAGAGTGCTTTGCTGTATAAAGCATAAACCTCAAATGCTTTATTAAAGCAACACAAAATAAACTAAGGCATAGGATGCATTTGCACATTATTTACAAATAGTGATTATGCAATGGTCTTGTAAATTAAATAAAGTTAATTGATTCTGGAAAACTTTGATTTTTGCAAATATCTTACAGCCATTGCCTATCTATCACGAGCAAGTGTAGTGCTGACATAGATACAGGTTGACACTTTCATTTATTCAAAGATGAAAAGGAAACAAGGCTGCCTGTCAGAACTTTGGTTTGGCAACATTGAACAACTTCTTTTCTGAATCACATAATGATATTTTGAACAGTCAGTACGTATTTACATAATTTCTATATTGGTCATGGTGTGCTAATTATTGGACCCTTACATTTGATCTCTGTTACTAACATTTCTCTTGTCTTTCTTAATTGTAACCGTGAACATTAGGTGTTGGTTTGCAGTATTTGCTGATTTTTGTGGTTAAACACCCTAACCATGGTCACTTTCAGGCTAGCAGTTTGATACTGCTCAATAGGATGTACAAGGATGCGTAGAGTCATATCTTTATAGAACAGTTCACCATCTGGAGGAAATGCATGTGACTTGAAAAACATAGGGATCATGAAGTGTGGTAAGATAATTAGAAAATAGTGATGGCTGTTGAGGATTCACTGCCTTTTAAAATGCAATTAGTCTTTTCCAAACTTTACATAATTTGATTTTAACAACAGTGTTTAATCTCTGGTTTATATAATTCCTAAAATGTTAAATTCTCTCTGATAAGTGTTATGGTGCCAAGTCTAGCAAATTGTTCACAGAGACCTTACACCTGGGACCAAGGCTTGTGCCAGCATGTGCTGGGCACTGCACATGTTCAAAAGCAAGAATGTCTACTCTTTCCCAAATATGATTAATCTTCCTCAGCCACACAAGTTAGAAACAGAGAAGTCATTTAACACTCAATATTCCTTGATTTTAAAACTCACCCATCAACCTCCAATTTCTATTTCTGTTACTTCTTAAATAACTTTTGGATTTGTCCTTACTATGTTCAAAAGTCAGGAGCTTTGCCTTGGTGCATGCCCCTCCTCCTCAGGATTCTAAACCCTCACTGCATACAAAGATGACATTTTCCCCAGGTAGTGCTCTGTGTTCAGGCAGCTGTCTGCTGAGGTCATTCTTCCTACATTTTTTTTTTCATCAGAGGATCTTGCATTTGTCTCTCAATGTTTTGCTCAGATTTTACCTGACTTCCTGAAGAGGGGTGACCTATTCCTTCCTCTCGATCCCTGTCATCACTTGTTCAGATTTTGCCCGAGTTAAATATCATCTATGCTCAAAGTATGGCATTTACAGAATATTCAAGGTATAGTCTCCTTCCCAGTGTCCAGCTGGCAGGGGCATGGCTTTTTAATTACTGATCTCAGCGACTTGCTAGCTCTCAGCAAAGTATAGAACCTCTTTATGGTTTAGTTTCTTCATCTATAAAATGGAAGGAATGACTCTTGTCTTTTAGAGTTGCTGGAAATATTAAACTAGATATTGTTGCTAACACAGTAACTCCATATGTAATATCAATAGCTAATCTGTTGATAACTGCATTGGATTGAGAGGTTTTATGGGATTACTAAAACACACCACTATCCTGTGTCTGTGACGGTGTTTCCAGAGACAGTTAGTACCTGGGGTTTCTGATCTCATGAAGGTGGTAATTCCTTAGTGGATTCATAAAATGATAACATTATTGAGTGGGAAGTTGGGTCTGGATTCAAGAAGTGGGTCACTAAGGCATGTCTTTGGGGACTGTGCTGGCCCCGATCTCTTCGTGCATCCCCTTTTTTCTTCTTTCCGGCCACCATGATGTGAATTGTTCTATCTCACTCTGAACCTGCCTCCATGATAGAGTGACACCTCTAGAACTTGAAGCAAAATACATCCTACTAGTTTTATGTTGTTCTGTCTGTTATTTTGGTCACAGCTACATAAAAATAATGAATACAACAATACATGAGATCTCTCTTCTCCACCTCCAGTTTATCTAGGCTATATATTATCTTGTTCTATGTGCTGGGGTCCTGTAAGATGGATTGGGGGTGATGATATATTGTCCATTTTCCATGCTGTTGTCAGTCCCTGTTACATAGTGCTTATTCACTGGCTGTTTTTAGGCAAAATAAAGAAGGCATATTTCTGTTGGGACCAGGTTTAATGTGGACAGTCTAGAATTTAGGAGCAAAGTGGGTCTGAGTAACAAACATGACAGATAGTAGATTTTGCTATGGGCAACATCAGAAGGAATCTGAGGCACAACAATTGTTTTAAATGAACTTACTGTATAAATTGGGAAACACAATCTCTCTACATCAAGCATTGAGAAAAAACATGGAAATACTTGACATGGATGCCAAGATGAAAATTTATGCCCTCCCATGCAAAATAGCCCAGTAGAATTTAAGATACATGACCTTTCTCTAGTGAGCAAGCATATCCAGGGATTAGTGGAAGGGTGATATCTTGGGCTTTGAATGTTCAATTAAGAAAATGAATGAAACTTTAGCTATTACTAATGGCTCTCATTCAGTGACATGGTACAATGAAAACTCTTAAATAAATTAACACAGCTAGGTTCAGCATAAATGTCTGAAAGAATTAGCCATTTGGAAGGCCTCTTTCTTTAAAAACAAAACAAAATGAGGATCACTAAGATTTACAGTCCAAATCACATTGTTGTAAAAAATTGTGCATCTTAACAATAAAACACATATTATGACTAATTGCTGTACCTATAGATCGGTGCATCCTCAACCCTCATCAGGGAAGCTTCTTCTTACAGTGTATGATTAACATTGAACCTCATGGTGGACAACACGCAGGAATGGGATGTCTTTATCACATGCCTCCTCTCAAGTCTCAGGGGTATATATGATAATATATGAGGGAGCACAAAGATTTTAAGAGCTAGACGTAGCAAAAAATTTTAAGGAAGCAGCATTTTACAGACACAACAGAGCTGATACACTAATTAACTCATAGACTGTGACAGCATGCATAATGCTTGTACAAGTTCAAGTCAGAAAAAAATCCCTGTATGAAGGAGGGGAAGTGGGTACAAAGTCCCACCAATAGCCAACGAGTTATTAGCACTTCATAATTTCTGGGGTAAAATCAGTTTTCTTCAGTGGAGTGATACTGCTGTCAATCACTTTCCAGCATGGGTCCCGTGCTCAGGTGTAGCTATCCAAAACAAAATAAGCGCTATGTTTTCCAATGTTTTTCTTTTAAAGTTTTAAGTGTTGTTACTATTTTTAAAAGAGAGAAAGAGCATGAAGTTTGAGAAGATAGAGGAAAGAAAGAGTTGGGGAACAGGAAATAATATGATAAAATACATTGTATGAAATTCTCAAAGAATATATTTAAAAAGGAGAAAAGATAAATAAAATTTCTATTTTCACGTCCTAGTTCTAGCACCCCAGCTATAAAGTATTAGGATATATTGTCCTTAAAAAGTAAGGTAAGTGGTTATACACACACAACACAGACTGAAGGGTCACAGCATGTGGACATGACAGGAGGGAAGCCACATGTAAACCAAGGAGACAGGCCTCAGAATGGCCCATCCAGCTGACATCTTAACCATCCACTTCTCTTTCTATAAGGGTAAAGGAGTAAATTGCTATGTTTTTAAATACCAGTGTACAATATTTGTTATGACAACCAAGGAAAAGAAATGGAATGACACAGGCTGACAAGAGTGAAATGAACCCCAGGTCTGTGCAAAGGAATTATGAGGAGAGCCCATGTGAGGCTAGGATTTGGGGTCGGCAATGAACATTAAAGCTTTGTAAGGCAAAATCAAGTGATAGCCCATAGAACCTTTAGTCTCTTCCAGTAACTTCAGTTGATTTCCTGTTCATTTCCACCTTCTCACACGATTCCCTGTTTTGGACCATTTTGGAGAACTATCAAGCTTTTTCCATGGTCCAGTCACACCTCCCTATGTGTAACCGGTCCTGTTTGATAACAGAGAAGGTCATACTGAGTGATGGACTGGACAACTGAGTAAGGACAGGTTATAAAGACATTGTAATTTCTGCCAAGAAGTTTGAAACATAAAAGGATATTAAAAAAACTGTGGTATGATTATGATGAAAGTTTGGCATGCATTCTCTCTCTCATCTCTTTCTCTGCTGTACATAGTTAATAAAATATATAAAAAAACTAGAAGGAATTAGATCATCTTTTAGTGTGACAATGGAAGAGTGTTTTCTTATCCTTGAATGGCCAACAGATGGGCAGTATATTAGTTTTATGGTGTGCTAAGTGCACAAAAACTATTTAGCGACTTCAAACAACACAAATCTATTATCTGTTGGCCAGAAGTATCATATAGGTCTTACTAAGGTAAAATTAAAGTACAGACAAGCCTGTGTTCCTTTATGGGGGATCACTTTTGTTCATTACAAGAATTCAGCTTTCCATGGCTTTAAGATGGGGGCATTCAATTTCCTTCTAGCTATCAGCTCGAAATCACCCGCAGCTCTCAGAGGCCTCACTCCTGTTTTTGCACACTGGTTTCTACAGCTCAGAAAGCAAATGGGCATCCATTCCTCAGCATGTCACCATGACTCAGCCTCAGAAACTTGTTCTATTTTAAGTATTGGCATGATTGTGCTGGGATCACTTGGACAATCAAAGATTCTCATCACAGGCTCCTAGTCTTGATCACATCTGCAAAACCTTCTTTGCCAAAATCTAATTGAATATATTCATGGATTCTGGAGAATAAGACACAAAATTAGTTAGTGGATCATTGTTCTGTCCATACTGGTCAGTGGACTCCTTCGTCCTTGTTGGTGCTCATCTGAACACTGGCTTGGTGTTGGATAATACGCCATTATTGCTTTGTGACCTTAAAACTTGCCTTAGAATATGGAAATGTGTTCTCTCAGATGTATACATTGAATCTCCATATTTCTGTAGCTTTCTTGATTGCTCATATGGTAAGATGGAGAAGTACTTCTCTACATCACTCATGTGTCCTTATCCCAGTCTTTACATTCTCTTGTCCAATTGCACTGCTGAGGATTGTATCAGAAACATCTTCTGTGTTGAGCACAGAATTGTCCTCTTTATCATCTAGTAACTTGTAGGAACTGATGTCAGTCTTGGGGCCAAGTTCTGTGTCTATTTTTCTAGAAGAGAACTCTCCAAGTTCAGAATGTCACAGCCAGCAAGGGGTGAATTCTTAAGAGAGGGAACTGCTTTTATATGGTACAGCCTGTTCAAATCTTTACACTCATGAGATAAAGAAGAGCCAGGGACTGGGGATTCTAGATCTCCAGATGTTAACTGGCTGTCTTGGGGGACTCATTAAAGGCAGAATAGTGTTCTTCTGAAAGCTGAAGCTTTACATAAAGTTGTAAAGCCCACGAGGCCGAACTCCCTTATGCTCATGTGAAATAATTATAAAATGAGGATAATCATTGAATTTCTTTTGTTAACACTATCCCTCCAGACCAGCATACATGTCCACAGCAACAATATCCCGTCACATTTTTGTGTGTGCATGGAAAAATCTCTGTGTGTAGGTGAGGAGATGTAGTGAGAGTTTTTCTGCCAGGGTGTCTCTCCCTCCTTTCAGCTTCAGGAGGGCATTGGCCTTCTGAAAATATTCCACAAACATCCAATCTCTACCAAGGCAAGGTTTCACTAAGAACGAAGGCTGAGAGCTCCCATTGTCAGTCAGGGAGGCTTCTGTCGTCTGACTTCTTACCATGATCACTACCACTGATGCTAGCTATGATTTGCCCAAACCAGGTCCCAGTCCCTCAGCGAGGAGCATGTGCTTTATGCATGTAGGCTGGAGGAAGACAGCTGTTGGAAAGGAAACACATGAGTGAGTGTGAATGACTGTGATTGGGTTCTTTTCCATCTGCCACACTTCTAAGTGAGCACATAAATTTAGGTAGCTGTAGGGAGGAGAGAAGAAGAGGGCCACTTCTCCCTGATTACTCTGGTCTGAGGAGGAGCATGCCACACTCCTCAGTCCCTCTGCTCCGAGGTTCTTCTGTCCCCAGTGGCATGTCCTTGGACTGAATGAAAAGAACTTTATTAGCTTCCCATTCACACCCGATGGGCACAATCACTCTTGTAGGTTTTAATTAAAATGTTTAATTAAGCACAGTTCTAGCAGCAGAAAGTTAGCTCCCCTTGCTGGACAAGTCCCCAGGCTTGGAGTCAAGGAGAGAAAAAGAGGAAAGGAAGTGCACTTACCCGGTTCGTGGGTTGACCTCAGCTATAGAACATGCCACAATGAGTGGGCAGAGATGCTCCATTTTCCTCCCACTTGCAAGGGACACTAGATGAAATTAGGGAAAAAGACTTGGAGCTCCAGTAGTCTCCTATGGTTACTATAACAATTCCTTTCCCACCCAGAATCTTGGATCTCTAGGCTTCTTACAGGTCTCCAGGGAGGCCTGTGACATTTTGTCAGTTCAGTGAAACTCTCTGTGCTCTCAAATTCTCTGCCTGTCATCATTGCCTTCCCCAGATCCCAACACATTCAAAACTTGACCATCCTAAGTATTTGTTCTCAGACCTCCAGTCTCTATCTACATTCCCCTAACCTACCAGCTGTGTCCCCTAAGCTACCAGCTGTGTCCCCTAACCTACCTGCTGTGTCCCCTAACCTATGTAATAATGATTCCAAGTCACATTCCAACTCAGTAAAAGTGGTGGTCTCCAAGGACAACCTGCAGACTACTAAAGACAAAGGGAAGTAAAATATATAGCCCTTCATGCTCCTCAAATCAAGTCAAATTACAACTTTAGAACATGTTGTTCTGAGTATCACAATGGACCAGTAACAGGCTCTACCCTCCCAGGCAGAGCTCCCCAGCCATTCCTTACTTCCAACATTCTACTCAGCCCTTTTCTTCTTAAACCAAGGCTGAATTGTCCAGGAAAGACAAATAATAAACTAGTCTCAAATGGGATATGAAGAGAGGGTGTGAGTCCCTCTTGGCTTGAGGTAACCAGAAGCTTTGTTATTTGTGGAAAATACACCACAAGAAGGCATATATTGTAAGTTCCATTGTGAAAGGGAATAATGTAACCATGTTGAAGGTGAGGCATTTCTTTCTAGATATCTTGAGCTCTGTGGCTGATTGTATTGCCAAGAGCAATGTGGCCTCTGACCTAGTATGTTTTCTAATTGGTTTGGACATTGGAGAACTGTAGTGGATGTTTGGAAGAAGGAAACATGTTTGGCTATTTCCTTTTCTATCTCTCCTTCTTGGGTAATTATGGGACTGTGGCATTCTTCAACAAGAGACCTCATGTCTCCTTCTGCTGACTGGGCCTTTTTAAAAGCTCTTCATAGGTCACTATTCAAGCAACAATCCCTCCTTTGGGTCCTTGAATGGTAACAGTATTCAGGATCTCAGTTCTAGGAACACACCCATTATTCCCATGGACTTCCTCATACCCACCCCTGGGGGCTGCTGTCTTTGTTGCTTCTTCACACCAGCCAACTGGAATGCACTGCATATTTCCAGGCAGGATTCACATTGTTCTGTACTGAATGAGTAGATAAATCTGGGGAGGTGATAGATATGCTGCTGCTCTGATGACATTCAAGATGAGAGGCATCATGTTCACTGATCCTCTCTGTGTGAGGAAGGGACACTGTCCTTTCCTTTTGCCGTACATTGATGGATGTACTTGAAGATAACAAGAAAGGGCTACAGTTGAGTGGAAGAGCACGTTCCTATTAGTTTCTATCATAGAAGTACAGGAAAACCAAGGATTTGATAAACTTTGAGTATTTCTCTGGGCTCTACTTGCTGAACCTGGCCTTTAATGCAATAATGTAATATCTGCCCACTACCTCTTATGTTTATCATGATAATAACACAGAATGATGTATGTGAACACACTATTAAGTTGCTCTTCACAAAACCAACAAAAAATGTTACTAAGACTGAGGAGTAATATGGCCCAGATACAGGAACTGGGTGATAAAAGGAGAGAAGTTTATCCCAACAGCAAGGGCCAGTTAGCTGGTTAGTTGCATCCCACCCCGAGGGCTTCTTTCCTACCACTTCTGGCTGCCTCTGGTCTCCTTTGATCTGGCTTCCTTCTCTTAGAAGATTCATTCTAGGATTGTGATGATTGCCAATGCCGCTTTCAAAGACAAGTGCAGAAAAGAATTTCTGGGGTTCTGCTAATCAACCACTCCTTTAGAATAATGGTGGGGTTAAAGTGTGCTTGTGAGCCTTGTTTCAAAAATTCAAATCTGGACTAAAGATCATATATGCTTTTAAAATGCTAAATCACATTAAACCCCATTTTGAGCCTATACTCCCACGAGCTCTCTATTGTGTCGCCCCCCTCCATCCACAACTGTTATCCATGCCTAAGTCTAGAGACACTGTATCTTCATTCAAGCTTTGGAGTTTAATGTATTTGTTTCAGTTCCAGAATTCTTACTTTGCCTCATCTACTACTTCCATGACATCCATTTAATTCCTCGGGGTACTGTGAGAGACTTCACCCAGCTGTAGATCTAACCAAAGGAGGTTCAAGAGTAAGAATACCAGAGAGAAAAAAAAAATGAACACTGTTGAGTAACTATTGTGGGCCATGTCTGGCTTTGAAAGCATATTCATTGTTAGCGTAGGTCAAGGGATGAATAGTCCTGTTATTCCTAAAGTTAAGTTGGAGCCTCTTCTGAATTACTTCTTTTCTGTACGAAGCATTTCCTGGCAGCAGGCAAAGTCGATTCAGAACATACAGCAAATAGCCAAGTGATGTTTTCTGCTTTAGGGCTTTATTTAAAATATATTTCTTCTTTAGAGCCCATTTGGAGACTTGCTACTGCATGCTTTGTCTCCCAGCAACATCAAAAGAGCCAATGGGAATGAGATTTTTTTCCCTTAACATATGTATGTTTTCACTCAAGGGGAGAGGGAAAAGCCCACCCCCAACTTCTAAACTGGTTCCCAAAATAGAGCCAGACAGCAAGGGAAGTGAACGCACGCCTCACAACCTTGCAACCCTTCTCAAGGGAGCAATTACAACATAGAGAAAAAGACATCTTGAATGCATGGTTCCTTGAAGCAGCTAAGTGTGGAGGTATCTCCTGCCCTGCCTCTCTCCAGTAATAGACTCATCACAAGCAAAGCAAGTCGCTGGGAGCTTCAGGAGTGGTGGGGGTGGGCCTATTAGATGAGTTCTGGGTAAGCATCTGGGTAAACATGAATACATGGACCTCAGACAGGAACCTCAAGGCCCTGCAATATCTTCTTGTTCATATGCTGTCCTAGTATAACACTTTGAGACAGCTCTCAAGGACAGTGTGTAAGCCCTCTTCACCCCAGATCATCCCAGGTTCCTAAGCTTCACAGCTTTCACTTTCATCCCCAAGCCTTGGTGTGATCTAACCTCTCACTCAGCCCTATTCTTCATTGCTTCTTCACGTTCAGCACATCTCTCCTATCCACAGGTAGATGGTCCATCCACATAGTCTCAGAGCACAGGGCATTTCTCTCAGTTATGGGACTCACATGTTATAATGTTTTCTGTCTCTCTGACTAGAGTGTCAAGTCCCCAAGGCAAGAGATCTTCTTGGATTTTTTAGATTTATTCATCTTATTTTATGTGTGTTTTGCTTGCATGTATATATGTGTACCACACATGTGCCTGGTGTTTGAGGGGGTTAAAAGAAGGCACTGAATCTTTTAGAACTAGAATTCCAAATGGTTGTGAACCACCATATGCATGCTAGGAATTGAGCCCAGGTCCTCTACAAAAGCAACAAGTATTCTTAATCAATGAGCCTTCTCTCCAGCCCCAAGGCAATAGTTCTTATTCAGTGTCTATGGGCCATAGAGTTCTTGGCACTGTACCTAGTATCCACTGTTGCTTAATTGCTGACTAAGCCATTAACTTAAGAAACTATCATCCTTGATTTGAATTGGCTCAGGTCTCTTACTATTTATAGGACCCAGGGTGACTGCCTCTATCTGATTGTGAACTACATGTTGTGGCCAGTAGTGTCTTTGACACCTGGCAGAAAAGTTGTGACCAGCAAGATAATGCAGGCTAACTCAGGTGGTTAAGTCATTTGCTTCCCAGTATGATGACCTGAGTTCAATCCACAGAACCCTCATGGTAGGAAGGAGAGAACTGATCCCTTCTGACCTCCATACTTGCACTGTGGTACACACACACACACACACACACACACACACAATTAAAAAAAACAGATATGTACATAAGAATAAGACTTCAAGTATGTATCTTATAACCAGAGCTCAGCAATTAGTATGTGGCTTAGACTGGTATTAGGAAATTATGTTGTTCAAATCTCCCATGCAGAGGCAAAGTGCTTTTAGTTTCTGTTCATGGAACAAGTATTCTCTACGGCAATACTTGCCTTTCCACACCTCACTCCAAAGAGTTTCCTACACCATCTCCTAATCACACCCTTATTTCCTCTGTTGAGTTTTCTGAACTTACCACTTATCCTGGAAAGAGCCCTGGCACAAGCAAGCAGAGTACTGCTTTATGACCCAAGAACCCAGGCTCCAACAGTGTGTTCTCTGTTGCTGTGAGTGTTTCTGTCCCCCTGGTTTCACCATCTGTGAAGCAGATACTGTGATGTTCCCTGCTCTGGAGGGTCACTGCCTCCTTCTGTTGACAATCCACAGTTGTTTCTTTTGATCTGCCTTGCTATTTGCTTCTCTGTCCAAGGTGTGCCAGGAACTACACGAAACCTATAGCTAAGTAGGTGGGGAAAAATGAAACCTCAGCAAAGGACAGGCAGTGGTTGGCAGAGATATAGACAAGGTTATTCAGTGGCTGAGAGGTGACTGCAGTAAAGTTTCCAGTCCTCAGAGGCCATGATTACATTCTAGGACTGCAAACCGCCAGGCACACAGCAGGTGTTCAGCTTCTAGCAAAACAGCCTAGATTCCCTGAGCTGAGGATGTGGGAGAAGCTCAGAGCTGTGTTTAGCTAGTGAAATGATGATTCAGAATTAGAACCTGGATTTCAGTTCCTTGAGGCCGAGATTCAGCCGGTCTGGGGAAAGATGAAAACATATATATTTAAAAAGTACCCTAAGCAATTTTGACTGAATTTCCTGGCTTGGTTCCCTTTCTCCCCTTTCTCCAAAGTAGGTCTTCAACCTGTGAAATCCTGTCTCATGGGGAGTGATTAGAACCTTGAGTAAGAGACAAGAAATGGAAAGTGATAGACAATCAGAAATAAGGGTGGGCACAGATAGCTGTGGCCATTGGTGTCAGAGAACCACTGTCTTTTTTTCAGGGAGCTAAACAGCTGTGAGTCCCTGAGCACTATGGGGAAGGAGTGACCCTGATCCCACCTCTGTCCCTGCATGGAGGGCTGGAAAGCTGCTGCTTTCTGTCACCTACACCATTGCATTCTGGGACCTACTCCCATAATGATGTTCTCTGAAGCACAAAATATGCATCTAATGGAATGTCATTTTTCAAGGTGGAAACTCACATGTAAGCACAAACATTCACTTTATTGCTTTATATCATGAACTACAATAGATTCTGAAGATTGATGAGGCTAGTTAACCCTCACATCCTAACTCTAGAGATTAAAATTGGGCATTAATTCAAGCATTGTCATCTGATACTACCTCTAGGTGTTGGTTTCTTGGGTAGTAATAGAATACCCTAAAAATTATTCTGGGGCTTTTTCTTGGTGCAAGACCCATCATTCTAAAATATGCTATATTATCTTGAAGTAGACTTTGCTGGTAGGCTTCAGCTCATGCCGGAGGGTAGAAATGTGTTTCTAAGAAGCTTGATGAAGGAGGGTGAGAACAGTCAGAAGATGAAGTGTGCACCTTTTCCCATGCTGAGTTTTGGAAATTGTGGCTGGAAAATGACATTCCAGGTTCTCTTCCATCAGGTGATCACTGATGTATTTATTTCTCTGATTAATGAACTCTGCAAATTAACCTCCATACCGCTCTGTAATTGCGATTAAGGTTTCAAAAAATCACTTAAGCGTATGTTTCCGCTACTTCAGTCCCTATTCCAGCCGGATGGCCGGCTCCCTGTTCTGATTTCCCAAAGATAATGCCAGTCTTCTGACCTCTGAATTTACAATTAATTACTGTATTCAGCACCTAAATTACCCCCATTCTCGGTGTGCCTGGCTTTATCTCTCTGCACACACAAGCCTGGCTTTTAATTAAAGGCCCTCCAAATTAAATGAAAACAAATTCAATTATTACATCTCATTGGAAGAGCTCACAGCATATCCTGACAGCATTTATCCAATGGGCAACCCAGGGAGAGCTCGGCTCCCACAACTTAAATTAATGTGCCCAGTAAATGATTTTTTCTTATCGTTGCCTGAACAGGTTTTCTGCCACTGGGTCAGCTCTAGCTGTGGTCTTTGCTGTCTCAGTGGGGAAAAAAATAAAACATATGTTCTAATACAATCCCACTTTCCTTTATCTGTTCTGATCGCTCCTTAGTTCTTATTCACTGTTTCTGCATGGAAGGAGAAGGCCTTCCATTCTGCTCCCTCTGTGTCGAGGAGATAACTACCCTCTAGTCTCTATGGGTCTATAGGTGCAGCTTAGACATGTACCCCTTAAATTTAGATCCTTATCCAGGACACTTAAGGATATCCAGGGGACCATGAGTATGTTCTTGGCTCCCTAAGCAGCCCGAAGTGTAGAAATGTGTGCACTGAACTGCAATTATTGTTACGATAGATCATAACAATAATCATAATAATAATGTGTTTATTGAGAACTGTAATGTGCCAGGCATTGCAAACAGCACACAATTAGACACTGTCTCTCCCCAGTGGACCTATTATATTTGTAGAAGCAAAGTAAGACCTAAACAAAGGGAGTGACAGAAATGAACTTCAGCGAGAGAGAATAGAAAAAGGGAGGAATAACTTCTCTGGACCCTGGCTACCAGAGTCCTATATCTGTCTCTCTTTTGTCTGGACCACACTGCCCAGTCTTCACTTTGCTTGCTTTTTTCCTTTGTTGTCAAATTCTTTAAGGGTCAAGTAAGAGGGTTTGGAAGAGGAGGAACATCTGGTTGAGAGGCAAGAAACCAGACCTGCTATTGTTGTAGATGTTGGCGTCCGCTGAAGTTCTGGGATAAGGGTACAAGACAGATCCTGTTGTCTCTTTGCCTGGTTTCAGGCAAGGCTGTGGAAGCTCTCACTCCATAGGCACTGAGCCAGACTGCAGGGAAACATCCAGGTGATTGAACAGGCTAGAAATAGAGCTGTGTGAATCTGTGTGAAGGCCAGCAATTTTCAGGTCTTCTGTGTCTCATATCCTATGGTGAAGAAAAGGGATATCCAAATGTAGATTGTGACAGAAAGAAACCATGTACATAGGTGACAGTGGGGCAAAACTGGGGAGAGAAGCATGGACAGTGGAAGAAGAAGCTGGGACCCTAAGCCTGTGGCATACAGACACTGTCTGCCTGGTATGTCATTTGCCCCCAATCTCAAGCCACACTCTCAGAGGATACAGGTGTGCCATCAGAACTCTGCTGAACTCTGACACTCCATGAAAAGAGACACCATATCCCTATGCCTAGCAATCATGAGCTTCCCTAGTGTCTCCTGGGGGTGTCAACGAGCTGGGAAAATCATGTATTTGAAGGACAAGAGTCACCCTGTCATATTTTTGTATTTTTCTCAAACAATTGGTTGAGCAAACACCCTAATAGCTGCATTTTTGGGTGCCCTGCCCTGTGCACAAGAAGCCCAGCAAAAGCCTGTTAGGGATGAATTTTTTTTAAAAAATGGAATGACCTCTCAAGACATTTGTACTCTGAATGATATATGGGAATACACAGACATAAAGAAATTGCAAGCCAGGCATTGGTGGTGCACGCCTTTAATCCCAGCCTGGTCTCCAGAGCGAATGCCAGGATAGGCTCCAAAGCTACACAGAGAAACCCTGTCTCGAAAAACATAAATTAATTAATTAATTAATTAAATAAGAAATTGTAAAATATCAAGTTCCATTTTTCCTATGAACACAGGTTCTCTATGTGTTTAGGACTCATCACAACACATTAAGTAGTTATTATTTATGTTTATTTTATTCTACACAAGACCAGGCCTTGTCCAACTAGACCTATAGCTTTGTTTGTACTTCAGAGAAATTGTAACCCCTGCCACCACCATCAGTATTGTTGTTGGCATTCAGTACTGCTCACATACATACTGACTGAGACAACAACCTCAGTTCACATGTCCTTTGTCAGGACTGAGACAACAACCTCAGTCCACATGTCCTTTGCCAGAGCAGTGTCAGCTTCCTCTGGATTCTTCCTTACCCTATGTGTTTCTCTTCTTGGTATTGCTTAACCAGCCTAGTCTCATGTATGACCTATAAGGGGCAGTGTAGCTTAGTGGTAAAGAGGTATTGGGATTGGAGTGATGGCTCGGTGGTTAAGAACACAAAAACATACTTCTCCTGGAGAGAGTTTGAGTTTGTCTCCCAGCACCCATTTCAGTTGTCTAATGCATGTAAACCCAGCTGGCATTCTTCTTTTTACCAGTGGGAACCTGCACTCACCGGCTCACACACATGAAAATAGTAAGAATAAATATTAAAAAAATAAATGTAGACAGCTATCTGGCCTTGGGAAGTCACTTCATCTCTTGTTTGTAGGGTGGGCATGAAGACACTGGTACTTGATGTAGTCTGGTAAGGATTACACGAGTAGTTAACAGTGTGAGTTGAAGTAATGCTTGGTATGCAGTGTTATGAATGTGGTAGCTTTTATTTTCCCAATCTGGAAGGGTACTATTATAGATTCACCTGTGCCCTCTGAAAAGATCACATCTAACTGCTCAAAGCAGCAAACATGGTCATAATTGGCAGTAATATCTTTGAGAAGGTAATCAGGCTTACATGGAGGCAAACTAGAGGAGTGCGGACCCATGTGTTGGTGCCAGGGTTTTAAAGGAAGATGTATTAAGACTCACATTAAGGAAGATGTGAAGACACAGATGAACAAACAGCAAGAGATAATTTCATGTGAAGACAGATGGAGATTGGAGTGATGTGCCTGTAGGAAGGTACACTAAAAATGTTGTCTGCTTCAGGTACATAAAGCAGATTCCTCTCCAGAGCTTTGAGAAGGAACTGTCACTCTCAATATCTACATTTTAGACTTGCTGCCTCCAGAACTATGGAGAATAAATATCTGTTGTCCATAACTACCTAGTTTATGGTAACTTACAGGCCAAGTAAGTGCTGCCCTGGTTATTCACCAGATATAAAAAGGTAAGAGCGCTTGGGAAGTGGAAAATTTTAGTCAATGAAATTTAGTTAGTGTTCAGTTGGAGACAACCCACCATGAGTTCATTAATGTAAGTGTAGACTTATGGAGTGATTTTCATGGAAGTAGAGGTTATCAGCGCATTTTGTGTATTGACTTTTGCAAAGTAAACAACAAGTGTATTTTTTCTCTCATTCAATTTGGTGATTTTAATCATGGTGTGAGATATAATTGGTGTGATGACAGTGCACATCCAAATAATTTTAAAAATAGTGTACATGAATGGCCAGTTTCCATAAGAGAGTTACTACCTGCAAGGACCTTCTGTCAATTTAGCCACCGCATATACTGATTTTGTCCCATACCTCTAGGAGTTATTTCAATGATATTTGATAACTCCAAGTAAAAAAGTTTTTAAATTAAGCAAATAAGTAAATATACACCAACTCATGTTAGAAGCATATGTACGATTGTACTGATCTTGAATAGAATTTCATTCATAAACATTAATAAAGGGTTCTGTCATATATACCTGGCATTATACTAGGAATAAGAGGCAATGGTGAATGAGACAAAAAATAGTCAATAATTTTAAAACTTTGATTTTTGGTTATCATACAAAGAAATGAGTTTTATTGTGATATTTTCTCATAAATATATCTATGTATGTAATGATATGAATTACACATATAAGTATGTGAATATTAATTATATGAATGTATATAATTATAATTTGGCCTTATTCTCTATTCCTTGGCTCTCGATAACTGGTTCTCTTGCCCCTTCCAAATAGCCCCATGGTCTACTGTCCTTTCCCCTTTTAGACTCCTTCCCTTTCATAGTCACTTTTCTACTTTCATTTATGAAACACACACACACACACACACACACACACACACACACACACACACACACACGTATTTTTGTGCCAGCAGCATGCTATTGTTACTATAGCTATGTAGTAGTGTTTGAGTTCAGGTATAGTGATGCCTCCATTTTATGACTTTTTTATTATATTCCAGTCAATGTCCTCATTACACTGCCTCAGATCTGCTAAGTAACTCAGGACTTGGTACTTCCATTTCCCAGAGGATGAAAGCACCCCTCCTGGGACATAGACATTACTCAGGTCACATGTTAAGTGGCAGAGACCCATTTTTGTACCTGGGTAGTCTGATTCCTGAGCTCTTGAACTGCTGCATATACACACATAAAAATCAGTCACCCACTATCCTAATAGAGCTTTGCATGCAACAGTAGAAAAGGCAAGCAGAGAATCACCATGGTCACAGGAATGCACAGATACAGCACTTCCTGATGAACTCACTATTTCCCCTTGGTGGGAGAAAGAGAGGAGAGAATAGCACCTGTGGTTGATTCATCTTTGCAGCAGCTGCTCTGGTTTGGTCCAGGTGCCTGGCTCCAGGGAGAAGCTTCTGTGTTTGGAGGCTGTGCGGGTGCCTGCCATGCAGATATAGTCGGCTTCACCAAGAATGTTCAGTTGGGCACTACAGGAGAACAGCCTGCGTTGGGATGCACTAGCCTCTGGCTCTGGAAATTTCTCCCTTGGTATCCTCATTGTTTTGTCAGACCCCAGAAATTTAGGCAAGGTCCATATTTTAGAGTAAGTAGGGAAATATCTCCTTGTCTTTTCAAAGACATGAGATCCAAGCTGAGAAGCTGTGAGATTAAGGGAGTACAATCACCTGTCTGCACAGTGCAGCTGCAAGCCTTCTCTCCAGTCGCTGTAAGTTGAGAAAGTCCTCTTGAGCACTTCCAGCATCTTTTTATATCTTCCTGGAGACTATGCACCTGACTTGCTCATGGCCCAATTGATTTCAGAGATCCACAATCAGCACAGAGTCTGTTACAGAACCCATGTGGCTGTGGCTCAGAGAACTCACTGCTGTGAGCATTGTCTCCGGCTTCGCTGAACTTCCCAGATGCAGCCTTTGAAAATTTCCCGCTCAACAGTCTCTCCCACTCCACTGAAGCCTTGAAAGAGAAGTCTGAAACAGGTCTATTTTTAGTGTGGAGTTGGTTGTGAAGAGATCATGAGTGGGAGAATTGGCTTCTAGGAAACTACATATTCTCAAGCTGTCATTGAGTTTTGACCACCCTTACCCCCAGCATCCCCTCTCCACCTTGTCATTTTTTAAAATTGCACTCTACGGTTATTTGGAATAAATTTCCAAATTATCAATCCTATTAAATCTGAGTCTATCGATATCCAACTGGAAACTTGCATAAAATGTGTTAACAATAATAAAGTTAGCATAGCATTTGAAAGTGGATCTGGTATTGGATCCATCTCTACCACTTCTACCTAGTATCCTAGAGAAAAATGCAAATTCTCAATCCTTCTGCTACCCCTTTATAAACGGAGAATAAACATAATATTATCAGCTTATTTTGTAGTCTTTTTGGCACAAAAATATGTGGGAGACTGTTTTTGTAAATTGTAAAATATTGGACAAAGTTTATTCATTTTTACAGAATATATATATGTGGATTTTCTTCCCATTTAAATTATTCATTTCTATATCATTTTGTAACTTGGAGAATGAAGTGTTTGATTATTAATTCCCTGGAACTGTATGTACATTCACATCAGTTATTTCATTTTACTTCCACACCATGCCTGCTTTACCCAAAGAACCGACTGCGAGATTGAATTGTCTGATATTTAAAGTAAGTTGGGTTCTGACTTCTAGGGCTTTCGGTATTAATTTATTTTCTGGTTGTGCTTATATGTAAAGTTCTGGGGGTTGTTATGAAAGCAACATGGATTTATTAGCAACATTTATTCTGGATTCTGAAATTTGTAAACATGAAAGTAGATTGTACTTGAAGGGGAAAGAGTCACAGTGCCCAATGAAGCAAATCATTGTTCCCTGAAGGTGTGGCATTTTTAGAGCATAAGATGAGTATCCTTCCTAAGAATCTACTATCTTAGGTGGCTGTCCTAGTTACATTTCTTGTTGCTGTGATAAAATATCCAACCAAAGCACCTTAGGAGAAAAAGGCAGCTAGTCACATTAGCCAAGAGCAGAGAAAAATGGATGCATGCATGCTTGTGTTTAGCTCTTAAATAGTGTGCTCTGCCTAGAGAGTGGTGCCACCTACAGTGGGAAGGTCTTCCCATCCCATTTCACACAAGACAATCCCTTACAGACAGGCTCACAAACCACTCTAATTTAGGCAGACCCTCATGAAGACTATCTTCTCAGGTGATGCTTGATTCTGTCAAGTTGACAAACCACTTAATTATCACAACTCTATTCCTTGGCAACTTGACACAACCTAGAATCACCCACAAAGGGAATCACAATGAAGAATTTTCTGGAATAGATTAGCTTGTGAGTATGCCTGTGAGAAATTTTTCTTAGGTGGGTCAGTTGAGATTGGACAATCTATGTTGAATGTGTGTGACACCATTTCAGCATCTGGGCTCTGGGATAAGATTGGAGAAAGCCAGCTGAGCACTAGGCCATCTGTCTTTGTTATGGGTTCTATTGCTGCAGTGAAGCATCATGACCAGAAAGCAAGCTGGGAGGAAAGGGTTTATTTGGCTTACACTTAAGCATTGCTGTTCATCACTGAAGGAAGTCATGACAGGAACTCAAACAGGGCAGGATCCAAGAAGCACGAGGAGCTGATGCAGAGGCCATGGAAGGAAGCTGCTTACTGGCTTGCTTCCCATGGCTTGCTCAGTCCACTTTCTTATAAAACCCAGGACCACCACCCAGGAATGGCACCACCCACCATGGGCTGCACCCTCCCTCCTTGATCACTAAATGAGAAAATGCCTTATAGCTGATTCTCAAGGTGACATTTCCACAGGTGAGGCTCCCTCCTCTCTGATGACTCTAGCTTTTGTGTCAAGTTAACACACAAAACCAGCCAGTACTGCATCTATGCATGAATTCATTCCTCTTTGCTAATAAATGTGGATGAAATGTGATTCCTTCTCTCCAGTTCTTGTCAATGTGACCTCCCTGCTATGATGGGCTGGAACCTGGAACCATGAGCGAAAATAAACTCTTTCTCTCAATACATTGTTTTTGTCAGGGTATTTTCTCACAGCCATAAACAAACATACAAAACAAAAGCTAAGATGGTTGGCTTAAACTGAAAGAAGATGTCTGAAACCAGGTGTCTTGAGAGAGGCTGGAGTTGAGTCCAGAGCTTGTGCCATGCCTGGGAACATCACTAAACTGAGAACTGGAGGCCAGGCTAGCTGCACTGCTTATCCTTAAACATGCCACTTCCCTTTCTGATATTGCCCAGCTACTTACTTTTCTATTTAAATTAAAACTTTTATTACAGAAAAATACAAATAACATCAAACTGACCACGTTAATCATGTTTTGATGTACAGTTCAGTGGCATTAAGTACATTCTCATTATTATGCAACCATCACAGCATCCATCTCCAGAGCTATATGGGTTGTTTTTAGAGAGAAATGAAATCATTTCTGTGAAGGCTCTTAGAAGAGCATAATTCACCATAGGAATGCAAAATATTGTCATGCCTCTTATTGCCCAATAACTTAGCGGAAGGGGCAGAGGTCCACTTCAAAGGGTTGCTTTATTCGTAAGTGATTGGAGAAGGCCAAATAAACAATCTCTTTTGAAAGATTCAAATGAGTGGAGATGCCCTGGGGATTACCTGTAGCAATTGAAGCCATGCCCACCTTGCACTTTCAACAAATTTGCATCAATCACTTCCTCATTTGAGCCTAGAGTTAGAAGATATCATTTCCCCCCTGCTGCACATTTAAAATGAATGGGTCAAGAAAGCTGAAAAAGTCAGGAGAGGGAGAGAGCCCATGAGGCCTAATGAATCAGTCTAAAAATAGTTGAGAGACAGAACTCTCCAAAGTGTGGTTTTGAAGTTCTCACAGATGCTGGGTGGCCTTCTGACTTTATCCCAACCAGCTCTTCTATCCTGAGTTCTCAACAAGGCTTGTCTACCTTGTGGAGTACAATGCAGCATGGCCCTGCACATTCATTAGTACATAAATACAGGAAATAATGTTATACACTGCTTGAAGTTCGGAAACTGGATTAAAGAGAAAACAATGTGGACAAATCAGATAACTTGAATCTGTGTCTGGGTATGCTCTGAGTGTTTTATTTTCACCAGTTTCTGTGGAATTAAACTTGGACTGAATAGTCATTTGTGTCTGGTACCCAATTCTTTACTTATCTAGAGAATGAGAGTAAAAAGATGGGGTGTATAATTGTGCTGGTCAGTACTAGGGATAATAGCTCAGAAGGAAAGCTTTTGTTGAGTTTATATAAGGCATAGGTGCAATCCCCAGAACTTAACAACAATAAGAACAAAAATAAAAATGAAACTATTCACAGGACTCATTCCATTCTGGCTGAGTGCACACACCATGTGCCATGGTAATGAGATTGGTTTACAAATGCAGCATGAGAGAGAAGCAGGAAAATTTAATGGTGATGACAAGGGACGACTAGACTACCAACATTAATTAAGAGCTTACCGTGTATGTGCACAGCCTTTTATGAAACATGCCAACTAACTTCTTACTTGTCAAGTTCACTAATGACTAAAATGGTTAGGCAAATTGTCCTAGGTCATATGGCTAAAGAAGGTGAAAGCTGTGTTCACAGTCAGTCCCATTTTTCTCCTAAGCCCAATGACCATGCTCTATCCTCAGTAGAAATAGCAAATTTGACCCACTTCCTCCTAAAAAAATCTCCCAGAATGAAGCAAAAAATATTTTCCTGTTTGTTATCTTCTCCTTCACATTATAGTTTCTTCCCTAGTTTTTCCTACCTTGAAGAGGAGTATACAAAAATCATATTTGAATTTATTACAGATGTCAAAAAATTTAAAACATTGTAAGCAATGAAACATCAATGCTCCAGTTGAAGAAGAGGCTCATCCCACCCAAATAGAGTTTCTAATGGACCCTGTTCTCCAGAATTCATATTTGCCTCTGAACTCAGCAGGTGTGGCTTTATTTGCTGCCTTGTTGAGGTTGTTCTTTGCCAGTGATACCACCTTTTGCATGAAGAAGTCTTGCAGAATAGATGAACTATCTCCACATGGGGCAGTAGTCTGGTAGAAATATAGGTTTGGTAAATCCACTTGGAAGGGAATGAGAAAGAAGTGCCTGACATTTGTATTGCATGTTATTGGAATTAGGTTGAGAAAGCCTGGTTGAAAAGTATTAGACGAGGATCCGAAGATGTACTCACAGCCTGAAAGGCTCTGTGTTTCTTACAATTGGGTAACAAAACAATTTAGAGCCTCAAAAACTTATGAAAATTGTGGTGTGTGTGTGTGTGTGTGTGTGTGTGTGTGTGTGTGTGTGTGTGTGTGTGTGTGTGTAAAATGTGTATGTGTATGCACATGCACATATGTATGAAATTGTTTTGTGTGACTATAACAAGGGATCTGGTTTCTCAAGGGGGCACATTGTACCACAGAGCTCAGCCACAAGAGAGAGCCCATCTAAGGTAAACATGGGAGCCTAAGCTTGAAAATGTCAGCAGAGAGGTTCTCACTTGCCATGAAGGATGTCTGAGTTTTGTGCTGGCTCTTGTCATTTGTTAGGAGTCTGTCATTTTTAGGCTCAGGTCCCTGTCAGCAAGCCTCCCCCATTTGTTTCACTGGAGCTTGCTCTTGACAACAGAAGCAGTAGGTGACAGCACGGGGTTGGAAAAACTCAAATCTATCATCGCTGTTAGAAAATATTTCAGAGAACATGCCATACTAATGATGGGTAGAAGGCATCCTCTTCTTGAAGAAATGCCCTCACTGCATCAAGATTTAATGGAATGCCTGTACCTTTACCTGGATCAATATGAGACCTGGCAATTGAACAGCCTCGCTGTATCTTTTGTAAAAATTGCGTTGAAGGTACTTTTCCACTCTGTCACTCAAAGTCCTTTTTATAAATCCTAGTGATTGCAGCTCCACACTATCTCACAGTAAATTTCTGCTTAAGTTTGGTTCCAAGCATAACGCTGCCTTTGCTGGTGAATTTGTATGCTTTCTGTTTCTAGAGAGCAAGTGGCATAAGCCAGTGTCCTTTCCATTTGCCTTAGCTAGCACAAACTCAGAGGCAAATGTATTACCAATGTGTTATCTGTTTAGCTCAGGTACCATGAATGCCCCCTCCTTCTGTTCCCTCCTGATGATGTACTTTGCCTTGTCCTTAAAAGACTTGTTTTACCATGTCGGGCCACTGTCCCTCAATAGGCAGTTTAAGGGGAATATAGATGATTGTTTTTTGTTTGCTTGGTTGTTTTTTGTATATTTACCTGTATACACATCTGTTTGCATTTGTATCTGCTGCAACAAAGCAATCAATCCCTGTCAATGATCAGAGCAGAGCCTTGCACCTTATTGATGCCTGAGAATAAAAATTATAGACAATGACCTCAGTTCTATTACAATCTTTTTTTTTCCTTTTGAGAAACCCTGAACAAATTACCTAATTTATTTGAATTTTATTTTCCTAATGCATTAAAAGAAAAATATCTAACTCCCAGATTGTTCTCTGTAAAATGGTGTAATGCATGTAAAAGAACTATACACTATTGTAACATGTAGTATTACTAATAAGGTAACCAGGTTTCTGAGAGTACCATTTTTTCTGGAGCTTCTGAATACGTTTCTCAATGTCACTAGCAAACTTTCATCCCATAAAGTACATCCTTGAAATGAATCTTAAAACATAATATTTTTCACTTATTCTCTGAGAATTTTATACAATGTATAAAATCATATTCATCCCCTCCCCCAACTGCTTCCAGATCCTCCCCCAACTTCTCTCTACCTACCCATCTTTTCTCTCTGTGTGTCTCTGTCTCTCTGAAGCCTCTGTGGCTTTTTGTAGGATACTCTGAGACCTGAGGACTGAGCAACTGTATAGTGATTGCCTTGGTAAAGGAAAGGCTATCTGCTTCCCATTATTTCCAGTTCAAATGTCCTTAGATGTCTTGAAGAACAACTATCAAGAAAGAAATTGGCCTTCCAGGGAGATCTGGGCATACCAGGCAACCAACCATAGTAATAGGAAACACAAAACTACAGACAGATCTCCTTGTGGGCTTATAGAAGCAGCACCAAGAGGTCATTTTGTAGCCACAAATGTGTCTCCAAGGGTACATATGACTTCATAGGACCATTTATCTTGGCTGCCTGTCCATGCTACTCGGCAGGCAGGGTCACCAAGTGTATGCCAGGTCTTCCCAGAAAGTCATCCATTGCAGAATTGTTGACTTTTGTCACACAGATGACCTTTCTTTCCCCTCCTCTTGCCCTAACTTCTTCTACTGAGTCATGCAGGTGGGTAAATCTCCTCCCCCCCCCACATCCACATGCTGGGGAAATTGGCTGGCTCTGCTAAGTGTGATTGAGCCGTTTGTTTTTAAGCTGCACATAAGCATTGGACGAGATTTATAGCACTTTTCTTCTTGCCGAATCGACCCACTGGGAGCCATTAAAGTTTTATTGCTCTCTGCAGTTGCCTGGCCAGTGTGGAATTGAGGGGGCCTGCAGTTGGAAAAGCTTTTTCTTCCATTGGCTTATTCACCAGAAAATTTTGGGGTGTGGATTCCTTTTGTTTTGGGCAGTGGATTCCTGCTCATTTTGGTTCCAGCCCCATGCCAAAGTGCTCTGAACTCTTGGGTTGACTCCCTTTGTAACTATTCACTAAGACCTTAAACTCCATTGAGGCCCCACCACTCTAATGGAATCTGCTATTGATCAATTGAAGGCCATGGTTCTCACTTTGTGGTCCCCTTATCTTGGTTGGTTGAACCCAAGACTTTTTCCACATCAGTGGTCTCCACCTCACTTTGGAGGCCCACTTTCCTGCAGATTTTCATCTGCCTCTTCAGGTTGGGTCAATGGACAGATGTTCTTGCTATAATCCTAAGACATGAGAAATCTAAATCTGCAAGAAAGATCAGAAATTTTCAGCACAATGTGAATAGAGCTTAGCATGGAAGGTGGAATGAAGAGTAGTGTCTTATAACAGTGTCCAAGTGAAGGATGCCTGGGCTTTGGGAAAACTTGTTGACTATTGAGAGTCAAATTTCAGCAAAAGTTACTCCAGCTTTGTAAGATGCAGCATTTGTTAGTAAGTGATAGTAATAATAACAACAATCACTACCATTAAGGGGCTGTTTCATTCAGGGGCTGCACTAAACACTTAGATGTTTCTGCTTTTCATTCTGAGAATGAATATATTATCATTCATCCTGTTGGCATTGGTGTGTCACATGGTATACTCTTTTGTCCAATCAGCTGTATTAGCAAATGTTCCTTGCAGTGAGTCATTGGTCTGTGTCAAGGGCCCTGGCTTCTGTTACATTTGGCATCCTTCTTGTGGGAAATCAGTCACAGAAGAGCTGAGAAGGTTCACATGGTCAGCTGGTTCCCCATAACATTCTCTCGGTCACTTAAGTAAGAGAACAGAATGTTTGAGAGCTGTGCAGTAAGCTTAGAGTTCTAGGTTTTAATTCTTACTTCTTCCAATCACTAAGTAGATAAACTTAGCCTTCTATGTGCCTCTTTGCCTCATCTGTTACATGAGGCTGATTACAAAACAAAAACTACCTTACCAGTTTCTGGGCCTCTACAGCACGGGCTGGTCAGCCTAGAATATAATAAATCCTCAATAAACTGTAATGTTTACTATCTCCCACTTTAAACTGCTATGGTGATTCACATGTATCCCATGTTGAGCCTCACAGTTTGGGGGCAAAGGTTAGTAGTATATGATAACTTAATTAAGATGGTATGATGAGGAAGAGAGAAAGCATTGCAATCCACTGAAATGACCCCAAATGCATACATAGTAGAGCACATCAACTTCCTCATAATAGTCCCTCTAGAAGCCACTGCTTTCTGATTCCTGTAGACTGAGCACATGGAACATTCTGCACTGAAACCAGGAATCTTATGGAGACTTTCTGGGTTTGATTACAACTTCCTTGAGACACTGATTTTACTTGATCATCTGTCTATTTCCTTATTCCTATACCATAATCACCCAAACTCTGTGGGACCTCTCCTGTATAGTCAATCTTTTGCCTGTCACACCCAAAGGGGAGGGGTTAAAGTGAATATCTGTCCTTTCCTCAAGTGTTTAGTGAATTTACACTTTGCTTGTGTCCTTAGGAGGGCCAAATTAAACAGGAGGAACTTCATGTGAGTGACACTCCCCATGTGTGTCTGTGTGTCAAACAAATTCCTCTCCTTTTATCCTTCATTACAATACAGTAGTTATAGCTGTAACCATGATTGAGGTGATTATAATCATAATTTTATTGGATGTTTGCTGGGGGCTAGCCATGGTATCAGGTAGGTGACAGTTGTACTGTAAGAGAACACCCAGTTCAGAGCTTCCACTAAAACTCCAGACTAGAACCAAGTACAGATGCCCCTCTGTGCTTTGTCCTGTGTATGCCCCTCTCATTCACTGCAGAGTTACCACCTCGAGCTTGCATAGCTGGTTGTTGCCCAGTCCCTTTGCACATGGAATACCCTCTGAGGAAAGGCTCTGAACTACCATGTCCACAGGCAATTTGTGACTCTGCAAAGTTGCTACCTGAGACAGATATGTCCTTCCAGAACTTCTGAATAGTCCCTACTGTGTGTTTTATTCACAATGCTTATGTGAGATGCTAGTGAGACCTGACACCTTCCTTAGCAGCTTGGGCCGTGTGGATAGGGGTTTTTGTCTGTTCTGTTCACCCAATATTTCTGCCTGGGGAAATGGTTTGGATATAGCAAGCTGTGCATAAATATTTCCAGAACAAATACAAACATTTGGGTGAAAGAATTAATCAACTAGCCCAGGGCTTAGTTGGGCAGATTAGCTTCCCAAGCTCAAATGTCTGCTGAGTTTGTTCTGAACCTTCTACAGAACCCCATGGCAGTCAGGGAGTCATCCATTCCTTCAGGGCCCTGAGAAGCCAGGGAGACACACTAAAACCTGTCTGTCCCTTCAGTGTCCCTGAGAGGCTGGATAGAATGAAGTGAGGCAGACAGGCAAGAGGCACCTGACTTGTGCTTGTGTACATAAGTTAGATCAGATGATACACAGCCTGTGTCTGTTCCCTTGTCAGTCCTATGGTCTCTTTGTGAAATGGACCAACACTGAGCCCTTCAATGCCATTCATGTGACATATAGCCTTTGTGTTGAGACCAGACCATGGACTGGTTACATGGTAGGTCTGCCATACCACAGACAGGGACACCCTGAGCTCCGAGCCTAGATCTGTTTTCAAATTTAAGCCAGGCCCTGTCCCTTCCCAGGAGTTATCTCAGAAATCCTGGCCAGGTGTTTGCAAACATTTGTGTGCAGTATAACAGAAAGAGTTCATGAAGATCCAGAAGATCTGACCTGAAAGCAACTACCTCCAGTGTCAGTTTAAAAGAGACCCTCCATCTCTGGAGACTGTGATGGGAGGGCAGGCTGCTCCCTGGGACACCTGAGGTCAGGTCACCTTGCTCTGCCTTGCTACTGTGATGCTTCCCGGGGTAGTTCTTCCCAGGATCCTCCTTGACCCCAAGTGCCATTTCAGAGAGACATATAGCCAGCCTGGAAAGAGGTCTTAGAGAAGAGCAAAGGAATGAGCTATCTGGTAGCAAGCCATTGTTCAAGCCAGAAGTGCCTACCTCTGTCGATAACCCAGTGAATGACGCAAGTTCATATAACTGGGAAAGTAGAAGTTGGGAAACTTGAGCTATGGTTTTAAATCTTAAGTTTGTTTTAGACCCAAATGCCTAGACTGTGTCTTTGTTCTGCAAGTGCAGAGGCCCACAAGAGAAAGGGTAACAGAGAGAGTCATAGAGAGAGACAGAGAAGTCGTTCCAGAGATACGGGTGTTGGCCAGTATGTCTTCTTTTTTATGTTTTTCTCCATTTTTTATTTAAATTAGAAACAAGATTATTTTACATGTCAATCTCGGTTCCCTTTCCGTCCCCTCCTGCCCTGCCCCCCCCCCAAATAACACCCTACCTATTCCAAACCCTTTCTGCTCCCCAGGGAGGGTGAGGCCTTCCATAGGGGGTCTTAAGAGTTTGTCATATCCTTTGGGATAGGGCCTAGGCCCTCCCTTTGTGTCTAGGTTGAGGGAGTATCCCTCTATGTGAAATGGACTCCCAAAGTCCATTCCTATACTAGGGATAAGTACTGATCTACTACAAGAGGCCCCCACAGATTTCCGAGGCCTCCACACTGACACCCACATTCTTGGGGTCTAGATCAGTCCCATGCTGGTTTTCCAGTGATCAGTCTGGGGGCCAAGTGTCTTCTAATTTAATTACTTATCTCTCCCTCAAATTGTATATGGTACACTAGACTATTAGATGCACCATAAGCAAATGGCTCTTGAAAAAGGAAGTAGATTTATTTGTTTTAGTTACCACTCCAACAAAAGTCTATTTCTTCCGCTAATTAAGACCCATTCGATAATTTAAATGTTATGCTAATTAAAGTATAATTCTGAAAATGTAAAAAGGACTTAAAAAAAAAAAGAAAGAAAAAACGGGGTTGGCCTTTAGGAATTACATTTAATTTATTGCGTTGTAACAATGGTAAGCTGGGTAATTATTTCATTTGCCGTCCACGCTGGATCCCGGCTGCTTATTCATACCAATTCTCACACTTCAGCTCATTAACACACACTTCCCCTTTTGCTCATTAATGGGAGGTTTCTAGTGATGGTTTAAGATGAGTTGTGAGTTAGATCCTTGAAGCAATGTTTAGAATTCCTTCAGCTGGACCACACAGTGTATAACAAGCTGCCGCCTGACTTGATGTTCAGTGAGGCACTGGGGGGAGAAAAGGGACAGAGAACATCTGGAGTTCTACCTTGTAACTACATTAGCTCCTCTCTCTCTCTCTAGAAACCATGCTATTTTACAGAAGGAAGTGTTAATCCTTATAAAAGTTACAGAGTGTTTGTTTGTTTGATTTGGTTTGGGCTAAGTCATATCTGGTACCTTAACTCAGAGATAGATAAAGAGACATGGGACTCTAGGAAGCATCATGGGCCTTCATGACCAGGACTGCCTCATCTGTCCCAGGACATCTTTCAAGTGTTAAAAGCATTCCTGTTTGTGTGAGAGAAAAGATAGCTAGGGACAGTAATATAGTGGGCCACTTCCAGCTGTCTTCCCTATTTTGAAGCTGAAGCACCAGAGAGAATAGAACCCCAAACTCCATTTCCTGTTGAACCATGTGATCTCTGCTTTCTGATCAAATCAAAACACAAATGTGTTTGCTGTTTAGTGTTGCCTAACAACCCCACAGACAGCACATAATACCAGTTTCTGCTGGGCTGGAGCTCAATGCTTTTTTTTTTTTTTTTTTTTTTTTTTTTTGGTTCTGGCTCCAACCCCTACAAGACCCAATAATCCTGGTGACAGTGGGTATGGCCATTTGAGAGTTCACACTAAAAGCCACACCTGGGCCTCTCCGGAGTCTGTGATCCCTCCAGTAAAAGAATGGTACCTTTATCTCACTCCTGTCCTGTTCTATGCATTACAACTTATCACATCCATCCCACAATCAGTAAAAAAAGTATCCAAAAAGTTGTAGACACCAAAAAGTAGAAACCATCTCACTTCCTCTGCTTGAGCTCACAGTCGTCTTGGGGGGGGGGGGCTGATCTCAGACCTTCTCTTTCTGTCTGTTGTTGACATTGTGGCATTATTTGTTGAGAGCACAGGAATTTGGGGAAGAAAAATGTCAAAGACTTGCTCAGACTCACCTGTCCTGGCTGTGGCAAGTGTGGGTGGGGCCAGAAGCTTTCTCTGTATTTTAATACATAACTGTATTTTAATCTGTCTGCCAGCTCTGAGCTCAGACTTCTGGCTCTGAGCTGCCTTGGAGGGACAGCCAGTGGGCAAGAGAACTTCCTTTTGGGGCAAACAACTAGAGAGTGAAGCTCTTGAAAGAGTCAATTTACATCTCAATGATTGATTTGATTTTCTCTGCCAGAAAGGTAAGAGTTGGGTAGAGCAGATTGACTTCCCTTTCTCAACTGGAGGACTGGCCCCTGCTTCTTTCTTGCCATCAGCTGAGTAAAATGTTAGTTCTGTCAACCTAAAGCCAGGATGTAGCCTTACCCCTGAAAGGTACTGCTTTGCACAAGTCATGGCTCAGAGAGGAGAGAAAGGGGAGGCAGGCACAAGATGTGAGGCAAAGAAAAGAGCAGCTGGTTCTCATGGCAGAATTACCTTTGCAGATATATTAATCTGCAGAGATATGGGGAGAATTATGTCAAAAGCCTCTGAAGAAATTGGATAGGTTTTGTTAATTCAATCGCAGATAATGCAACCTGCCATTCCATTGGCAGACCATAAGTATACTTGCCTAGCTTTGTATCTTTGAAGATGCTGAGGAGAGTTCAAATTGAGGGAAAGGAGGATGGGGGCTTTCAACAAAGATGCACCAGTAAGGCAAGGAGGTTGGGGATGACATCATCTTTGGGCATTGTGGGCATGTCCTTTCTGTGATGGAAGAGTGGTCAGTTTGCTCTAATGCTGTGTGTGTATATACCTTTCACTTGCTACAGTGCAGACCCTTTTGCCCAAGGCATACATAATGGTTGCAGACTCTGATACTTTAAAGTGAGAAAGTCTCAAGGGGCAGGTTGTATATCCCTGCTTATTTACAGCTAACATTGAGCAGATGATTCTAACTCAATTAAGATTTGGATGCTTCCTTCTAAGAATTGGAAACACTGTTTAGTTTCTAATGCTTGCTCCATAAGACATGTGTCTGAAGGCACACTTGGCCTGATCCTCAGGACAGAGCTCCTGAGTACATTTTGTGAGCAAATATTTGTCCAGCATCTACTAATGTGCTAGCCTGTGTATTTGACACCCAGAAGTGTGTGGTGGCCTGGGAAACAAAATAAGATTTGATCCATGCCCTCTAACAGTTGACAGTTGAGAGGGAGTTGATATCTCCTGGGGGAGAGAGCAAATTTCAGGTGGCATGACTCTGTTCCTGTGGCTCTGACACCAGCTGTGACCATGGGTGAATAAACCAAGCTTTCACAATCAAAAAAATGATATGAGTAGTCTTTGCAGTGAGGTGTTTGATTGAGGGTGGGGCAGGATAATGGGATGAATGGAGGAGTCCCTCTAGGGGTGGGTGCTGATGATGGAGTACACATGTGGCTTCAGCTTGAAACAAAAGATCCACTTCCCACTCTCATGTACAGCTAGAGAGATGAGTGGAGACAGCTTAGGAGCATCACTTGGGTGTCTGGGCAGATGTTGATGCTCAGAAAAAAAGATGGGGACCTTAGGGCGATGATGGAGAGATGGCAAAGGGGAGAAGTGTTACTTTATGTGGGTGAGGTGCACAAAGGCATCCTGATGCCTGAGAAGTGGCTTCTGTTGCTCAAGGCAAGGAGGTCACCTAGAAGTATTGAGGGTCAAAAAAGTGACCCGGAGCAGGATTCCAGTAACAATCTTAAAATCCCTTTCATAAGAAGTAAAATAAATCTGGCAGGATGCCCTCCCCTTCTCCTTCCCGCTTCCCTCTGAGGCCTCCCCTTTGTCAGGCTGGGTGGAACAGGGTGACAGGACATCGATTGGTAGGAAATAGATGGAAGGAAAAACCCTCATGCCCACTGAATCAATGCCCCCTAAAAGACTGCAGTGAACAGGATTAAAGGTTGAAAGACGTTTATTGAGGGGCAACTCTGAGTGTATGTTTTATTAGTCAGGCCCGGTACTGGTTTTATAGAAATGCCCAGGCTGGACATTGCCAAGAGCAATAAATCAGGGCTTTCTTCTTTGGTTGGCTGCCTGTTCAGTGATGTGGGCTGTGACCCCAGGCCAGAGGATGGAAGACAGTGTTGTCTTCAGGCCATCTGGGGTGGGCCAGAGTCTGGAGGAAGGGATAAAACCACCCCTAGTGTGTCCTCCAGTTACTCACAAATCAGAGCAATGCATGTTCATCGCATCGGTAGATAACTCTGGACTGTCAGAATGAGGATGTCCCCATCTCTCCAGCCAAAATCATTTGTCTAGCCTTTTGCCTGACTGACTCAGAAGCTATTACACATACCGAATCCACACAGCTGGCCATTAATTGGAGGCCAGGGCTTGATTAATGAGCATTATGCTAATGCCAGGTCAGGGAGCAGATTATGTGTAAAAGACCAAAACAGAAAGCCAAGTCAAAAGCAATAACACCGCCTTCCATCCCACCAACCTCCCAAAATAAGTTGGCAGCTGGAGGCAAGAGGAGAAAGGCATACTGATGAGGCACACACCAGCCTGCAACTTGCCTTCCTCTCCATCTTTAGCAGTGTCTCAGGGTTGTGATATCTAGGTACCTCCAAGGAGCAGCTGCAGGAACCCTAGAAAAAGAAAACCCCAAAAGGAGTGGCTTAAGGGGGTGCTGGTGAGTGGTTTGTAGGAGTCATATTTTCAGACTTGTGTCTGTTTTAAAACTCTAAAACACAAACAGATGATAAACAGGCCAGTGTGAATGTGCTCACATAAAGCATTCATGCCCAAGCAGTGGACTTGGTAAGAAAGTTCAAAATCTGTCTCTCAGTCCTTGGAAGTTCTGGCTCTGCTAGTGGGTGAAATGCGGTTCGTTTCTTATCTGCCATTTGTTTCTCTCACTCTTGTGTCTGTTCCCATCTTCTCCCTTGGGGTTCTTCCTTCTATCCTTCTCTCACCACACTCCACACTTTGATAATAACACTTCTTCTTGACTCCATGATGTCAGCTAACAGGGATATCTCCTTAAACTTTCAGTGCCAGTAAGGCACCATTTTTTCTAAGCTCTGGTTGGGTCTTCCTCTCAGTCATGCCAACCAGCATCATCAGATGTTGCTCCATATCCACTATGATCTGTGCTGAAGTTATCTTTAATTATTGTCTTGGTTAATAGCTCACATGAGTTTGATTGACATAGTAATAAGAAGCATACTTCAGCCTGGGCTCATACTACTCCAGTTCATACAATTTCTAAGTAGCTCTATCTATTAAGTGGCTTCTTCTGCCACTTATTAAACTCTGGATCTCACCCATGGTTATGGTACAGTTGTTCCCAGCACCTACCACTGAATCCAATTATTGCCTACACTGCCATTCCTAAGCAGAGCAGATCTCTGCCCAAGGTTGCTGGTCTTCCTCACTGAGACACTAGCACACTGCAGTGGTGACTCATTTTACTCTGGGAGTAGTTGACATTTAGGTCCCTCATCCTTATTCCCCATTCTGGGGCTAATGACATTACCTGAAGAAGTTGACACACCCATACTTTCTATGGTGTGGTCTTAGTGTGAGGAGGCAGGGGCCTCAGTTCTCTGTCCAGGAAAATTTTTAAGGTTCTGCAGAGATTTACATAACAATCTAGTAACTGCATCTACAACATCACAAATGAAAAGAAACAGGGAAAGAGACTAGATATGTCAGCTAGCAAAGTTCACAATCAAAAATGAAATTGCCAGGCTGGGCACAGGATGCAACCATATTGAATTGAACTGTGAAATCTGCATTCCTGATTTCCAGTGAAAACAACATGTGGAAAGATACAAAACAGGATGGGTATGGTTTAGTTAAGACATCAAGTGAAAACATCTTTCAGCCTACATAATTTGAGGTAGCACAATATGTAGTTACTACAACAGCAGACAAAACTTCAGGCAATATTGACATAACCTATATAAGGTATAATGTGTCTCAATTTAGTCAATCAGACATATTACACTGGAGTGCAATATTACAATGAGAAGCTAAAAAAGAAAAAAGTACATGTTCAGAGGAGGTCTAATTGTAAAATTAAAGAAAGAAACCCTAACAGATATGAATTATTAGAGGAATTCTTTCCTTCAATATTTTTTCCTAAAACTGACATTATGTAACTGCCTCCTCCTCTACTTTCATCAAAGACCCTTTAAACATTAATTTTCTTTTGTTTCTAAATGAAAGGACACATTTTGGGACCCTCTTCAGTATATTTCCTCCAAATTTACCACATCCACACCCAATAAATAACTATCATATTTATTACAAGTATAGTTCTTGAGTAGATGAGTTGCTGAGTGCAGTTTTTCTGAAAGGATATTCAAAACATGGAGGGCTTTGTTCTCATCTGGCCATAACTTGAGTTATGCTGGCATCAAGTTTTTTTTTTCCTATGGAATAAATTCTAGGAAGGTGAAGGAAAAGGATTATGACAGAAAATGATTGAAGGAGATATTTAATTTGGAAATGAATTACTTCGGGCAGACATTTGGAACATTAAAAGAAAACTTGGATAAGTGGGATGATGTCTAGCATCAGCTCAGCGATGCTAAGTATCACAGGGAGGCAGCTTTCCTTGGGATATAGCACTTTAGACATTTTAGCAACTAGTAGTGCCTAGTAAAGAGCTTAACTTGAAGCACTGACTCAAAATGCTTACCATGCTCACACAGTGCCTTACTGGTGTCCAGGGGCTAGTTTCCCTACACGTCTTTGTAGTCATCTGGGACCACTTGGGAAACTAGATATTTTCAGTAGAGAGAATTTAACTTGGGGGATTAGTGTCATGAGTATTCAGAGATTACCAAAGATAGTTATAGAGCCTCTCCAGAGGTATCCATAGGGAATGGATACCACTCTCAGAGAAAGAGGGCCATGGTGGGTGGAGTTCCTTCAAACTCAGGAGCTTATGGAGGGGCCCTGCAGAATTCCTGCTTGTCTGTATGAAAATGGGGTTCACTGAAGGATATGGATGTTTAGAAAAAAGCTAGTCCTAGATGTTAAAGACAAGATCTGTGCCACCTCTAAGACCACAAAGCCAGTGACGAGACATCATTGCCCACTTTGGTATCTTCAGTTGTTGAAGTTCAGAGAAAGACAACTGGAGAAATATCTGGAAATGTAGACACTCTAGCCTCGCTCGGAGTGTCAGAGCAGAGCAAGAGGCATACAACAGGAGCAGTTGTCAGTCACTGGCACAGGTAGAGCCTCTGTTCTTCAGGGTCCACACACACACCCTCATACACACACCTTCACACACACACACACCTTCACACAGAGACACACCCACACACCTTCACACACACACACACCTTCACACACACACACACACACACACACACACACACACACACACACACACCTTCACACACACACACACACCCACACACCCTCACACACACCTTCACACACACACACCTTCACACACACACACCCCCTCACACCCCCCACAAACACACACCTTCACACACACACACACACCTTCACACACACACACACACACCTTCACACACACACACACACACACACACACACACACCCCTTCACACAGAGACACACCCCCACACACCTTCACACGCATACACACACACACACACACACACACACACCCTCACACCCCCCACAAACACACACCTTCACACACACAGCCTCACATACACACAGGTTCCCAGAACAAGAGAAGTCTCTCCAAGCCTTCTTTGTTACCCATGTGCCAGGTCCTTTGCCTCTACTTGGTGACATTTCATCCCTGGAGACAGAATTCCAAGTAGATTGTCCATTTATGTTTTATACTAACTTTCTTTCTTGGACTTGGAAACACTCTATGGTATGCTCCCTGTTCTCTTTTGCTTTCTAAGATTTCCCTTTTATTTTTTTCTTCCCTTCCTTCATGCACATTTTAGTGTGTATTCTTGCGTGTGCAAGTGTGTGCACATTGAGGTCATACAATATGTCAATTGCAGGTGTCTTCCTCAGTTGGACCCACATTACTTTTAAGGCAGGATCTCTTCACTGAATCCAGAGCTCACCATACCAACTTGGCAAAATAGAGTAGATTCTGCCTTCTCTGCTTTCCCATGTGTGGGTTACAGGTGTATACCATGACACCCACCTTTTTTGTGGGTCCTGGGGCTCAAATCTCATGCTCCATCCTTGCTTGGCAAGTACTTTACCATGAGAACCATTTCTCTGGGCCCTCACTTCCTCCTCTTGAGGATCCTTTATTTCTCATTGCATAGAAAACCCCTGGGATGGTCACAGTGGGTTCCTCTCTTTCATGCTTGTCAGATTTTGAAACATTAATGTTTTCAATATGAACAGCTTATTGTTGTCATGGCTGTTTTGTGCTATCTCATTTCATTGCACTGGTTTTCTTTGTACCCTTGTATGGTGTCTGTCTGCATTCCCTGATTTTTAGTTCTTCCCTTTATCAAGCTATTCATATTTACTGAAGACATTTTAGGAAAGGCAGCCAAACAAAGAGAGCAAAAATAGCACAATCTTACCTACAAGTGATTGTTCCTAGTCAGATGTTTAATATCCTTGGTGTGTAGTCATCCTCTTATTTTATAAATCATAGTATGTATTTATGAGTTATTATGTACATAATGGAATTATATACTTATATCATTCAGTAAGATGGTTCTAAGGAGTTTTATTCATCATTGGCACCATTCCTGTCCAAAATCCTCATAATGACTGTTAATGCCTGCACAGAGCTGTAGCTTGTGGTTTCCTCAGTGTTGAATTGGCTAGTGTTCTACCACTGGACATTTGGTTACTTAGAACTTTTGCTGTCATTAGTATGTGTGTGTTTTAATTATTATGATATACTAAATTCGTTGTCTTCTTTCTAGTTAATACATTGAAACTTTTTAACTGCCAAAATATATAAGTATGTTTTTTAATGCAATGTTTATCCCTTTTGTAAAGCTTGGTCTTTCACTGAATCTGTTTTCCCCAAATCCAAGGTTTTGAATATCTCAATCCTGCATGATATGCAATAGTGAGTTCAGGCATTCTCTTATTCCTTAGTGAGCACTCTTTTCTGGGGCAAAGTTTAAGTGCATTTACCTGGTAGTATAGCTTTTGCAGTACCCTCCCCCGTTCTTTGAGACAATATATCATTTTTTAAAATACTTCAAGTGTCTGAGAATGCAGAATAATGGGGAACTTTTGTCATGAGATTACTGAGAAACTCTTCAAATAATTTTAATCTTGTGCAACAAATATTTATTCAATGATTTCTGTGTGCTCAGTACCATTTGCTGTAGGAGCAGGCATGGGTCTGTCCTCAGAAGCCTGACAGCTTGATTAAGCAGAAAACTAGGCAAGTGATCATAGAAATTACTAATGAGTTTCATAGATGCCAAAGCCCCAGGAAAAGCTGAAGATATGGATATAGAAGTGTACATACAAAGGGAAGATGGAGCCCTGAAGGCAGCAAGGAGACCTCAGGTGCCCCCTGATAGCCAGGACACACAGTATCGTCATGTCAGGGCACAACCCAGACACTGGGCACTGTCCTGTGGACACGGGGTTTGAAAGATCAGTTCTCAAGTGTCACTAGAAATAACTCTGGAGTCATTTTCTTCTTGAGAGCTGAGAAATGAGATCTAAGTAATAATGACTCATGCCAAAGGACAGGGCATAGAAGTCTTCCCTTTTACCCATGAACAGTATGTATGGCATGCCATCATCAGGGCACAGTGATAAAAGCAGCTTGAATCAGGCTAGCCTGTCCCTGGCATCTTATATAGACAAGGGTTGACAGAAAAGCACCATGATGCTGTGGCAGTCACAGACGTTCATGTGAGAAGTAGGAAAGCTAAAAAAGTGTCATAACGCAAGTAGTTATATGAAGAAACTCCAGAAGACTATGAAAGATAATAAAGGATGAGCAGAACTGGAAAGTGTAGAAATAGAGACAGGGAATAACATGTGCTATGAGTGTAAGAGACATGGATCCAGACAAAGCATCATATGCCAATTGTAGCTTTAAATCTTCCTGAGAATATTTGACTTCCCTATTATAGTCATTTTATATAGTCAGGTTATAGTCATTTTACCATTTTACAGACAAGAAAATTGAGTCTTACACATGAAGTGACTTGCTTCAGTGGCCTTCCCAGATGACACATTTGCATATGGCACATGGACTGCAGGAAAATAAGGAGTGAAGAAAAAAAGGTTTTAAAAGAGACTGAGGCCAAATAGGTCTCAGAAATCCTGATAAGGGACTCATATGGAAACTTAATTAAAAACTAATGCACTAGGTAATGAGCAGATGAAAATTTTTGATCAGAGCCTTTAATATCCAGCTTCAGGAAGGGTCTGAAAGGCTAGGTTAGCAACCTCAGGAACCTTAAAGAATCTGCTATAGTAGTTAGTGTGCTGTAGGCAGAAAGAGTCCAAGGAAAGACTTCCACCACTCCATGAAAATATGCTAAGCAACCTGCAAGGCAAAAAGTAGTGTTATACAATGTGGTATGAAGGACATGGGAACTACATATACTTAATCTGTGCATAGTAGGCATCTGTAATCACAGTCATACAGTCAGTACAGGAACATCACCATCACCTCCAGAATCTCATCCCCCCTAAGGTAGCTTCCCTCCTCCTCTTCCTTCCCTCTTCTGTAGGCAAATACCAACATACTATCTCTCACTGCAGTATAGAAGCTTTCTAGAATTTATATGCAGACTATGCCCAGTTGCTTTTACTCAGCTTAATTACCCTGATACTCACTGATACTGTTGTGTTTATTTTTATTTTATTTGTGTGCATTTCAGTCTCTGTCTCTGTCTCTCTGTCTCTCTGTCTCTCTGTCTCTGTCTCTGTCTGTCTCTGTCTGTCTCTGTCTTTCTCTGTCTCTCTGTCTCTCTCTGTCTCTCTCTGTCTCTGTCTCTCTCTCTCACTCTCTCTCTCTCTCTCTCTCTCTCTCTCTGTGTGTGTGTGTGTGTGTGTGTGTGTGTGTGTGTTGTATAGTACCCATGGAGGCCATAAGATGGTGTCAGATTCTCTGGAGCCGGTGTTACAGGCAGTTGTGATCCTCTCAGTATGGCTGCTAGGAGCTGAACTAGCAGAGTTCTCTGGAAGAGCAGCAGCAAGTGCTCTTAAATGATGAGTGATCTCTCTAGCCCCCTAATTAATTTTTATTGCAGTATTATGTTGCTTCTAGATGTTGGCTATTACAAATAAAACTGTTGTGCATCGTGTGTTCAGGACTTCTATAGACATAGTTTCATTTCCACCAGTTAAGTACCTGGAGGCAAAATGTCAAGACCATATTATATGCATCATTTTCACGTGTTTAGTGAAAAGTGCATCATTTTTCTATTACTGGGATATTAGTAGTAGTTTAAATGTAATTAAATATAGTATGATGTATGCAGGTAATAGAAAATTATGAAGCCCTTTTAATAATGATGAATATGAACTTATAGTTATGGCACAAAGACAACCACAATGTAAGATAATGCAGGTTGCAGACTGCTGAAAATATACTCCACCAAGACCTTAATGTCATTTACAAACATTCATTTACTTGTTTAGTTGTGTAAGGTGTTGGGATACAGTTTTAATTACTATTTAATTTGTTTTCATAATTAAGAAAACTATTTTACAACTTTCCTCCAAGTAATTATACCTATCCCAACCTCAGAAGGTATAAAGGGAACTGGAGAAAGGTTCAACTAAATAACCACTGGGTAACCGTGGCAGCTTTTACAGGGTGGGGACTTATGGAGTGAGATGTGAGACACAATCATATTATCATTAATTTTCTATTTGCTTTTAAGATTAACTGTTAAACCATTAACTATACATTTTTTCTTTTAAGGAAAGAACACTTTATTTTTTAGTGTGCCGAAGGAAACAACAAGGAATCTGTGTTAATAATAGCTTGATTATTTCCAACACAAATATCTAACTAAAGTAACCACTGATGTATAACCTATGCAGATCTATGCAGATCTATGCAAACAATTATTTAAATTGGAAGAGGAAGGAAGGGGTACTTGAGAATGGCAATATTTGCCAGATTGTTAATGTGTCAGGAGGGCTCCTTGGTACAAGGTCACCAAATGAGAAATGAAGGACATTGAGCTTTGAGAGGGCCCAGCTAGTCTTGGTAGGAGGGTATTGGGAAGCTCAGGGTTAACCTAATTTAATAACAAGCCATATGAAGTACTTTGTTGTCTCCCAAATACATGCATTAGCTGCCTTAGGCTTGTGAAACCCAGTGAGGACCGGGAGAGGGATTTCATCTTAATCTCCATTTCATAAATGAGATGAGTAAGGTTCGTAGGAGTTAAATAATCTGACAACAAATATTAGCATAACTCTTTAAAGATTTACAAAGAGCACTCTTACACATTTTCTAATTTAATCCTCACAACAACAGGGTGGAGCAGAGAGTAGATACAGCTTTTATTCTCCTTACCCTTTTTTTTTTTTCAGATCAAGAAAATGAGTGTGAATGCACACTTCTTCCCCTACAATCATTGCCTTATTTACTATAGCAGAAAGCTGAAGACTCTGATAGCAATTTGTCTTTCTCTGTCTCTCTTTCTCTCTTTCTCTCTTTCTCTCTTTCTCTGTTCTCTGTCTTTGTCTCTGTCTCTGTCTCTCTGTCTCTCTGTGTCTCTGTGTCTCTCTGTCTCTCTCTGTCTCTGTCTCTGTCTCTCTCTCACTCTCTCTCTGTGTGTGTGTGCATGCTTGAATGGAAAGGGTGTGATTATCTTTACATCCATGGGTTTTAATGTACTGGCCATGGTGACTTAGAAACTATCCTGTACAATTCAGGACCCCTATTCCTTGTGATAGTATCCTATGCCAAGTTAAAATAAGGTATGTATAGTTAGAAAACAAAGACATGCCAACTGGCTCTCAGTTTTGATTCCATTATTTCTTGTTGTTCAAGGTTAACTTCTCAATCATTACCGCATTAAAAATACTTGCTCTCTCAGCAGCACATTAAAGTAAACTAATGCCTTATCTACTCATTGCTTCTAGAAATTCTTTTGGGATGCTTTCTTAAATTGATGAGTTTGAAGATCATAGTTGTGGCAGTATTACCTACAAAGAGTAAAATGATTAGCTTAATATAAACTGTTTGGTAATACCACTCTCATTTGTATTTAATCCTAAATACAAACTAAAGGCAAGAAATCTCTATGTTTAAACTGATAATTCACTAAATTATTGTCTAACAAATGATCAAATCCATCCTAAACTAGCCAGGGCCCCTGGTGGGTATTTTGTTTATTTTTTTTTTTCAAAATAAGAAGGCAAGTGAATGCCCCTGGAATTTATTCAGCCAATCTCATGAAACTTGGCTGCACTGAAGCTGGATGCTCTGGAGGTTATGAGATGGGATTGCCTGCTTTTCTGCCTATGAGCAAGAATACCTTTGATTTTTTTTGTATCACCCTTCCTTGAGAAATCTAAGATGACTTTTTTCAGAAGTTTGAAATTCATTTAATTGCATAGCTGTGCTTATCAGATACAGAGATGTCAAATAAGGAATGAGATATCTGGGACGAAGTTTCCCATCTCTGAGTGTAGCCTTTTACTCTGCCAAGCTGAATAATACTGGGAGCAACAGCATCTTCATTCTGAAAGTAGAGGTCACATTCATAGTGCATGCCTCATTACTGCTTCTAAATCTGCCCTTTGAATTTTCTTAGCCAAAGACCTGGAATTGCAAAAAGTATGGGAAGAAGATAACTTGTTTTTATAAAGGTAATATATTTGCGAGCATATGCAGGTAGAAGGAGAATGGACTAAGGAGCAGCTCTGGGGTGTTGTAAGTAGAGGACATGTCTACAGTCTGTCTCATGGTGTTTAACCTGCTGGGAAATCCTCCAAAGAACCATCCTTTATGTTGTGTAGCATAGGCTTGGGATGGCAGGGCCATGCTTGCTATCAGTCAGACTTGGCCAGACAATGTATGTTTTATTCTATTACAATATTAGACACATGCTATCCTCAGTCAATGTTCCTTACCCGCCCCCCACTCTCACCTTCAGTGTCATTACTCTTCCTTTGCTTTCCCTTCTCTCATCTTCCTCTCCCTTCCATCTGCCTCTTCCTTTCCTTGCTTCTGATCTCACATTGAGCTAGCAAGAACCAGAGAGAGTCTAAGTGTTAGGATTTTGCACATTGCTTCTCTACCTCAAGCAACACCACAGAAATTACCGTGACCATCCCTGGCAGGGTGTCCTCCTCCAAGGACTGCCCAAGTGCTTTGCATCAATTCTCACTTAGCCTTTGGGAGGGAAAGAGGAGCTGAATGCTATTTTCCATCTTTGAAGCCTACAGGGAGACAAGCTAACAGGAACAGTCAGGACACATGGTGAGACAGGGAACAGCACCAGGTTACACCCAATATCTCCAGTGTTCTCCAGTGATGGGCTGTTCTTTACAGGAGAAGTAGTTAATGGGGTGCTAAACAGGAAGGCAGAATCTGCTCCCCTGAAAGGAAGTAGAACTCTCTGTGGGTGTTTGTGAAGGCGTTGGAAGAATGACCAGAGGATGCAAGCTATGAGAAAAATGCTGGCAAATTAACTAGCTTTAGCTTCCATAAAACTTGGAAAGTAGAAAAATGGGAACTTTTCCTTCATTGGGCTATTAGTAGAGGTTGAACTTAAACTACTCCTAACTAGACCTTCACTGCCTACCTCCACCACATGTAGGCTTCATTGGAGATGCTTTTAATGAAGGTGAATGAATGGGCAGCTTTGATAGTTGCAAAAAAAGTGCCCAAGACTCAGGGATGGAGCTAGATACTGCCTGGGTTGTGGGTTCCTTTTCACTATAGAGTGAGTCAATGGCTTTCTGAATCTCGGAGGGTCATTTTGTCCTCAGTTTCCTTTGATGCAGTGATGATAAGTTTGGAATCATTGTGGGGGCATTGAGAAATATGCTGTCTTTCACTACTTAAGGGGTCCTGTTTAGAAAGCCACTTAAGGACATGGACAAGAGGTTGTGGCTACCTGCTCCTGAGGGAGCTGTAAGTGGAGTCTTGGACAGGATCACTGTTTTGTGCTCATCTCTTAAAAGTGGCTCTTGGGGTGCTGCAGTGGAAACAATCTCAGTATTAAAATGTTCTGGAAATTGGACACAAAGACCTCAGAAGCGAAATGCTGCTACTGCTGAGGAGTATGAACTTAAAATTAACTTTACACATGTTATTCTGCACACTTGGGTTGGGAGGGGTGGCACTTGTGCACATACATTTTTTGACTTTTACTCCCTCCTCTATTCCATTCAGGCTTAGCTCTGGCGAAGCATGGAAACAAGAGCTGTTTTGCTTCGACTTCTGGGCTTTGTTTTGACAGTTTTTATCATGGTCTTTAGACATGTTGAGTTCTTTCTTCCCCTTAGGGCAGGGGTGGAAGAGTTCAGATTACCTCCAGCCATGCTGCCCTTCCTTTTCTGATCTCCTACAAAAATTGCTATCACCAGCTGCTTAGGGCCACTAAGTCATGTGTTTTATACACTTCCAGGCTCACCTCCCACAGCTTTGGGAACAGTCACAGGCTGGGTGCTCAGCATCACCACACTTTGCAGCAGGCTCCAGATTTGTGACCTGCTTTACATTTTTTTTTCTGCTAATAATTTTTTTCCTTTGGATTTTTCTAGACAGGGATTCTCTGTAGCTCTGAAGCCTATTCTGGAACTCTCTATAGACCAGGCTAGCCTCAAACTCACAGAGATTTGCCTGTCTCTGCCTTTCAGTGCTGGGATTAAAGGCCTGCAACACCATTGTCCAGCCCCTGCCAATAATTTTTAGGGCGAAACATTTGTTGAAAAGGGAAGTAAGATGATGGTACAGATTTATCTGCTCTTTAATCCCACTAATTGAAAAAGCTGCAAAGGGTGCCTATGGTATGGGCTGGGGGTGGAGTCCAAAGAAAGCACTGGAAGTAGCGTGTATTTTTCATCTCATTTCTTGCTCATAGGACCCTTTGTCTGAAACATGTCCCAAGGATTGACCAGGAAGTGGGCTTCCCTTGTCTGGGCACCAGGTTTGCTGGTACCTTTTCCAGCTTCCAGAACTGTGAGGGAAGAATGCCTGTAGTTCAACCTCCTGTGTCTATAATATTTTGTTGCAGCAGCACCTAGCCTGGTTTGGCCAATGGGATGTAAGAGGAATTTGGTCTCCAAGAAAGGCTTCCTTACACAGAAGGAATGTGCAGATGTTGCTAGCATTAAATTCCCCTTCTTACCTGAATGCCAGTAGCCACCTTATGACTAAGGTGTGACTAGCAATGTATTTTAGGCTGAGAGACAGAGCAAAAGGGCTGAGCCTATGCAGCAGATAGCATTCCTGACAATTTCTGATGAGAAGAGAAAAATCTCAATTTGTTTAATCCATAGACACATGTGTGATACAAGCCATTTAACCCCGATGCCTATTACATTTTGAAATCCTAGCCATCAAGGCTGCAGTGTCAGGAAGAAGGATCTTGGGAAAGCAAATAGATCATGAAGGTGAAACTATCATGAATGGAACCAAAATATTTATAAGGAAAAAGGAGAAGATAGAAGGAGATGACCATCAGCAAACCAGGAAACAGGCACTTATTGGATGAGCATCAGATTTTCTGGTGCCTTGATAATGGATATTCCAGCCTCCAGAGTTGTGAGGGATGAATTTTTATTGTTCAACCCCCTGCAGCTGTGGTACTTTGTTATAACAGCACAAAGTAAGATGAGAAGTTGTTACTTCAACTCAAAAATATCTGCCTCTTCTTGATCTTTGCTGCAGTGCGACAGAGGATGGTGTAGAGACCTAGTCAGATCTTATGTGATCCTAGCATGATCGTGGTGCAATCCTGATAGGATTCTGATGTGATTTGGTGTGATCCTCTTAGGATTCTTACGTGAACTTGATAAAAACTTGAAATTCTGTTGTGAACTTGGTCTGATCCTGGTGTGATTAGGATGCAATCCTGTTATGATTCTCAAATGGATTAGTGCCATCTGACTAACTTTTCTTTTAAACATTTGAAGCAGTTACACAGCATAGTCCCCAAGGGCTGAGAGTGGGTATGCAGGGGAGTGTGTGTGTGTGTGTGTGTGTGTGTGTGTGGTGTGTGTGTGTGTGTGTGTGTGTGTAAGAGTAGGCATGATGATAAAAAATAAGTCAAATCATGGAAAAACTGCCCCAATCAAATACTTGGAAAAAATGTAGCATCTTCATCTCAATTCCATCGATTCTGTTTATTAAATCTCACAAGGCTCCTCTCCCTGACAGACATGTTTCCCTTTCAGGAGGTCCGGTCTAAATACATTCATCCCACAAAAATTCAGGGTCCTTCTTAAGTGCCAGGCTCCATAAGGAATTTGGAAATAAAGATAAAAACAAGGACCGAAGCTTACTTGCCTATATGTATATTTATTTTTCAGTATGTAACATACACAATTATATTTGACATTTAAAGTTATGTTGTAAAATGCGTAGCTTTTACTATTTATTGTATTATTTTTTCTAGGTGGAGTACTGAGGCTTAAGTTGAGTATTTTCTCCAAGATCCTACAACTACTCAATGTTGGAGTTAACATTTATATACAAATTCAGAGTCTCTTTAATTTCCATAAAGTGACATACTGACTTCTGCCTTTTAAGAACTCCCAGCCTACTGGGAACTATAGGAAATGCTTAGAGACCAAGAGAGAACAGAACTGAATTTCCACCCACTGCTGTGTATTTATGTATTGAATGTAGCCTCAGCATTTTATTTTGAGAAATGGGAACATTAATATTTACTTGATGAGCCAGAATTAAATACATGACAACTGACAGGATAGGTAGTCTATGAATATGTGTATGCACATGTGCATCAGATAGATGTTTGAATGACAGAAATCAGATATGAGCATCCTGTTTGCTATTTGCAAAGGACTGCAATTGACCAAGAGAAGTTTCAGAATCCCAGAGGGAACTTGATAAGAATATCACATATAGGGGCTATTTTAGCTGGAACTGAAAAAGTGGTACCAGTCGGTAGATGGGGGAACTGAAGTGTATGTGGAGGGACCCACTGTACTGAGTTGCCTGTATGTAAGTACAGGAATGCTATGTGGCACTGGGTGTTGCAATCACCCAAAACCTCCCATGGGTCATGACACCTGAAAAAGGGAAAGGGAAGGGTGGGGGGAATGAGACTCACAATGTGGGTGTGGGCCATGGGAAAGTTCCTGAGTTTCGTGGTAAACCAATGCAACCTGGAAGCTAACACTCCCTAGAGGACCATTCACTTGGCTCAGAACCCACCTCAACAGAGTCAACAGGCTGGCACATGGACAGGATGTCCTTCGTAATAACACTGTTATTCATGCTGGGGAGGGTGACCTACCTTCCCCGCCATGTCCCTTCACCTGCCATGCTCCATGCATAGCCTACATCCTTGAAATGCTCCTTCCCAGGTGTGTGAGAATTCACCCATAAGAACAAACTTGAGCCATTGCATCTCACTATCACAAAAGCATCTCTTAAGAAGGAAATAGCCCTAATGGACATCACTATTACAGTAATAGCCAAAGGCATTGCTTTCAAGCAGTATTAGGAGGCAGAAAGGAGATAGCCAATAATCTATGGTTTTTTTTTTTTTTTTTTTTTTGCTTTTTGGATGGATTTTTTTTTTAAGGTATGGGGATATGTGTGTGGGGGGGGACAATCATCATCTTACATACAGAGGATTTATCCCAAGCCATGTCAGCCTGGGTTTTCAGTGAGAGCACTCATCTCTAGGTCATCCTATTATGCCTGAACCCTTGGCCTTTCATGTTGTTTTTGTGAAGTCTCTTTTTCATTATCATATTCAGTTCTTCCCAGGGAACCTCCTAAAGCAGGTGTGGGAAATGATACCTGTTCTGTCTTTGAGAAGCCAAGTGGAACCCCAGGCTGGGGAATATGGCAGGGGTCCTGTAATACAAGGCCCTTTTAGTCCTTTCTTGGCTCTGGAGAAACTACAACTTTCTGATTGCCCCATAAAGCAATTGACCTGCCCCACTGCTCTTGAGTGGTCCTTCTATAGTACAGAGATTTGCCTAATCTTGTGTATACAAATGGCCAAAAGTGTCACCCATAAGCTTCCCTAAACAGCCAAGCTGTCCTGCTGTACAGAAATTGAGCCCCACAGACACAGACGTAATTTACCTGGCTTTACCATGGACTGTGTTCTAATAAATCCTGTGTAAGTTGGAAATACTGTTATATTCAAACACATATGATATACCTAACATATTGACATGATAGGTCAGAAACAAGAATGAAAGAAGATGCTGGCTTTCTCTTTACCGTCATCTATACAACCCCATGGTCAAAACTACTGTCATGGTTTTGCCTAATTTTATTTTTGGAAGAAGTGAATTTGCCTTATGGATTACTCCAGTGTGTCATGAAAGGAGTGGATGGTTTTGGAGTGGAATGGGTATGCACTGCTTTACCTAGGGACCTTTGTTTTGGTGCCAATGAACCCAATGAACCCAGTGCATGTTTAGAACTGTTATTCTAATCCCTACCATGTGTTCCCTCTCTCATTTGTTTTGTACACATGATACACACTTGCTCTACCTAGCTCATGTATTTATAATTTAGTTTTTAGTTTTTTTTTTTTTTTCTCTCGAGACAAGGTCTTTCTAAATTACTCAGGCTGGCCTTGAAGTCACTCTGTAGCCAGGAAGACTTTGAATTTGTGGTCCTTCTGCCTCAGCTTCCTTAGCTGGAATTGCACTAAGTAATTGAGATTCTAGGTCAATGTGTGCTTGAGATAATATTGGCATCTAAAGGACTAGGGTCTTAATTTTTGCTGCTCTAGTTACTACCAACTCAACCTTGGGAATGTAGTTAAGGTTTTGAATCTTCCTTATCATCATCTATGAAAGAGACATGAAGATTTAAGTAACTGTCTCCCAGAAGCATTACAAATATTAAATGAGCATTTCTCAGCAGTTCGGGATACATGGTAGATGATAAATTAACATTAGCTCATATTATGACTAGTCCAACATTGTCAGCAATTCTATGCTGGGATTTGCAGCTGCAAAGAAGACACTAGCTAGATTTGTATGGAATGTGAATGACCATGCAGGAGATACTCCTTTCAGCAGGCATTAGCATAGACCTTGGAGTAAAAATGGAGGAGCTGAGAAGGTGGGGAAGAATAGCATGAAAGCCTAGGCTACAGACGGTCTAACAAAGGCATGTGCAATTTGTTCCTTTAGGAAAGAGTGAGCAAATAAAACTTTAAGTCAAGGAAGGATGTGATCAGAGCTGTATGTGGTGACCCTAGGCTGGAGTTCTTTTAGAAATTCTTCTAATGGCTCCTGTGCAATGCAGAATAAACTCCAAAGGTATTCTTATGGTCTACCAAGCTACTCCCAACTCCACTACCTACACTCCAGTCTGATGGGCTCCTCATTTTCTTAGACTCATCAGGCCTTTGCTTTCCATGTGCAGCACTTTCAGCGGGTTTTTGATAGTGTTCTCCATCCTTAGGACTTCTCTAAAATGACAGTAGATCACTCCTTCCAATCTCCTTGCTAACATTGCTCTGCCCACCAATCTGCATTGCTCACTTGGCTTTATTCCCCATATTCCATGCAGGCTGGGATATTATTAACCTTGCTGCCTCAACTGGAGACTGTTAACTACATGAGAAGATGACATTTAAGGTTTTCCAGCCTCCAGAGTGGGGCCAGCCCTGAGGAGCTGGAGACCTATTGCTGAGCAACGGATTAATCTAAATGATGAGAAACAGGCTGGTTTCTCAGTGCAGGTGAGAGACAGGGAGGCCCTCAGCCAAGGCAGGTTGCAAGTAGGTAGCAGCCAGTACTGTGGTTCCTGACACTGCACTTTTACAATACTGAGTTCCACCTAGTTGAGTCCTGCTGAGAACACCAAAAGGCAGGATCCATAGAGAATACACAGCACTGAGACCAGACCATCAAGGTGGTGATAACAGAAGTATAAGAGATCTAGAGCTGCATCATGGAATATGTGAAGAAATGAATGCAGTAAACATTCCCACTGATTTCACATTCATTAAACCACTTGAGAGCTGGGGAAGGAAACGGAAAATGTCTTTCCCTCTGGGATAACTGAAAGCAAGCTGCAGCTAGCAGAGATGAGAATCTGACACAGAAGCAAAGAAGAGGTGAGTCTGTGATGTTTAGTGGACCAGGCAGGAGATAATGAGGGTGATGGGTTTGGATTTCTCCCCTATAGTGGGCAGGGGAAGGCTAGAGAGTGAGTCAAGGGGAAATGTTGGAGTTTAGTTCTGATTTTGATTGCTGCTTATGGAGGAATTGAGGGGACTTGAGTTTGTTTCTAGCCTGAGAATAATAGTCTGAGAATAAGAGGGTTACACTCTCTTGATTTGACAGAGGACCACGAGAGGAAGATGTGGGGAACAAGAGCTGAGTATTGGTCCTTGGAATAGGAAGGTAACTTCCTCAGAATTATAGCAAGATGATTCAAGATATGGACTCCCTCTCTCTATTTCTCTCTCTCTCCATCACACACACACCCACACACACACCCACTCACACACCCACTCACACACACACACACACACACACACACACACACACACACACACAAACAAACACACAAACACATATTCTTGTATATGGGAGGATTTGGAGGGAGGAAAGGGATAAATATTGTAATTATAATTTCCAAAAAAGATGGAATTATTTTGCTCTGGAAGAGAGCTGTGGTTACTCATCAGATCTAGATCTTCTTGACAATAAATGAAAATGAGAGGACTTTAGAAGCTCTGTCTCATTTGAAAAGCTGTGTGAAGACCAGATAAGCTCAGTATTTACCTTTTAAACAGGGTTGGAAACTGACTCATAAGTGTTACTCCCCATCCCTTTCTAAAGAGCTAGCTAATTATCCATGTCCAGAAGTAAGACCTGGCACATGCTGTCCAAGTGTCATCCCTGTGACTTATCATTGGCATCTCACTATCCACTGGGTGAAGATAGGCAGCCATTAAGAATAATTTGATTTAAACCCAGGTCCAAGCATATGTCCATGTATTGCATTCTTTTCCAAGTAAACCACCCAAGGTGGATGTTTACCTAACAGTGACCCTGCTTGAACAGGACAGTTATTAATGTCTACAAGTGGGAGGTATCCCTGGCAGCTTTGGGGAGTGGCTACAAAAGTCATCTCCCCCAAAAGACCAGGAAATAACTTGTGTGTAACCATGTTCAATATATCTGAGAATAGCCATAAGCAGCTCTCTGTCTTGATGGACAGAGCTGGTGTAGCATACACAGGATCAAATTCGAGGCTGACAAGAGCTTGTCTGGACTTCTTCTGCAGGAAGTTCTCAGACATGAGCTGTCTGACTTGCCTGGCCTGTGGATGGACATACATTTACAGAAGCTCCAGGTCTGACAAGGATGAAACCCTGAGGGTCCAGAGTTAATAAATGCCCTGTCCTTGCCACACCTGTGACACAGAGAATTTGTAACCACAAACAAAACCTGGACAGATTCCATGCCAGCCGTGAGTTTAATTAAAGCTATTTAGAGGGGCTGAAGCTAATTTAAAGGTGATTGCCAGGTGGGTTTCTCAAGTCGGAAAGTGCTAGTTCGACAATTAATGATAGTGCAGGCCTTAATTGGATTCAGTTAAACAAGGAGAAGCGACAGAGGTAGAGCACAGGCTGCTGGGACCCTCTGTCTTCCTGGTGGCAGAGAAAGACAGAGATAGGTCTAAGTTCTAGTGGGAATGAGAATTATGAGCAGTGACTCTTCCTTTCTCCCATTTGCATGTGAAATGAATGCCAATTGCAGCTCATCTTTAATAGATTTAGAAATGTGACTGCCCAGAGCATTCACTGGGACATAAAACTACAAACCAGGACACCTCACACACCTAGAGTGGGACGTTAGATCTCTGAATCAAACTTAACACGATAAATATGCCAATTTCATTTCTCAATAAATAAATTTAGGAGATGTGACCATGCTAATAGACTTTTAAAGACTAGTGAGAAATGCCAACCTGATCCAAATTATCTCCTGGCTTTCCTAACTCCTTGGTTCTTTTTAAAATGTATTTTTCCTTATTCACCCTCTCAACCCCTCTCCCTACTTGTTGTGGAGCATCTGTATTAGCCCCAGGTTGCAGGGCCATATGTCACAGACTGGTGTTTTCAGAGCTGCCTTCCAGACCAGCCAAACAGACCCAGGTCTGTTCCTGAGTAGGGGAGTGTGGATGAGGGAAAGACTAGCTATAGGTGGTAAAGGAAAGAGGGAGACATAAGATAGTATCAGGAGGGCAGAATCAGTTAATAGTGAATGCCTCAGTTTATTCATATACCATCTTAAGTAATCAGCCAAGGTGAAGAAAATGGCAGAAGATTTCTATTTTCATGTATAATGGGCAAATAGCAATTACTTCCCTTAATCCTAAAGACACTCAGTAGTTGCACATACTACTCGGCCATCAGGCACTCCATAGCTGCACACATCACCTAGCCTTCAGATGAGTATACACCTGCCTCTATTGTTATTTACATAGGAGCTATTCATCACCAAGGCCAGGGCATCCTGTAGCCATCAATCTAATATCTTAAAGAAAATAGGAGTGACTTGAACTCTCAGAACTCATGGCAGGCTGGAATAGATTTCCAATATATCGCCCCAACACCTACTAACTTTGTGAAGCCATCAGAGATTTTCTTTACTTGGGAACAAAAGCTACAGTTACGATGAATGTCAGCTTGATTTTAATCCCTCTGGGCCTTATTGCTTCTATAAAAATAGGCAAACTGGTTGCTGTGGCCACCAGGAGCATGGCTCTACTCTACTCAACTAGGGACTCTACAAAGCAGGAGGGTTCATTCACAGACTGCATGTTTCGTTGACCTGTACAGTCCTATACTGAATTTGACAAAAAAATCATTTTAAATGACCAAAGATGAACCCATTTTTCTTAGTTAGGGTTAGTGTTGCTGGGATGAAACGCCATGATCAAAAGCAACATGGGGAGGAAAGGGTTTATTTCACTCACAGTTCTATATAACAGTTCATCAAAAGCAGTGAGGGCAGGAACTCAAACAGGATAGGTGGCAAGATCTGATTCAGAGGCCATAAAGGGGAGCACCTTACTGGCTTGCTACCCATGGCTTGCTCAGCTTGCTTTCTTTTAGAATCAAGGACCACCAGCACAGGTGTAGTACACCCACAATGAGATGAGCTCTCTCCTATAAATCACTAATTAAGAAAATGCCCTACATGCTTGCCTATAGTCTGAGCTTATGAATGTATTTTCTCAATTGAGGCTCTCTTCTCTCTTCTGACTCTAGTTTGTGTCAAGTTGATGTAAAACTAACCAGTACACCACTTAAGACCTCGTCTTAGATGCCATCTTGTTCTAAGCATGGCAGAGGAAACCATTTCAAATTAGACTCCTAATAGCTAAAAGGGACTACTGTTATTACCTGTGCATCATGGAGGGTTCAAAGCTGAGAATTACAATTAGTGACCTCCAGGCCAGTCACTCACCCCACAGCAAAGGCTTAAGGGCTCAGTGCTTCCTCTGCACTATAGCCCCTCATCTGGTAGGCACTAGTTGTGCTCCCAATGATCTGGAAATGTCTTTCCAACTCTGTGTATCTATAATTTACCCTCGGTGACTGTTTCAGCACAAGGGTGACTCAAGTGCTGAATTCTGCATCTCTGACTCCTAATGTGGTGCTGCCTGCCAGGCAGGCTTGTAGTAGGCCTTCACACATGTTGTGAAAATTGGTTAGTCCCCTTAACAGTTGCCATGGAACTGAGAAACAGGAAATGCTGGACGGATGAGCTGCAACAGAGACCTCATTTCGTTCGGTCAATTAGAAAATGGACTGAGGCTTCCACATCTATTCCATGTGGGCAGCTGCTATTAGGCTTAATTTGAAAAGTCATTGGCATTGACTTCGAGTTTGTAGAGCTGTTCAGAGTCACTTAACTCTGAGCTCTTAACCTTGTATTAAGTACTGATTACCTTTGTTCAGCAGGGTGAGCCTTATGACCTTTTCCTTGTAGGAAAATGTAGTCAAGAGATTGGTGAGGTATTTGTACAAGTCAGTAGCTACTCACTTGCTACTGACTTGACCCTGTCCTGCTCTTCTCTAGCCACACTTGGGGGTCTTTTCCTGTTTCTTCAAGAATTCCTGCATGTAGTGACTCACACCTGTGATCTCAGCATGTGGGAGGCTAAGGTAGGAGGATTACTCCAAGTTGAGTGTCAGTCTGGCTAAATAGCAAGATCCTGACTTAAAAAGAAAAGAAAAGAAAAAACCCAAATATTTGGTTGTCTACTTTTGTTGTTGTTTGTGGTGTGTGTTTGTTTTTGATTTTTACTTGTTTGAGGAGAACTTGTTGTTTTTATAACTGAGCATTCTGCTATGCCCAGCAAGTCATTTTTATTGCAAAGGCATTTACAAAACTGGTTAGCCCTCATTCTCTAAGGGGTAAAGCCTTGGAGTTCAAACCATGGATTTTTACCTAGAAGAGAATGTCATTCTAGGTAAAACAGCATCATCTGTGATTCTAATACCAGCACCCAGGAGGCTGAGACAGGAGGACTTCTGTGAGTTCAAGGGCAGCCTGGGCTTGATAGCAATAGTATGTCTTAGAGGGAGAAGAAAGGGGTAGGGGTTAAAAGGAGGGATATGTTTAAACCTAATAACTTTTCCCCAATTACTATGCAGCTTCTACAACACTGAAAATATTGAACACTCATAAAATATCACTATGAGGGAGTGACAGCTACTGTACTACTCTTAGTTAATAAATGGTGAAATTGAGATACTTAACAAAGTTGATGGAGGCTAAAACAGGCTTTTGAGAATACTGGTATTCTGGATTATAATCCCAGGCAATAAAACTATAGCATCTCTGACCCCTACTGTGTCTTTGAAATGTAATGATATCTGCTTAAGCCTTGTCATAAAAATAATACTTCAGTAAAAATTCCGTAAGCATTGGCTTTTCTTTTCTTCTTCTTGGTTTATCTCCATGGCTGCTGGTAGCACTGCCATCACCATAACAACTGCTGCAACCACCATCCATTCCCATTAACCACCAGAACCTGTAGCACCATTACTACCACCAGCAAGTACTCTCACCACCACCACCACCACCACCACCACCACCACCACCACAACCTGTACCATCACCAATCACCACCCATTCCAGCAGCACCAGCATCCCGCTGTTAAACAGCATCAAGAGAAACAGGATACCTATCACTATTTACATTTTGGATAAGTGGCTTCTTGATCCATAGGCATAAAGCTGGAACAGCAGAACATTATAGCCAGCTTAAACTTTGAAACAACCTCAGGCTTCATTAATGAGCCAAAAGAGTAAGGGGAGAGGAGACTGTCTGCCTCTATAGTCTATAATAAGTGGTTGATAATAAGATTCAAGCTGCATTTGTATTCCTTTGGGAAGAGAGTATAGAGGTGTCATTCCAGTAACCATGTCCATGGAAAAGGCAAAGTTTCTCCTTGAAAGTGAGGAGGAGTGGGCATGACACTTCAAATTGTGCTTGTTCTACATCATCAAAGGTTTTCATCCCTGTGATTCCATAATACACAGTCTGGAAAGAATCTGGCATGGTTGCAAAGGGGCTGGACGAAGTGAGCAAGCTCCTGCCTGCCAAGTGAGGGTCTCAGCAGTGGGACAATAGTGGCAGAGCAGACGACAGTGAGCTCACTGATTTCCTTAGAGAGAAGGGACCAGAGGATTTGCACAGACTGATTCCTTCCAGTCTTCTGTTTTGTAGTCTCATCAGCATGGGGACTGAGCACTTAAGATACTTAGCCAAGCCAGCTGCTCCCTGCCATCCCTAAAGAGAATCAGCCAGAATAGGAGCTTACCATACAAATGACTCATTTGAATAGCATGGGCTTCTCACATAGGTTCTCATGAAGAAGACTGAGTCGCCACCTTTGGAATTTTTATATAAAGAAACAGATATTCACACAGGATGGCTGATAAAAGGGACAGCATATTAAGAGCACCTGTTGTATCTTAAAGACTTTCCAGGTATCTCAGTTAATCTCTGTGATACTGGAATGACATTGTCATTTAAGAGGGAAAGAAATGGAAAGCCAGAAAATTTAGGACTGTTCCAAGGTCAAGCAGTATAGTCTTACACTTAGCCCTAGAGATCCTAAGATGATTTCTCCTAACACCTTCCTTATGCTCTTTGAAAATGTTACTATTGGGTTTGGAAATGAAAATAGTGACCTTTCTCAGTACTTTAACTCCTCTTGTATTCTTTGAAATTTTATTCATTCATTGATTCAGTGATTTTTTTAGTATCTCTTATTTCATATAGTGCAGTATGCATAAGAATATAGAAATATCCATATCTGGTGGAACACACCTTTAATCCCAGCACTCAGGAGGCAGAGGCAGATGGATCTTCTTGAGTTCAAGGCTTGCCTGGTCTACAGAGTGATTTCCAGGATAACCAGGGCTACCCAAACAAACCTTGTCTCAAAAAACCAACCCCCCAAAAGAAACAACAACAAAACCGCACAATAAAAACAATATAGAAAAAGAACATAGCAAGGAAGAATACAGAGACCTTGTCCCAATGAGTCTCACTTTATGTTGATGTAGAAGGTAAAGGGAACAAGAAAATGAATACATAGATATCTCTATGATACAAACATCATTGATCTACAGCTCAACCATTCAGAGAAAACTTATGTGGGAAGACAATAGTGACCTCATCATTAAGGGGGAACATGCATGATGGATAAGAAACCAGGGACAACAGCAGAGATAGCTAGAGTACTGCCTTCTCAGACATAGTGACAATGTCAGAAAGGTTCCCAGAATGAAGCTCCTAGGTTGATATGGCTCAGATCATCTGAGGCATTATAGACATGGTAAGAAACTTGGAGTTCAGTCTAAATGCAATAGTTAGGCACTGACAGACAAGTCATTGAAGTGAAATGGTGCAAGTTAAGTGTGAAGATAATCCTGGGTATTAGATAGTGAATGGATTGTAAGAGAGAAAGCAGAAAGAGGGTAAACCCGAGGGTGACTACAATAATCCATAGAAGAGAGTTATGTGAACTAGGATGAGAGCAATAAAAATGCAGAGGACACACACACACACACACACACACACACACACACACACACACACACACATACACACACACACAAATGCACACAAATATACACATATGGTGGTTTTTTTGAAAGGAGGAAGGGAACCAAGGGAAGGGAAGACACATGAAGATAAGGGTGATGGCACATAAACAACATGGATGACATACATGTGTAAAAAAACATCGCAATGAAATCCGTTACCTTATAAGCTAATTTTAAAAACTAAATGTTACACATATACATAAAATTGTATATAAATCATCTAATGAAAGAACTGGCCAAATAAAGAGTTGCTCTGTTCTTTGGGTTGAATAAAATCTCAGGGTGATTCCTGGGTTTTAGTCTATATTAATATAATTGGCTGGCTGTAGAGATAGTGAGAAGGAAGGAGGAAGGAGCAAGGAGGATGACTGTGTTGTGTGTTTGGAGCTGAGGTGGCAAGACCTAACTTTATGTGTGTCTATTCACATTAAATGTTTGAATCTTGACTCTACATAGGCAAGGAAAGGGAAGGGGATAAATGTTGGGATAACCTAAACATAAAGTAAATTTGAAACTACCAAGATTGTATAAGTCCCTCCCATTAAGGGTCTGAGAGAAGAACTGGGGATGAAGGATGGCAACCCTCTCTAGGTCAGGAAGAGAATGGGGGTACAGGAGAGCCAGAAGGACCATCTCCAACAAGAAAACAGGTAGGCAGTGGTTCTATGGAACCCTGAAGAGAAAAACAGACTCTTGTCTCTGTGACTCCTACAGTCACATATTTAGCTAACTAGCACATTCAAAATATTTGGAAACAAATTGTCATTGCACCAAAGAAGCTTAGGCCTCTTTCTTGTCCCTGTCCCCTAACAGTATGGCATAGCAGCTATTTATGCAGCCTTTACCCTTTGTGAGGGATTACAGGCAGAAGTGATTCATGTCTTCAGGAAGATTGTGTAGGATACATGTAAATACTACATTATTTTACACAAGGCACTAGAGCACCTGAAGATTTGGGGTCTGCAGCAGGTCCTGGAGCAATGCCCACAGACTTCAAAGAGCACTTGTATTTCTTGTAAATGCTGCTGAGAAGAGAAACACAATGGGAAGATGAAATGACTTTTGGCAATTTGGTGAGATGGAGTAGCTGATGACCTCGATAAGAGCTGTTTTGTTGGGATGGACTGAGTTGAAAGCTCAATTGCAGTGGGTTCAGAAGGGAACAGGAGGTGAGAGAGGGGAGAGATGGAGAATATAGACAACGCTTTTCTCAATCTACTCCTAATTACACTTAGTCCTATACCACAAAAGCTAGATATTGACAAGACGGTGAAAGGCCATTTGCTGTTCCCAAAATAACTGTGGCAAATGGGTGGAAAGCCAATTTTGTGGTCCAGCTTTGTAACTGGGTCCACTTTTAAACAGCTTTCATTATCAGGAAGTTATTGCTTCTATTGACCTGAGAAATGTAAACTTGTTTTCACTTTATGGAGCCAGAAGCATGCTAAGCTTCATTAGTATATCACTCCATACCCACAGGACTTCAGAGCCCCTTCTTTCTACATTGGTCCATACTCATCTCTTCATCCATGATACCCCGTGTGAACCCAGAGAGCCGTGTGTGTGTGCTTTATATGGTGGAAACTAGATTAGTCTATTTTATGTTGCTCTAATATCTGATGCTGGGTAACGTACAAGGAACATAGATTTTGCTTGTTTTCTGTGGCTAAAAGTTGAAAACAGCATGGGGCCAGCCTCTGACTAGGGTCTTCTAGCTGCATCACAGTATGGTAAAATAGCATGGAGAAGCAGACAAGTTCAAAGTAGGCTAAGCATGTGGGTGGTTTCCCTTTGCAACAACCTGCTCTTGTGAGAACTTTCTGACCCTATGTTAACTGTGTGGTACTCTATGACCTAATCTCCCTCTAGGCACCACCTCTTAAAGCTCCCCTCAACTCAATACCCAGTGGTCTGGGGACCAAGCTTCCAGCACTCAAGTCTTTACTTGCAAACTACAACCAAACTATGAAATGATGGTTTCCTTATCTAAGTTTGCTTGTTCTTAAATGTGAACAATGTTACTCTAGGCCATACTTTCTATGTAGAGAATTTGTTGTTTCATGTCAAAACAGTAGTTCAGAAAATAAGGTTTGATATTCTGTTCATTGGAAACAACTATGACTTAACTCGGCTCTTATTTTGGTGGGGTAATAGTCCCATGCTAGTATTTGTTTCACCTTCCCATCCCAATTCTCCAATTATGGAAAGAAGATAAATGCTAATTTCTTTAGAAATGCCTTGCTCTCTCACAGCCTACTGATGTTTTCAACTTAAAGGGGGGAAATCTGGATGATTCTTCATTAGAAGTGTGCTATTAAAATTGTCAATTTCTTGGAACACATGGTTGAAAAACCATCATTTTTTCCCCAATGTGTGTTACCCTAAACTATAGACCTGTCACCAGGCTGTGTTTGTACATGTGGGTACAGAGAAACTGTGGGAAGATCCAAGTGGCACTTAAATTACATTCTCTCTTTGATTCTTAAGACATTTAGTGCCATTTAGCAGAATTCCAGTGCAGTCGGTTCCACAGAAGAAGGGGCTGTACTTTTAGAAGAGTCACTGCTTGCAGTGGCTGAGGGAAAGAAATCAAGCCATCAGAAAAGTGGGGTTGGCTTTTCTATCTTCATCTTCATGGAATTGAATGTGCTCCAGGGTAGGGCAGACCAGGCAGCCTTTATTAGCCAGTTTCCTGTTTGAGTACCATGACATTTTTGGTAAGGAGTTCTTTTCTGCAAGTAATACCAGGGTAAGAGAGAAAACAACAACAAAGGTCACTTCTTACTTAGTGCTGGAAAAAATTGCTCTTCCTCTCTAGTAGTTTCTGAAGAGAATATTTTCTATTCATAAGTTCTATTTTCTTTCTTGTTGACTGAAGAGCATACCCCATTATTTCCATCTAGGATCTAAGAGTAAGGTGGCCTTCCTATCTGGTAGCTGGAGAAAGAGCCTCCTCCATGAGGAAGGTAGCTACAGAGTGCATAAAATCTATAGGGAAGAATGGCACCATGTTTGTGGTCATCTTGATGAACAGATACTAAAAACTGTGGAGATGTAGCTCAGTGTTCCTGAAAAATAAAGGCTCCCAGAAGTTTCTTGGCCAGGCATGGCTACCCTCTTGCTAAGAATGGCAGTGCTTCCAAGAGAAGAGCTATGCCAGATTCCAGGCTTAGACAGTTCTGCTAGCCCTCACCAAGGAATTACATGTACAGCTTTTTTTTTTTTTTCAACTGAATCCCCAGGCTCAGGAATTGTACAGGCTAGATTTATGTCTACTTGACACAAGCTAGGATCAGAAAGCCTCAGTTGAGAAAATACCTCCATAAGATCAAGCTGTAGGCAAGCAAACCTGTAGGGCATTTTCTTGATTAGTGATTTAAGGAAGAGCCCAGCCCACTGAGGAGGGGTATATCCCTGGGATGGTGGTTCTGGGTTCTACAAGAAGCAGGCTAAGAAAGCCAGGGCGAGCAAGCCAGTAAGCAACACCCCCCTTTGTGGCCACTGCATCAGTTCCTGCACTCACAGCTTTTGATGATGAGCTGTTATATGGAACTGTGAATGAAATAAACCCCTCTTTTCTCCCCATGTTACTTTTGGTCATGGTGTTTCATCACAGCAATAGTAGCCTTAACTAAAACAGGCACCTTTCACAGCAATTTGCAAAGGATTCTCTCATGATATTTAAAATGAAAGATGAATAGTCACTCAAGGCTACACAAGGAACTAGCATTTTAAACATAAAAAATTTCCAGAAAACTGCAGGCATGAAGATGAAGTCAACTCCATTATAGACTTAAACAATCCACAGACGTAATGGTATTAATCCCTGATCTACATTCAAAGGAAATGTAAAATACTTTGCCAGATGTAGCTAATGGAATCCCCTTTGCCTTTTCTTCCTTCTGTCATCTTTGTTTACTCTCACAAAAGATTGGATTTACCAAGTAGTCACCACATTCATGCCTTACTCTGCAGCTCAAGGCACAATTATGAAGTGGCCACAAGTGATACTTTTTAGGTATGTTAGTGAGATTTAAAGAGGTCATGTCACTTGGAAAAATAGCACAGGAACTGGGGTACATACCTCAGACACTAATGTTGTAACAGACAGGCATGTACAAACTCTGTTCCCTTTTTCTCAGCTCTTGAATCTGATTCTCTCTCACTAGAACATGACAATCCATTCCATCTTTCTATACAGCAATACAGGTGAATAACTATGGATTAAGTATTGGTTGAATCTTCCCCAATAGTGGACATCCCAACATGGTTTGGATTCAATATCCACTCTTAACATGTTAAATGAAACCAACTTTAGTTTTTTCCTCCATTTTTTATTAAATTAGAAACAATATTGTTTTACATGTCAATACCAGTTCCCTCTTCTTCCCTTCCTCCTGTGTCCCCCACTATCACCCTACTTATCCCATACCATTTCTGCTCCCCAGGGATGGTGAGGCCTTCCATGGGCAATCTCCAGAGTCTGTGAAATCTTTTGGGATAGGGCCTAGGCCCTCCCCCTTGTGTCTAGGCTGAGGGAGTATCTCTCTATGTGGAATGGGCTCCCAATGTCCATTCCTATGCTAGGGATAAGTACTGACCTACTGCAAGAGGCCCCATAGATTTCTGAGGCCTCATCACTGACACCCACATTCATGGGGTCTGGATCAGTCCCATGCTGGTTTCCCAGCAATCAGTCTGGGGACCATGAGCTCCCCCTAGTTCAAGTCAGCTGTTTCTGTGGGTTTCACCAGCCTGGTCTTGACCACTTTGCTCATCACTCCTCCTTCTCTGCAACTGGATTCCAGTTCAGTTCAGTGTTTAGCTGAGGGTATCTGCTTCTGCTTCCATCAGCTGCTGGACGAAGGCTCTAGGATGGCATATAAGTTAGTCATCAATCTCATTATCAGGGGAGGGCATTTAAGGTAGCCTCTCCTCTGTTGCTTAGATGGTTAGTTGGTGTCATTCTTGTAAATTTCTGGACAATTTCCTAGTGCCTGATTTCTCTTTAAACCTACATGTCTCCCTCTCTTATGGTATCTCTTATTTTGCTTTCCTCTGTTCTTCCTCCTATACAACCTTCCTGCTCCCTATGTCCTCCTCACCTCTTCCCCTCTTAGATTTTTGGTTAAGATCAAGTGTACCAACATTAGTTTTTTGTTTGTTTGTTTGTTTTGTTTTTTTTTCCCCTGCAAATGTACCCAACATGTGTTATCTTTTCATTGTTATTCTTATTATATTCAGCAAGGGAGACTGGCAGAGCACACTGCTCCAGCTAAGTATCAGAGGAGACTCCTTTCAAGACATTTTCCTATCGTTACTTCATTGGTTACGTTACCAAAAGTCTCTCCTTATTTACGAAGGCAATCTCCTGTCAACACTCAGCCAGCACCTGCTCCATGGAAGGCCTTGTGCTAGCCACTGGCAGTATTCAGTAATGAATTGGGCATGGTACTTGCCCACAAGCAGCTCACAGATGAGATGTGCTAGACAAGATTCAATTGACATCTGGGCTCTGGTGAATCAATGGCTCTCATTTGCAGTCGATCTTATTCATCACAATCATGGAACAGTTAGTGAATGGTCATTGAGCACACACATTCCATAACAGAGACTTTAGTCACAGTGACTAATCAAAGAAGAAAAATTCTATGGCCCTTCCTGCCTTGAGTCCTTTCTCCGTCTCTGAGAAAGAACTGCTTTTTAAAAACATTAATAGAAGGCATCTATAATGAACTATTGGGTCAAATGTGAAGGGGTACCATTTATTTGTGCATTGTCAAGTTTTATGTATCTGTATTTAGTGCCAGCCATTTGGCATACTCCTTTTCAGGCTTCCCTTTCTGCCTTACTTTTTCAGTTCATCATTATCCTTTATGAATACGTGCATACACTGGATTACGATGATCCAGGTAACAGGAGGTTTGCTCTCTTTTGCTTTACCCTCCTCTTTTTCATCTTACTCTTGGTTGTTCACTTTACTATATTATGTATAATTGTGAGCTATAGCTTCAGTTTCACCATGTGAAGAAGACTTTGGCCCCAGGACCTGGTCTTTCCAGGTCAAGATAATCTCTGCCTATTTGGAGATGAAATTAAGAACTCTTTTTGTGTTTTAATGCAGATTGGTTCTTCAGCTGTTAGACATCTCCATATTCCATTATTTCTGTATCCTTGTTTCCTACGGCCAGATACATCCATAGACTCCTTGCTGCCACAGTAAATACAGGGTAAAATTTTCATAAAAGCCCTTGAATGTCTCATATTGGATTGCCACTATTGATATAAGTCTACTTTTGGTGTCGGTAGCTAAAATGTCAATATACAATAGTCTTGAGCCTATAGTCTTCCTTGGCTGTGACTAAAGAAATGTCCTCCATGTTGGTCATCCTTAGAGAAATACCTATCAGTCATTGTATGTCAGAGTCAACCAAGCCAGCTGCCAAGAGAAGTACTGTAGCTTTGCTACTTGCCCTGCAGGGCCAGTGAACAAAGAACCACTATGAGAAATGCAGAAGAGACAATTGACTCTCTGGCCACAAGTGCCTTCCAAGATCCTTACATCAGAAACAAAGGCACAAACACTCTGTTTCTCAAGAGCAAATAACAAAATGGTATAATCAATAAATTCCCCAGCAGCAAAAAGGAAATAAAAACAACTTTGTGTTTAACCTGAAGCAAAATTTTTAATTAAGTTTATCATTCCCTCAACTATAAACATTTTTTACCCCAACACCCTTTAAAATAATATAAAACTATTCCTTCTTGAAGGCTCCCCAAAGTTCTAGAAGATGATCTTCAGTGAGCTTATTGTAATGAATCAGAAGACTTACACTAAAGAAATAAAAACAGCTTCTGTGTTCATGTTGCAACTTCTTTTTCATCTCCTGAAGACAGTATTTCATAGTGTTCCTTCCCCATGCTCCAGCTCTTTCATTCTTCCTGGCTTCTCTTTCATGATCTTCATTTAGTATTGCAACATGGGGAAAGATCTTGATAAAGACATCCCACTTAAAGCTGAACATTCTCAGTCACTTATTCTTAGCACTTTGTCTAGTTATGAATGTCTGCATTGAATTCAGCCTACTGCAGAAAACTTCTCTGACCAAGATTGAGAGCACCCCAGGTATATTGGTATAAGCACAGATATTTAGAGAGCAATTTAGCATGACCATTTAGCAAAATTAACAATAGCTTCCATCCTATGGCTTATGGCTTGTCCAGCCATGGGTTTTGTTTTATCATATTTATAGTACTAGGCATGGATTCCCTCCCAAGGAAGAGGCCTCAAATCCAACAAGAAAGCAATTGTTTACCTCATAATAGGTATGCCACTATTATGCCAATGGGCAGATCTTGCCTGGCAGGTTAGCATTATAGCATGGTGTATCTAACATTGGGTATGAGCATTTACCAGCACAAGACTGGCACAACATCAAGCAGCCATACTTTTAGCATAGATGGGACATGAATATATGAGATGCCACCCCTAACTGAGAATCTATTGATAGCTGATAGTTCCGGGGGGAGGGGGAGCAATCAGTCTCTGGGGCTGCCTGTGTTCTCTGGTTGATTGCCCATACTCCAATGGATGGCTCCACAGCCATTCACATATGAGCAGCACTAAGTGGATGTAGTGTGTTATTAAGAAGAAGTAGAAGAGGAGGAGGAGGAAGAGGAGGAGGAGAAAGATCAATGAGGCATGAATTTGGGTGATGGGAATGTAGGAGAAGGTCCTGGAAAGAGGAAGTTGGAGGTAGATATGATCATATTTCATTGTATCCATGTATGAAATTTTAAAAAGATAAATAAAAAGATAAAAATAAAAGTCCACAATACCACATACTTAAAGCCAGCATCCAGCTCAACCAGACCTGAGATTTATTCCATAGATATTTTTCAGATATCTTGATCGAATCAGGTAGCTAGTAAGTGGACAAATTCTGCTTGGAGCCTGGGTTTTCTGAAGCAAAATTCCAAGATCTTTACTGTTAACATTTCCTTTAAAGTCTGCTTGGAAATGCGTATACCTGAAGCACTGTCAATGGCATGCTGGCATGCTAAAAGCAGACATGGTTCTGCAGAAGAGACACCCTGATGAGAGCATTGCCTTCATGTTTCCACTGAACTGTTCAGTCTGGCACATTTCAAACACGATATTTGCATTTCTATTCTTCTGAAGTCTCCTCTTACCATTCAGAATCTCTAGATATTGGCCTCTGTTCCCTCTTCTGCTTTAGAAAGCAAGAATTACTCAGCAAAACCCTGGGAATTCTCTCTCTACTGAAGTTTACCTAGATGGTGGGGTCTGGATGTCTCTCTAGCATCCTACTTTGTACTTAAAAGTTCTCTGTCCCTTGAGTTAGGGACTCAGGATTTTCCTCAAAGATGATGGGTAGTTGTGATAGTTGAGGTTTCATATGGCTGAGGGGGCCTAATTCAGTCTAGGTATGCTTAAGTGTCTGTATCTAATTAATACATTGTCACTGTCAGAGTAATAACCACACTTCATCTATGGAGATATGTCTTTAAAAAACTTATTTTTGATTCAAGATGCATTTTGGAGCAAAATTCTAGGTTATTCTATCAAAATCTCTGGTCTTCAGAGTGCCGTGCATACCAGTGCCGAAATGTGAGGAAATGACTAGTTTTGCTTTAAGTTGTTAGTTGGACCATATCTAGAGAGCTCATATTCACACAGCTATCACACATCATGAGGTGTCTTAAAGAACATTAACCAGAGGGCATGGCTGAAGGCACAATGAGAAATATCACTAGGGTAATCACTGAAGTTTTGGGTAGATTCTAGCCTAGAGGACAGTGTTAGAAAAATGATAACTGCTTTCTTTGTGGATTTGACGATTGATTAGGTTTGTTCTCTCTGACCCTAGAGGACAAATCTTAAAGTGTAAGAATAAAAGTACAAAAACACATCTCAGTTTGGTGAAAAAAAAAAAAGAAAAAAGATGATGATTGTGGCAGGAAAATGGTACATACAAGGAGTTCCTGACAATAGAGACCAAGAAACAAAGCAAATTTGTTAAGCCAGAAGTGATGCTGTGGAAGGGAACCCAATGTTCACTTAAGAATTGGGATATAAAACCTGGAAGCAACCTAGATGCCCCTCAATTGAAGAATGGATAGAGAAAATGTGGTACATTTACGCTATGGAGTACTACTCAGTGGAAACAAACAATGGAATCTTGAAATTCACAGGCAAATGGATGGAACTAGAAGAAACCATTCTGAGCGAGGTAACCCAGTCACAAAAATACAAACATCTTATGTACTCACTCATATATGGATATTAGACACAAGCAAAGGATTACCAGCCTATAATCCACACCACCAGAGAAGCTATAAAATAAGGAAGACTAAGAGAGACATACATGGTCTCCCAGAGAAGGGGAAAGGGACAAGATCTCCTGAGAAAATTGGGAGCATGGGGGAATTGAGAGGGAGCTAGGAGAATGAGAAGGGGGAAGAGGAGGGGTTAGGAGGTCATGAGGGAGCAGGAAGATTGAGTCAGTGGAAGAGAGCAAGAAAAGAGATACCATAACAGAGGGAGACATTATAGGTTTAAAGACAAATCAGGCACTAGGGTAATGTCTGGAGATCTACAAGGATGACACCAACTAACCATCTAAGCAACAAAGGAGAGGCTACCTTAAATGCCCTCCCCTGATAATGAGATTGATGACTGTCTTACATGCCATCTTAGAGCCTTCATCCAGCAGCTGATGGAAGTAGATACCCACAGCTAAACACTGTACTGAACTGGAATCCAGTTGCAGAGAAGGAGGAGTGATGAGCAAAGTGGTCAAGACCAGGCTGGTGAAACCCACAGAAACAGCTGACCTGAACAAGGGGGAGCTCATGGTTCCCAGACTGATTTCTGGGAAACCAGCATGGGACTGATCCAGACCCCATGAATGTGGGTGCTAGTGAGGAAACCTCAGAAATCTATGGGGCCTCTTGTAGTAGGTCAGTACTTATCCTTAGCATAGGAATGTACTTTGGGAGCCCTTTCCTTTGATTATCCCTCCCTCAGCCTAGACACATGGGAGAGGGCCTGGGCCCTATTCCAAAAGAGATGACAGACTCTGAAGCCCCCCAAGGAAGGACTCACCCTCCCTGGGGAACAGAAAGTATATGGGATAAGTAGGGTATTAGTGGGAGACAGGGAAGGTGGGGAGGGAGAGGGAGCTGGTATTGACATGTAAAACAATCTTGTTTCTAATTTAAATTAAAAAATTGAGAAAAAAAGAATTGGGGTATATCTCTGGATCACTGCAATTTCATGCTGTTTCTACAACACATTGATGGTAAGACAAATACCTTTGTGAAACAAGAATACTGCATTTTTTTCCTGGAGGTATGTGCTCCACTTTAAAAACAGAAGACAAACATTTCATTTTGTATTTTGTTTATGCCCGATTTTTTCAAATGTTGTTGCTGTCTGCCCATATTTTAGAGTAACCCCATATATCCCCATTTTAAATACCCATGGAGAAATACTTTTGCATCTTCCTGCCATGTGATTGTAGATACCAAGACATTCTTAATTCTTTGGGAGGCAAATGTGACCTTGGTGTGATGGAGGCTTGTCTAGATATGACACTGTTCTGAGAACCTTGAGTGTTTCCAGGGCTTTAGGTTTGGTGTAGGGTGAGCTCTCTAACGTGTTTACTGAGCTGAATGAGAGAATCTAAATTGATGGAAATCATGCAGGCTGTGGTGATAGAACAATATAAGACTGGAGAGCAAGGATTTCATCTCTGGCAAATCCCCAACACTTACTCTCACTGTTTGTTTAGAGCTTCCAAAAGCTGTTCTGTTTCCCAAGAAGCTATGCTTCCCTCAATCGCAGGACAAAGATTTGGGCTCTTAGTTGCTGAGGTTTGAAACTAAAGTCATCATGGAACTACCAAAGGTTCTGTCATCAATATAGGTAGGTCGTCTCTAAAGCAAATGGTTTAGAAAAAGCCTTTATTGTTAACTCTCATATATACCATCACCAGAAAGGAAGTCAGGACTTCTGAGCTCTTTGAAGACAATGGTGATGGCCATTATATTACATGGGAGGAGAGACAATGACCAAATTCATTTTGAGCAACTAATTTTCTTAAAGTATAGGAAAATAAGAGTTTGATATTGTTTAATGGGAAGAAGGATCTGGAAGATCAGAATGAAATACAGCACGATTTGCCCTATTCACTTGGTACCTGGGTAGTGTGAGTGGTGCAGTAAGTAAAATGTTCAAATGATTTTTAGAGAAATGGGATTGTGGATATGAGGTGGAGAAGAGTGCTAGCAATGCCCTTCTACTCTGAGTGGAGCTGTTAGCTCCAGAGACTCCTCTGAGTGAGACAGCCAGTGGACTTCTCTTTGCTCAGTGATTCAGCAGGAGGAATTATCTGGGACTGCGGGATCCTGCCTCTGTTTCTAGTTCTGAACCTTCACAGCTGCTGTGCAAGAGTAGCTCAGCTCCTGGGTTTGGGCAGCAGCCTGGCAACTACCCCATGGAAGGTGCCTGAGAAGGAAAGCAGGCATTTCCAGGTCTGCTGCTCACCTTTCAGAAGCTTTTCTTCCTGGGTCTCTTCTGTTCTTGGGAAGGCTATTAGGGATTTCATCACATGCTGCTTTGGCAATTAGTTCAGAATAAACTGAGCAGACTCGGGGTTTGTTCAGGGACTCCAGCCTGTGCTTTTACAGCATTTTTTTTTTATAAAAGTGACATAATGACTGTGTTTAAATTGTGCAAAAGATATTTATAAAGGTGACGGATTTTCAAGCTGTTCTGAGGAGATGCTGTACATGAGAGGAAAGGGGAGCGAGCCCAACAACCCCCTCTAACAGCCCTCCTTTATTCCATTTGTGAAGTTATTGAGTTTCATTTTAAATGCTTGTGATTTGTATTAAATTCACTGCAGCACCAGGTAGACAGTGAAAAGAAACTAATCAAACCTTTAATGCTGGTGAGAAAAGGTAATCCGGACGCTCATGGTTTTGAAGTAAATAACCTGCTTGTTAATAGTTTAGCTCCTGCCCTACCTCAGGGGAGAAAATTCTCTTTCACTACAGGGAGTTGACTCGGAGTCGAATGCACAGCTCCCTCTCTGCTCTTAGGCAATTGCAGTATCAGGCTTGGCTCAGTTTCAAAAGGCCATGTTGCCTGATAAGGTTAATTGATTTCCATTGCTTTAATTAACAACAGTTCATTTTTTATCTAACGAGGAAGATTTGGGTTGATGTGGGAAGATGGAAAGACTGGCGTCAGTACCATCGTTAAAGAATGGCTTAGGCCTGTGAAAGAGCTAAGAGTTGAGTGACTTTGAGCCATAGTTGTGAGGGATAGGTAGCCACAAAGGGAATATGTCCCTTCTTTTCTTGAGACTCTAACAAGCTCTGTTACACACGACTTGTCATTACCTCCACCCATGTATTTGATGGTAACGAATGTCTGCATAATGTCATCAAGGTCTAGGGCATCAGGAGAACTGCTGTGGACACACTGTGAGTCCAAGGCTCTCTTCACACAGCCCTCTCTGAAGCCAGCATCATACTGAGTCCGGATCAACCTGAGGTCCCTGTCTTTGTAATCATAGGAACTGCCCCTACCTCTAAAATAATATTGTACCTCCTCCTTCATCACGCACTATAGGTCCCATGCATCAACCCCAGGCTCCCCTGCCTCTCCCTAGGGGATGACGTGCACGGTTCCTTGTTTATGTGTCTGGAATCAATAGTCGGCAGGGAGATTTGCTCCTCATCATTTTGATCAATCTTTGCTGTTGAAATACCTCTATGAGCTGCAAGTGGTTTTCCCTGCTGTATGTACAGGTAGGGGCAGATCATTTTCAATTTCTAGTGCAGCGACAGTGGCACTCTATCAAGTTGTAGCACTGCATAGCCATGAGTGTGGGGCACAGTGTTGCAAGTGCATATGGAGTGATGGTGGCACTTGGCTGTGCAATCCGTCTCAGCCCTGTTTCCAGATGTGTTGTGAGTCAAAAGCAGAGCTGTTTCTAGTATGTCCATTCTCTTTTTCCCTCCAGGGATGGCCTTTAAAAAAGGGAGACCTCTGGGAATGTTTAAAAGGAGAACTGTAATACTGGTATATTTAGTTCTGATGCCTGAGGAAGCTATGGCCTAGCCAGGGAATATACAGACCATTAAAGCATCTCCCTGATACCCTGATAGAATGCTCTTGCTGCCTCATTAGAATTCAGACCTCTGTTGATGAGTCTTCCTCTGTGGGCCACAGAATGAGCACATCTATCTTCCTTAGGCTCCTATAACTCTTATTCATAAGAGTAATCTTGAAAGGCATCCTAAGAGACACAAAATTTCCTCTTCTTCCACAAAATAAAAGGAAGCCATCTGAGATGTTGTCTCCAGCAAGCAGGTGTTCAGATAAGCCTTCCGGTGAAGCCTTCAGCCAGATCTGGTATTTTCAGCCCAGTTCCTTGTAGAGGAGAAATGGCATAGCCCCAGGTTACCTTACAGTGACTTGGCTCCTGTCCAGGGGACATGATGGATCTAGAAAGGTACAGGTGAGCTGCTAATCATTTTGATTGGTTATTTTTGAGTGCCCATCATCTGCCAGGAAGACGGAATCCTAGGAATCCAGAAATGAATCACACAGACAGAAAACACACCTGGAGGTTATAATCTGTGTAAGAGGGCAGAGAATCCAGTGCATCACCAGTGTCTGCAGTGTCAGTAACGTGAAGCAAAAGAATGGAGGGAGAGAAAGTGATGAAAATGTCAGTATAGGCAGCATTAGAGAAATGATGATAACAGTCAGCAGAGATAGGAAGTAAGCCAGCCAGCCATGTGGCCTTCAGAGGAGACTTTTCAGATAGAGCTAACCAGCTGTAATTGCAAGGATTATGAGCCAGACCCTTTTCCTCCTACTGGGTTGCCTCATCCAGCCTTGATATGAAGTTTGTGCCTACTCTTAGTGTAACTTGTTATGCCATGTTCAGTTGATATCCCTGGGAGAGGTCTGCTCTTTTCTGAAGGAAAACAGGAGGAATGGTATCTGGGGCAGAAGTGATATGGGAGGGTGCTGGGAGCAGTGGAAGGAGGAGAACCGTGATCAGGATATATGAGAGAAGAATACACCCACATGTTCACGTGAACACACACACACCCATCCACACACACTCACACACACAACATCATTACAGTAACATACACTTAGATGCACACTTATTGGGGTTAGAAAGATGACCTAGCAGTTAGTATTGCTTGATCTTCTTGCAGAGGAACCAGTTCAGTTCCCAGCACCCACAGGCTCACCACTTCCTGTAACTCCAGTTCGAAGAGTTCTGATTTCTTCTGGCCTCCTTTATGTGCAGGTGATGCACATAAACACACACAGGCTCATACGCTTACACATCAATTAAAAAGTAAATCTTAAAAAGACAAGCCTATATATTTCCTTATACAAAATTCTCAGTCACTGTTTTTTATACAACTCTCTCTCTCTCTCTCTCTCTCTCTCTCTCTCTCTCTCTCTCTCTCTCTCTCTCTCTGCACACACACACACACACACACACACACACACACACACACACACACTTACTCTTAATTACTGAGGTAAAATAGCAAATGCAGAGGTCAACTGTTTGAAAACATGGGGGGTGGAGCTAATGATTTTCAGACTTCTCATGACTTCAAGGTGGGAAATTTGTTAGTCTCTATCCACTGACTCTCATTCCTGGGTTGAATCGAGGTAGATACAAATGGAAACACAGGCTTTTGATTTTGAATGAAGTAGAACCCTAAAGGTCCTAGGGAACTGCAATGCATGAGATTAGCTAGTTGCATGTAGTATTGAGCAGCCAATGCCTTCATTTTCTCTTGTAGAGTTTTTGGAAGATTCAGGGGCCATGTTATCTGGAGCCACATTCTATGCTGGTCTCATCAGTTTGGTCTCTGTTACAGTCTTAGTTTTGATAAAGTTCTCAGGACAGTGCAAGACACTGTCCTTTGTCTTAAACACTTCACATTCTCTTATAAGGAGATGAAAAAGCCACCATTCAAGCCCTGTGGACCTGTGAGTATATGTCAGAGGCTTTGAGAAGATGACAGTGGAGTCCACTGATGACATGAGAAAGCAAGCTGGACAGCAGTCTGCCATACAGAATGGCTAAAGCTCAAATATGAAGCGGGGCATGGGGGAGGGTTATAGCAGCCAGACCTAGAAAGGTGACAGTGTTTGTAGCAGTGATGAGGTTAGATGGAATGAAACAATTGTAGGATGGGAAGGCTGTGTGTGAGGTGAGTCTGTGGGCAGGCCTTCATGCCACATGGAGAGAGTTGATTTAGAAGGAGGGTTGGGGGAGCAATTGGCTAGATTTAACCCATAGGCCTAATGCTTATTTATTTAGCTGTGCATCTTGGCAACTTCTGTAGCTCTCATGTAAGTTTCTCATCTTGAAAATGGGAGCCTAACTCTAAAGGATGTTGTGGGTGCTAAATAATAATGTGTGAAGTGATCAGAAAATGCCTAGCATGTATTAAGCATAAACAACCATCTCTATTGCCAATAAAATGGTAGTTTACTTAAGGGTGGAGGGCATTGTAGAAAGTCATAGAGAGTTATTGAAATTTATTCTGATGCCTCTAGCCATGCTCATATAGTGCAGCTGTGTGGGAAGGACAGAACAGGGATGACAGCAAGAAGCTCAGTCTGATTTGGAGAGGAGCAGGCCACTTTGTTAGTGAGACAGCCTCCATGAGCATGCCCCTGGCTTCCCTATGATGAGGGTCCACCAAATCGCTCATGCTGCTGACCAAGCTGGTGACTCTGTTCCTTTAAGCTCTCCAGCAGCATTCCTTTTTTTTTTTTTTTCAGACTGTGGGGATAGGGTGACTCTGCTGGAAATGAGATCCTTCCTCTTTCTTACACCAACATAGCAGCTTCAGCCTTGGTGAAAGTGGCAATGTGGTCCAAAGCACCTTTTCCTTGGAAATCCTGCTCAGAAGAGCTCTATAGCATGCTGGCTGGCTAGAAGGGCCCCATGAGAGGCTTCACAGTCCTGTTTTTTGTGTTGGTACTCTAGGAACAACCAGGTGCTTAGAAGCTAGAGATTTCCCCATCGGCCCCCATAACCACACAGCACCAGTTCCCTTTCAGAACAGCTTATTATGTCAAATAGTTGTGGTCCATGCCCTGACCAGGCATCCCCATCTAAGTTGGTCCTCAGGACCCAGAGTGATGGGAGCAGGGGCTTCTTTAGAAAGAGAACCAATGCCAGGCAAGAGTCTGTTGCTGCACTGTTGGCAGTATCATGGCTGAGATGGATTTAATGTCTGAGTTCCCAGGTATTGCAGAGCTTGCAGGCTGTCATCTGAACCATTGTGTTCAAGAGAAACAAACAAACTCTACTGGCACTCATTTTCTGATCCTGAAGAAATAAAAACTAAGCTGATGGAAAGGAGAGAGAAAAAAAAAACTTTCTTTATCTACAAGGATGAGTCAGAGCCTGATCCCACCCCTCGGTGATGCTTGGCCCTGCTAGGGCTTCAGCCAGGGCCCAGCAAGTCAAACCAAAGTGCTTTTTCCCAAATGGGAGACTGAGGATGTTTGGAAGCATCTGGGGAGAATAATGTGGGAGTTTCAGATCACAGCCCTGACCTGTCTGCTTTAAGAGAATTGCATAATCAATTCTAAAGCAACTTGGGGATTTCTATGCAGCAAAATTTACCCTGGGTCAACACCTTCCCAGGAAGCCTTCCTCCGAGTTCTATTTGGAGACTTTTACACACACACACACACACACACACACACACACACACACACACACACACACACACACAAACAGTCAAAAGTAGATTTGTGTGATAGGAAGCAAGAACTGATGGAAATGGGGGCAAGATTCCTTTACTGCTAAGTCAATTGGCTGTATAATATGTATGGCTTCTTCCTGTAGCAGCCGACAAAGACACTAAAGTGGCTGCTGATTTCCCCAAATAGCTCAGAGTCTATAACTAGTGTCACAAGCTTAGGGCAACTGAGCTTGCTGTCCCTCTTGTCCTCCTTGCCCTAGAGGCTTACACTACAAACCCACAGGAATCCATGGTTCCCCAGGCAACAGGGGGATGATTTCTTGAGCCTTGAGGACCAGACAACTTCTGATTATCTGTTTATCTGTAGCAATGTGGTGGGTGAGCAGGCTGGCAGGTGGCTGCACTTAGAAACCAAGGGAGTCTTTGTATTTCTAAGTCTTATGGAGAGGGTCATACAGGTGGCAGGTGTTCAGAAAAGCTTTTAAAATGGTGGCAGGATGCCTTAGGCAAATAGAAAGGGCATTGACATTTTACATTCTATATATAATATCTAAATGGGTGAGTCTTAACTTCAACTGCCAATATTCATAAAATATCTTCTTAGTGCCTGAGATGAAGTGTGTGTGTGTGTGTGTGTGTGTGTGTGTGTGTGTGTGTGTCTGTGTGTGTGTGTGTGTCTGTGTGTCTGTGTGTGTGTGGTATTTCCTTTTCATCTCTAAGACTAGGTACTGTACCATGTGAGGTCATTCTTCAACATATATTCATTTGGTTCTCTGTTGCCCTGGTGAGCCTAACAGCCTTATATATTGAATGTGTCTCACTGGTTCTATAATGAAACCACAATTTGTCTACAGATCCAAACCTAGGTGTAGTTATCTAGATTTAAGTCTGACTTTGAGCATCAAGAGAATGTTAAAACACCCAGGGGTGCAGAAAACCTCAGAGGTCACAAAAGGGAAAGAGGAAGTCCTTGTGTCTTTTATGAATGTCTGAAGTGTGAAGAAGTAAGAACAAGAGACACTGAGAGAATTTGCAATCACCAAGATCATACTGTCTGGCTGCAGCTGCCACCTGCCCTTCCTCCACAAGCTTCTGCAGATAGATTTCACTGGATCTCGGGGCCTGAGACTTTTCTAATTATCTCATTTAAATTTCCCAGTGCTATGAAAGACACTGACTTTCATCTTAATGGCAATGGAATCCCAGCTTTGATCACATAAGGCCCTTTCTGGGGCCATGTATTGATGCATTTAAGGAAACGGAATTTAAGGAAACAAATGAATACTCTCTACTTTGATTGGGAAATAGATTCTCATAAGCCATGTGGGGAGCATGTTGGAACCTGTGAGTAGTAAACCTATTTTACCTGATTCAAGATCCTGAGTTCCCAGCCACTTGAATTTGACAGGGTGGGGAAGACATTAGTAACCATTTAAAATCCCATGATTCCAAAATAGGTGATAGCATTTCTCAAAAGGCTGCTTGGCTCCTGGCCTTGTGCCACAAGCCTAGTGAGTCTGTTCATTTTCAAGATGCTTAGTTCTTCTAGGAGTTCCCAAAATTTACATGTGGCTCTGAGATAGGAGCATTAACAAGATAAGTGTCCTTCTGGACACTCCAGCAGGGAGCTTTGCTGTCGTCCACAGGCCCTCACTATAGTCTCCATTTTCAGAGGCTAAGAGTTCTTAGTCTCCTTTAATGTACACAGCACTGTGGCCCACAGATCTGGGAACAAGCACCCCCCAGCAGGTGATGTATATGCATTGTGCCATCCTGTTCAGTCTCTGTGTGACCTCTCAGGTGTGAAGTGACAGTGAGTCTTCTGTGAGCACTGGATTAGGGTTATGGTCATGCACCTGTTTTTTTCTGTTTCTCTGTGTAACTTTTGGAAAGCCAAACATCTCTTCCTGAGCTTTCTTTTTCATGGCAGAAGAGTGATGATGACTGTCTTGCCTGAGATGAAAGATGGCTAAGGATTAAATCAGTGTTCTCGACAAGAAGTTGTTTTTCTGCAGAGGGGACACTTTACCATGTCTTAACATGTTTAGTTGTCATAACTGGGCCCAGGAGATGTAACTAGCAGAAAGAAAGCAAGGTTCAGGGTGGCTGCTAAACACAGGCACCAGACAGATCCAACAGTAAGGTCTTTAGCCAGTGTGTCAAGTTCAAGTTGAGACATGATTTGTTTAATCCTTTTTTAGGGGTCGCTCAGGCATAATGCACCCTGCTCTTTACTGTCCATCACCCATGTCATCATGCTCCTGGGGCTCCTTTGCTTGCTCTGTTCAAAGGCAACCCTGGCCTTTCCCAACCCTCTCACAGACACTGGAGTCCACAAGTTCATCCTTACCAAGAGCTTTGGTGTTATAACACTCTCCTCTTGCCTCCTGAGGGCTTTTTGAAAGCTTGGCTCTATGTTTCCATTCTGGTGCTGATATTTACAATGAACGAATGGTGATGGGTGAAAGTTTTAAAAGAAAACGTTACTAGCATGACCATGCTTTTGTTTGGTTCTTTATAAACATACATAAAATATTAGAAAAATTCTGAAAGATGAGTGAAGCTAAGATGTTACATACAAAATGACAAAAGGGAAAGGGCAGGAAAATTTTTTATAACTGTAAACTTTTCAGACAGAAATAAAAAGGTTTTTTTTTTTTTTTAACAAGTGAACACCAACCACCAAAAAGATAAGAGGCTGAGAGTAACAAAACAGTCTATAACTCTACAATATCTGAGATTTAAAGACTTGATGCAAAGGCTTTGGGAGGCCAATATGCAAAAAAGTAAAAAATTGGGGAAAAAAGGTGGAGCCCAAATAGTGAGAGGAAAGTTGCCAAGGATCTAGTTTAGTGGTAAGTGTGTGCTCAACACATACAGGTTTTGAGTTTGAGCTCCAGCTATAAATAAATAGTGAAGTAGTGCAATTTAAAATGAGATCAACATGAGAAATGACCAAAGACAAAGTAAAAAAATTCAATACTTTTTGAACCTTTAAGTTTTCTTTCTTTCATGGAAACAGGCTAGTCCTTAGGAACCCTATAGAAAGAGAAGGAAAATAAAGGAACTCATTGGAGAAAGACATGAGGCATAGGCTGAGGCTGTGCCCTGCGTGGTTCCTATCCTCCTCAGGCATGGGAAAATACCTGAAGCATCATGCGCAGAGCCAATCATCCTTATCAGTTCTCCTTAAAAGGACTTATATAGAGGTACTGTCCCCAGGCACAAGGAGGCAGTGGGACTCGGGGAGTCATGTCCATGAGGCCAGTTCCTCATGTCCACATAGAGCACTGACCAAGCCCCTGAATAACCAGGTCCCTTTGCCATTTTCTTTTGAAACAAAAAAGTCTTACTTTTATGAGTGTCTGGCTTTCATGTTTGTCTGTGCACCACTAGGATTCCTAGAATCTGTAGAGGTCAGAAGAAGCTATTTGATTCCATGGAACCAGAGTTATGGAAGATGATGAGCCACTGTGTTGCAGCTGGGATTCTAACCTGGTTCATATAGAATATTAGCCAGTGTTCCCAACCCTTGAGTTAGCCCTTGCCATTTGCTTTTATTCTTGATTCTTCATCAAGGCTCACTTCATTGGAAAGTAAAACAGAAAATTTTTTTGTAATAACATGGGGCTAGGTTCAAAGCCCTACCCTGCCAATGGCTAGCTATGTGATTTTAAGCAATTTTATTACATTTATTTCAATTGCCTGATTTACAAAAGAGGGCTGCAGAAAGCCTACCCCCTCTTCATTATGCAAACAAAAACATTTTCTAGATTGTGAGCCAGTTGGGGCTGTAAAGTATTTCTTATTTGCCTTTCTGTCCTCAATATCTGGTAAGTTGCCCAGGACATGTTAAATGTTGAGTGTGTCTGAAGATAATAATAATAAAAGCCAAGTTTTGAGCATTGCACTGCAATATGCCAGGAATTATGTTGAACATCTTATTTTGGTTACATCTGCTAATCTGTAAAACATGTCCATTAGGTTTGATGCATCATTAACCATGTTGCAGAGTAGGCTTATGAGTAACTTGCCCAAGAGCTAGCTAGTTTTCATCTTTTCAACGTAGTTAATGAGTTAATGAGTACACAGGTGTTTCAACAAGCCCAGGAGTCAAGAAGATAGTCTAGGTTGTGAACAGAAGAGTGACTGAAATATCTATGACACCCATACAACATTCCTCAGAAATCTGCTCCCCAAACACCCCACATCTGCTTAGGATCAATACTTACAGATCCTGAAAGCACAGTTTGAGGCCATGCCACTTTGTTCAGGTTCTTGTCACTCTGATGCTCGGCAGGAGACTATGCCAGGTGTTCTGCTGGAGATCAATGAACACCCATTCTGTCTGGAGTGGGAGGGCTAAGTGCTGCTTCCAACACCTGGTATCTTCAAAAGTGTAGCTTGATTATATTCCTGGTATGTACTGTGTGCTCTTCAGGAGAAGTGAGGCAGAGACCCGAAGAGCAACTAAAGACAACCTCAAGGGAAGGGAGGATGGCTGTATGGAGGGGCACTTCCATCAGTCTGAGAACTTCTGTATTTGGAAACCCAGCACTGACTCCTCCATGTTTTCCTTCTGCTTCCTTGTCTAGAAGACTACTGCTGGAGAGATTCTTTGCGCAGCTGCCACTCCAGATGGACATCTAAGGCCATGTTATCCCTGCAATTAGCATAATATTCTGGAACATTACCATTAATCCTAGAGTCTGGGCAAAACCATCAAACAAAAGTGTGCAATGTTGGTCTTTCCAGAACTTACTGGAGACTCATTAAAATATTCCAGGCAGTCCAGGCAGGCAGGAAGACAGACAGAACCCTCCCCCAACATACTCTCTCTCTCTCTCTCTCCTCTCCTCAATCTCCCTGTTGTTTCCCACACAAAGGGCAAACTAGGGTGGAATAAATCTCTTAGTTGGGGAGGGGGTGTAGAAAGAAGATTTTAATGATGACATGGCAAGAAAACACAGCAGTGAAAAAAATCAGCTTTTAGAATTGCACTCAGTTTTGCTGAAGAAAACAGGAAAGATGAGCAAGAAATGAGGCTTAATTTTAATGAAGGGAAATTTGAAGCTAAGTAAAGAAATTACAGGAAGTGAGAGCAGTTGCGATTCAGACAAGACCAAAGCCTCACATTCCATTGTGATGGACAAGATAGAACACAAAAGGCCGAGGCAGAGAGCTCTATGCAACCCCAAACAGAGGTCTGGAGTGCAGGAAGGAAGGATCCACTTTCTTCCCAGAGGAGCTCTGCGAAGGTCAACTGAGGACATGTCTTTCTCCACAATTCTTGTAGTTCTTACTTCTCTTCCATATGAATTTTTGAAACACAGGCAATGTGCTGTGGATCTTGGCAAGGAGTCGTTCTCCTGCTTGAAGCAACTAGATCAGATTTCCCAATAATGAATTCCTATGATAGCTTTAGCCCATTAGTGTTTACCTTGTAAAAAATTCAAAACTGTGTATGTTTTAACATCTTAAAAGTATCATGTATACATAAATGTAAATACACATATGCAACTCACTCATTTTTTTAATGGATGGTGGCATGGAGGAAAAGGGGCAGAGCAAAAGGGGGAGAGATAGAGTGTGTGTATGTGTGAGTGTGTGTGTGTTTGTGTGTGTGTGTTCATGTTAACTTGTTAAATCACAGGAGGATTGTGGATGGCCTCCAGATGATGTGACTCTACCATTCTAGTGTTTGGGTCGACTTAGAGCATGCTGCTGAATACTTAGGTGCATGCTAGAAGCTCAAGAGCCCTCCCCATGAAGGAGGGCTGCAGACTTGGTTCCATGCTCTGAATAGTCCTTCATCACTGCGAGGACTAAAGCTATACACCTCCCTTCTCTCTCCACTCAGACTCCTCCCCAGCCTTCCACAGAATCGGCAAAATATTGGAATCTCAGAGTGAATATAATGCTTGAAAAATCTGAATTATAGGTGCAGAAAAAGACCTAGGATAAATGGAGGATATGTGATACTTTATGTTAAATACACACAAAGAGAGTTATATTTAGAACACTGTATCTTCTCACTATACACCCAGAATATGACATAGATAATATTCCTTCCCTAAAATACAATGTATTAGTCTGAATGCATACTATAGATATATAATACTATATATTTTATAATACATTCTTTTAATAAATCTAACAGAGAGTAATAAACACATACTATTTTATGTACAGTAGCATATACCAGTATGTAGTTTTTAAAATGTATTTTATATTATAATATTTTTGCTATACAAATGTGATATTCTACTTGTGATTCTTAGCTTTGTTTCACCATGACACAAAACAGTCCACTGTGAGTGGTGCCATCCCCACAGGTGGCCCTGGGCTGTATTAAGAAATCAAGCTGAGCAAGCCATAGAGGGCAAGTCAGGAAGCAGCACTCCTCCATGGTAGCTGATTCAATTCCTGCCTCCAGATTCCTGTTTCCAGCTTCCATCAGTGACAGGATGTGACATGAAAGTATAAACCACAGGGACCTGTTCCTCCTCAAGTTGTTTTCATTCTATATTTTATCACAGCAGCAGAGAAGCAAACAAGGACAGTACTCTATGAATATTTGATAGAATTTATAATATAATTGACTTCAGCATATGTACATGTATGCACGCATGCAAGAGCATGCACACACAGAGCTACAACCTGATTCATTGTGACATGAAAGTTGGTGTTTGATGCCCTACTGAAGTATGAAGCAACCTTAGCTTCTTCAGGAGTAGAGATGGTGGGTGCCAATTGGACAATGACACGAGCAGAGGAAAGGTGTGTGGAGCTGATTCTCTCAGTGGCGCTGACAGCCCCTAAAGAGACCTACTGACTGTAGTACAGTCAAAGCTGGTGAGACTCTGGGCATGCCTTCTGAAAACAATTTCCACTCTTCCCAGGCAATATGGTTTTGTGTAGACACCAAGCTTTTCTCTATAATAGAAGGCCTGGAAAACAGCAGACAATAGGTTTTGGCCACCTCTTGCTTCCAGCCCTAAATCCTTGGTTCTTTTATTTTTTTATTTTTTATTTTTTTTAATTTTTTTGCTGAGCAGGGCTATCCTTACAGAGTAGAGAGCATGCCATTCTTTTTCTTTTTCTTGCAGAAATGCTTTACCCCCTGGGTGTGGGTGATGTGGAAGCCATCTCTTCAGGTCATGCATTGCATAGGCAGGTATCTGACAACATTCTCGGTGACCAGCAAAATCCAAACCACAGATCCCAACCTAACAAACAGAACCTCTCCAGATAATTTGGTGAGAGCCACAAAATGCTGAAGTAAATCCTTATCGGGAATTTTAATGAGCAAAATAAAATATGAAATCTGTGTGATTAAAATCAAATCTTTCCCCTTCTGCTCAGCGAGCACAGGCTGCCAGAATGAAGGCACAGGCAGGCACTGGGAGGCCCTTTGTATTTAATTACTGCCAGGATTTTTCTCAGTTCAAAGCTCTCTCTCTCAAGACTCCACAGGGGCAACAGAGAACTCTAGAGAGTAAATAATCTCTCCTCAGTGTGATTTGGAGTAGTGGACGGCAAACAATAAACAAATGTTGAGAGAACCAGGCCAGTTTGTCTTACATTACATGCCTGCTATGGTGGAGGTCCCACATGACGTTTAATGGAAGCAGGCTCTTTCTCCAAACAATTCTCCTTAAGCTCTTGCTCATCACATAGTGGTAGCTTTTGGTGGCTTCTGTGGGGATGACTTGACAGCATGTTGATTTAATTTCCACAGTGCTACCTTTTCAGTTCATACTATTTTCCCATATACATTCTGTTCTGTTTTGCTTCAAGTACTGATTTCATCCTCTGAGTCTGTACTGAAGAGAGAGGGTGATTCATGGAAGTATCAGAATCGAATAGACCACAAGTGGGCTCCAGAAATCCAATCTTTTGCTTCTTGGAGGAGAAGGTGATAATTGCTGTTTTGCCACCAGACACCCTAGTGGGAAGTGTGAAGCTGGTACAGCTCTAGACTTTGGCAGGGTACATTTTCCCAGCTTGTTTGTGTGACTCGGAGTGAAGCTAGATGGTGGGGTTGGACCACAGGTTTCCATGTCGTCCTGGATAGTGGTGGCCAAAACATCATGCAAACACATCTTTTTCCCGTTGTTTAGTTCAACTCTTGCTGTGTGCTGGAGTAGGTATATTCTTATTTTACTTTTGTCCTTTAATAATAGTAACTTAATTTTTATATAGTAGACTTTGTGTAAATAGCCACAGAGAAGTACAGCTTCTGTAACTGCCCAGTTGTTTATTCATTCTTTCAAGAAATATTTGTTGAACAGATGTTATGTGTCTGCCACTATGCTAATCTCCAGGAATGAAGCAGCAGGGTAGATGGGGACATGACAGTTTGGATAACAAAATGGACATACAGAATCCAACAGCTTTTGGGGAAAGATCTGGGAGCCCTCGCTGATGGATGGATGAAGACAGTGGGTAATAAATAGTGCTTGTATTATTGGCTTTAGCAATTAGATCAATGATGGAGCATACACATGGCCTGGGAAAGATGGAAAGAAGCTTGTCAAGTGGTCTCAGGCATTTTATTGTCTTATCTTTAATCCAATTGCTTAATCAGTACAAACTGTATTCAACTAGTAAAAGTTTAATTTGTTTTCTAATCTGGTTGCTTGCCTTAGTCTTATTAAAGATGTGTATCTGGAAGGTAAAGCCCAACCATTTCTATTTATAAAAGGTCTTCAGAGGACTTTTAACATACCCCCAGTGGAAAACATCACTAAAGAATGTGAAAAGAAATTGGCATTTGTGGGACTGTGTGTAGCAGAGCAAGAGTAGAGATAGGTATAGTATATGGAACAGAATTTAATTTTATATGAACAAAGCATAAATAAATGGGAAAATACACTGGATAAGAAAAGCCACATGATTTAACTCTGGCCATAATAAAGTAATTGGGAAATAGTTTCTATTTCTCTTCCATTATTAAACATCAGACTTTTATTCAAATAAACAACTGAAGTTGCCATGGTGTGTCAGTACAAAAATCACATGTGTTTCAGTGTGCATCTGTATAATTTTGTGTTTTGTTTGGCACTGAAGTTTTTGAGGTTGTCTGATTCCATATGTCATCTAGCTAGAGTCTACAGTTGCATTCTGTGGATCATACATGCCCATCTCCATTCTCAGGCTTGAAAAAATCACATTGGTATTGTTATTTTCATAAGGGTTCAGTACCATGATCCATAGGCTTGTGCTTCTAATGGCAGATTAGCACTTGACATGAGCACGTGCATGTGCACGAGCATATACAGACACATCAAATTGGAGTTAATAGCTAATCCTCTTTGATATAAGGTGATGAGGCATACAGGTATTTACTATGTGGTCAAAATGACAGGGGATTTTCTATAGGCCAGAGTGCAGCATAGTACACCTGGTTGGAACCATTAAGTTCTCAGTAAGAGCCACATCTGTATTGAAGACTATATAAACATCATAACTCCCATGTTGGTGGAGCATTGGAATACTGCAGGTGGAGAGCCCTATGTTGGTCCGCCTTTAGTCTCCTTAACAACTACTTATCATCCAGCTCTGTATCTGACCAAATATTCTTTCACCTATCATGTTAAACTTTGGAGCCTAGTAACTTAGCAGGCTCTTAGTCTCTACCAACACAAAGCTAAAAATGTCTATGAATGTTTTCAAACGGCATCTGGAGCCTTAGCAAAATCTCCCACTTTCCTGGGACCTGCTATCCCCACCATTTTTTTTTGGGGGGGGGAGAATTGACTGATTTGTGACTTTGTTTATTCTTTTACTATAAAAAACCTCATGTAACCATTTCCATGTTGGAAAATATCATCCAAATCGACCCAAATCTGTGTTCCTGAGCCAAAGTAGCTGGCATTTGCTTAGAATAAGCTATCTTTTACTCCCTTTGGATTGAGAGCTGTGCTTTGCACCTAGTTCAGTCCCCTTACAGGATAAATGACACTTAACTAGGAACAGAGGAAATACTTTAGGACAGACACACGTACACACATAAATCTATACATATCTTAAACATACACATCTATTTACACATTCATACACAGTCCTATACACACATACATACATACAGCGTGTGCCTGCTCAGCTTCAGATGTGCTGATAATCTGATGTGGTTTATTTTCCAATGCATCATCCCAAGCAACTACGAATTGAATCAATCTGACTAAAATCAATGCTCTTTTGTAGCACTACTTAAACTCTAAGTGGAAGTGAAGGCTTTGAAGCTGTTTTCCCTGGGTAAATGAGGCACTTGGGGGGCTTTTGATGGCATCAGGAACCTGTGGTTCCTCCTCTGTCTAGCAAGGGACCCTCTTTCCAGAAACTGGGAAGTAATTAGGGAGCAGGCAGAAGAATAAATTGCAGGTTTTACCTTTTTAGAAAATGTTTCCTCCTCTGCATCTTTAACACCCCACCTGTCTTTGTCCCTGCACACCCTGAATTATGATCCTAGTGACAGCAGACTCTGTGACATAGGCCTTAGAGAGGCACGGGCTGACAGGTGATTTAAATACTTGAGAAAGAGACTTATGGGTTTCTGGATGTCTTCCTCAAAAGAGAACGGATCTTTCTCTCTTTGCATTAGCTAGCCGCAGAACTGGCCGCAGCCTCTCCCAAAGCCAGCCTATTCTGCTCTCATCATGTCCAGGGAACATGGCCAGACATAGAGGCCCACAAAACCCTTCTAGACAGTGCATCTGGCAGTCATTGTTATGGGAGAAGGATGAGGTGGTGTGGAGCTAAGTAAAGCATCCAGTTCTAAAGTGTGGGGTGGCTGCTCTCTTTATTAGCTCACTGGGAGTTTTCAGAGAGGCCCATGATTTGGGGGTCTTTATTTCTGCGGTCATAAAATGCTTGCTTTAGTAGACTATGAACATTTGGCACATTCCCTTTAATTTGTGAAGGAGGAAGGTGGAGGGAAGAGTTAACGTGGATTAGGTAATTGTGATTTGGACTGATACATCCTGCATGATAATTTGTGTACAACAGACACTCTGGTACTTACTGCATGCAAATCATCTCATTTAATTACAAAAAACTGTGTCAGATGGGGTTAATGCTCATATTTTGTATGTAAGGAAAGACAATCAGAGAAGAAAACATCTCACATCCTTCACATGTGTAGATCCCAAAACCAAGATGCAAAACCAGATCTTCTGGGCTAACTCCAAGGACACAGAGTCCTGAAATTGACTCTTGGACAGGAGGGGTAACAGAGGAGACAGAGGGAAGAAGCAAAAGGGGATCTGTCCAGGTTCTCTTTCAAGTAGATTGTTAATTAAATTTACCAAATAAATGACAGAATCATACAAATCAAGTTTGTCATTCAATGAATTTTGGTACATATTAAGAGAAAATACAGTTTAATGTTTCCAAACAAGCAGGTGAAGTGAGAAAATGGCTTCCAAGGAATGAGGAATGCATCTCTTCAGTAGGCTTTGACAGAGACTTAAGCTTCTCTGCCATTGGTATTCATATCCTGCAGAGGACGAGGCCGATTCAAAGCCAGCTTGTCTGAGACAGTTCCTGAGAACCTTTGAAGGTGAAAGAATGTGAATACATACTAACTCAATGCAAAAGTCTTGGAAATTCCAGAAAAGGATGATTTCTTTAAGAAGACACATGGATGAGGCCAAAGACTTATGTCTGACCTGTGGGGTCACAGGTCTCTTGTTCCTAGTCTTAGCTCTAGGAGCCTTCAGCTGCACTCGGTGCTCTCAGGCTGGGGACATTGTAATACTAGTGACTCTGTTTCTTGCTTTAGACATTTCTAAACTCATTGCACAAGTGAGGTAGGTTAGATCCCAGTCAGGCTGGAGCTTAAAGAAAAGAGAAAATCTGGCTAAGAAGAGCCTTAGAGAGAGGACACAAAATAAGGGCTTGTTTGGGCTAGATGATGCCTATTGGTCTGAGTGGTTTGAACATCCAGAAAACAAGTGTTGTTATCAACTATGGCAGTGCTTTACTTTGTGGGTACTCTTCTGTGGGGGAAGGATGTAGCCAGGTTGCCATTAGTAACAATACATTCCAAGCCATTCTGGAAAAGAAATTTTAGCAATGCATTTGCATCTCATCCAGAGCTCTAAAGAAGCTGCTTGCAGTTAAAGGGGGATTGGACAACAGCTGGGTGGCCTGTGAACTGTGTCCAATGCCACCACTTCTGAGGCAGCTCTGGTGATAAAGAATGATCTGATTTTGCATTCACAGGCATCTCACCTGGGTGCCTAACTCAGCTGGGCTGTTTGAATGTCTTAGCTTGTCAACACGATGTGCCATGAATTTTAAAGAGCAAGCACTGATTAATGTCCTGGGTTAAAATGATCAGGTTGGAAGAAAAATAAAAAGGCACAGCATCTTAGACCAGTGAAATCATGCAATTTTGAGCAAAGCATGCTTGGGTATCTAGGATGTAGTTGATCCTGCTGTCTAGGACTGTGAACTCTACAGTGTGTTGACTGGAGCTCTTTGTGATCATGTGGTTCTAAATGAGATGGTGTCTTAAGGAGTTATTTTTAAAAAAAAAATAAGCCAGATCCAGGAAGTAGTGGGAGGGATACAAGCAGCTTTTATTCAGAATTAATGCAAGGTATGAGGACACAATCTGAGTCATGTAAATCAGCTAGATGGGGCTGGCAAGACAGTTCAGCTGGTAAGAACTCTTGCTGCCTAGCTTGATAACCCAAATTCAATTCCAGATCCATGTGATTGAAGGGAAGAAAGTTGACTTCCCCAAGCTGCCCTCTGCTCTCCACATGGCCACTGTGGAATGTATGTGTGCATGAGTGCATGTGAACATAAACACAACAAACAAATAAATAACATGATTTTTTTCAAAAACAGGAGAAAGCTGTCACTATAGGACTGTGCTTATTGACAAATAGACCTTGGATAAGTAGAAATTTGAGGTCAAAGAGCAAGGTGGCAATCACTGGCTTGAAGAGACCAATAGGAGTAGTTTAGCATAAAGGGGATTGTGGCCAAGCTGAAGGCAGTCCAGGAGGCCAGGGCATCACCTTGGATATGGAGCACACTGAAGATGATATAGATATGGAGGGGATCTTTGTTGAAGCTGCATTTTACAAGGATATGTACAGGTAGTCCTAAAATGGGGATCAGGACACTGATGTTCAGAAAAGCAAAGAATCTTTGACAACATTGAATATTATAATCAGGAGCAATAAATTAGTTCTTATAAAATATCTAGGACGAAGCATCTGCTAGAAACTGTGAAGCAGGGTGTCATGAATGGTATCTCTCCATAAAGAACACTTTCTTGGACCTTTGCCAGGGGCCAAGTAACCTACCAGATCTTCAGGTAACCTGACTCTCTGACCTTCAGTCTTCTCATCTGTGAATGGGAATAATGACAGTTGTATCTCCTTCCTAGAGGTTTAGATCCACTTAGACCTTAGAAGGGGACTTGATAATAGAGTCAAGGAGCATGAACTATAGCCACAATATTTGTAAGACACATATAACAGCATGAGCTTGAAATCAGGCTATCAAGCCAGCATGGACATGGGCAGAGCTGGCTATTGTGCTAGTGCCTGGAAGCTGCTGCTGTGCACAGAAAAGAGAGAGTGTAGTTAACACCATTTGATATGCTGTTTGTTGCTAGATTTTTGTTTCCTTTACTTATTTATTTGCTTACTTGTTTATTTTGTTGTTATTGGTGGTGGTGGTGTGTGTGCATTGTTGTAAATGGCACCCAGGACATAGCATATTCTAGGCAAAGACTACCACTGAATCACAACCCCCTTCCCACTATTTCTCAAGATTTCCTTGAGAAAGTGTCTCCCTAGCTAACTCATTTACTCTCTAATAGATGATTTTCAAGTTTTAAAATGTCTCTGAAGTAGTAATATGTCCTTGGTAGCATGTGGTGGGCTAATTAGAATGTTTTCCCCTTAAATAGTTAGACTTTTAAAATTGTGTTATAAGAAGTTTTGTTTTAATCTTTATTATATACTAAAAGGTTAATTATAAAAAGAACCATAAACTGAAGTTAGCCATTCCCCAACACTGTAGAATGCAGTGAACTTCTATAGAATTAGAGTAGCCATGTGGGACAGAACCTGTGGGGTTTCACATTGGATTGCATAATTTCGCTATCAAATATGGTTTAATGAATTTATCCAACACCATGACAGAGTTAAAACTATAAAAGAAAATTAGTTTTATATCTTCTTTCAAAACCCATGTCCATTACTTGCCTTCAGTCTCTCCTTATCCTCTAATCTTTATCCTTTCTTATTATCTTTCCTACATGCCATACTTTACTGACATGTACATTTGCTTACATATATACATATATACATATATACATATATACATATATACATATTCATATATTATTGCCTAGATTCCATATATGGAAGGAGAATATGCAAGGTTTTTTTGAGATTGTGTAACCTGACTTAATATTATAAATTTTAAGTCCATTTTTCCTTCAAATTTTGTGATTTTACCTTCCTTTAGAGCTAAATATTATATTTATATTAAATATAAATATGATTATAGCACACACATACATATATGTGTGTGTGTGTATATTAAAATTTCATTATCATTTCATCTTTTGAGGACAACTAGGTTGATTCCACTTCTTTACCACATTGAATAAAACAGTAGTAATGTGATTTATGTTTTACAAATAATTATTGTTTATAAAAATCTAAACAAAACTAAGATTTAATAAAATGCAGTAGTTGAACCATGTGGAAAATAGTCATCAAGTATTGAAAAGAATGTTCATGTGAGGATGGGTGATAAAACCATTATCCCTTTGATAGCTCATATTTTTTCTAGGCAACGGCTCTACCACAGAATCACATCTCTTCCCATCTGTAACCCATATAGGCATGTTTAAGGCATAATGTATGCCTATTCATGCTAACAAATAAAACTGAAGGCCAGTGTCTAAGAGCAATTGTCAAGAATCATAAACCACCAGTTTTTGATATTCACTCTGCTATCCAGAGAAGAGGATTCAGAAATGACCAATACCTTTTCTTTCTGTGGGTGTGTGTGCTACTCAAGCTGAGACCTCAGCTTTTTGTCCACCTAATTCTTGCGCTGCCTGTCTTACTTGACACTTTCTTCTCTGCACTGGCTTCATTGCTTTTGCACCTGTTCAGGGATAGGGAACACAGCCTGTCTCTGCTCACCTCATATCTTTCTCCTCTTCCTACAAGGCTCTTCCTGTCCACTTAAAGTCCCAGTCTCCCCACTCACTTCCTCTTTTATGTCCTCCTTCCTCACTCTCCCTTTGGCATTTGTCTTCATCTACTATTACTGTCTTCTGTTACATTCTATTACCTTATTCATCTCTTCCCCTACTTAGAAGAGGTACAGTAAACACAAGCAACCTCCAGTATGTTGTCCTCGTGCTCTCTTTCAAGCATATTTACCACATAGTAGAAGCTCAATAAGCGGGTGCTGCCTTAGTTGAGTGATGACCAGAGTGTTTGTTCTGAGTCGTGTCTGTCATAAAGGAAGCTGAAATAGTGTGAGATGGATTCACAGCTCAAAGTTACAAAAGGGAATCTTTGTTCTGAGGTGGTTTTAGAAATAATAGGGCTTCCTCATTTAATATTGGTGGAAAGGGCTTTCCCACAAGTTAATCCAGTGTATACACTGCCATGCCCATTCTCCAAAGGGACAGTCTGTTCAGTGGTCAAAGCTATTTCATGAGCAAATGAGCTTCACAGCACTCAAGTTAATATAATGTCACAAGAGTAATATGTCCAATGCTGATGGGGCCAATTGACTTTTATTGCCATTAGATTCCACTTTAGAAACTGCACATGCATTAAGCTTCATTTTTTAAGAGGAAAGGTAGATGCATGACTTTCTGAGACTCATTTGAGGTCTTCATTTTTTAAGGTTAAGAAAATACTAAGTGAAGCAGTGCTAGAGAAAGGTGGAGGAACATGCATGTCATTTATTTTAGAGAACTTGCAGGGCCCCCCTTTTATCTTATTCAGCTAGCTTTTATAATTGAGTTTATAGTTTTATAGTTTACTATATGAGCACATACATATACACCACACATAAGCATACACAAGCATACCACATATACCACACACACCCTTGCACATAACACATATGTTCACAAATGCAAACACATATGCTACATCTACATGCCATATACACATATGCATATACATACTTCATACACCACATATATATACACACAGAGACTAGGCACACAAAATAAGCACACACCACTAACTTGCATGTATATACAATATCTACACATACCATGCACACATGTATACATATGCATACACACAAACACAATACACTGCACACTCCTTATATACCATACACATAACGCCATTAAAACACACCACACAAACACCGCACACAGAGACACACTCATGTACACCATATATAGGTGCACACACATACAACACACACAGCTGCACACACATACACCACACGCAGGCACACACATGCTGAGGTGTGGTTGTCAAGGTCCTACCATGTTTAGCAAATATTTCGGATGAAACGATATGTTCATCTGTTAAACTGATTGCCAAGATTGCAGTGCGACAACAAACATTCTTTGGGGATGAAAGCCCAAATCACAGCCCACTTCTTCTCTGCCTGCAGTGATGAACAGACACATGTTAATTTGTTCCAGTGACGTCCATGATTTGAGAGCTGTGGACTCCAGGAGCATTCCTGTCACAAACAGCATGCCTGATGGCTCTGTGCTGGACACAACTGAGACAGTTGTCTATGGAGAAGACACTGCCATCCTGGCTCTCAGGTTGCAACAGCAGTGTGCTTTGGAGATGTGGCTGTGGCTACCGTGTGGAATGGTGACAGCAGGAGCTTCTCTCTCCCTGCTTATTATTGAGGAGAGCATGTAAAACAGTGGCAGAAGAGGGTTTTGGCTACAGACAGCCTGAGCTACCAACTGTTTAATGAACAGTGTGTGGAAGCCAGCCCACATTTCCAGAGCATAGAAATTCTTTAAAGGTTTCAAAGTTTTCTTAAAAGCACAGGTGGGTGATCTACCCTCCCACCCCCACACAATACACATATAACCTTCTCCCATTTATAGTTGCCCTGAGTTTGAAATTGCCTAGTTTTGTTATGAAGTTTAATGTTCTGTGTAGAAGGTAGAGTATTAAGTCCAGTGAATATTTAAAATGTTAGTTTTTATGATGACCAAAGTATTATTCTTATAGATCCCTTCAAAACGTTGTGCTAGTTTTTATCATAGCCATAAGAAATTTTAAAAGTTGTGAGATAGTATACTTTAAGTGTTCTCAAAACAAAAATGATAAATATGTGTGATATAACATGTTAATTGGTTTAATTTAGCCATGCCATTGTGAACATACTGTATTATGTATCATAATTGTGCATGACTTTATTTATGAGCTAAATAAATGAATGGAAAAATTTCTACAGACCCAGTGGCTTAATACCTTCATATTTAAAAAAAATACTGAATGTATGGAGTCTGGGTTGGCAGGTGATGTCCATGGGCTAATATCAGGTATCAGGTCCTCTCTGGAGTCCAAAGAGAGGATCATTTTCTGCCTTTCTTCCATGTTGCTGAAGACTTCCTGCACCCCTTACCTCCTGGCTCCTTTAGCCATACTGCATGCTAATATGTATGATCTGTCTTCAGTTGTCATTTCTTTTTCTCTGACATCAACCTGGAAAATTTTGGAAACTTTTTTGAGGACGTAGGTGAGAGTGTTGGGACATAAGATAATGCCCTTCCCATTTTAAGCCCTCGATTTGATATATGTCATCGTGCACACCACCATTTCCCATGTAAAGAAGCAATCACACAATCAGGAAAGGGGAATGTGGCTTTGCTTGGGGAACACAATCCAAAACAAGGAACAAGCATTGCTAACTGAAATCAGTCTTCATAATTTTAAGCATATCAGCTTTGGAGTCAGGCAGATCTAAATTCAAATGCTGACAGCTTCATTTGTGCGTCCATCTACCCATTCATTCAATCATTCATTCATATATCTATTCATGCATTCATTCATGCATTCATTCATGCATCCATATTATACATATTTAGAGACTGTCCACTCAATGCTGTGCCTTGTTCTGGTTCCTGTGAATAAGACACACTTACTTGACTAGTAGAGACAGACCAGACACGCGTGGAAATATGTCATGTAAATGTCAGTCTGTGATAATACCATACTAGTAAACAATGCTGAAAGCTTGTGCCATCCATGTATAGAAACTGTTGATAGTAGTCTTGTATTCATTCATTTATTCATTTATCCACATCTGTCAATCATGTCTTTGGGACACTTAGAGGATCCACGAGTAATAAAATCTTCCTATGGCGATATATACCCTTTGATCATCCATGGACACCTGTGAGAGACAACATTTTCCTCATTGGTGGATGAGAAATTCATGGGTCAAGGAGGCCAAATGATTTTTACACGATGTTTCCTCACCTCAACTCCAGATTCTGGAGTACCATCAGCCATGGAGTTTAGAAAATTCTCTTTATTCCTTACCTGAGCAGATCATCTTTCTTCCCCCTCCTCTACTTTGTGCATTGTAGGAGGGAGAATAAAGCCCAGAGCTGGGGTTTAAAACCCTTCATTTTCCTCCAGTCTTGAGATAATGTGATTTCTTAGAGCTTCCACTAATTTTCTTTTGATCATTATGGGACTGTGCTATCTTTGATCAATCACTTAAATCTGTGTTTACACAGGCTTAGCCGAGGGACGAGTTGGACAATTACCCATGCCTCGGAACTAATTTCAACAGCCCACTCGGGGCTGCAGCTCTTTCTCTATTATTTCATTCTCTGTTCTAATGTAGGGCCTCGGGACACACAGGCTGGGTGGAAGGAAGCAGAGGAGTGACTTTGTCATGTGGATGTCCTCTGCAGGGAGGGATGTTCTGGGTTTGGTTTAGTTTTCTCTTTTGAGGAAGCACATGTTTCTTCTCTTGGTTAAAAGATGTGTCTTGTTGCCTACAGACATGTATTACTTGAATGTCTTGGCAATAAAATATGTGAGAGAAATTTGGATAAGATGAATCCTGAACCTTTACAGAGGAAAAGTATATAACACATTAACCATCAACTGACCAACTTCTTTGATGGCCATTCTATAATGTGATTATATATTATATATGTATATATCTTATTTTTCTGTCATACTTACCCCAGACACAATCCTGTTCTCAGTGGGAGTTGGTGAGTCTACTGAGTAAATGCTATGTTCCTGCTCTGTGGGTCTCCCCTCTCTCCTCATCAGACAGAGCTGATCCAGGACATCATGGTCAAAAATATTCAGTTATGCACCACCCTCATATCTGGCTACTGCCTTGTTTGTAGGCTCAACTGTCTGCTGTGATCCTGATGCCTCAGTTGCTTCAGACCACAACCTTGGCTTCCTCTTTTCCCTAGACACTGGATTTTCATGAACTGGGCTTTTCCTTCTATTTGCTGCTAGGCTATTCACTCCCGAGAATGGTCAGCCTTCTAATCCCATCTTAGCATTCTCCTTGTTTGACCCCTCTAAATCATACATGTCCTTTTTTTGTTACAGGAAAATTTTGCTGTCATATAAAACTTTTCCCCCAAGAGATTATTTTTATTAGTTTAAATTAGAAACAAGCTTGCTTCACGTGTCAATCCCTTCTCCCTCTCCCTCCCCTTCCCCCAACCCCCCAGCAGTCCCCCACTTAATCCCCCCTCTGCACCCCAGGGAAGGTAAGGCCCTCCTGGGGGGGTTCCCCAAAGTATGCCACATCATTCTGGGCAGGCCCTAGGCCCTCCCCCATGTGTCCAGGCTGAGAGAGCATCCCTCCATGTGGGATGGGCTCCCAAAGTCCCTTCTTACACCAGGGAAAAATACTGATCCACTACCAGGACCCCATAGAGTGCTGAGGCCTCCTCATTGACATCCATGTTCAGGGGGCTGGATCAGTCCTGTGATGGCCTCCCCGACATCAGTCTGGGGTCCATGGTAAAAAATGACCCCTTGTTCAGGTCAGCTGTTTCTGTGGGTTTAACCACCCTGGTCCCCACCTCTTTGCTCTTCACTTCTCCTTCTCTGCAACTGGGTTCCAGAGTTCAGTTCACTGTTTAGCTGTGGGTGACTGCCTCTGCTTCCATCAGCCACTGGATGAGGGCTCTATGATGGCATATAAGGCAGTCATCAGACACTACAGGAGAAGGGCTTTTAGGGTAGCCTCTCCAGCATTGCCTAGATACATCTCTTGGAACCTGTGTTTTCTCTTCCTATTTGGAGTGTATTTCATTGGTAGCTGGGTTTCACTCAATCAGCCCATTCCATTGTCCCTAAGCTTCTGTTTGGATGCCAGCTGGAGTTTTTGCTTTCAGAATCCTAAGACTCCATCACTAATGATGCTATTTTGCTTGCCTGCAATCTCAAGAAAGTCTGAGCCAAATTCTCAATGCATCCAACAAACTGTAGGGAAAGCAAGCACGTTATGCAAAAGGAAGAATAAGTGCGAGGTCTGCATCTTTTCTTCTGTTTTCAAGTCATCCATTCTCCCAGCTAAATATCTCTCCTCCCCAATGTTAACCTCTGGGAGAACTCTGAGAAAAATGCCAGTAAGTGCAAAGATTACAAATTAGTAATCCCCAGCAATGATTTAAAATGATGTTTCCCTTGCAAGTGTTAGCTTGAGAAAATCCACACTGCAAGAGGAGGAGGGAATATCTAGCCCATCATTGGCAGAGCAGGCTTCGAGCACAATATCCTACTAAATGACACACATAAGGAGTTGGAGCTTGTAATACCTTTTATATTGCTGCCTACCATCTGGTTGGCAATTGTTAAGCCTGAAATATTCAGGTAAGCTCCATTTTCTCAAATAGTGTGATGTGATGGGGATTCCAGCACCACCCGTCTTTTTAAACATCATTAAATTTCACTGTTTTTCAGAACAAAGCAAACTACACTAGCAGGATGTTTGCACAGCATACACATCTCTTGGAAGTGCTGTGTTAGAGAGGTGGGACCACTGCACTCAGAAGAAGAAAGAGTAGGCTGTTCTGAGTTCTATTTGTGCCTGTAGTTCAGGATGAAGACTGCCACTTGATGGAGACTGGTACATCCTTTCAAGCTGGAGAAGCATCCAACTCTGCCCAGGGAAGAAATATGTCTAAGTGTTGAGTGAGGACTATGGGAGTTAAGATCTACATAGTTTCCTCTTTCTTCTAAATGGTAGACAAAGAGAGGACTAAGTAAAACATTTCCTGTTTTCCATTTTCTTTCCTTTCACTTTTTTGGGGGGTGTGATTGTTAACATTTTCTCTATTAGAAGTGGTGAGAGAAGTAAATGAGTCCGATATAGCCAATCATTATACCACGAAGTTTAAATGGGTTTGAAGTATCTATTATTCCCAATTACTTAGATTAAAAAGTATCTTTTAAATGAAACTTGGTTTTCAAGCATGGTGGACTAAAAGAATAACACATACATAGAAATTTGACTTAGTTATGTGGTAAAACACCATGACCAAAAGCAGTTTGGGAAGGAAAGGGTTTATTTCATTTTGTCCTTCCTGGGAATAGCCCATCCCTGAGGGAAGTCATGTCAGGAACTGGAGGCAGGAAGTGATGTGGAGATCATAGTTAAGTGCTGCTTACTGGCTTGCTCCTTGTGTCTTTCTCAGCTTTCTTTTTTATAGAACCCGGGACCACCAGAATAGGGGTGACACTAGAACAGTGGGCTGGACCCTCCAACATCAATCATCAGTGAAGAAGGCAACACTGTCATGTCTTGACCACTCTCAGGCTAATCCTAGTGGGAGCTGTTTTCTAAGCTGAGGTTTCCTCTTCAAAAATGACTCTAGCTTGTGTCAAGTTGACACAAAACTACCCAACACCCAATTTAAACTTTGTATATTCCTGATAAGCAATGCAATAGGCTTGTTTCTTCACAGATCTCTTCATGCAAACATTTGTTAAATGAACATCTATGCACTCACATTTCTTTTTTGCCAGACAGGATGTGAAGTGGCAAGGACATAGAAATGAAGAAGCTGCATCCCCCTGGTCCCCAAAAGTCCTACAATTAGAGATATGTGAAGGAGAGTTAAGTCCAAGTTGTGACATCAGCCTGTTTTGTCTTCAAATGACTGGTGTTCTGGGATTGTACCAGCCTCCCAGTGCCTAGCAGATTTCTCCATGCTGACTGCTTCACAATTTATATTTCCATTTTCTGTCTCTCTCCTGACACTATGCACATTGATCAAACTGTCTAATTTGCATGTCCATCTGGACATCCCAGCAGCACCTCAGGCTCAGCATGTCCCACAACAGTATTGGCAATGTCCTCCAGTGCTGAACCTCCCTCATCTCCCTGCATTGGTGGACACCACTTACCATGAGTCACCCTCTGATGTACCAGGGCCACCTTGCCTGTCACTCCTCTACTAGAGTTGGGGGTTCTTCCTTCCCCTCTCCTGCTCCTTTCCCACATCCTGTAATTTTATTTTGGAGTAAATTCTGGAGGCCCTTTAAGTACCACATGTCTTTTCCTGTCCATCACTGGAGAAATGAAATATTGTATAAGCCTATTAATAAATTCTCAAAACATATCAGATTTCTCTGATTTCCCCACTTGTCTGTTGTCTGCCCCGCAGATCCAATGCAGGATGCCACTTTGCATTTAGTTGTCACATTTTCTTAGTTTTCTACAGTCTGTGACTTTTTTTTGCCTCTTGTGACCTTGACACTTTCAAATAATATTGGTTCATTGTTTCATCCAGATCTCCGCCATGTGGCTTTGACTGGCATTTTCTCATGATCTCTATGAGATTGTAAGTTAATACGAAATACCACAGAGGCTATGTGCCCTTCACAGTTTACGACAGCAGCTGGTACATGATAATGACATGTGTCACTCACTGGCAATATTATCCCTGATCTCTTGGCGAATGTTGTATCTTCCAGAATTCTCAATTGTAAACTTGCTTTTTTCCACTTGCAGATATTAGGAGGGCAGTGTTTCCTGCTTCTGTTTAAAATGATGCCCATTAGTTTAGCTTTGATCAGCGACTCTTGCCTGAAGCAATTATTACTGCAGGCTCCTGAGAGTGATTTTAGTTTCTCTCATTCTTTTTACACTGTTGAGTGGAATTATTTTCTTTAATTAATATTTTAGTAAGCATATAAAATAATGGATTTCTTCATTATATTTTCATGTATGTCTATCATTATAACTTGCTAGTATTTGGACTCTACTTGCTCCCATCTCATAGCCTCTTTTTACTTTCATGTCATTCTACATGGCTGTGCCTGTATATATAGAGAAAGAACATGAAATAAGTGGCTCATTTCCCCATTCAAGTGTCCACTCATTTTCTCCCCTAGAATTTTCTTTCATGGGCGAATGCTATCCTCCTCCATTTATTGATGTATTAAGCTATTTGTTGATATTAAAGTTGTCTTATGCCCAGCTACTTCAATTTGGTTGTTGCTGTTGTTTATTAAGTTGGTCTACCCTAAGTCATGGGTACTCTTGAGATCTGGCTCTTGTGACATTGTGTGTGTGTGTGTGTGTGTGTGTGTGTGGTGTGTGTGTGTGTGTGTGTGTGTGTGCGTGTGTGTGTGTGTAAACATCTCTTTTAATAAGCATTTTCTCACTTTTTGGCACCAGAAACAAACTAAATACTCCTAATTTTTCATTATTCTCCCTAAAACCTACCAGTGCTTTAAGGTAACATTTTCCTTTACTGGGGTCCATGCCCAGAGCCTCACACAGACTAGGCAAGTGCTTTACCACTGAGTTGCACCCTGACCTTGTAAAATGCCTTTGATGGAAAAAAAGGTGGCAAGGAATAAGACCTTGGTGCTGGCTGCTCACTGATACTATAGAGTGAGCATCTGGCCTTTCAGCTCACTGAGATAAGTTTTAGGAGATATATGTTATGTCTAGTAACTCATAGACAGACACAACTCTATCTATCTATCTATCTATCTATCTATCTATCTATCTATCTATGTGTCATCCATATGTCTGTTTTAAAATCCCATGAGTCCTCACTCTACCTCTGACTCAGCTCAGCATCTCACATACTATCTTGCTCTCCCCTCTTCCCCAACAGTGAAAATCTTTGTCCTCATTATCTACAATGTATGTGCTGACTTTTTAATCCCAATATGCAGTTACTCCAGAAATGCTAATGTATGCTCCTATGAGGAAAAAGCCAGCTGACTTACTTTTGTGTGGTTATTTTGCTTTTATTCATAACCTATAGCAAAACTAACCCTTCATTTTTCTGCTGTTCTCATGATTTTGCAACCCCTAATCCACTCAAGTTGAACCACCTAAAACAAAAATCAGATTATATTTCTGTGCCGTTTAACATTTTCTAGCCTTTCTATTAAGCCCATTACTCATAGTTGAAGTGTCTGGAGTGTCACAGAGAGTCATTTCTGACAGGGATTTCCCTTGGACAAACTTATTAGGTCTCTGAATATTCCCCTGAATTAAATTTGTATTGTGAGACATTTTGGTTCATGAAAGGGGGACTCTTTTGTGGGACTCATATCTGTGACAATCTTGAGGACATAAAAATTAAAAGGTGCTTGGAACCTAGATCAAAGAAACCATGGATAGGTTAGATATCTGTGAGACAGCAGGAACAGTCACTCTATGAAGGTCATGACCTTCAGCTCTCTTAGTCAATAGGAATATGATACTGCCAGATTCAGGCACTGAAATTAAAACAGACTTGAGTTCAAATCCAAGTCTGCTACTTGATAACTATATCTGAGTCTCAAGCTGGAGTTACTGACCTTAGACCATCCATTTCTTTGCAAAGGGCTGATAGAAGGTCCACAGAGCTGATGTTGGACCTGTGCTAGCTTCCTGTCACTATAATAAACTATGTGAGACAACTTATAAAGAAACAAAATGTTTTAGCTTCCCACTTTAAAGGTTGTGGTCTGTGACTGATTGCTCCCGGTGCTGTGTTCTTGTGATTGGACAGTACATCACAACATGACTATATAATAGAGCAAACCCTTTCCCTGGTGGCCAAGGAGCAAACAGAGCAGGAAAGCCTGGGACATAAATCCTCTTCAAGTTCACACCCAATGACATAAAGACCCCAAGCTAGGCCTCATGCCTTAAAGGATTTATAACCCCCAACCTTCTCACACTGGGGACACAGCCTTTAACTTCTGAGTATTTGGGAGACTTTCAAGATCCAAAATGTAGCATGACATGAGTCAGTAAGAATAACAAAGCATTCACTAAAAACCTCCAGATCACTGAAAGCAATGGGCAAGGAAGGTACATGGAATGCCTAAACTTCAACCTAGTCAGCTAAAGAGTGAAATTTAACATTCTCTTTGACCATCATGTACTTTTGCCTTCAAAATAGACTTATAAATGCTATGAGATGTTCTGAAATCAAAGGTTGGAGACAGGACAAAATGGCAGAGCTAGGTAAAGAAAAGCTCATCTATAGTAGAAGGGCAAAAATGCTAATTCTTCTGGCCTTGAATCTGTAGCATTACCAAGCTTCGTTGGGCCCTTAAATAAATCATAACTTACTCACTGTCACCCATTACTCACATAGATAGTGCTCTCAATTACTAGATTTCAATTATAAAGCAGCCTATAATGCAGCTAGCTGTATGTGTCTGTATTAGACATAAAATCAGGAGAAGAATTAAATTGTGATGAGAAAGGTGTTTACTGGGCCAAAGAGAAATTATTCTTGGTCATATTGTAGATTGGCATCTAATTACTAAATGTTCTTGCTTGTGGGTCCTTTATCCATTTATTACTTATCCCTCTCACTTAGTAGCTGAACATTGAAAACATGAATGTACTCACTCACTCACCCCATAAAACCCATTCCCACACTTTATTATATTAGAATTTTCCTATAATTTTATAGGTTTTTCCTTGTACAGCAGAGTATAAATTTCATAGAAAACAAATACTATAGCTCACATGTTTATACACCTGCCTCTGCTAGACAATTCCACATTTTGAAAAACTCCTATTTGATAATAATTCCAGGACAAGACATTTTCCTTTGAAAATCAAGACCAATGTCAACATTGTACTCATAAACTCAATTCACCACTCAAAATGAGTGTCAGCATTACTTTCTTAAAATAGTGTATTTACATATCAAGGTATCACTATTTTATATTTTTATTGCTCTTGTTTCAATTAGATTCAAATTGTTTTTGAATTACTGTGGTGCGGTGTTTGTGGCTTCCTAGGGTAATTAGAAAAATGGACTTGCTTTTACCTGTATGAAGTGGTATGAAGTGCCACCTGCAAAAAAAGACATTTGGAGTTAGAACCTGGCATGGTGGCACCTCCTTGTAACCTCAGCAACCAGAGGACCTAGAAAAGAGGATTACAAGTTCAAAGGCAACCTAGATGGTAGAGCAAGACCCTGTACCAAAAATAAAAATGAAAAGACAAGTAGAGCTGGACTGGTCCACTCTGGGGGTTTGAGGAGTAAGCCATGCTGGTTAGGGTGATGAACATTTACACTATTGTAGGGACAAATATGCTGCACTATTTAAGATATACTTCTGTTAGTGACCCACCTGGAATCTTCTTCTTAGCAGAATCTCTCTAGGCAGTGTGCAGGGGCACTTAGGGTTGAAATGATGATGTGAAGGTCCTTATTATTTAAGACTTATAAATAAGCCAGATTTACCAATGTCAAATTATTGGTGAGTAGTTTGACCCCATATTTATTTGTAATTTCCACAAACTGTAGGTAAGAGCTGCTGTAAATCACATTGCCATTGATCTTGGCTCCCCTTGTGTAATTCTAAGATGAACTGCCCATGATCTATAGGAAAAGACTGCTGCTGGAGAGAAAGCTGGGGAAGGAGTTTCCAAGGATGCCCAGGAAACATGCATGGGCATCAATTATTCAGAAAAGAGAAGAAGTAGACACCTGTATGCATATGGGGTCAAGGGAAACCTTAGTGAAATCTATACATCAGGAAATTTAAATGTGCAGTGGTGAAATCTGGCCTTTGAGGAAAGATTAGAGAAGAGATAAGCGTGCCTGTAATAGGCAATCACTTACTATTGACTTAATTAAAGTAACTGAACATCCATGGGCCAGACAGTTAAATGATCCTCACAGTCAGGCTTCCTGTACTTCATGTATTTTCATTTTGAATTTTCTGTGTTCTTAGCTGAGGGGGAAACTCCTCAACCTCCTGCAGGGATTTGCCTATTTCTACATGCATTGGAAATATTTGTGAGCCTTCCATCCTTTTCCAAGGTTGACATCCTCATGTTGTTGTGATTGTCCTTGGAGACAGGTGCACAGGGGTGGTCTGGAGGATAATGTAATACTAAGTATCATTAAGCCTCTCTGGTGGGGCTTTGTGCTTCCAGCCTGTTATCTTGTATAATACAGCATCCCTGGGAGATCAGTATTAAGAGAAAGGTCGTCTTTCTCTTTTGTTGGGAACAGGAAGAAAGAACTATTGTAATAAGGGAAAACAGTTAAAAATCAGACTGCTTGTCACAGTCTGCATAGAGGACCCTCTCTCTCCATCTGTGCTCCAGAGGCTTGAGGCAGTGTCTGGCTGGGAGGTGACAGGGATGAGGGTGGATCTTCGTAAACTTTCGGTCTGTCCCCAACAAATCTGCTTGAGAAACAAGCTGCCTTGAGTGAATATTACTGTTTTCTTTTTTATCGGTTGTCATTATATACTATGACATCAGCTTTTATTTACTTTAATTGATTTTAGAATTCCACCAGTGCTCTATTTTCATCCTTCCCTCATACCTCCAACTTCTTTCGTGTCCCCCAATCCTTCTCATACTCATAATTTCTCACATAATTGTTATTGTTACATATACATGCACATATTTGTGGGTGTGTGTGAGGGGGAAGGAGAGAGAGGGAGGGAAGGTGAGAGAGTGAGAGAAAGAATAAGAGATGGAAGGAAGATGAGAGAGAAAGAGAGGGGGAGAAACCTACTGACACCCTTTAGTGTTGCTCATAAATACATATATGTTTAGCATTGACACCTTCGGACTGGATAACTTAGGTCGTTCTTCTCTGGAGAAAACTGATTCTCTCTCCCTCTCTCGGCATCCATCGTTGAATTATTGGTAACAGTTGAGATAGATACTTACCTATAGGAATGAGGAAACATTGCTTTAAGAAAATGGCAGTAATAGGTTTTTCTCTTGAGCCTGTGACCTCTCCAGTATAGGTGGCTGGCTTGGTTTACAGTACTAGCCATGAATACCTTCCTACTATGTGAGCATTTCGTCCAATTAAACAAACGTGAGTTTCCACAAGATAAAAGTGCCACTACTGCACCATTGAGGACATCTTGCTGGGCAGGTCACTGTTGTAGTGTGTGAACTTTATAGCTGGGTAGGACTACTGATTGCTTCTCTCCCTTAGCAGTTTGCATAGCACCTCTGATCTATGAGAGCTAGTCCTAAGAGAGGAAACTTCCAGTCAGTTCCAGCTCCATTTCTCCAAGTCCTATTTCCAAAGGCTCTGTGTATTCAGCAATAGGATTTTTCCTTCAAGTTAAGAAAGGCCACCCGGGTCAATGGGAGTAGTGGTTAATGTATATGTTTCCGGATGTAGGGCATCAATTTACCTTCCACAACAACATTTGTGTCCCTTAGTCAATTCTAGTGGTTTATTCAGATATTTTAGGCTACCTTTCTTTGACTCAGCCCAGAATGCAAGCAGAGAATCCAAGTTCTTCACCTTTCTCTTGGCATGTAATAGTTAGTTGAACAGTTGTGTTGCCCACTTCATGACTTAGAGCTAAAATCGCTGCTCTCTGAATGTTTCCACGTGTGTAAGATGATCCAGTATAGGGGACCATTGTTAATTGCTTAGCATAGTCTGCTATGGTGATGAGCATGTGAACAGAGTTCTGTTCATTTGGACACCTGTCAGTTCTTTAGCATTCTTCCAATGAAAAGTGACAAAACGTATGCTCTACAGGTATTGCTTGTTATTATTCTGATACTTAGGTTCTTGTTGTCTGCACAATCCAGTGACTAGATAGTAGTGAACATATGTCTCTTCAGTATATTGGTAGCACTTATGATTCTATCCTCACTACATATATTGGTTGTGGAATTCAGCTTCTCTCACTGATCTAGCAATGTAACAAACTGTATTCACTTTTATAAGTGCCTCTAAATTTCAAAGGGTTTTGCAAACTACAATTAACTAACCTAAATTGTATCACTTTTTTTCAGTTCAAAGTTTTACATATGAGCTTATTTGCAATAGGGTATTTTCGAATGAAACTGTCTTGATAGTTATTAAAGTTTAAATCTCCACCCAAGAGCAGGGTGTGGCATTGATGGCCTTTATGTCTCTCTTTACACATGGACAACACAGGATAGTACTAGGAAACTTGCTAGAATGTGCAATTTGACTTTGACCACGCTCTTCTACTTTTCTCCTGCTCCATGTTATCTTCTACATCCTGTTCTTTGCTTCTACATATTTTCCAAAGTTTTCTTCTCCACATTTCTAGCTTCTCTCTGACCATGAATTTGTGATAAATTTTTTAATGGCTAGTATCAGTGACTAAGAGCACCCCATCTATAAGTCTATGTCAACCTTAGAACATGGATTGTAGAACAGTTTCCAAAGGTCTCATTCAACACCAGACAGGATTCAAGGCTTCGATGTGTTGCTAGTTATTAATAGGATCCAGGTGTGCTTTGTTTTCTTGCTAGACTTTCTAGTTCTTTTATTTAGTGCAACATGAAGGCATCAACAGGCCAACTGCAATGAATAGCAGACTCAGCAATCAGCAATCATGAGACATCTAGCTTATCATTTGCATTCTATTATGCAGTGAGTGGATGAAGGTAGAGAGCATGTGATAAGGCACATTTTTGTTAGACTTTCTCTTCTTATACCAGATGCATGATTGCCTCCTGGTAAGGAAATTGGTTTACATGCTTAAATACTTTCCAAGTGATGCTGTCTCCTTATGCCAACTCCAGTTTCTGTCTCTTTATTGTTTTTTTTTTTTTTTCTGTACACCGGAGGGCCTCACATTTTCTCTCTTTTGCTCTGACTCATTGTCCCCAGACCAGATGTCAGTGTATTTATTTTTGGATTGTATCTTCTTTACAGGTCTTTACTTACTTCTAATATTTACTTAATTATAAATATTTTATAGCAAAAACATTCTTAGCTACTCAATGTTCGGATACAGTGCTTAGTAACCAATGTGCAAACACAAGCACTTTAGGACAATGCTTATATAGCAGAAAACATGAAATTTTAGCATGCTATCAAATTACATACTTCTAAGTCCTTTAGTTCAGTAGTAGCAGCAAAAGGAACATTTGGGGGTGATCTTTCTTGATTACATTTGTTCAAATGAATTGCTATCACAATCCAATGTGTAACGTCAAATTGCTTTACCCTCTGAGATTCCTGCCTAATCAGCTCAGTTCATAAGAATGTAGAGCAGGTAAAACGTTCCATATTAGCCCAAGGAATCAAGAGGAAGGTGCTCTGAGTTCTTTGAAAGTGCAGAAATCTTATGGCATATTCCTAAAAGTGAATTTAGCAGTTAATCTTGAGTAAAAGGGATGTGCTGCTTTGGTTGTTCCCTGTTGCTTACAGTAGCTTTGCCCATTCCCAGATGCCCTGTCTGGATGCAAATCCTACAGAGCTCATGTGCACTTCACAGTGCTTTTTTTATATAAAGCATTTATAACCACCCTCGCTCAAAATGGACTCTCTTCTCTTAGTACCTCTACTGTGTATAGGCATCATTAGATAACTAACATGTGGGATGTGTCTCCATACCCACCAAAAGCTCTCCATGCTATCACTTCTTAAAACATGATCTGGTTGAATTCTTTCTTCATTTTAAGACAAGCATCAGATCAGTAATTCTGGAGTGAGGCCAGATTTAAAAGCTCATTTTTAAGCAACAAATATGTCTGAGCAGATTCTCTGTCTACCTCAGCCACCAAAATTAGTTACTTGTTTCCAGTATTTGTAAGAAAGCTTGTAAGAAAAGCATTTCTAAAATGATTGTCACTTTTTCTCCTCTACTTCAGAAACCATACAGTCTATTACATGTTAATGGTAGCATGGAAAGTGTTACCAAGACTAAAAAACCATCCATATCTAAGGTGACTTTTATACTTTACCACCATTTTCGAACAGATTTTAGGAGCTATTATAATTATGCTAACATGAAAGGTACCAAGGGACTGTCCAGGTGCTTATGACCAACACCTCTGCATTAGGGTCCAACAAGCTACATCTGTTGGCTTAAAACACTCACATTGGCTGAAATGCACATGCCAACAAGTATGTGCATCCTGGGACCATGGAAGCATCTATTATGTATACATTTAACCTTCTACTGACTTCTTTCTTCCTTGACTTGTGCTTGTGTCATTCCAGTCTCTGCCTGTCTGTCACATTGCTTCCCTGCCTCCTTTTTCTCTCTCTATAGGCCACTCATGATGGTATATCCCATCTACTCAGTGAATACAGGGAGATCTCTCTGGCTCAAAATCCTTAATTTAATAACATTTATAAAGAACCCTTTTCTTTAAGCAAGGTGAGATGCACAATTTATAGATAAGGGCCCTATGTCTTTGGAAGACTTTATTCTGCCTTTCACTCTCTCTTCACTGAAAGTAGTGATGGTAACACTAAGAGTAAAAGTGCAGACTCTTAGAAAGCACATCTGGAGGCAAGTGTACTTTAGTGACTCATGATTTTATGAATGACACTGTGTAATGCAAGAAATATGAATCACTCCATCTTGAGAAAAATGTTACCTTTATAGAAATGGTCAAATTTACAAACGCAGGAAGTATGTGTTGGAAAGGTATCGCATGAACCTGGGTTGGAGAAGGGATGAGAAAAGATGCCTTTGAAACAATATCCACACAGAGAGCAGCAAGAAGACTTAGACAGCCTAGCTTTGGCCTGTTTTTGTTTGTTTTAGTTCTTTTATGTTGTTGGTTTTTTTTTTTCTTTTTCTTAAGCCAAGTGTCCAAATGTGCTTACTTTATTTGCTCTCCAGCTCTCTCAGTCTCTCATTCAGTTCACCTTTCTGTCTCCATGACTCATTGTTTCTTTCTTCTGATTATTTTTTGTTTTCAAATTTCTTACCCTATTCTATCTACTTGGTGCTCCTGTACTTCTGTTCATATTACATTGCTTTACAGCTTCTATGAGATGCAAGCTCATTGGAATAAAGGACCATGTTATGTGCATCTCCCTGTCTCCAAAACCAGGCATGAGGCATAATTGCCCAGACATGTACAATGAATGATGCACAGTGTTCAAAGACTCTGAGGCTCTTCTGCAGGCCTGCAGCAATAGAAGTAGTGCTGGTAGGGTGGCTGACTTACACTTTCTTAGTTGACCGAGTCTTCTTCACTTCTCTTCCAAATGGATGTGGAACTCCTTCAGTGCCATGTAGACCATTCAAATCTCTTCACTCTGTTCATTTAGAGTCAAATACTCAATGCAACACCGTTTGAAAGCTATATATTATACGTTCTTTCTGAAGATGTTTAGAGGTGATATAAAGGATGTTCCCATGAGTTTCAGGTCGTAGGTACTAGCTTTCTATAACCTGCCCATTGTGTCCTGTTGTACCTTTAAGTAGAAAGGAAATGAGTGACTGGCTACTTTTTCTTGATGTTGTATGAATGGTACTAGATTCTTGTTCCTGTAATTAAAAGTGACTTAAATAGAAAAAATTGAGTATCTGCCACTTAATAAGCAAGGTGATGTTCATAAGCGGCTTTGTCACCATCAAGCTCTAACCGCAACCCCAGCAGCTTTCCATTAAAGCAGGGGATTAACCATTAGTGCATCACAGTGGAAGGAACGAGAAGAACAGCTCCTTGGGTCCCAACAACAAATTACTTCTGAATCAAACCTCTGATTAATAGCTCCAGAGTTGCCTCTCTGCTTTGCATAATTAAGTTTCATGGAGTGTTACAATTAACAGCCTTGCCATCACCCAGGTAGAAACAGCTACCATTTATTTGGCCAGCAGCATCAGGAAGTGCTGGGTGGTGAATAAGAAGCATTTATGAGGGGATTAGGTACATTATGTGTCATAAATTGAGTAAGGCTATAATTACCTTCCAATAAAAGGCAACAAACATGATGGTCCCACACAACTACCCAAGTTCCCTTTCTTTCTTTTCTGGGGTCTAAGAACCCCTTCCCTAGTCAAGCAGAGGCTGTGGCACCAAGGCACCTGTAGACCTTTGTGAGCATTGGCAGCTTCCTCTTTCTGATGTGTCAGGGCCTTTCTGAAACTTTGGTGCATAGTGTGTTTTATACCATTTATTGCAGGAGCATTTGTTATCACACAAGTCGTCAGACATTCGATGCAGATGTCAGGTAGGGTTCAGTCTCTTGGAATTTCCTGGGAAGAGAGCCAAGATGTCATTAGAATTACTGGGATACAACAAAATGCCAAGTGCTTCACTGGAGATGAAGAGGCCAGGCGTTAACCATTCATCATTTCCGAGGGCTTAAGATGTAACCAGAAGATGTCCCTGTTAGAGGATTTCCTTACAGAGTCACATTTCTATGACACAGCTACTCCTCTGAGTAGTATCATTTCTGTTCAGTCACATAAACCAAGAAGAGCCAGGGTAGGGCTGAAACCTTCTGTTCATCTCAAATATTCTTCCATCACGGGAGTGCAAAGATCAGCAGAAGAGTCCCCATGTGTGGGACCTTTCTCCGTGCCCTCTTTGCATGGGTATACTTCACTGAAGAATTTGCTGACTATTCAGTTACTTTTATCTTTTCATTTCTTCTTTTGCTATCTCATCTACCTCAATTCGTTCATTTCTTCCTCTGTTTCCTTGTTACCCTTCAGCATCTTTCTTCTCACATCTGTTGTGTCTGAGATTTGAGAGAGTGAGAGAGCAAGAAGAGCAAGGGAGAAAGGCAGACAGGAAAACAAAACAAAACAACTAACCTCCAGATCTACCATTCTTGAAGAGTGTGATTCGTGTTAGCTGGTTAATAATGCTGATTAACAACAAGAATTAACTCCCTGGAGTTTTTATTAAAAAACAATACAACAGTAACAAAACACTGCTGAAAAAGAAGATATCGGACAGGGAGAGGGTTAATGTTCTTTCCATGCACAAGACAATGCTGCTATAGAAGCTGAGGAGACAGGGCTCCCTAGAGTCATTTGGAAAGCATATAGAGGAAGAGACAAATTCCACTTGTTTCTGATGACCACCTAATGAGTATTTTAGGAACTATATTAGGATCTAGAGGTAGGAATAATGGGAGAGAGAGAGAGAGAGAGAGAGAGAGAGAGAGAGAGAGAGAGAGATCAGTCAGTTCATGCTTTAGACAAGCTGGTGCCTCATACACACCATGTATACACCAGGAGGAAGGCCCCAGCATTCCTAGCTGAAAAGCCATTTGTCTTGCAAATTTCTATAATGAACAGATTTTGGAATAAATACCATGTAATCTGTGATGACAGTTCTCTCATTTCCTTTTTATTAGTTCAATCTTCAAAGCATCTGAACCACATAGCGACAGAGCCTCCATAATCATTAAGGCAGCTGGCTGTACACATTTTTTCCCCTTTGCCTGGCACATAGCTGACTCCCAAGCCAGATTCTCCTCAAGAGACCCGTGTTGCAGTAGTCAAATGCATATATGTAAGAATTCCAGGAAAGAATGGAAACAGGCAGCAGGACAGGACCTGTAGCTGTTGCAATGTGTCATTTCACCAATTGACCTGTACCTGAAATACATAAAACCCAATTTTTATGTGAAGCTAGTGGGGAAGCAGAATTGTATTAAACTTCATCTGCTCAAAATACATCATCTTGGTGGACTTAATGGGATTATGATGAATTTCTAACTGGCCTTTATCTCTCTCCCCTTTTCTTTTTCTTTCCCTAGGTAAGTGATATTTGGTTATTGTTTTGAGTATCTTCAAAAGGGAGCCCAGAGGCATCTAAGTTTTCAGACTCACAGGAAGAAAACCTTTGGCTGTTGACCATCTCTCCTGCCCCAGAGCTTCGGTTTCATCTCTGGGCTCATGCAATACAATGGGGATCTGAAGGTATGGCTGCTATGGCTGAACAGTTTACATCCGGTCTTGGAGAAAAGAAGTGAATGCTGGGACCCAGTAAGCAATACTATTAGGGGAAACTCTTGGGCCTAAATGGCAGAGAGCAGTGGCTGTTCTTACCTCTGAATGCCAACTGGTTGTGTGGGTTCTCTTGAATTCTGTGCTAACTGACTGGCTAGAAATGAACATTATAAAAAATCTGGATGATTTGTAAGAATTTAGTTTTTACAAATGCGTCACCTCGACTATTTTTATTTTTCCTTTTTTTATTTAAATTAGAAACAAGCTTGTTTTACATGTCAATCCCAGTTTCCTCTCCCTTCCCTCCTCCCCTGCCCCCCACTGACCCCCTATACCATCCCCTTTCTTCTCCCCAGGGAGGGTGAGACCTTCCATGGGGGATCTTCAAAGTCTGTCATATCATTTGGAGCAGGGGCTATCGATCCACCCACCCCCACCCCCGTGTGTCTAGGCTGATATAAGGAAAGTGGCTCAAATATACATACACTTTAATGTTTAGGTTAGGTGAATGATTAGGACTGAGAAAAGCCAATCAATACTATATTATAATTATAACGGCTATCATTTATGTATCTCTGTGTGTAATTAAAGAGCTTCGTGGAGGCAGAAGTTCAGAGGAACAATGGACTTGGACATTCTGAGGCATGATGTTAGACATTTTCTTTGTGTGTTTAGCTTTTGGCACATTGAGGTATTGTCCCATAAAAGTTACTGCACAGATCTGTGCCTCCTGCTCTAGAATCTGAGTCTCTATTGGAATGTTGGGCTGGCTTTGGAATCCCAACTCTCACCCTACAGCCCCTGAAGGGGTGTTTTAACTCAGGGATGTTGGGAAGACTGAACGTGGCCTGGATGACAATCACTGAATCTGCACTTGGAACAAGATAAGATAAGGCACTGTAGCAAACAGCTAACTGCAGACCCAAGTCTGTATAAAATGCAGATGTCACTATAGTGTATTTTGATTATTTCTACTTTCTGTTGAATTGATTGAAATGCTAACCCTCTGTGGCTAAAAGAAATTCTTCATTCTGATTCCAAGGAGGGCAGCAGGCCTTCCTTCATCCTCCCACACTCTTTACATACCTCGATGGCATGTGCTAGGTTATGTTCCCTATTAGAAAAAACAACTGGGAGATCTGTGTCTACCACTTGCTAATAGTTAATAAAATCGTGATTCTCATACATGTAGCGAATGAATGAATATTAAATATTTTACATAGTTTATTATTCATGAGGACTGCATGCAGAGATGATACATTTCAGAATGTAGATCAGAGAAATGTAAATGTGCACAGAATAGAATCTTCCTATCTTGGCCGATAGTGATATGTGTTCAAATGTAGACATGAGGCTGCCCTTTCCTGTAGGAGGGTTTCAGAAACAGTAAACCTTAAGCACACAGAATTTATTTCTATGTCTGTAGACAAGAACTATTTTGCATGGCTATCAATTATCTATAATTTCCAGAGTAGTAAAATAGCTCAAAGGCAATGAAGGGCTAGAGTGAAATAACACAGCAGGGTACTTTAAAATGTGTTGTTTTCCATAGAAGATGCTTAGTAATCTTTTCTGTGTGATTCCAATTTCCTTATACTCTGAAAGTGGAGATGATAAAACGGGCAGTTATCATCTGCTGTACTTTCAGACTCTATCTACATTCCCACTTGTTAAAGTTCAGGTCCGTGGAGCCTGAAATTTCTGCTTCCCTTCAGACTGTAAACAGACCAACCCAAGTTTCCCAGACCACCACGCAGTGCCAGCTTTTACTCCTGGGATCAAAAAGGCAATTTGAATGTTTTCTCAGAAAAGAATGGCTCCTTAGAAAACATTTGCCCACCAAGTTAAGAGGCTGTGGAAGCTAGCTAGATATTATCTAGATAGATGGCTTTACTCTTTGGAGTTTTCAAAAGATCCCTCCTGTGGAAGAAATTAGGTTTGAAACTTTCTGCCTGTAAAAATTTAGTCTATGGACCATGTTTTGTGCTTATTAACTCCCCACTGTACTTGAGGTGACATCCTGTTTGACTAATATCTAGTTTATATCAATAGACATATGCTGTGGCCATAGCTTGTGAGTTACTTAATAGGTCTGTTCAGATGTGGATGTGGATCAGGGTGGCTCACCCATCATCAGGTCAGAGCCTCTGATCAACAGGGAACCAGAGGGAACAGAGGTGGCTCATGATGATGAATAAGCAAAGGCAGGCTCTGCCTAGGCATGGTGGGAGGTCTCCTTGGTGTAACATTGTCTTGCCAGCTCCTTGCCTGCAGCCTTGGGAGCCTTGGGGAGCAGGGAGCTTTCGTCTGCTCATTCTGTGGGCGTGATTGCCTCCTAGCAGATGTGTGTGCGTAGCTTCTCTATGTGCCCATTTGCTTCCACGGAACACTGCTTCACGCTGTTGTCACTGATGAAAATCCCTCTCGGTGGGCTTGAGCTATGGTACCACATGGACTCACAGTGATGGCTTTTTCAGGGAGGGCAGTGCTACTCCACCACATCCCAGAAAATCATATCATTTTCACTGTTAGCAGCTCCTGCTGAGATTTCCCTAACTCGTCTCACATACAAAATCCAGCTGTGCTTCCGAGAGAAGTTGCAAAGTAAAAGACTTGCACCAACATTTTCTTCCTCATAAATGCTCCTTTTACAATGTTTGGGGGCCTTGGTAAGAGTGAAGCTCCCAATGAGGTCACCTTCTTCAGCCTCCCTGCTCGCTGGCTTGTCTAAACTCTTGGCTTGATGTATGGTGTAGTCTTCTTTTAAAATCATACCTCAAGTTTAGTTTAGTGCTGGGTATTGGGTCTCAGTGTTGAGCTTTGGAGTAAATGGGAAGCTTAACTAACATACTAATAGTGGCCCAATAACTTAACTCACCTGCTAACAGCCCGCAGCCTCAGCTCTGCTTATGTTTTGCAGTTTGTTTTATTCTCCATTGTAAATGCAGGGCTGAGATGTAAAGGACAGATCCTAAGCACTTGGTTATTTATCAGTAGACAACTCTTGCTCCCATTGCTTTCAGAGCCCCAGGTCTCTAGGAGTGACCTGTCTGTCTACACTGATGCTGAAACCTTCAGTCTGGAATTTACCTGCTTTTCTCAAGGGCCCCTGGAGGACTGAGACAATTGGCTTTGAGGTTTAAACTCTGAAAAACAAGTTATCTGTCAATAAATAAAATGAGCACTGTAGATGCTACCTCTCCCTGTCCTCTACTCTTCTCAGTATTAGAGGGTACCTGTTGCCAGGACTGCAGAAGGAAATCATGATGGAATGTTTGGGGAAGGGACACTCAAGGAAGGAGCTCAGGGAAGAACACAGGGAAGTCTGTCTCCATGCATGTTTGCCAAGGGTCCAATAACTTCATCTCTTTCATTCTCAGGTACTTCAAAACCAATCAAAAGATCATAGAAAACATCTTCCCAAGTGGGTGTGGGGCCATCTATCTAGCTGTGGTTTATTAACCTATGCATTTCTATGAACTCAAAGTTTCTTCTTCCTCTGTTTTTTTGTTTGTTTGTTTGTTTTGTTTTTTTTTTTTACTTGCTCTGGATATTGAACCCAATATCTTATACATGCAAAAGAATCACTCCGTATCCACAGATCAACTATATCCCTGACCTTTTGTATCAAATTTTATTTTGAGACAGGTCTTGCTAAATTACTGAGGCTATTCTTGAACTTGCGATCCTCTTGCCTTAGCTTCCCAGAGAGCTGAGATTACAGGTCTGCACCACCAAGTCTATCCTCAGACTTCCCTACAGAGCAAATTAGTAGCCATGGCACTATATGTTGTAGTGGGTACAGCCATTCCCTGTAGCCTCTCTCTCCTGTTCTCCCCATATTTTCTTCTGCTCTTTCCTTGCCACAGGGACCTCCTCACCTATCCTGTGGCTCAGGCCAGGGCATCCTCATGCACAAATTTGAGCTGCTGATTGGATTCTGGAAACATGATGGGAAGCCACAAGTAGTTTGCCAGGTAGTAGAGAGAGAGATTTAGCTTCCTTATGTAACCCTACAACTCTTTCATCTGGCCTCATTTTTCAGGACTCCACATATTATCTCATGTTAGCAGGTGCAATAATGTACCAGTACAAGGATGTCTCAAATGCATGTTATTAGGACAGTTTTTTGAGCCTAGGACGTTTTGGAGTTGGAGGGGCACTGCCTGGGAATGTCAATCAGAATGACCACTGGTGTGTAAATTCCTATCCTTCTTTGCCTTGGGAAACTGCAACTCAGCTCTGGGATGATGGTATTTTAATTCAGGTTAGTGCTGTTATTATTATTATTACTCCCCTTCTGGAAAATGTATGATACTCCATTTTCTTATTGACTCAGGAGGTTGGGGAACCCAAAATAATAATGAATAAATCAAAACCAGAATATTGTGGATATGTAGACTGAAGAAAATGCAATTCTGAGAAGCAGGGTGGGGGCAAGGAAGGAGGCAGAGACATTCTGAACCTCTCGGAGATTTTTGGAATGTTAGAAGAAACTGAGAAGCCACAATGAGAAAAGCAATATCACATCTCTGTTGCAATGAGTTTTTCCTAGTGCTGAAAGGGCATTATTACTCTTGGAGAAGAGAGCTCTCTTTTCTCCCCTCCTTTTTGATTTAGACTTCCGCCAACCAAAGTACTCTGGTGTTTTAATGGTCTCTTTTAAAGATGGAAAGGTCCTTACATGTCTGAACACAACCTGTCCCAGCCAGCATGGGGCTTTGCTTGATTGTGAAGCTTGTTTGGTAGATGATATTTTTATAGCTCTGCTTTGCTTCACCGACGGCCATATTGATGTAGCTTTCCAGGACAGGTCTAATAAATTGTTTATATAACTGTAAGGCCATTCTCTTGGGTAATCTACCACTGTGCCCTCACAGACTACAGATTCCATACCCAGAGTGAGCTGGCTTCTCAGGAAAGCTGCTCAGGGGGTGGATAGCTGTACTGTATGCATGTGGTTGTGCTTATGTATGCACACATGCATGCATTCTCTCTCTCTCTCTCTCTCTCTCTCCTCTCTCTTCTCTCTCTCTCTCTGTGTGTGTGTGTGTGTGTGTGTGTGTGTGTGTGTGTGTGTGTGTGTACTTCAAAAGAATCACCTGACCTTTGACGAAGACATGTCCAAAGAATAGTGGAGAGTAAAATACTAAGTTTGGCTGTTTCATTAATGTTCCCCAATTTGTGCTTAGACACTGGCTTCTGATAAGGCAAGACTTACAAAGCAACTGTGAAAAACCTTTCAAAACTGGCTTAAGCAGCTGTGACTACACCATTTGCTCAAAGTCCAGAGGAGGGTACGGGGAGCAGGCAGAAAAGCACAAGGAACATACTGGCACCTCGGTGTCTGTTACAACTTTTGGAGGGAGATATAGATGCTAGCTTTGCTGATGTGTCCTTTAGGGACACTTTTTAGCAACATATTTTTTGCCAAGTGAGCAGAGAAAGGGAGCAGTTTACACTGACTACAGACATATGGGTATTGGGCCACTGGGGTCCTGAGATCTGCACTAAGACAACACCTCCCAATACTAAGAAACACTTGCCCCTGGACAGCTACACTCTGGGTATGATACAGACACCTATTCGTGTATTTCCTTCTTCAACCTCAAATGTGTGTCATGCCACTATGATTTTAGAGGCTTAGACATATCCTCAGAGAAAGTTTTCAAAGCAAGCAATCAAAAGACGAAAGACTAACCACAACAACACTAAGAGCATACAACACAACCTAAACTTTCCTCTTGGTTTCTCAGCTAGAAAATGGCAGAGCCAGAATTTTTATTCAATTTGTTTCCTGCACACTGAGTGACATGTGGCTCTGACTATGTTGGTGCTGTGTGTAATCTGAGCAAACCACATTTTAAAATTTTGGATTTGCCCAATGCTTAGAAATCCCACAGCTCACAGCACTCACTAAAACATCTCAGATACTATCTGAAACAGCTCCAGTTTAGGAATCTGAGACTTATTGTAACTTTATTTTCCCTGGGAGAGAAGACAATCTAAGTTGCTATTTCATATCCCTTATGTGTGAGGGCTGCAGATAGTCACAACAATAGCTCAATGGGCCTCTCTTATGCTTACCTTATCCAAGTGGGAATGGAGGCTGTCTTGGAATTTTTCCAGAGAGTTCAGAAAACCAAAGCACAGCACACTGTCCATTTACTCTGTGGAATGGGTGTAGTGTTTTTTGTTGTTGCTTCCTACTCTTGCCTTTGTAGCTGTAGTGACATTTTCTGGTGCATTCCCAACACAGTGCCAAAGCTGATGTGGAGTGTAGCAGTGTACTCCCATGGCTACTGTACTTAAAGCTGCCTTCATTACAGAGCGTTAGCTCTGAAGGGGTTAGCTAGCCTCTTCTTTCTGATGATCCACTCAGGGCAGAGTGAAGTAGCTCTTCTTTTTTAAAATTATTATCATCATCCATTCATTTATGTATACAGAGTCACCGTGGGGCTCAAACATAGGTCACAGGTGATCTGAATCTCAAGCAGCCATGTCTGCACTTGAAGCACTATACTGTGATGGCTCTTTCCATCCCTCCTTAGCTGCCTGGCTCCAAAGTGCTACACATGAATGCTAGGACAAGGGAAATGCTACTGTGGAGACACAACCTCCAAGAGGTGCCATGGCAGGTTTTCCTGAGTGCTTATTGGTAAGGGTGTGGAGAAGACATGCTAAGGGAGGCCTTTGTCACAGGAATAAGAGGTTCAATTGAGAGTGGTGGTGTCAGAAGAGCTGGGGTAAATGTTCTAGAAGCCAAAGTGCTTGAGAAAATCTCTTTGTAGCTTGCCTCTCATTGTATCTTCTTTGAAAGTCTTTTGACCATTTTACAGGGACTAGATGACACTGTCTTTCCCTTAGTTCTTACATGGAAGTGTCCTCTATTAACACACATCATCTTCAACAAACAAGCAAATAATCTCAGCTTTACCCATTAGCTTCTTTGCATTTAACAAAAAGAAGACACCACCATCATTTACTCCTAGGATAATTCTGGTCCCCATGGTTTTGTATCTAAATTGTGGCAGTGTGTGCTAACCTTTACGGCCATGACCTCAGTTCAGGCCCCAAGCATCTATAATAGATGTCCTTTTATAAGATTTCACATGAGCACAGGGAGCCATGTAGGACCCATAACCAAGAGGATATTATCATCATCTTGCTTTTATCACTTTCTCAAGTGTTTGCAGAGAAATGGGGGACAATGACAGACAAACGCATGCTCTTAATTTCCATGAATGTAAGCCCCAATAGTAGCCATTCTATGAACTTCAGCTGTTCATAGAAGTCATCTGGCAGTCATCTGTAGTTGAAAAATACACAAACAAGTGAAATCAATGGTACTTGAAGCTCTACACAAGATGTTTTGACATATTGATGGGGGCAGAGCCTGCATATTGGTGGGTCTTAAAAGTCCCAATGGCTTTGATGTGCAGCAACCTTCATGATGAGAACTCTTCTCTCTTCCTTGGGCTATAGACTCTTGTCTTGATTTCCTCCTTACTGCTCACAGCAGAGACTGAGGCATCTCTCTTACTGCCCTTGAAAGGATATGCTACTTTAGCAGGATGAAGGCCTCATATCCTGTGGAGTTTTCTCAGTGCTCAGATGTTGTGTTAGGCCACTTGACCTGGCACTGTCTTATAGTGGTGCAGTTTCATCACAAACTTTCTGGTCTCCAGGAAGCAAACACTGAGGAAGGCAGAGAGGCAACAGAGAGACAGGCTAGGAGCACCTAATACCTTTTCAGCACCGTGTGCTTTACCCCAACCTTGGTCTGTGGAATGACAGATTTAAAGTGAATTCCTGACAGTGGATAACACCTTTAATTCTTACATTTACCATAAGAAACTGCTTTTCTTGTCACCAACACACCTTGAAATGCTAAAATGTTTCCTGAACTTCGCAGCCTTAGTCCCTCTCGGAAGTGCGGAGTGGCAGATTTCTCATCCCTTGTCCCTCTCGGAAGTGTAGAGTGGCAGCATGGACTGATAAGGAACACAGTGTTTCCTTTCCCAACACACCAGCTGAGAGGCAAAGTCAACACATTATACTATTGTCCCTACCACCCCAGCCCCAGTGAATTGGCAGTGAGAGCATAAGAGCCAGTGTGATGGTTACCCATCCTATCCCTTACCCTTCATACAGGAAGTGATGCAAATTCTGGACCCTGGTGGAACAGGGTCTTAAAGATTCAAGATTTCCTCCTGGAACCTGAGCCTCTGGTCATCCCATGAATACATGGAACATTCTGAAGGCTTAGCGCTCCCTGCAGTCTCTCACACTGACCTTCCCTCCCCCTTTCCTCATAGCTCTTGCCTTGCTGGCCTAGAGAGGTCAGCTTCATGATCCCCTTGTGGATCCACTCATAGGCAAAGAACCCAATCTTATGCCAAACTTTATCCATTAATTAATTAGTTTTTACTGAATATTTCACCAAAAGAAACTAGCTACTGTTCATAGCTTTTCTGACCCATCTGGTGGCCATAGTGTCCTGGGGTTTTGGAGTACTTGAAATGCAATTAGTACATAGGTTGGAATAAAAGTATTTTAACATAACAGTTTTTTTTTAAGTCAGAGTATTTTTGATGCTATAGTTTTCATTTTTCATGTGTATGAGTATTTGCCTACAGGTATGTATATATACCACAAACATACCTGGTGCCCATGGAAGACAGAAGAAGATATACTGTCTCCTAAAACTAGAATTACAGATGGCATTAGCTGACATGTGGATGCTGGGAACCAAACCTGGTTCCTCTGGTAGAGAAGCCAATGTACTCAACTACTGAGTACAGTCTCATATTTTCCATTTTAGAAAATGTTGCTAGTAGGATTTTGAAATGTAAATATGTGTGTAAGAAGGTAGGTATCTTATACTCTATTTTTATTCGATAGCTCTGGTCTCCACTATGAAACAAAGAGTTAGATATTGGTTTCTTCCTGGCTTCCCCTCTAAGCCTACCCCTGGCTGTCCCATTCCTGGTCCTGTGAGACAAAAAGATGAATAAAGTATTGCCACTCTATTTTTGTTCTTTATGGTCTATTTTACTTTTTGTGAATCTTCCAAGGTTCTACACAGGGCCTAATTCAGAATAGGAGCTTAACAAATAATTATAGACTGGGTTATTTATGGAGATTTTATTTATTCTGCATTATCCAGGATGGCTTTATGTAGACCTTCTAAAATTAAAATTGTTCTTTTCTTTCACAGAGCTTCAGGTTCATTTCACTTATAAATGTACCTATTTTTCCAACCCCCTCAAGGTTAACAGAAGGGCAGCTGGTCAGGCTGTAATTTTATTGATGAGTAAGTGAATCATACTACAAATGAAGGAGAAATGAGGCCAGGATCAACCACTGGTCCTCCACTTGAATATACTGCATCCATCAGTTCATGAACAAAAACCCAATATTAGGAATGATTCAAAGGGAGTCACCTGTACACGGTAACTGGTAACCCTTTCAGTTCTCTTAAATACTTCATTGCATTTGGAGATGTGGCTTAGAACACAGGGACTGGACAGGGCAAGGGGAGCCCCACCCTGTCCCAGGTTAGAATGTTTCCTTTCTTTAATTCCTGTCTCCTCTCTCTTTGGGGGGAAGCCTCTTCTGTCTTCCTGCCTTCCTGATTCCTCTCAAACACATTTCTTTAAGCAAGTCCAAGTTTGGAAGCAACTTTGTAATACATGTCTTCAGCAAGCACATATTTTGTGTGTCATCTGCTCCTTTATTTTGAGTTATCAGTTGTCTTTTGAACTGATTTTTGCATGTGATGTGTGTTCATATTTCCCCACGGAGTCAGTCAGCTCTTATCAGGGAATGTTCTTTATACTTTCAGAATGGGCAAGTGGGAAATTCAACAAGTCAGTGCATTTAAAAAATATTAAGACGTCTCACAAAAGAGCGAACTCTCGTATACATTCCTAACGGCACTAAATCATTTGCTAACTGGAGACGAGTTTCTTTGAGGTTATTAATAGTTTTAAAATAATTAAGCAAGTGGAGCTACGTTAATGAGTGTATTCCAAATGGATTCTATTTAAGGGGAATCTCAGCTCTGTGTCCTCCAGCTGTCTCTTTTTTAGCAGCTAAAAGTGGCTTCTTTGCTATGACCATATCCACTGTCCTCAGCCTTGATTCTGACACTCTCCATGAAGGGCTTTCACAGACCACAACCACTAATGCATATCCAGGTGGCAAAGATTCTGTGTGTAAAAGTCTCCTTGAGCTGTTTTGTTACAATTTATATTCCAGCACTCACTCTAATTTATATTCGACACAGCAAGCCAAGTGGCATTTTTAAGGTCACTCCAGGGTTGAAACAGATATTGAAAGTGCAACATGGCCTGTGTCAGAGAACACCCAGATACATTACATCAGTACCCATGAAGCCTTCTGCCAGGCTAGTTTCTAGCTCATGTCCCATGCCTCCTCCCCACACACTATGCTCGGTCAGGGGAACCTTCCCAAGCTAAATAAATAAATAAATAAATAAATAAATAAATATCTTGCTTTTCTCACCTCTCCTATTTCAATCACACTTTCATTTCTTAGACTTGTCTCTGGAACTTTCTGTCTTCCTTTCTGGTGAAGTTTCTTATTGTTCTAGGAGAACAAATGCCTAGCTCCTTGAATTCTGATCTTCTTTGTCTATGTCTCTGCTTATTGAATTGGAAATGTTGCATCTAATCATTTCTCATCCATAAACTCCAACCTCTTGAAAGAGGACTCAGGTCTACAACCTTTCATTGCGTAGTGCTATCTCATTTAAAGCAGATGGTGGCTATAATGATGATATAGTCCAACAAACATGAGGATGGTAGTTCTACTGAAACGCTTTCCAGGTTTGTCCAGTATTCACACTTGAATCTTTATAGTCTTTCATAGGACCATATTATTATCCTCATCTCATGTACTATGAAAGCCAGACTCATCAGCATTTTGTTATTGCTATATGTGGTGGTTTGAATATGTTTGGCTCCCATAGACTCATGTGTTTGAATGGTTGGTCCATAGAGAGTGGCATTATTAGGAGGTATGGCCTTGTTGGGGTAAATGTTGTTTTGTTGGAGGAAGTGTGTCACTGTGGAGGTGGGCTTTGAAGTCTCATATATGTTTAAACAATGCTCAGTGTTACTGTTCACTTCCTGTTGCCTGTGGACCAAGATGTTGAACTCTCAGCTCCTTCTCCAGCACCGTGTCTGCCTGCATGCCATCATGCTCCTCAACATGATGGTAATGAACTAAACCTCTGAAACTGTAAACCAGCCATAATTAAATATTTTCCTTTATAAGAGTTATTGTGGCTATGGTGTGTCTACCTAGCAATAGAAACCCTAATTAAGGCACCATAAAACACAACTAAGCCAAAATCTGCCCTTAGGTATGTTTAGGTCCAAATCTGAGGACCTTTTCCCATTGAATGCTTCCTTTATCCTCATTTATAAGTGTGCTCTGTGTTTTGAACACAACTGGTAGTAAATAATATGATATTTAAACAAACAAGACCAAACTTCCAGTTTCTAGAAACACTCCCTTCCTTCCTTCTTCCCTCCCTCCTTAATTGTCTGAACACTTTTTCTCCTGTTCCTTTCTACCTCTTCACTAGCAATGTAGGTCATCTTCAAGGTTGGATACCTGTGGGCTAATTTACACCATAATCATACAACTGCTCCAGAAAGCCTCCTAATGCCATCTTCCACACACCTGTTTTGCACCTGACATTTCAGTGTCAGTTCCCAAGGCCTGCCTTAATTCTTGTGACATGAGGCCATGTGTGGTGGACAAAGCCAATGAGCCTCCAAGAAGAGGGCCCATCCTATGCCTATTGGGCCAACTCATCATCTTACCCACTATCTAAAAGAGTTGGACTGAGTGGCAGGCCTTGCTCTGATTCCTTCCCTTCCTGACCTCACCATTTGCAGTATGTCAGCACAAAGCATATTTTCCTCAATGTAGAAGCATGGAGATACAAACTATTCTCAAAACAGGAAAATGCCCACCCACATACACAACACAATGTATTGATCTCTTCTGCCAATATTTCTAGTGATACTTCATTTGATAAAAGAACATGGTTGATGCCTGATGGCAGTAAGTGGAGAAGGATCTCTGGGCTTGACTTCTGGACATTGGAGGTAGAGAGGACTAGAGGAATATCAGACCTCACTCTCCATTTCAGATATGACAAAAGAAGGCACAGAGCAATGGCTTTTCCTCAATGCACATGGGTATGTAGAACTGAACCAAGTCAATAAAGTATTTCAAACAGCACAGGCCACTTTGTAGAACTACCCTAACTCTGACCACTAGCAAAATGAGACTTCAGTACTGATGACTTTAAGATCTACTACGAGGAGGACATAGTCATATCCTTTGCTCCACGCTAAAGAGTGAAGCCATTTGGTTTCATGATAGAATGGAGTTCTAGTTGGGATGGTGATTATACAACATTTACATATGGTTTTTCTAACTAGACCTTTCCCTATTCCAAAGGTTCCAAGTTGTCTCTAGAATGAGAGGTGACTTCCAGGGTTGGTCAGAGTCTTCACAACAGTACAGGTCACAGTGAGGTTTCTCTTGTACAGAAAATTGCTTGTAGTACTTCTATAGACCACCTCAGCTGCAAGGCTCCAGTCATCTTCTGAGTGGATGAGAATCTCTGGTGGATGAGATTTTCTAGTTATTTTCAGCTTTCAAAAAAAATGAACACTGTCCAGGGTTATCGGAGGGAGTCTCAATTGGGAAGATTGTGCATGTACCATTTTGCAGTTAGCTTGAGTTATTACACCCTTGAGATCTATGCTAGTATATTACAATGTAGATAAAATAAATCTCAAGGGTAGTGCTTTGTCAGATTCCTGGTCACCTGGGTGCTTGCTGGTCTTCTAACATTTTTGCCCTTGGCTTGCTGCTTTTGTTTGCTTGCATGTGGCTGCCTCACACCTGTATTCAAGGTTCCTACATAAACTGCATCCCTACCCTTTTCTGAAATGGATGTTGGTCACTGTAAGGTGCAGGGATGCAATCATTTAGACATGGTACATCATGCAACTGGCAGTCAGCAGAACATGTGTACAGGGTTCCTCTAGAGATATGCATAAAAGTTAAGGATTACATTTTGTCTTCAGATTTAAAAGAGGGGCAGAGTAGGCTATGCTAATAAAATGGTCCTTATGAGCAAGGGGTGTTTTAGCTAAAGTGGCAGGGGCTCTATTAAGTCCATTCAAATCAACTTCCTGCTGCTTTTGATGAGGGAAAGGTAATTCAGACCTATTCCTGCTCAACGGATTCTTTTTTCCCCTTTAGCCACTATAGCATCTGAGGTTTGCTTTCTTCTGTGGCAATGGATACTTAAAGATTATTCAAAGTTCTGAACATGCTATTTCTGGGGATGGGGTGGGGGAGGGCAAGCTGATAAAAATTGAATTTATTTACAAGGCTTAAGTAAATGGAAAGATACAAAAATATAGAGAATGTTTCATATGTAAATCTAGAAGAGTGCCACTATTTTGCCCAATGAACATTAATTCATTAAAGACATGTGTTCCCCATGTACACAATTCATCCCTCAAGGCTGGTACATATTATTCTCTCAAAGCCTGATTCTTTTTCTAGTCCTGTTCAGCCCTGTTGCCTTTTCATTTTTTTTAAACCTGGGTGGAGGGATGGGAGGGAGAAGCCCAGGTAATGCCTCTACAGGACCATTCTCTCCTAAGCAGTCAGCTCATTACATATCCATATTTACACAAATACCTTAAGCTTTCCAATTAAGTTTTGAGTGAAAACCACATTTTAAAAATTTAGATTTCCTTCATTATAAGCAGAGTTGGTTTTCATTTCTATGTCTGAGAATGGAAAAATAATTGAAATGGGGGCAGTTTCATTTCTCAGCCTGCTGTGGGAAGACATTTTTCAATAATGCATTGAGAATCTCTGCTGAGGTGTGTGGCTAGGGCTGGCAGAGATGCCCAGAGCAGCCAAGAGTAGGGCTGAAGTGGGAAAAGGGGGACTTGTGTTTGAAAATGGTTTCAGAAGGTGCCCTGTGCTCTGGGCGACCAGAAATGGAGGGAAGAGCTGTGGCTATGGGGAGGAGCGTGGGGAGTCTGCTAAGACCAAGCCTGATTCTGTCTTGGATGCTTAGCCAGACAACTGCTTATCAGGAGCCCTCAGAAAGAAGACAGGAAATTAATGTTGGCTTGCAGATCCATTTGTGCTGAGCTGCCCATGGTTGCTTAGGAGAGCGCAGCACCCAGGCCTGCCCACACCTCCACACTCTTGCAGCAGCACCAGACATTTTCTAACACAAATTTAGATCGAAAAAAGAGACCTGCCTTGAGTGTATCAGAGCCCTGGGTCTCATTTAACTTTAGCATGACTGCTTGAAAGATGGAGAGATTGAGCCTTTTGTCATCTTCTGTGTGAGTTAAGGAACGCTGCTGTTCATTTGATTTGAAATCACCAAGGTCCTCACTCCAGTCTCTCATGCAACCCTAGCATCCAGCAGCCACAAGGCCTGGAGAACAGGACCTTGACTGTAAAACCACCCAGGTTTAAGCCATAATGATGCCCTTAATTCAGGGGCTTAATGTGCATGCTTTAGAGTTGAACACTTAGTTGGTGTTTTGTGGTTGACTGGGCAAGAGAAAGTAGGATACTTACGTTAAGGCTGTATGCCTCAATTTTCTCAAGCACAAAATGGAGGCCTTAATGGAGTTCCTGTAAGATGATCTGGAAAAGAAGAGCCAATCATCCCTCTTTGCTCCTCCCCACTGACTAGAAGCAGTGTAAAGAGGGCAAGCACACCAAGAGAAACAGAACACTAGAAGTTTATTGCTTTTGGTGTTAAATTAGAGAATGCTATGTCTGCAGCAAAACTGAACTACCTAATAACCCCAAAATGAAACTCACACAACCAGAATTGTAACTCCTGGCTCAGTGCCCTTCATGTGACCTTTATCACATATGAGAACACAGATGCACATATATATTTCAACATGGGCTGCAGAGTCCCTCATAACATAGAGTGGGAAGATGAGTCTAAGCTAACATTGAGGGAAGTGAGTCAAACAGTCATTATCCATATTTATAAAATTATTTTATTGATAGTCATTTTATCCTTACACGTTTCTGAAGAAATTATTTTGTGAAGCACTTTTATTTTTTAAAGGCAAAGATAAAACAACAAAACCTCTTAGTCCTTGTATGTGCTTGTCATTTCCTGCTCTTTGTACTGGGACTCACAGCATCCCCAAAGACAGAAACTGATCTCCAGGCTTCAGGCTGCTGTCCTTCAGTTTTGGTGCTGTCTGTGCCCAGTGACCCAAACCTGATACTCAAGCAGACAGAAAAGGCTATTCATCCTAGAGGGAGGCATGCATTCTTGTGGAAAGTAGACATCAAGGTCACAATATTCCTGACTTTTTATTGAACTCCAGCATCAGAGGTCACATTTACAGGGTTAGAGAATTTAAGAGAGTAACTGTGGCATTCCAAAGTTAGGCTGAATGCTTTACTATTACCTCTGCAATATATCCTTAGGCAGTTACTCTCTTAGTCCCATTCTTCTCATCTACAAAATGGAGACAATACCTAAAGGGCTACTAATAGGAACAAGTAAGGTAAATGCATTGAAGATTGGGGGTATAGACAGTGGGACATACACACACACACACACACACACACACACACACACACACACACACATATATATATATATATGAAAGGAGGCATTAAAAAGGAACCATTCCATTACTTATCTACCCCCAACTCCTAGGCACCCACCCATCCCTGCTTAAGTTGAAAGGAAGTAATTTAGAGAAATAAAAGTCAACTTTTGGATCTCTGTGAGTTCGAGGCCAGCCTGGTCTCCAGAGTGAGTGCCAGGATAGGCTCCAAAGCTACACAGAGAAACCCAGTCTCGAAAAACCAAAAAAAAAAAAAAAAAAAAAAAAAAAAGTCAACTTTTGTTCAGGCTCACTCAGATAGCCATATTAATCTTACATTAATCTTTTATGCATGGTCTTATAACTTCATCTAAAATTGACCCAAGCCAGGCTGTGGTGGTGCATGCCTGTAATCCCAGCACTTGGGAGGCAGAGGCAGGTAGATCTCAATGAATTTGAGGCTAGCCTTGTCTACAAAGTAAGTTCCAGGACAGTCAGAACTGTTACATAGAAAAACCCTGTCTTGAAAAAATGAGATTAATTAATTAGTTGACCAATTAAAAGTGAAACAAATGCCTAAATTAATAAAGAAATCTAAAGAACACACGAAAAGTTTGATTTGTGCAATTTTTATACCTGAAAGAACAAATGAAGCTTTATTTGTTACAAAATGTGTCCCTATCAACTCCTGTGTGGATCATCCAGCACCTTCTCTTTTCTCTTTAGCAAAACAAACTGCTAGGAACACAAGGACTGTTGACCAGAGTAGCAGATTGATTGCATCTGTACAGGCATGCGTTAGGAAAGTGCTAGTGAGCAAGAGGGAGATGGCCAGAGGCCACAATTACCTGGCAGTGCAGACTAACTCAAAAATAGAAGGAACAAAGGATAAATAAGAGTGGAAAATCTGAGTGGCTGCATCTGGGGCAGGAACAGGGGACTCTGGAGCACTTTGCAATAAATGGAAGCCAGAAGTACAATTTGTGGCTAAAGAAATACATATTTTTAAAAGTCCTATGTGATAGCTGTGCACATCTATATCTGCATCCCATCTCTATCCAAATCTATACCACTGTCTGTAAACTCTAAACTTGGATATACATCTGAAACCTGAGAGACATGAAAGTCTTCTGCATAAAAGGAATAAGAAGAGCCATGGAAATGAACAAAGTACTTCAAAAGTCTTGAGCAATTGCCAAAATTACCGGGGCAGAGGAGTGGGTACAAAAAACAAACTGTCAGAGAAGTGGTTTTAATGGCACTGGTAACATGGGAGAAGGGCATTCTTTAGGGTGATCAATGGTCCAGGCACTCCAAAGTCTGAGAATGATGAGGAAGGAAAGCACATTGTCTTTGATGATGAGGGACTTACGGAAGACTTGGAATACTTTCCAAAGCTGGTGTGCTGGGGATTAGTGAGTGGATTGCATATGCTGAGATGCTCTCTCAAGAAGACTCTTTAAAAGAAGAGAAAAATGAAGGAAAATGGATGTGGATCTTTTTCTGTCCCTGCTGTCATTGTAAAGAAAAGCTCATTCTAGCATCTGAAAGGTAGAAGTAAAGAAGAGGCAAGCGGGCATGTGGCTCAGTAAAGGAGCATTTGCCTACAATGTGTGGGGCTCTGGGTTTACCCCCCAACACCACCAAATACACAATCTATACACAATCTATAAGGAACAGAGATGAAAGGGAAGAGGACACAGCAGCACTGGTAGGAGTCGATTCTTAATAGGCAGTGGGTTAGTTTGAGTGGGAAGCAGAGAGGAGAGGAAGGAATGCAAATGGATTGCAGGGACTCAGCAAGAAGGTCCCCAGAACAGTAGGAGAACACACACTGTGAGGGCTGAGCTGAGCCCTGAAACCCAGTGAGTTCTCACTGCCTGGTACTTCTTGGTTTTTTTCACTCCTTTTATTTCTCCACCCTTTCACTTGAAAGCATGTTGGAGTAGCCAAGGTCAGAATGTTTTTCTCAGTGTTCTACTTTGGGATATAGGAAGAGCCACCAATCTTCTATTAATAAGTTTGTTCCTAATCACATTGACATATCTGGGTGAATTTTTTAAATACCCTAATTGCCATTCATAAGATATTTCCTGCAACAGAGAGATTTATTTTTCAAGGATGCCATGAGTTTTATATTCTCAAAACTGTTTCTGACTATTGGGGAGTCATCCTACACTGAATCTTCAGATAAATTTCCCTTCAAGTCTATGGCCATTATTTACTCTATGGTGATCCATCTCCTATTTTGTTTTCAATCTGTCATCTCTAATAGAGGAAGTGGGCAACCTGAAATTCTCATGGAGAAATGTACTCACCACAATGAGCAGCCAGCAAAGATAGAAGGCAATATTTCAGAGGGAATAGTTTCTGGCATGGTACCCAGGAAAGATGTGATTATGTCGACTGTTACTCACACTATGCCCTTCTTCTGTAGATGAAGAAATATTTACTAAACAGGCCATGCTAGGGTCACTTGTCTGCCCTCCATGTCAGCTTAAATGGGGTGGCTCTTTCCCTTCTCCCCTCCACTTGCCTCCTCCAGGAAGCTGCAAAGGGTTACATCTGGCCTGCTAAATGGTTTTTCTTTGAAGCTTTAATAAAATTATCTCATTTGAGCCCAGTTGTGAGACTAGTATCTCCAAAGGGCACCTGATTTCCTCTGATAGATAGCCATCCCCAACCCTTGACTAATTCTTTTTAAAAGCTTTATGACTCACTGTTAGTTTTAGCCATTGGGCTTAAAGCAAGTTGTCATTGATGATAGATTTTTTTAAAAAATACATTTTTATATCTTGGTGGGGAGGTAGTCATATATGTCAAAGTCAGAGGATAATCTACAGGAGTCAGTTCACTGTCCTTCCATCACTTGTTTCCAGGAGCTTGAACTCAGGTCACTAGGCTTGGAGGCAAGTACCTTAAACCACTAAGCCATATCACTCATCCCCCTAAATTTTTTTTTAAATATTTATTTATTTATTTATTTATTTATTTTTGTGTGTGGCAGTGGTTATTTGTGTGCACATGGGCCACAATGTTTATGGGGATGTCTGGAGGTCAGGAGGCTATTGTGGGAATTGGTTCTCTTCTGGTTATCAAACTCATGTGTCAGGCTTGGTGTTAAACAACTTCACCCACTCAACCATCACTCAGTCCTAGATTTGTGGTTTCATTTTTCTGACAAGATCCTCCTCTGTCACTCAGAGTAGCCAGGAACCCCTGTGTTCTGGGATTAAAAGTCTGCCCTGTCACACTAAGCAAAATAATAGAGTTTACAGTGTCATAATTCTGGAGAAAAATCAAGCATGGCCAGAGCCGGCCATCTCTGAACCATCCAATGAGGATGTTTCTTTCCTTTCCCCCTTTCTAGACCAGTTTGTTTGAGTCATATTTGTTTGTTTTATAGTGCTTGGTACTGAGTCACAATCTCATAGGTGCTCTATCAGGGCCTAGCCCCTGAGGTTTCACTGAAAATCTAAGGCATTCTTTAGCTAGCAGGTGCAGTTCAGTCTTGAACTCTGTATATTTTCCAGGACTCTAGAGCCCAGTGATTTGATAGTTAGAGGTACCAGTGTATAAGCAGCATACCTTTTGGAAAGATATACAGATGGACTCACTCAAGTGATTGGTAATGAACACATGAATAAATGATTCTTGGGGCTCCCACCAATTATGGCTTTGCTTGTGTAGATGACAGATATGGATAAAGAATTGTGAGCTCAATTTAGTGCTAAACACAGATGCACGTATAGCGGTAGATAAAATAGAATCACGTAGAAGTAGGTACACATTTGACATATTTCACATACTTAAAGTACTTCATTATAATAGCTAAAATTACATTAACACTTCCCAATGTTTACTTTTGAGAGACTCAACACAGAGTTCAAAGTAGCAGTGACTCAACTTGAACAATTGCAGAGCTTACCTACAGTCTTGAACCTGCTGGCACTTAAGAGGCTCTCCCTTACTGAAAGAACACACTGGTGCTGATGGGAATCAGCTGGCCGTGATACCATTACTCCTAAAAACAGCCATGATTCAAATGCTGTGAAGGCTCCAGAGAGGTTGGTTCTCTTTCGAGGAAAAGATGGCTTTGTCATACAGAAGATAACACACCATTCCTCTTTTAGTTTCTGGCTTAAAAACCACAATGACCAACCATTTAAAGTCCTTACTGATTAAGTGTGATAACAGAAGTTTCTATGAAACACAAGGATCTCCAGTCTCTTGAGTTCAGATTTCATTAGAGAATGAATGTAAGAGACTAGTCTAGCTATGTGGCTCTTTCATGGGAGGACCCATGTGACAGTGGGAACTTGGGAGGTGTGGACCGAATGGGGATTGGTATGTATGAGCTGATACCAGAGCCCCTTCTTACTCATCAGAATTCATGCTGATGCTGGCTGTGTTTGTTCCCTTTAGCACTGAGGGAACTACCCCTCTTTCCACCTTGCTCCTTGGATGCCTTTGACCCCTTCTCATCCCTCACTAGTATGCCTGAGGATGGTGCTGGTTTGTATCTATTCTTCTTTGCTGGGTGAAATGAGAGCAATCAAATGGCTGTGGGCCTCCAGGAACTTTGATTCATCAGTGCAGGGCACCTCCTCCCTTGTAGTGGGCCACCTCTGCCTCTTCCCTGCCAGCACTCCTTGAAAACCCTGCAGCCTTCTGAGATTAAACATGGAGCTCTTGAGTAATCTAAGCCCAGCGGGAAGTTTCCCTCTCTCTGCAGCAGACCTAGTGTTCTAGACTGTGATCTTATTAAGAGCAAAAAGAAATTTTGATTCACAGGCAGACCCTTAATTTCCCAAAGAGGAGGAATGATAACATTTCTTCCATCCCTGCTGATTACCCCTTTCCTAGAAATGTGGCTTCTCGGGCTCCCCCGCCTTCCTTTTGTGCTTGGAGACTTTGTCAAATGCTTTTTCCCAAGGACAAAGGTCTTTAACACTGAAGCTGAGGGAGGAAACGCATTTATGAGGGTTTGAGAGTTTGGCAACATAAGGAGGCTGTGTTCTCAGTATGAGACAGTTTGTGTTCAGGCCTGGCTCACCTGCCATCCTGTGCCTTCTCTTCCATCCCCTTACCTCCCTTTCTTAAAACTCAAATTCCACCCAGAGCATCACTGGCCTGTTCTGACTGAAAGAGAATCACTGTGCCTTTCATGTGACCACAGGAAATAGGCTGGCCAGAAATACAAATATAATTCCCCAAGAAAGAATAGTGCTTCAAGTAGAGATGTGTGTATGTTATCTCCACTCTGACATATATGCTGTATAATAGAATGCTTTGTGAATCTCATTGTGACATATTTTACATAGTCAATAATCTTGTACTACACTGTCAGATAATATGTAACTGCAATTTTCATGGTATTCTGGGCTGTTAGTGTGTGTGTGTGTGTGTGTGTGTGTGTGTGTGTGTGTGTGTGTGTATTCTATGAGCAAACCCCATCCATCTCTCACGTCTTTTTTCAGTTCCACTTGAAAAAGCCCACTTTAACTCCTGACTGGTTGTTAATTCTCACTATTATGTTAAGTTATATAATAACCAAGTGATGTGAGTCTCCTGTAAGGGGCTATATGCTGTTGGTCAAAGGTGGTGACTATAGATGAAGTATCTCTCTGCTCAGTAATTGCTCTGCCTCATAGAGCTTCTGCCTCTGAGACCCTACAGTACTGTCGATGGATAGAGCAGGATGCAGATATGCAACCAGTGATGTTGCCTTGGAATCCTTCCCCTCTATCTGTAGTTTTGCCTACCTGGCATCACCTACAGTCTAAAATAACATATGGAAAATTCCAGAAATAAAGGTATTCATGGCTTAAAATTCCAGTATTTCTGAGCAGCATGTTGAAATCTTGTGCCTTCTTTCCCTGTCTTATCCTGCAATGAATGTGAATCATCTTCTTGTAGCTGTCACTCACCCACCAGTCCTGAGATCACCATCTTGGCTATAAGGCAGACAATTGGGTGCCACAGTACGTGAATGAAAATAGCATTTACTTAATATTACCCCCAAATTCCAATATAAATACTGGAAATTCAGGTGAGCCACAGAGAAACCATAAGTTACTTCTTTTAAGGTAGTGGGGGGGGCACACACAATCTTCATTACTTTTATGTAGTATATTGCTATAATTATTTGGTTTTATGTTGTTGTTAATCTCTTCCTGTGACTTATGTATGAGATTTTTGTAGATGAGTAAGAGTGGAATAAACATGGAAAGCATAGTGTTTGGTACACCTAAAGTTCAGGCAGACATTCTTTGTGGCTCTTGGGACATACCTCCCATGGGTAAGGGTGTTTAGTTTGTAGCTGCGTGTTAGTCACTGAGCAGCTTAGATGAAAGGACTGTGTGCCATCATTATAACCCTTACAGTAAGCATGCTGACTTCTAGGATGACTGAATAGTATATTTAAGATCAGTACCATTTATACATATCCCCTGTCTGTGCAGTTCTGGTGGCAGTTCCACAAGGACAGTACTTTCTGGTGTATATCCATAGACTGGATAAGACTGTCAGTTCTCCAAATGAGCTCCAATGCTTTTGTTTCTTCTTTGGTACACGGAGTCAAAATGAAGTGCTTCTGATAGAGTTGTATGTGTTTGGGGAGTCAATACATAAGAAGTGTTTTGCACAGTGCCCCATAGAGAGCAATCTCATCAAATACGGGCTGTCATTATTGATGGCTATGATGACATCTACACTTCCTTCTCTTTAATTCTACTAAAATTTTGACCACTAATACTGGTTTGGTTGTTTTTGGAGATAGTTTTGGTTATGTTTGAGACAGGGTTTTGCTATGGATCTTAGACTGGTCTTGAACTGGTAGCATTTCTTCTGTCTCTGGAGTACTGAGATATACAGGTATGTGCCACTGTGCCCAGCGTATTACTCAATATGTTTTCCTTCATGGTTTCAGTTTATATCCAGGCAATAGCTAGCAGCCTTGGGTAAAGGTACAAGCTGTTGTCTAGGTTGCAGTTTGATGGTAGTCATTACAGATATTTGAGAAGCCCTGGATTTAATCCCTGGCAATATTCACAATATCTACACATGCACTCCTTGTTGAGAGAACTGAAGAGAATACACTGCATATATCTTAAATTTTTGCAAATGATCTGTGAGGCTGATCATTGGCAGTTTGTGTTGTGCAAGGTTAAGGGATAGGGGACTGCATTTATCATCCTTTCTAATATCAATGGAAGTATGTTACAATAAACCTTTCTGCCAAAAGCCTCCTGAGCCCTACCACCACATGGGCTGTCTCCGCCAGCCGCCTGAGTTCTGCCTGCCAAGTTAGGGCCCCAGATAGTATACAGAGACTTCTATTATGTACAAATGCTGTTTGGCCAATGACTAGGATTCTCATCTGTTAGCTCAGTCTTAATTATCATAAATCTATACATTTTATAAGACTTACCTTATTGGACGCCTTCTGTTGGCGTCCTTATCCTTGGGATCACATGGTGGCTCCAAGCAGAGATCAGAAGGAAGATCGAAGGGGAAAAGAACCACTTCTGGCTAGTTCTTGCTTAAATATGAGTCTCCCTGCTATGTCACTTCCTGCCTGGATCACCACTTCTCTACCACATTTCCCAGAATCCTCTTTGACTCCTAGTCCCATCTAACTTCCTGCCTCATTGGCCAAACAGTACTTTATTCAACAATCAATAAGATGAACATACACAGAAGTACATTCCCCATCAGAAGTATTTTGTAGCAGGCATTGCCATCACATTGTTTTATAGATAGAAAATTTAGGTAGAACTGTATATGGCTTGTTGTATTCATACATCTAGTAATGGTGATTGGGGCATTCTCAATATAAAGGTTGATCTTTTCCTACTGTTATAGGCTAGTTTGCCTATCATTCCTTATCCACCTCAGGCAAATGCCAAATTGCTACATCTACTTCAAGAGCATTTTAAGATTTTATACACAGATATTAACTAGGACAGACACGACAGATTTTATTTCAGTCACCACTTCCCTTGAAGTACTGTTTCTGCAATCACTTATGTCTGCTTTTTTGTCTGACATTATTCCTGGTGAGACATAAGCAAAAGTCTACTCATCCCAGGCATTGAATTTGCACCAGGCTGAACTAAGGATACCACCAACATTCTCTTTGCTAACTATTAAGCGTTATCGGGTTTGGATACAGGAATGTGAATGAGGGGCTACCTACAGAAGCAGATATGACTCAGTGACAGCTGCACTGTCATAGCCTACGCAAGCAGGAGTGACAGCTCATGAAAGCTGGAAACTTGGAGCTCCCTGCATAGCCCACAGGCAGTGCAAAGGATTAAAAACTCTTTGAGAAGGCTCTGCTGATTTCTGCTTCTTTTAGGTGCTTCCATTGATCTCTGTTTTTTTAGGGCAGTTCAGCTGGTCTTGGCTTCTTCCAGTCTCTTGGCGGCTCTAAGCTTGTCTTCTAGGCAACTCAGCTTGTCTGAAAATCTCTCTGAGCAGTTCATATAACTTACATACACTTGGAGAGGGAGGAGCCTATTGAATCTGGTCAGTTTCCAGGGCTTCCTGAAGCCATTTAGTTGTTTACTTTCTGAGCTTAAGTATCTTCTATCCTTAGAACATCCTGTTGTCTCAGTGCTTTTAAACTTCCTGAATCTTTGTGGAGCTTCCCTCCAAAATGGAAGGCTTTACTCTCAGAGCAAATGGCTACATGGTACCCTTGGAAAGTTAGCAATCTGATAGCAACTACAGCAGGTGGGTTCAGAACTTTCATTATGTAATGTCATGTCTATGCACCTCACTGGGCTTGGGATGGGTCACACTTGTGACAAATAAATTAGGATCAACATGAACCATTCATTTGGAGGGAAATTTTCTTTCCCTTTCCTGGCTGTCTGGGACTCTCTGAGCCTCTTGCACTGTTGAAATGTAAAAGATCAAAATGAGCTGTTTGAAATGTGTTCAGTTTCAGCCACAGGAACTCCATGTTGGATTAAAGAAGAAATCTTTCTGGGAATGAACACCTGGGAAAGTATGAACAGGTATCAGGACATCTATTTTAAATGAAAGTCAAAAATGTGTCTGTAGTTAGCGTCTCTCTCCTGAAGTTCTCCCCAGTGTGCCTTCAGGAATCAAAGAAATACAGAATTTCAGGTCTACAAGAGACTAGAGGGATCATTTGTGCATCCTTCTCATTTTCTAGATGAGCAAGAAAAGTTCCTTTCTCTTCCCCAACTGTGTAATATTTTTCAACACTCTCTTGAAATTTCCCATCTACCTAGCAAGTATTGAATGAGCCACATGGAGAAATCATTGAAGTTTTGAAGCTTATATTCCATAGGAGGCCACTGAGGAATATACCTTTGCTCCCTTTTCTTTACATTGATATATCAATCAATTGATCAGTCTAGAAAAATAACCAAAATGAAACATGAACTTAAACAACAAATCTATTCTGCAGGTCTTAGCTGTCATTCTACACTCCTCTGCAGGCAAAAGACAGTGGGCAGAGAGGTGAGAACTGGATGAGTGGTCAACATGGAGAAGTTCTCAGGATCAAGTGTCCCCTTCACTGGCCTCTGTTACATTTAAGGGATAACTCATATCTATCTAGCTATGAGAATAAAATCTAAAATCACACCTTTTAATGCCATCCTCCTTCAGCCCTGTTTTCTCAACAGTGTTTCTCTAGTTGAGGGATGGCCTGGTGCTTTTAGTTAACAATATCCTGTAATTCTGACATGGAAACCAAGCCTTCTGTACTACATAGCCTGGTCATAAATTATAGTATTTCTGCAACTGCTGGAAATAGGTAGCAAGTGACTTCAAGTAAATCCAGTGATGACATTGTGCTTTCTAGATCTATGTCGACTTGATAAAAGCTAGAGGCATTTTGGAAGAGGGAAACTTAATTGAGAAACTACAAGACTGGAATGCGGACCAGCCTATGAGACATTTTTTTGATTAATGATCAATGCGAGTAGACCTAGGTTACTGTGGGTGATGCTGTCTGGGTGGCCCTGGGTGTTTTAAGAAAGCAGGCTGAGCAAGCCATGGGGAGGAAGTCAGTAGGCAGCACTCCCCCATGGCTCTATTTCAATTCTTGCTTCCATGTCCCTGCCTTGAGTTCCTAGGATCTGCTTCAATGGGACGTGATGTGGAACTATAAGCATATTAGTGGAAGCATTACAAGATAGAATTTCCATCTTCCAGTGCCTGAAAATTCTGTGCTGCTCTGAAGTTCTTTCAAGAGAGTTCCTCTTCTCTGCTGGACGGTTGCATACAATTGTTCTCTGTAGAATACAGATATTTATTTTAAGTCACTCCAAAGATTTCAGTTCTAGGATTTGATCAGTTCAGTTACTCCATGTTTTCTTTAGGATTGAAAATGCCATGCACATGGGCAAAACAGAGTCTTTCCAACTATGCAACGCAGAACTCATTGCTGGGTGTAAGGGTCACTTTGGGAGCCTATAAACCTTACTGCCTCTCTAAAGAAGGTATCATTCTAAGCTACCTGCTGCCCCCTACACATATGCAGGAGTACAATCTAGCTGGTTCTACCTGACACTAGCCATTACACTCAGCATTTGCTGCTATAAAACGTAAAACCTGCCTTTGGAGAAAGTCCTACATTACCTAGCAGTTTCATTTCATTCCTTGTCATGGGAGAGATTATCTACTCATATCACCCTCATAGCTCTTCTATCTTTATTCATACTGAGTTATTACGTTCTAAATCTGCAAATGCTCTTTTATCCAATGATGAATTTAGCTTGCTCAATATTAATCATAGTTTTGGAAACAGGGTTTCTAATATATGCGTTACCTAAAATTGTTAATCTATGGTTCTGCACTTTTTCCTGTCAATCTATAATTAAATCATATGAAAACACACTGATTTTACATCATTATAATAAAGGTGTATTCTGATATCTCTGATGACTGTGGCTCCCTAGCATTCATTATTTAATTGCTAGACATTTTACTATCAGCTCACATGGTGTTATCTAAATTAATTGTGAACTTTAATATATGTGGATCTAAAAAGGAAATCAGCTTGCTCCGTAAAGGAGACACAGAAACCTGAATAGAGCAATTTTATGTTAACAACCTAATATCCTTCTGCAGTTAGGAACAAAATCTGAATGTTTAGAAATATGTCCCTTTCAGCTGCTTGTAAAGGCCTCTGAATTGTGACACCCTTCTATCAGGTGATGAAATGAGAAGGCTTGTATTCAATTGTCTCGTGATTGTATTTCTAAATTAATTTCAAGGCGGTCGAGTCAGAGGCTATAAGAAAAATCCTCACCTATAGTCTGAACAGCCAGAGCTCTGTGCTCCAGGAGTCCTTTCTAAGGCCAGGAGGAAAATGTGATCAAGGGAAATGTCATGGCTCTTATTGACATATCAATGTTTAAGGAGACTCAGGTCATCCAGGAACTTTTGGATTGATGAGAGAGGGCAACAAAATTAAAATCCAAACCCTTTTACCATGGGTCAGAACAAAACAATTATTCGATAAAATGTCACAATAATTAGCACAACAAATGATAACCACTCATTTTTCTGAGTACCTCTTATCTTGCAGGCACTAAATTAGGAACACTCAATTCATAGATCATTTCCTCCTCACATTCGGCATCTAAAGAGGATTGGCTTGTCTCCTTGTAGATGAGGAAACTTGGCCTAGACAGAATTACCAATGTGATCAAGAGTGCGCAGTCAGAAAGAGGTGTGATATGGAATGATATTTTATTTTTTTAATTAGTGCACATTATCTGTATAAAACAATGTGTGTCAGTGTGACTATTTTACATGCATATAATATGCTTTGATTCTATTCATCCTCCATTGCCCTCTCATTTCATCCTGCTGGTCCCCTTCTTTGCTCAGTGTCCATTCTACCTTCATGTCTTTCTCTTTATAATCTAGATTTATGGGATCATTGATAACAATTACTGAGGCTCAAGTGTGTATTATAACATTAAAATATGTACCTCTGTAGCAAAACTTGGAGTGGATCTCAGAGAGACTGAAAGTGGTCCAAGTCACACTGCTAGTAAATTGCAGAGCTGGGATCGGTGCCAAGGTCATTTCAATTCCAAAACTTACGCTCTTTCTAACGCATCACATTCTACTGCCTACAGGGTCCTTTCTGTTATAATAAACAGCCTCCCTAGGGAAACAATCAACTATTTGTCTGCCTAAGGTACCCAAACATAGTTCTCTCTTCCCAATAGATGACACAGCATCTGGAAGACATTTATTTGTCCAAAAATTGACATCCAAACCTCTAAAACAGAATTTAAAAGGAGGCTTCCATTTAGACATCTTGTCTGTCTGAAAGCCTGAGGAAGCTCTCTGGCCCAAAAGAATCTACTGGATAAGATTCTGATCTAAAGCAGTAACATGTGGTAGTATTAACTAGTGTCCTGCTGTAAAGCTTGCTAGCTTACGTTATCATCAGTACATTCCCACTCTGCCACCGTGTACACGCATTGGATGACAAGACATGTTCCAGTCAGTCGATCGACATATTCTTCTTGAGATCCTAATAATTGTCAAATAAGCTTCTATGTCCTGGTCTAGGCAATGACTCAGTCATGGTGTGACAAGGATTGTAATGAGATGAAATATTGCATTCTGGGAATACATTGAACCCAGCTTTAGGTATTAGGTAAGGTTCTAGAGAAAATAGTTAAGAAAATCTAAACAAGTAGATGGGTAAGATAATAAAGGTTGGGGTGTCTGGAGAAGGCTCTAGGAGTGGTATGATGAAAGGAGCTGGGGTGATCAGAGAATCTGTATTTCAGGTGTACATTGATTTATAGAGCAGTGATGGGGTGGGGGGATAGAAGGAAAATATGGGAGGCCAACTTATTATCACTCCCAAGTTCTGGGTCTTCAATAGATTCATGTTTGCTTTGGTTCTCTATCAAAGTGGCTTTGTTTGCTTTTAAAGACTTGGGATTGGTTACTCCAAACAGGGACCTGATGTGTACTTCCTTGGCTTATTTTCTAGGGCTGCCCTCTAATTGCTGTTTTGATCCTTGTCCGGTTTGCTCATTTTGTTCCACTCCCCCCACCTCTTTGCAAATGGAGCCTATTAATACTTTATTCACAGTGAAACTGCTGGGCCTAATTATCTGGAGCCTGCGAAGACATCTGAGAGGACTGGCAGAGAGATGCACCGCAAGGCCTCACAGCTTCTCAGAGGCCCTGATTGCTTCCCACACATTTCTCTCCTTCTGTTTGTGTGGGGCTACAACAGCAGTTTATTTTCCTAGTCTGTTGCTCATCATCATCTGACACCTGGAAGGAAAGCTGGCAATGGCTCCGGTATTCAGCCTGATTACTTCCACCATGTCTTATCCATAGGAGAAGGAGTACTAGGCCAACCTTGCTGTGGTGGGAACCACGCCCCATGTTTGACTCTTGTCTGAGAACTGAAGCTACTTTCCCTACTTCCCAGCTCCAGGTTCCCTGTCTTGGTTTCAAAGCAATCAGTTCCTGCTTCCTCTTGCTCCCTGGACATTACATTCTTCAGTGCTTGTCAGAAACAATTAATGGTAACTCCCTTTCCCTACCTGTTTTCAGAGGAACAATTACTAGGAAACATTTAGCCTTTCTGCTTGAATCTGCAGAAAACAGAATGTGGCAATATTAGAACTACGGTGTGCTGATCAGACTTTCAGGGTACCTCTCAGTTGGTCCAGAAGGAGGGATCAAGCCATGTAAAAACAAGAAGCCAAGATGCTCCTTGTATGGGGCTGACTCAGCCCCTTCCTCTCCACTGAAGCACACCATACAATTGTTCTGCCTCCCTCATGGCAAAAGAAAAAAAAAGTCATCTTGAGTCATGTTATTCAACTGTCACTACCTCTCCTCACAAAATGCCCTTTCTACCTGGTAAATGGTAAAAGCTGAAATGACTTCCAACCCCAGATCTCATGGGTCCCAAGCCCCTTTCATCTGAAAAGCACTAAATGTGTTCTTTCGAAATTTTCTTGCATGTCTATATAATATGCTTTAGTCATATTCTGTCTCCATTATCCTTACCCTCTTTCCCGCCACAGCCCTTCGTACCTCTGCAAGTTGTGCTTCCATTTCCAGGCCCTTTTCTTTGTTTGGGGCCCACTGCATTTACTTAAGTTAACGGGTAAGATCATGAGTGGGGGCTTATTTGCTCAACCAGAGAAAGTTATCAATGGCTACCACTGACCAATGTGACTTCACCTCCCCCAGGAACCATTAACTGCCTATTGCTCCTCAGAGAGGGCTTAAGACTGTATGAGCCCATTGCCCTTATGTGATGGAATTTTGATGGCCCCAGTCTTTTACAGGTCTTGTGTAGGTAGCCACTGCTGCTGTGAGTTCATGGGTACACCAGCCACGTATAGTTCAGAAGACAGCTCTTTGCAGCATCCCTCCCCATTCTCAGTTTAAAGTCCTTTTGCCTCCCTTTTCTGAGAACCTTAGAGTCTTCTGAGAACCTTAGAGTGAGTGATATAAATGTTAAGTTTAAGGCTGAGTGTTCAGCACTCTATTCTACTCAGATTTCACTAGATGAGGAGTTTCTGCATTATGTTTTGCCTAATTCAAGTCCAAGGCTGAGAGCCCTACTAATCTACCATTAGAACTATAACTAATTAGAAGGAAGTTTGGCATCATGTTCATACACCAAAAAAGCAATGATATAGTCTCTCCTAGGGCCTGTGATCTACTCAAATATGAGTTTTGACAAGGTTTACAGTTCCAGGTTTTAATTCCTCCTGTGAAGCAGGCTTAAGTTCCAATCCTAAATAAGATGGCTAAACAATAATAGTAATACCACAATTGCATTGATGGGCATGTCTTGCCTAGAAGGTTGTTATTGTAACTTGCAGGGCTCACAGCCAGGGAAGACTGTAGATGACCTCCGCTCTTGCTTCCTATGCTGTCTGAAAACCATGTTTCAACATTGTGAAAGCTAGTTATCGATGAAGAAACTTCCAACTTAATTGTAACTTGATCTCTCTATGTCCCACAACCAAGTATATGGTTTCTGCAGCATCAGGGTCTTATCATCTAGTTCTTGTGAACAATCAAGTTCAATGAGAGTAAACTATATTGTTTTAGGGGTCTCTAGTCTCCCAGATCATTAACTCACGAGGCAATATCTCACCTTTAGCACAGTTGAATGACCTACGGCCTCTGAAGGTAGCACTATCCATCCACCCATTCAGGGTACTGCCTTTAAAACTCTTTTAACTTTATTTTTAATTAGCTTCTAAAACAGTAGGAATTTCTATGATTGCCCAGTCTCTGCTAACCATTTCTCTCTCATCCTCATTTTCTTCAACAAGTGATGTCAAGAACACTGTGAAAGAGGAAAACTTATTCATGGTTGGTGAGAGAACAACTGGTATGGCCACTAATGAAATTAGTGCAAAGGGTTCTAAAAAAATTAAAAACCTAACCATCATATGACCTAGTATGCAACTCTAAGGCACCCAAAGTACTCTATATTCTACCACAAAGATAAGAGCCCATCTATGTTCATTCCTTCTCTATTCAAAATAGCTAGAAAATGAAATAAGCCTAGATGTCTATCAATTAATAAATGGCCAATGAAAATGTGGATATATATATATATATATATATATATATATAATGCAATTTTGCTGAGATATAAACAAAAATGAAACTATGACATTTGCAGCTAAATTGATGAAAATATTATAATGAGTAACATAACCCAGGTCCAGAAACACAAAGGTTGTATATTGTCTCTCATATGTGGATCTTAACATTGATTGTTTATATTTCATTGTTTAAGTTAAAGTTCCTTCCAGAGGCCAGGAAACTAGAAAGGAGTCTTAAGGTGGATATGGGGGATGGATAATAGAGCCCCAGGCATTTGAAACCCCTGATCTTGATTTCACTCCCACAGAAGAGAAGAACACTAAATCAGAAAGGTGGTTAAAAAAACTCTAATACAGAATTAAATTAAAAGGCACACTCACTGCAGGCAGCAAATGGTAGAATCCTAGCCACTTAAGGCACTTAGTTTACTGAGTGTTCTATACACTATTTATAATTAATTATGACACATTGATGACAGTTGTATAGCAGTGTACATTTTCTAAAAACTATTATGTGCATTTTTCTATTGATTTGCAAAAAGCTCTGTGAATAAGGTAAAAAAGGTATTATTATCGTCTTGATTTTGAAGTCTAGGAATGTGATGCTGTACTTGTTTTTAAAAGTTCTGCTACAGAAATCATAGACTCTTATTTTTTGTTAACTCTTGCATTTTAGTCCCCAAGCATGACTAGGAAGCCTATGCAGTTGGATCACAGGACAGCATTGGCCAAAATATACAAGGACTCAGACAAGGATATGCATGCCAGAGGCCATGTGCCAGTGTTGGAAGGAAATCTTCAGATTTGCCTCATCTACAGGACTGCAGCTCCTCCTGACATTTCCCTCAGAGAATTCAGAAAGAAAGGCTCTGATTGCATTTGTCAGATTCATCAAGTCTGGAAGATGAATGCGCGCTCTTTTCCTGGAAAGGATAATATCCTGTCCGGCATGTAATCATGTGCAATATGGTGTTTCCATCTCTTAGAGAAAGTTGAGTCCTCTTAGCATAGAGGCTTACTGTGATGACTCTTCACCCTGAGGAACTACCTTTCCTAGGTCTTTACCTTTGCTTTCATTCTTCTGACATTCTGACTCTGTATTTCCCCATTTCCCATCTTCAGCAACCCAGTGGCCAACTTTTCATTTTCAGCACCACTACATGAATTTTGAATGGGAAAGGAAAAGGCAAAAACAATACCTCTTCGCTCCTCAATGTTGAGGGCCATGTGCAGTCTGAGATGGGAATTGTGACTGAATTCTTTCAAGTAGAATCTCACAGAATCTTCTGAAGGTGTTCCAAATCCAGTGTGGAAATGATTGAGTCTGAAATATGTTGAAGTTTTGTATCAGGAAGAAGAAAAAGGTAACGTGTAGTGTTGTGGTTTCTGGGTGCCATTTTCTCTTCATGGAAATATCTTTCCTTTGGACCTCAGCAAGTTTGAAAGCTACAATTCACTCTTGGCTAGTTGTGCTTGGGTGAAGGGAGCCTGGTGAGAGATTTAGATAAACCCTCCTGACTGAAAAAGGAGATGAGCCACAACACTACCAATTATTTAAATGCCTGTTGCTTTATATAAATTGTTTAATTTGTCTTGCAAATCACTGTCAATTAGACAATATTATCTCCTATCATCCACATTTTAAAGAGGAAGAAAATGAAAGCTCAGAGAAATTAAGCAATTTGTGGAGTTACATAAGAGTATATTTTGCATTCAATGTCTGTTCATGCTTGTTTTATTTCAGTCTCCACGCATCTCTTGGGTACTCATCAGACCAGGCCATTGTTTGGGGGGGTCACAATAAATGGGATACCCCTCTACTATTTTCAGAACTCTGATACATTCTCCTACAGTTATCTTTGGGGGGCTTTTCTCCTAGATGTCATTTATCCCTCAGCTTGGTACCCAACGCCTCTTAGGTGCTAGTACCAAACCCTCAGTCTATGAACCAAATGCCTCTGTCTAGCCAGGCTCCTGGAGCTGGTTTTCAGTGATATTGACCAGAGAGTACCCATGTCAGGGTATGCTCTGCCTCTAAGCTTCATTTTTATTTTTTCTATGTATGTTATTTTTTCTATGTTCTTGGATAGATGAGTTCAGGGAAACTAGGATCACAACTCCAGAAGTAGTTTTATGCCATTGAAAACTGTGTTGGATCCTTAAGCTCCAGTCAAATTTTCTGTCACATTTGACCCTGCACTTGTTTTCAGTATCCTACACCCAGTCTAGTCTGTCCCCAATAGAAGCAGTTCTTTCTCCAGACTCTTCACCCAAGATTTCTGACCACTATGGTCCCAACACCCTGGCTAAGCCACTTCTGTTGGACTCCTTTGGTGCCATTGTCCAAAACTGTGGCATGAATTCCAGTTGGTCTTAATAATAAAAACCCAGAGTCAGATAGAGGGATTAATGCTGAAAGATCAGAGAAGCAGAGCAACCAGCCACTACTTCTTACCTCTACTGAATCCTCAAACCAAAGGAGCAATCCTGTCTCTATGAATCCTAAGACTGAATGAGTAATCCTGTCTCCAGGAATCCTCAGACTGAATTCTATGAGCCCCTGTCTTCTCTTACCTTACATCACTCTCTCTGTCCAGCCATATCACTCCTGTCTCCACATCCCTAGTGCTGGGATGGAAGGCATGTGACTTCCAAGAACTGGGATTAAAGGTGTCAGCCTCCACTACCTGGCCCTGTTACTCTTTTAGACTATATTAATCCCATGTAATCCAGGGTGACCTTGAACTCATAGAGATCCCCTGCTTCTGCCTCCAGAGTGCTGGGATTAAAGATGTGTGCCACCACTGCCTGGCTTCTATGGCTAACTAGTGGCTACCTTTGCACTTGATATTCAGGCATGCTTGATTGTTAGATCACAAACAAAAATTCACCAAAAAAAAAAAAAAACCATTCCATGTGACTTGACTTGTACAGGACACCAAACAGAGTGTTCTATCTACTTGTTAGGCCAAAACCCAAGATCTCCAGCATGACCTCTGGGGCCCTGTTTCACCAAAGGCCCCTCACCTTTGCCTTTCCAGCTTACTTCTTAATATACTTCTCAGCCTCCACTGGCTCAAAATCTCTGGCCTCCACATCTTTGAACCTGCTAAACATGCCTTCACTTCTGGACATTCGAAAAAGCTTTTTACTCCCCCTGGAACAATTTGTCCCCACACAGCTCACTCCTGGCCTAGCTCTCTGTCTTTATTAATAAACCCAGAGCTCTCAGTCCTCTTCCTGCTTCAGAAACAGCATTCAGGGGTATTTTCTATTTACTTATTTCCTGTCTTTTCATTAAGAAATGAGGAATATAGAGTGAAGGGACTGTTAGCTAACTGTTAAACTCTAAGCTGCATCAGGGAATAGAGAGTGCCCAGTAAATAGTCATTAAAGGAAGAACTGTAGAGAACTCATCTCTCCTCAACATAGAGAGTTGATTGATGGCCTCTTCATCTCCTTTTTTCCCTACCCTGTCCTTATATTTTGATTTTCTTTCAGGCAAGATAAGTTTTGTTTAATTAATATTCTACACGTTTGTTATAATTCTCATGTTTTTAATATGATCCTTTCATCCTTTTCCTTTCTCACTTCTTCATCAGAGATTGAAGGGATTCACTTGTTCTTAGAAAACTGATTGAGGCTCTTGGGCATAGATGGGAATGCATGGGGCTGTCATCACATTAAGTGTTCTTAGAGCTCAAATTTCAAAAACATCTCAATCTGAATGGCAGAGTCTTCGAAAATGAAATGTAGTTTGAGTCCAGGCTCAGTACTCACATACTGTGCGGCTTTCAGTACATTACTGAACGTCTACATGACTCAGGTTTGGGGAAGGAAAGAAGAAGATGATGATCTTGTGAGTCTGAACTGAGAATAAGCTGTTAGTACTTCAAAGTACAAAACACAGGGATGGATGAAGGCAATTCTTTTCTAGGGATACAAACAGGCGTTGAGTCATGACTGAGTGCTCAGTTTTCCTATTTGTTAACAGGGGGACACTGGAATAATTTCTCACTGTGATTTTAAATATTCAAGGTTGAGATGAGGATGTCTTAGAGCGAGGAAGACAGTCTTCGTGCTTCTGATTTAATTTGATTTTTAGTTTACTTCTGCTCGGGCCTTGGGGTTTCAAATGGATTATCCAGATTTCAATTCCAAAGCCTGCCAGGCCCTTGTGTTCTGCTGCTGTTTTTCCTGGAGGAGGATGGATGTCTCCTAGGTGCTTGAAGGGGCCTTCCAGAGTGTGCTTCCAGATGAGGTTGGTTGAGCCCCATGGGCTGTTACAATGCTGCCACTGCTGAGGATGCATCTTAGCACTGTGTTTCTAGTCTTATGGGTATAATAGAGTAGCCCAAGGGAAACAAGGATACATGTGCCTCGGGATGACTCACTGAAGACTTGACTTTAAGTCCCAAGTGACCAGTCAAGAGAGGACCTGGATATGACTCTCACCCCTAACCTCAGAGTAGCACAAAAAGGGAATTCTGGGCCCCACTACCTCCTCAGGAAAGCCAGCAGAAGCTGAAACATTGCAACATCTGGTGAATCTCTTTTTCGGAGTGACACTGAATTAATTGTCACTCCCTAATGTGATGAAGGGGGTTACGCCTGTGCCTCACATGCCTGTGGGCATATTTTCCCACCTATCTGAACCTGCTAATTCTGGATGCACAGAAAAGTATGTGTGTTTCTCTTGTGGCATTTCTTACTCTGATAAACTGACCATTCATTTTCTTCATCCTATATCCATAAAAATAAAAGATAATTTTGTCTGTCTGCTGATTAGGGTGTGTGGCTTTTCAAAATTACGAGTCATTTAATTGGTAGATGTTGGGCCCAGAAGTCTGTGCCAAGCAATCCCTATCTTTGTCTTGGTGTCAGGGATGCAAAGGATCCATTGGCCAGAGAGTTAGAAGCAATTCTGAGCTCACACTGAGACCCCTGAAATCCTCAGCAGCTGACTGCTCCAGAATTTCTTGAGTCAACCTCAGACAGAACCCTGGGGTAAATAAAACACTGACTGACCTGTCAATAATCAGTATGGTTAATGGTATTGGCCTTGTACTTTCCAAAATAGACGCAAAGTGTTCACCTACTTTGATCTGTTGGAGAAAGAAGGAAAGAAGGTGGGAAGGCAAGGGTGGGAGACAGAGAAAGGACAGAGCAACCAAGCACAATGGCATAGTGGATGCTGATTGGGTTGTGAAAGTGTGCACGGCATAAGCCATAGCAAGACTGTCACTGACACTGCAATGGTGACTGCTTCCTTACATGTCTTCCAATGGGATGTGTAATATGATCATAATATGAGGAAGACACAATGCTTAGGTTCCCACCTCTCTGCTGCTGTGTCAAAGCATGACTTCTGGTAACACAGAAGCTGTAAAAGACTCAGGCTTCTTCTCTGTGACATCATGCACAAACATGGACAATCCTCAATCCTGCTCACCCTTCACTCAAGGCACAGATGGAAAGAGTACCATCTTTTATTTAGACCCTTCGAGTAGAAACACAACACTGAGGTACATACCCAGGAGGTGAGAGCAGCCCCAGCTGGTGGCAGAGTGGGGCTCAGCATGCAGCTGCAGGCCATGGAATGAAGGGGAGGTCCAGCATCTGTGCTACAGCAGGCACCCAGCATCCCAGGTGATGCAGGCCAGAAGTAACTATTCCAGATGCTAAGCAGTTCAAGCCAGAAAGCATAGGCTGCCTTAATCCAGTGTTATCTGAAAGCTCATGGTAGAGTGAGAATTGCAAATCAGAACTTCCCTTTCTTCTGAGAACCTCACTCCCCAGTCAACACTTGGACCCTAGCCTCACATGGTTTTGAAAGGGTAGGCCACCAATAGAGAAATATGACTAGGAAGGACAGAAACCTTAATGGTGTTTTCATGTTTGGGTTTTCCAATTTATTTAGTGAAATCTTTGGTGAATTTCAAGAACTGATGGTCAAATATCCAGGAATTTCGTAGGTCAAATGAAGTATTTTCAATTTGAAATTGGACCTGGTGGGAGGACATACATCACAGAAATCAGCAAATACCACATATCAGGGCTTTTGTTGTTGTTGTTGGACAGCTATTTGACCAGCCTTGGCAGCATGGAACTCAGTTGTTTTGGGTCTAAATAAAATAATTTTCAGGAGAAAATTTTCACAAAAATATTTAAGAATTGATATGATGCATGACAACAATACAAAAATACAAATTATTCCTGAATTTTATTTTTGTCTCATTTGTATTTAACCAATATGGTTATATTTATTATATCTAAAATTAATAGCTGTATTTCTTTTTAAATATAGCTATTACCAAAGGAATTTTTATTAATGCTATAAGTGGAAAATAACCCAGACTACTGGTTGAGACTTACCTGAAATGTCTGTGGCCAGGAGTATTGTAGAGCTGGAATTTTTCTTATTTTGGAGCATTTGGATATATGTAATGAGGTATCTTTGGGACAGGTCCCATGCCTAAATACAAAATTCACTTATGTTCCATACATTAATTATACAGTGTTTTCATAGCTGCTACATTTTGCCTGTGGCCCATCATATGAGCTCAGATATGGAAATATCCACATGTGGTATCATGTCAGTAGTAGAAAGTTTTAGATTTGGGAGCATATAGTAGTATGGATTTGAGGGTTGGACTACTCGGCTCCTATCTCTAGCTTTGCAGAAAGTAGTTAGTAATAAATGAATAACAAACAGTCCCTTCATGTACCAGCCATGTCAGCCTACACCCAGAGGGAAATGTATACAAAGCAAGATAAAGGATTTTAAATGAGTTTTCATGATAACCTCAGGTGGCTCACTACAGCGCATATACACTATGGGCATACAATCACACATACACTAACAGAAATGCCAAGGGTACATATATTAACTCGAATAATCGTTGCAAACGGTCCTATTAGGAAGGTATTATCATCTATCCTAATGTTACCGATGAAAAACAAAACTCAACATAAAGTTTAAGCACTCCATGGCTTGGTGGCAAAGCCAGAATGGTTCCGAAGCACCTAGCTCTTGGTTTTGTTTTTCTGTTACTGTAATTCAGGGCTGCAATCTGAAACATTACTGCAACTGAAAGTGTGTATAATACTAGGGCCATTCCAATAATTCTAAACCTTTAAAGCCTTAACACCTATATCATACATTTAAATCTGAATACATAACCATATACATTGATGAGATAGTTATCATCCTGGCCAGCTTGATAGCAAATTAGCAAATGCTGATTATTAAGTGAATGGTGAATAGGTCATGTTATACTTGCATCGTAGGCTATCATACAGTATTTAAAAAGAGTGAATTTAAGTGAAGCCAGATAACTTGAAAGAATTTCCATCAACATTATTGAAGAAGACAAGAAACATACAGACAAAAGTGTTTTAACAATCCCATTTTAATAAAATATGCAGTGGCTACTTAGGCTTTCTCCTGCCAAGCATGCATGTACTTACTACTCACGACTAGTCTAGGAAAAAATGGGTGAAAGATGATGTTCGGTCCCTACTTCTTTCTGGCTAGTGTGCACCTAAACACGAATATCAGCCTATGAACAAGCCCCTGAAGGGTTTATTATTCACTTTTTTTAATTTATGAGAATCATTTTTTCCTGTTTGCTTGGTTTTGCTTATTGTCTGGCTTATTCTTTGTGTCTTTTATCCAAATCTCCCTTTTGACTTTATAATGAAGTGTTAATTTTTAATGCTTATCTTCTTTTTAAAAATGGTGCCTTTTTTTTTTCTTTTTTCCAATCTCAGATCAAAGGTGGGGAGGGGTGGAGACCTGAATAGCTTTAACAGATAAACCCAAAGACCATAGCTGAGAGATTCGGACCTCTTTGCAAGACTCAAAACCTATGACAGATTCCCCCATGTACACTACAAAATCCCCTAAGACCAGTGGTTCTCAGCCTTCCAAATGCTCTGACCTTTTAATACAATTCCTCATGTTGTAATCCCCAACCGTAAATGTATTTCATTGCTACATCATAATTGTAATTTTGCTATTGTTATGATTATAATGTAAATATCTGATATACTGAATGTCTGATATGCAACCCCTGTGAGAGGCTCATTTGATCCCAGAGGGGTTGCAATCCACAGGTTGGAAACTGCTGCAAGAACCTCTTGTCTAAGAAACTATTCCTACTTGAGGGATAAGGGTGCTGTTCAAACCTGTCTGACAAACCCTGCCAGTCATGGGTGTTTCCACAGGAGAGTAAACTGGCAGGAGGTAGAGGAGCTGAGTTCATTAGTGCTCTGATGGCATGGCAGCTCCTTGTATTTTATTACCCTAATTAGATGGGTATTAGATTACACTTAAAGCTTACATCTTCATTATTTCCTATTTCAACTGTGGATTATAAAAATTCCAGCATGTCTTTGACTCAAGGTGGATGCTTAATTTGGCTTCCCTGCCAATCCTGCTATTTGCCTGATTCTTATGTTTTGAACTCAGAAATATATTTAATGGGCTTGTCAAACATATGTTTAATGCAGTGTCTTTCATGGAGTGCTCCTAGGGCCTCATGAACTCCAGTGAAAGCCTGGTCCTCCTGTTTATCTGGCCCCTAGGACTCTCCCCTAACATGATGCTGGCACCTGCTGCACCCCGATCATGCACAGCGAATGCTGTCATTCACCTGTGTTTCCTCTCCCCTCCTTCAGTTCAACCCCTGGCTACAAGGGTGTCTTAGCTCAGCCTGTCTAGTTCACTCTTCATCTTTGGTCCATAGTGACATTATGGACAATGTCTAGCCTTTTGTCCACTCCAGATGCATATTGCCATGAAAAACTGTTGTTAGAAACCACCTCCCCTTTGAAGATTCACCAGTGCTTACAAGACAAAAATCCACATTTCTGTGTGTGGTACCCCAAACCCTTTTTGTGATCTTAACATCGTCAGCTGCTCAACAGATAAACTCATAACCCCCTGTGAGATGGAACTGGCTGGGGTGCTAATAACTATTCGTTATTAGAAGCCCAATTCAATGTCACACTTGCTCAAAAATATTTGTATGTATGCTAGAATAATATTAGTTCCCTTTCCGTGACATACATTTGTTCTTCCATATTCTAGCATTTGCATTTATTCCAGTGAATGAAACTTCTACTGCCTATTTAGTGATTGCATGTCTTTACAGAGCTGTACTTGTAACTCCAGTCCACTGCACATTAAGAATAACTGTTCCTTGAAGCACCTTTGCAAGAGGGAGGAAGGATTGTTGCTGCAAGTACCTCCCTACTCTGTTCTTTAATCATTTGATTCTTGCTTTCTCTCTGGTTTACTTGTTTATTTACTGTTTATTGATTTTAAATGATCTAATAAGCACTTTTAAACCAGCTGTGGCACTTCACTTGCAAGTCGTGCTTGTTATGAAGATTTAAATGTGACTTTCTCCATATTAAGCAAATGGAGGGGCCCCGAAGAGCACTTGTCATTGTCATCATTAATCACATTCCTGTTTTTATTAACTCCAGTTCTCACTCTAAAGCATGCTAGGAGGGAAAACTCTGTGGAATCCGGGGTTTATATAAATGGTGTGTAGTTTCATTGTGCCTCATTAAGAAACCAGTCATCCCTCCCCTCACTACTCCTCTATCTAGGAAAGAAAACGGGGTATAAAGGAAAGAGAAAAGGCTGTGGTACTCATGGGTTCAGACTCAGAGCTTTGGAGATGGACAAGAGACAGATTAGGACATTCATGGAGCATGGGTCAGGAGCCGAACTTCCTAGGAGCCCTGAATGAAGTCAGCTAGAATTGAAAACCTGTGGGATGTTACTGATCCTGTCTAAAGAAGTGATTCTCAACCTGGGGGTCTCGACCCCTTTGACAAGCCTCTATCTCCAAAAAGATTTACATCATGATTCGTAACAGTAGCCAAATTACAGTTATGAAGTAGGAATGACAATACATTTTATGGTTGGGGGTCCCTACACAATAAAGGAACCATATTAAAGGGTCGCAGCATTAGGAAGGTTGAGAACCACTGATCTTAAAGTAAGAGAGTTAATCAGAAACAAGACTTCTTCAGGTTTTCCAGCTCCAGCAGAGTATTACCACACCCAGTCAGTTACTTCAGTTACTGATGGGTGATAGCTTTATTTATAAGAATGTCCAGCATTCACAAATTTGAAAATAAACCAAATAGAAGCTTTATAAGGCAAGGAAAATGTGATTCTGCAATTCACTGCACACCTTCCTGGAAGCTTCATCAACCCCATAATTAGATGATACCTAAGCTGGATGAAATGTTAATATTAAATATTATGAGAAATTTCCTGGAGATTGCACTGTGCTACCTATTTATATTTCTGACCCAACTTGCCTCTCCTACATTAACAGAAAATATGTATGCAGAGGCTATGTGTGTATTTTAGAAATTTCCATTAGGAATTAATTTTGATGTCTTAATAGATTAATCTTGCTTGTACCTGATAGAATTTATTTTTAATGAAATCACTGCTGCAGCAAGGACTTTAATGAGTAAGCTGTTTTCCATTGCTTCTAGAAGCCTTCCTGTGTAAGGCTGCACTTTTCCTGAATGTCCTTTCCCCTGTGACCTAGGGCTAAGAAGCCTGCGTGCACAACAGTTGTGAAGCCAGGCAGCCCGGCACCATTTCACAGTCTCTGTGGTACAGAGGACATCTTCTTGTATATCTCAGCATTCTAAAGAGCCCAAAAATACTTCAGGCTTCCAATACCACCAACAGTGGTATTTGCCCCACAGTGATTTGAATGTGGTTTGTCACCATCAAAACTCCTTGTTGGTTTTGATTCTGGGGCACAGCAGTACTTAACCGCCTGAGTCCTGAACAGAAATGATGAGATCTTTAGTAGGGAGTCCTGCTTTTCTTGATAGAATGAATCTCCATGGCCTTGCGTGTAACCCCTACCCACCGCCATGGCTGCTTCTTGTTATAAACAAGCTTAGCACTTCACCAAGACTGTTTCTTCCATAGCTACTGCTCATTCCTGTTGCAAGTGATCCTGTTTGCCATTTTTAATGGCAGCCATAGACCCTCACCAGAAGCTACCAAATGTGTCCTTCCAGTCTTGGACTTGCAGTTTCTAATTGTGAACTGATCTACAACCGCACCACCCTGAACACACCTGATGTCCTCAAATTGTTACCTAAATAGACTTTTTAAATGTTTTCCCCCTAATGTGTATGTGTGTAGCATGTATGTGTTCGGTGTATGAGTATATACATAGTCATGTGTGTGTAGACACACAGGTGCACCTTCCATGCCTCTCTCTCTCACACACTCCTTTTCTTACTCCTCTTTCTCCTTCTCTTCCTCTCCTCCTTTCTCCCTCCCTCCCTTCTCCCCTCCCCTGTGCGTTTGCTTAAACCCAAGGATGACTTCAGGATTCTGCATCAATTGCTTCCCACTTTATTCATGGAGGCTGTTTCTCAGTTGAACAGACCTCACCAAATACAGGGCTAGTCTGGCTAGCTAGCTTGCTCTAGGGATCACATCTCTGCATTCCAAGCATTAAAAATTTTAGTGAGACTGCCCCACCCACCTTGCATTTACATGGGTTCTGGGCATTGAGACTCCGAGTTCCCATGCTTGCATAAAAGGCTTTTTTTTTTTCTATTTTCTTAGCTCCTTTTATTTTCTTTCCACATTGCCCAACATCAGAAATTGTCCTAGCAAGAGATACTAAGTTGAATGCCTTCCATACTCTCCTTCTCCTTTTACTAGTCTCAGAACAGACAGTTATCAACCTTCCCTTTAAGGATGGCTCCATGGACTAGCGGCTTAGCCTCTCTGGATGTCAAGTGAATTCAGATTCTTAGAGATACAGCTTTTAAAAGCTCCTTAATATTGGCCCTTTTTTTGATGAGTTGTGATTTTAGCAATAATATACCTTCCTCTATGAAAACTTTCTGAGAATCATCTGCCTGTGCGTACCCCCCCCCCCCACAAGCATGCTGAACTTGGTCTGCTTCTTACAGACACTTGAAGAGCATAGGGTATAGAGAAGGGGCAAAGTGACTACGGTGTCTGGAGGTTTTCTTCTTTGTCACTTTGCTTCTCATGGAGACAGGATGTGTTGTTCCTTTTATCAACAGGATTCTAGTTCTGTGTTGTCTACTGTGGCGAATGCATAATAAGCTCCATTCTGTTTCTACAGCTATCTGCTTGTTTGGAATGCTGGGGCAGTTCTGTCATACAGCCCTTTATCTGGTCTGTAACATGGTTCATGTTCAAATTCAGAACATCTAAAATAAATATCTACAGAGAGTCTTCTGTTGTAGCCGACTCTTGAGAACCATGTTTTATTAAGAGCCCTTGAAGATTCTCGTCCTGCTGAAGGAATTTATTTTTTTCCTATAGGCTTTTATCAGTAAGAATATGGATATAGCCTTTCCTACATAAGCATGGTAGGGTCACACCCTCCCCTGGGGCATTTGCACAAAACAGAAAGGCATCTCTGATTTCCCAGGAGCATCTTCTCCTCCCAGTGCAGCACAGCCTTTGAGCCCCTGTGGTGAGTTGCAGAGAGCTATTCTCCTACATGATATGGTACCTGCTGCAGGTGTGTGGAGGCTGTAAGTGGGTAGGGAGGGGCTGTAGCACTGGTAAATGCTTGGAGTTCTGGGGGTCGATTGCTAATGACAGTCTTAGGACTTGCAAGAGAGAAGAGCTGTCAGTGTGTCTCTTCCTTTGCTCTTTGGGAATGTTGTCTGTCTTCGGGTGCCTTCTTTAGAAGCTTGAAAAGGTCTAATTAAGGAAATCTTGCTGATTTGGTTCTTGGTAAACAAGTGCATTCTTTCAGTCTAATAGAGCTAAGATTAGGACGCTGTTCTGTCTCCACTCTCCTCATTTACTGTCACAGTTTACTTGTTAAAAAATGGAATTTTCCAAGAGAAATTTGTTTGATTCTCCCCCTTCCACATTTTCTTCCTTGCCTCCTCCCTCCTCTCTCCTTTCCCCCCTCCTTCCCTCCCTCCTTGCCCTCTCCTTCCCCCCCTCCTTCCCTCCCTCCCTGCCCACTCCTTTCATTAATCTTTTACTTCCTTTTTCACCTCTCTTTCTTTACCTCTTTGCCCCCTCCTTTCTCCCCATCTGTTCTAGCTCATTCCTTCCACCCTTTCTTCTTTTATTTTGTCTAACCATGGGCTAATAATGTGGCAGATATAGAATGATGCATAGTATTGTTCAGAAATGTAAAGCTTCACTCTCTTGTAACTTCTTTATTTAATAATAAACAGATGATTGAATTCTAATAGAAATATAGATAGAACAAAATAGAAGCATAAAGACTTTTTAAAAGGTTTTCAAAATGAAAACCTTGCCATTATTATCCAAGGTAACCCTCAGGTGTGGTGGGGATGTGTTTATCATGTTCTTGAACACCTACTGCACACAGCTCAGAAAAAACAGTGATGCAGTTTCCTCCATGTGTCTCTGAAAGGAAGGGCAGATCTTTTACCCTGTACTGCAAGGCTTCTCCTCGGCTAAGCCATACTCTGACTTTTCTCTACCATACATCATCCATTTCTCTACCTCTGTCTTCATTACACTCCTGACAAGTCTGGCTTAGACTGTTGGACTGCCTGGCCTTGTTATGTGGGGAATTCATAAATGAAATTGTAAAGTGCTTTGACATTCTGTGGAGCTCTAGAGCTGCTTAATGATGGTGGGATTACCATGGAGCTGTCTTGTTCTGATCACATCTTCTGAGGGAGTTGAGAGGGAATTGACAGCTCTGGAAGGTGAAGTTTAAATATATGAACTGTCAGGGAGATCTGAATTGGGTGGTGATATTGTCAGCATTCCTTCTCTCCTCTCCCTTCACCTTGGTTGTCTCCACCCTTGTGTTAGGAGAGGGCTTCCCAAGGTTTTTCTATGGCAAGGTCACAAGAGACAGGCTTGAATGGTTTTGACTGAACAGCTTTGGGATGGTTCAGCACAAAGAACTAGAAGTGTTTGGTTCATCCTCATATACTCTGAAGTGTTGGTAGATGGGAACCTGTGTTTTCTGAAGGCTTCTTACCACACATGCAGGAACAACACAGACCACACACGAACATCATGGCTTCTCTTCCTATTACTCCTCCTTGGTAGTTCATCCTCCTATCATATCTTGGATTTCCTCAAGTTATTTAAACTCTGCTCTCTGATGCTACAATTGTCTTTTTCTGTGGCTCTTTGACTTCTACCATGTTTGAAACTCCACCCCCCCCCATCACTCCCTTTTCTCTGTCTATTGTTTTTCTCTAGGTATCACTTTGGTTTTCATCTTATTTTACCTAACACCTTGTTCTTTCAGCACAAGCACATATAAAATTTTATCACTAAGAATTCATGGCATCTCTTCTTCTCTCAGCATTTGAACCGGGAAATGAAAAATGGTGGCTGGCCATATCATGCATGGCTTTAGGCTACCCTGATCCATCTGCATTCCTTGGTATTTTTCTAATTGACTATTCTACTTTGTACCATCCCTTTCAAGCTTCCCAGGTCTTCTTAGTTTCTTGGTCAGAATGTCTCCTGCTCAAAACCCATGTTGCTATTTAATCCCTGTTAGGAATGGGAGAGAGTGAATAAGCCATAGGTTCATTACTCCAAGAATGAGTAGTCTGTTTGTTGGCTAATGGTGTCTCAAGAGTATTGGTTATAAAAGCCACTGTCGCTTAGTTCCGTGAATGTGCCCATTTCTGCATGTGATGTCCTGTTTATATAGAGTCGTAACATGTGAGCAAGACCTCACTAGATATGTTTACCTGATCTTAAACTCCCCAGTCTTCAGAAATACAAGCCAAATAAATCTATTTTCTGGGTTGGAAAGATGACTTAGTGTGTATAAATGTGATTCCTGTGAAAACGGAAGGACCTAAGTACAAAACCCTGGCACCTTTGTGAAATTCGAGTGTGGCTTTGACACATCCTTAACTCCAGAGCAGTAAGCAGGGCAGAGATGGGGGCAAGGGCTTTTCTGGGTCATGTTATTGTTTGTCAGGGTATCACTTACACCCCCTCTTTTCTTTGTTTTTCTCTTTTTTCCTCTCTCTCTTCTTCCCCTCTTTTGCTTTCTTACTCTCTCTCTCCCCCTACGCCTACATCCTGCCCTGGTTCTGGGGAAAAGTTTCAGTGCCTTGTGCTTAATGCTAACCAATCCCCAGACAACTGAGTTACAGTCCAAAGCCCAGCTCCAGTTTCCTGTTTTTAATGATAGTTTTATACATTCTGTTGTAGCTGTACTGTCAGATTGTGCCTTCTAAGCTTAAGGCTTATCTGTTCTTTCTTCATCCCCATCTGTTTTCATTCTAGCCTCCAGTCCAAATCATAGCTATTGGTACAGCTTGCAGTGCCGTTGCCCAAGAGGCATGGAAGTCAATTGCCCTCCTTTGCCACTGCTGTTACTATACTGCACCTATTCTGCCTACTTGATAGGTTTTTAATTTGACCTTCCCTGGTGGTACTATCATTATAATTTCATGCTTGGAGAAATAGTTTCTTAATTTGCCTCCCTGTGTCCACACTTGCCACTTATAATCTACTTTCTGCTGCAAAATATGATTATTCAGTTTCTTACTGGAAAACATTGAAAAGTTTATCTCATGATTCCCTCCTTTCTGCACACCATTTCATACAGTTAGTGTATGCCCCTCAGCTTTCTGGCTGGAAAACTCTGTTACTTCCTAATTTAGACCATTCATTACTGATGTGCTAGAGACTTTCCCATACTGTGATATGTTCCCAGCTCTCAATTTGTTTTTCATTGGAAGCCCAGCTACATTTCTGCCTTAGTGGTTTTTACAAACTACGCCCCCCCACACACATATACACACTGGTGCTTCTTTCTTTAGACCTCCATTGAACAGAGACTGCATATCCCTACTTCCTAATATGCATGACATCCACTATATAGTAAGAGTGAATTAACACATGCTGCATGAAGTTAGAATTGTGTATTGTCCTTACTTTGAAATAGTTGGGCTGTTTTCTCATCAAGGTTCTTAATATTAGAAACCACTGAAGGGCCAGCGAGATGGCTCAGTGGATAGCGATGCTTATTGCCAAGTCTAACAACTGGAGTTTGGTCCTTGGGGATGCACATGGTGGGCGAAGAGAACCAACTCCCACAAGTTGTCCCTTGACATTCACATTCATGCTATGGCACTCTCATTACTCCTCCCCCAATAGCAAATATTAAAATTTGTTTGAAGCAAAAGAATAAATGCTTGTTCTGCCAATGCTATGTAGTAGGGGTGGTAGTGTAATATGTTATCTTTATATCAACTGACCAAATCCCTATAAAAAGCAATGCAAGGGAGGAGGAATATTTTGGTTTAGAATTGCAAAGGGTTGAGTTCATGGGCTCTTGGCCCTGTTCTTGAGTGGAACACCATAGCATATATGCTATGTTTCCCCTCTTCTCATGGTGGATAAGAAGCAATGAGAGAAGAAACGCCTAGAGATAATGTATAACCTTCAAATACATGCCCTCTACTTCTTCCAGCCTGACCCTAAAGTTCCTAGCACTCACCAGAATAATGCTACCTACCAGATACCAGGCACTCAGAACCTGAGCCCACAAGGAACATCAAATGTTCAAACCATAACAGGTACACTGAAGTGCCTGATCCATGTACCTCAGGAAGGCTTTTAACTTTGATGTTCCAGCTGTCTCATGCTTTCCTGAAACCTTCTGGTCATACTGTTGCTGGAGGGCATCCACTTTACACCAGAGGCAAAACCAGGATGGTTTCTTTGGCTGGCTACTCTGAAATCTTTGACCTATTTCTAACTCAGTTCTCAACCTGTGGGTCACACCACCACAGGGTCACATGAGGAACTGTATCAAAGGGTCACAGCATTAGGTAGGGTGAGAACCACTAGTCTAACCACTAGTTGGCCTGTGTTTAGGGCAGAGAGACTCATTAAGGGTTCAGCACAAAACAAGCTACTGTCTTTGGAATTTCCTAACAGTCATGAATTTTGCATTATCTGGAGTGTGCCTTGTTCTTCCACTGCAGTGCAGTGAGCTGAGAGTCATCTGACAGTAAATGTGCACACTGCTCTGCACCCCTGTGTACTATGGAGCTAGGAGAGGTGTATCTTCAAGTTCTGAGCTACCTTTTCAGAAAGGCACCCTTCACACAAGGGCAGATTTATTGTAAAGTTAATCAAACAACATCATGATGGAAATGGGCATTTGGGGATCTCTACCTCCTCACAGGCAAGAGCAGAGTCCTGGGTAGTGAGACTGTAATTGCTTGCTACCTGGCAGGCTCTGTGGTCTCTACATCCCTCAAAGCTTCTCAGACTATTAGCTGTACAACTTGCCTGTCCTGGGCTCCACACTCTTCATTACCTAATAGTTAGCTCATGGGTCCCAGTGAAATGAATGCTTAGTAATACCAGGGTTAGTGTTAGGTGCACTGTATATATTCAAGGCTTTGTATGTTCTCCACTTGCCACCACTGGGTAGCTTTGAGGACTGGGGTAACTCTGAAGTGTGAACTTGTCACTGGCCCTATGAGGTTTCCATCATAGACTCAAGACCCATAGGCTTGTAGCTTTTGCCTTTCCCATTTCCACTGGTGTTTTCCTTTACTGTTCAAATAAAGTGTTCCTAAATCTGTCTCAGTGTCTGCTTTTGGTAGAATCCAAAGCATAGCAGATGTCCTTCAGTTGCCCTGTTCCTGGTCCCCTGGCAAAAATTTCAATCCTCAAGGAAAAAGCAGAGAAGACTGGCATAGGCTTTGAATTCTGCATGGATAGTGGGCTATTCTGCCTTTCAGGAAGCCTGGGTCTACCTTCCTCTGCATCCCAGCATTATCCACTCCTTCCTTTCCCAGAGCAGATGTCTGGCCTCCTCTGCAGGGCCTTGTCTTCTTGCTGTGAACACATTTGCAGTAAGTCAGATCCTTTCGCTCCACTGCACCTGGAAAGATAAACGCTTCCCACCTCTTGTCCCCTGGATCAAGTTAGTTTGCAGCTGGTTATCACAACGAAAATAAGTGTAGGTAAAAATGGCACATGAGCTGACTGTGCAGGGCCAACAAATTTCTCTCCACCCCCAGAAGATGGCCCATTCAAGGCACAGCCATGGCAAGTCTGCTCAGCCCTCCATGGGGCTGGGTTTCATGCCATACACTCTCCCAGCTATGCAGCCAGTGCTAGGAAAGCTCTCAAGAGCAGGACCTTTGCTCTGAGTCCTGGACTCTACATTTCAAATGACATTGGGGTCTAGAGTTTAGCAAGACCCAGGCTCTAAGCGACTGCCTACAGCAGATGCCCACTGAGTTTGACATTCTCACAGCACAGAGGCCAGTGGTAAAAAGGCACAGGAGAGATGAAAAATATGCTCTGATTGCCCATGCTACTTACTATCGTGTGACTTTTCTTTTTTTTTTCTTTATGCAAAGTATACTATTTCTTTAGACTTGGAATTATTTAAGTGTTTAAATGTTTGTGGTTATTTTAAGTGGGCAAAGAAAAATTCCCAAAACAAGTAACTAAAACTGAAAACTAATTGCAAAATCAGGTACAGTATTCTTCTTCCAAACTAACAAGCCAGCTCTCCGCTTCACCCAACTTGTACTTAATTCTTACAGTGAGGCAAGCGCTCTGTATACACATGGCAGTACTGTTGTGGCTGAACTGTGTCATCCTCTCTCCCTCAAGTTTCCTATCTTACCCCAGTACCTGTGAATGTGACCAGTATTTGAGAAAGTTGTGGAAGATGGAAACCAGGTCATAGCAGTTGCTAGGCAAGCACTCCACCACTGAGGTAGCACAGGAGAAATGATTCTTTAAGAGGTGTTCATGATTAAAGGAGATCATAAAGACAAAGCTGCTTTAGTTCTACAGGGATGCACATGCACACACTCACCGAGTGACTGCTTGAAGGTATAGCTGGATGGGAGCTCTCTGCACAAGGAGAAAGACCTCAGAAAAAGCTGCCTTGCCGGTACCTGGTTTTAGATTGGGAAAGGTTTGTGTTGCTAAGTAACCCAGCATGTACACTTTGCTATAGCTGCCCAAGCAGACTAACCTAGATACGCTAGCATGCATCTGGGCACCTGGATTACAATCACAGTTTTGCCACACTCTTGGATACCTGGATCTCATTCAGCTCTTCAGAGCACAGGTTGCTTATCTGGTAGTCTAGAGAGGAAATCACACTTCAAGTTTTGTTCAAACAGTGCATTCACAAAATGCGAGTGAAGGTGGTCTGCCTACATAGCCCAGCAGAGAGGTTCTCAATGTGATGATTTATTTTGGGGGGAGTGGGAGGATTGGCAATACCCACATATTTTATGGCTTAGCTGCTTTATGACTCAGAAACATTTATCAAAACTAAGAAAACAATGCATGGCTGATTCTAAGTTGGAAAGCATGATAAATAGGTCTGGAGAGCTTGGAGGGAAATGCATGGCTGATGGCATCCTAGGACACTAGGGAAGACATCCCAAATGTGGGCCTTAAATGAGAGCATAGGGTACATGGAATTTGAAGGGGTTTATTAGAGGGGACAGATTGAGTGATGTCCACATAATGGTGTAGATGCTAATGTAGGGGGTCTGTAGGTCAGAGGACCACTGTGGTGGTTATCCCAAGGAATAAAGATGTGTTTCCAAAGGGTGTTGGACTGCTAGTATTCTTCTCTTTGAATTTGGAGGAACCTATTCCCTGAGAAAGCTTCCTCCCTGGGAAGGAGGTGGGATTCCATTGCCTCTGGCACTTTTGACTGCAAGATTTTGACTGTATCCAAAGAAAGAGCTGGTTAGGTGTGTGTTGACTGTACCTATTGGACAGTTGGGACCAAGGGAAGGCTGTTTTTGTTTTCTGCTATGATATATATTTTCTATAGATTGCAATTGGTTTGTCCTCCATAGTTCATATACTAGAGGTTCAGTCTCTATCAGCACAGAGAGAATGTTAAACCAGACAATATGTGGAAAATGTCTAGGAGCACAGATGCTAAGGGGTGGAGTCTTACAGAAGGTTTGAAAGGTTACAGTATCATCCTATATGTAAGAATCAATACCCCCCAAGAAGGGATGGATTAGGACTCATGGTACTGGATTACTTTGGGCTGCTACTATGAGGTAGTCTTCTTCAGCATTCTCAGTTTTTTGCTCTCTCTTGCTCACATGTTCCTTTATATCTACCCAAAATATCTGAGAAGTAGAAGCTTCCAGCTATCAGAATCATCAACCAAGAGAGACTCTTTTTGTTACACATTACTCAATGTCAGGCATTCTATTATAACAACACAAAATACACTAAGGCAATGATGATAAACCATACACCAAAATAATTCATCTCATAGTATGTTGAGGGGACTAGTCAGGAACAGAGAATGATGAAAAGCTTAGCTCTTGTCTCTGACTCTACTATTTACTATTGGTGTGACTCCAGGGATATGTGATCATCCATTTATTTTCATACATGCTTTCATTTATGGGGAATAGGTCAATGCCTGTTTTCAATCCTCTAGATATACTCTAGAGTAATGTGGGAGTGCAAATGAGTGTCTCCTGGCCTCAGGATCTAAAAGGCTCGTGTTAATGATGAAGAACATATTTGCCATTGTAGGAATTAAAAGAGGCATAAAAGTCACCTTCAGCATTCAGGGACAGATTCCTGGGGGAGATGATATCAAGACTTCTCAGAATTTAGGTTGTCAAGTGTATCTGTAGCTATGAAAATTCATGTCCTTGTCAAGAGAAAAAGAAAGAAAGAAAGAAAGAAAGAAAGAAGGGAAGGATGAAAGAACGAAAGAAGGAAAGAAAGAGAGAAGGAAGAAAGAGGGGGAGCATATTTTATCTTCCTATTTCTTCAACTTTCTGTGAGTCCAAAAGTATTAATGTGGCAGAGAAGGCCTGGAAGCTCTATGTTCATTCATTTTTTTCTGATACATGCATTCATTTATGGGGAATAAGTTGGTGCTTGTTTTCAGTCTTCTAAGTATATTCAAACACAGGGTACCATCCTTTAAATGAAGGACTGATAGTATGCTTACTACCTGGTGGCATATAGAGGGCAAGCAAAGCACTAAGACATAGCAGACTTAAGGTTTTGTGATGAAACAATGAAAGATGTGGGATGTGTTCAAATTCTTTGATTTTGTTTGCTAGTATTAGGGACCAATCCAGGAGGCTCACACATACCTGGCTGATATTATATCACAGTTTTATATCTGCAGCCTCTGAGATGAATTCTAGTGTCTCTGGAAATGAAGGATGCCATGTTGGCCATGCTGACTTTGAGGTAATCTGTGGGTATAAAAATGGAGAAATTGAAAATTCAAGGCTGGGAGTCTGAGTTTAGCCTGAGAAAGAGAATTCTCCATAGAGAGGTGAATCTTGGAGCAAGACCAGTTGTTCAGCAAAAGAAATGCAAAAGAGTCTTCCATATGTCACTTCTAAAGAGACTGCTGAGAGCTTTCCGGCTGGGGTTGAGGCCTGGTTGAGTGACTGTGGCTGGCTTGGTCTGTGATCTGGACATGTCTGATGGAATGGAGCCTGGCTGAGTAATAGGGAGACCATCACAATGCAATCCTGGTGCCTGGTGAAGGGACTGATATGTCATCTACTGTTGAACATTATTGATGGGAAGAGGAAAGCAATTAAGCCTTAGGAAAACCACACTGGGTGGGCAGGAGGCAAAAATAGTTGAGGGATGATGAATAAAACATTATAGATAGATGTCGTTATCATGCACAGATATGTATGCAAGTAATCTGTTTTTTGTCCTTCTCTATGCCAAAAGGGTGGGCATGTTCAGTCTATTCTAGACAAAACTTATTTACAGAAGTAAGCATATCAGATAGTCTTTGGAGGAAGTGGCTAGATTCCTCTACAGGCAAGAGCAGTGTGCACATTTCTGATGCTTCTGTTGGAGCCATTTCCAATTATTTAATGTTTGAATCTAATCATTTCCTTGATTTAGCAAATCAAAGTTTTTTTTCTCCCTTCAAGGGCAAAATACCTTCATTTTATTTTCTTCTCCATAATTAAGTAATTTCTTAATTAGTAATGTTCAACTTCTCCAATCTAAAATGACACGTTTTATTCCTTTTTTATAAAGCCTTGCATATCCACACACACCCAGCTCCTGCTGGTGGTGGAGTGCTTGTCATTCTGGGCTCTTTTTTTGTTCCTCAGCCCTCCCTACTTCCATTTCCCCCTCTTTCTCACTGGTGAGAGAGATTAGGCACCTCCAACAGTTCTTCCTGAGCAGTGGGGGAATCCAGCTGTGTCATCTCTCCCGGTCTGACTTCCTGGTGGCTGGAATTAGCATAAAGGAATTTCTTCTCCCAGGGGATGTTGCTACTTGGCTCTGTGCCTGGCAGGCCAACCTACATTTTGTTCTTTGTCACTTGATGGGTAGAGAACAGGGCTTCTGCTGCAGTGGCCATGCCCTCAAGGCTCAAGTCCTTGAAGCTCTAGGCACCTGAGGCTAGGACTGAGATGAGGGCTGTAGGGAGCAGAGATCTTGGCGCACCCCTTTCTATTTCTGTAGTCCTATTCTCTCTGCTTGAATAAACCCAGCATTAGATGTCACTCCCTTGTGTCAACTGGCTGTAGACTAGAACACCTCATGGGGGTCCAATTGAGGCTTGTTCTGGACTAAACTGAACCCCACATTTAAGCACTGTGATTCTTCCTTGCCTAGGCTGTCACATCCACCTCAAGGTTGACAACGAATGACAGATATCTCTCCCACACCAGAAGTCCTGACAGTCAGAGAACACTTGCTGAGCACAGGAGCTCAGGATGGCTTGGCATTCTAATAATCCTTTATTATTTCCTCTTAGAAAATAGGAATGTACTAACTATGCTTTGCCCACCAAACAACAAACATTGTAGCTTGCCTACATTGAATGTAAATTGGCATGCAAATTGCCCTACCTGGGCAAAATCATCCAACATGAAGACTAGTTTCTAATAAAGTTTTAATATGAAATATACACACATTATGAGAATTTAAAAGGCATAATGGGTTGTTAATACATAAAATACAATATAAAAAAAGAACATAGCATCTTGTAGAGGCCAGTTTTTTTCCCTTTGGATGGTAAGGCAGACTGAAACCCATGACTCATTGCTAACCTGCATGATGGTACAATATTACATTGTACACCGCTAGTTGTGGAGGGGGAATGAAAGTTCAAACTCCCAAGTATGTTTTCTATTAAATATTTATCTCTTTTTATGAATGAATAATTGAAAAATTAAGTTGAATCACCCTGGTACTGGTCCTTCTTGTTGGATGCCTCTTCCCTGCTTATATATTCATGCAGGCCTGAACTTTCAGAGTTTACTGTTGGGGATCTGCAAGGCATACAGAGAGTATTTCCCTTCCCCTCCCTGCCTATCCAGAATCAGTCTTATGACTACTCAGTTTCTTTTCATTTTGGCCAGGTAGAGGAAGGTAATCAGCCAGCGCCCTGATGAGGCAAAAATAATGTTACAGTAATAGAACAACAATGCCCCCTGAGATGGGGACTTTGAAGTCTCCCAGTGAAAGGCTTACAGAAGCACAGCTGATGGTTATTATCATTTTATCTTCAAAGCATTTTGTAAATATTAACTAATGAGTGCAGGACACTGCCTTCCCCCCTTCAAGGACCAACCTCTAATGAACGGCTGGACTTGAATAAAACATTGCTCCATGATGTGAAGGCACAGAAACCTGCCATTCCACTAGCTGGTTTTGGTTTCCTTGAGAGGCTGTGCCATTAATGAGGGAGACAACCTGTGCTGCCCTCTTGGATGGACAGGAAACGTAAAAATAGCAGAGTGGAGCAGCTATAGCCACCCATGCGATTCTAAATCGTGTACATAGTTTAAAAAGTGAAAATAAATAGATGAAACTAAGTATTTATTAAACACAATATATCAGAGATACCACCATTTAACAGAGTTATTAGTATACATTTGTCCAAAAATGTAAGTTTGCCTTTTTTTGTGGACTATGTCACTGCATATCTTATACTTGGAACACATCTCACTGTGAACTGGGCACTTTTCAAGTTCCCAACAGACATGTGAAGAGAGGCACCAGGTAGGACAGCATGCAGCTAGACTTCCTTTGAGAAAGGAAGCCTCGATACTTGACCCTGAAATCTTACCCCGTGGCTCATAGTTTTATGGTGAAATGTGTTGCCTATAGTCTAATTGATGTAGCATCAAATCCTGATCGACCAATACTTGAGTTTGGTTCCCATACCTAGAATGCCAGAATTCCTCTAATCCCAGAATCCCCAGTTTATGAGACTGAATAAGGCTGCTTCTGCAAAGTACAGATGAACATAGTGCCCACCATGCAGTGATAACAGTGCAGAACAGCCATCACCACAGACACAGGACAAAGTTGTTTTCAGAGCCCCTACTGCCTCATCTGCTGCAGGCACCAGACACATTCCATGTCTGTCTTTGCACCTGGCCTGGTGTGGGCCGGAAAAACAAGAGATGAATTCCCTCAGCCTTGACTCAGGCAGGATCTGTTGACTATGCTCACTTAACTTTGTGGCCAGGCCACGGAGCCCTTAGAATGTCAGTTGTATTGAAGACACAAAAATTGCAGAGTCCAGGGCCTGATGATTATTTCTGAAAACATAATATATCATTGTTGTGTAGTTCTTACTGGCCTTTTCAATTACTTCCCATTGTCTGACCCTTCTTAAGCTCAGCTAAGCCTCTGTAATGTAGCAGCTTTCAATTTGACACTTTCTTTCCTGAATGCATACGAAGATCTATCTGTCCCACTGCCTTCATTCACCTTACTTCCCATCACAGGCTAGGATAATGTTTTTCTGCCTTGACACCTGGACACTGTGTCAAGTTCATCCTGACAAATGCAATATCTCTTCACTTTATTGTCCCCAGCATAGCCACCTGAATGTGTTAGCATCTCTTGTGGTGCCTACTGGATCTTTGCTATATGTGCAGAAAAGGAATCCAGTGACAGGAGTACATTCTCTGCAACTTTCTGTAAAATAGGACACAACCACAGAGGGTAAGGTGGCCCACATATAAAGCACCACCTCTGGATACCTCTGGAGACACTGTGTTTCTCAATTCAAGAAGTGGGACTCTTCCTAGAAAGCCTAGATCTTCTGTTACAGAAAGACCCAAATTGCTAGAGTTTGGATTCAGAGTGTCCCCAAAAGGCAGGTTTAAGGCTTGGTTCCCATCTTGTGTATTCTTAGGAAATGGAGGGACCTATAAGAGGTGGAAGTTCATGAGTTTTCTGGAGGTCTTCAAGGGGACAGTGGGATACTAGTGTATTTCTCTTCTGTACTACCTGAACATAAAGTGTGATGCTACACCCATCACATTCTCATAGTGTCCTCCCTCAACATAGTCCCAAAGCAACTGAGTTAATCATGGACTGAAACTCCAGAACCGGGAACTAAAATTCAACCTTTCCTCATCACAAGTTGGTGGCCTCAGACATGTATTACAGTCATAAAAAGCTAACAGCCACTGGTCACTTTGTGACAGTATTGTCTTAACTCTCTTGTCAATGGGACTCCCTAGGAAGAAGACAGTCTGCAAAGCCTGGTCATTGACTGGCCCTGTGGTAATCTGGAGAGGTTGGGATATTACAGGTCCACAGACTAATTATCTCATTTCTGGCTGGCTTTAGCCTCCCAAATAGCCATTCTTTGCCCATCTCTGTGTCAGAACTAACATTCTTTAACTGATAGATAAAAACATTTAGAATCTATTGACTAAGCAAACCAGTAGCTTACACTACTAACCCAAAAGCTAGGAATGGCATCAGACAGTATCCAAAGCCTATAAGAACGCACCTACCCATCTTGTCGTAACCACCTCTCTGATATATCCACCAATGTATTTTAAAATTGCTTGACTTATGACATTCTTTGTTCTGTAAATCTATGAAACTGATGTTTGAACATGGAATTCAAGGTAAACGAAATCTGTGTTTCTGGGCCATGATCACTCAAATTGGCTCTAGAATAAACTCTAATTCCCTTTGAGGTAAGAACTGTGCTTTTTTTGTTTTGACACCCCACTTTCCTTTCACAGTTGAGTCTATGGTAAATCACTCATCTCTCTCTCTCTCTCTCTCTCTCTCTCTCTCTCTCTCTCTCTCTCTCTGTCTGTCTGTCTGTCTGTCTGTCTGTCTGTTGTGTGTGTGTGTGTGTGTGTGTGTGTGTGTGTGTGTGTGTGTGTGTTTCTGTGTCATTGTATATTTCTGGCTGGCCTGTAGCTCACTGTGTAGCCCAAGATGGCATTTACATCATAGTAGTCTTCCTGCCTCAGTTCATGAAATGCTGTGATTGCAGGTGTGAGTCACCAAGCCTGGGCCTAAAGAGTGTTTTTGTCTGACCAGGGTTAGGGTCAGCAAGGCATCCTCAGGTGAGAGCTCCATTTCCCAGCAGCTCTTTCAGGCAGTTCAGTACCTCAGTACCTTGGGACCTGACTTATGCCACAGGGGACTCACAGTGCAGCCTGGGTGTTGGTACAAGGCAGCAATCTTCTGCCTTATATATGAGTTGAATGTGTCTGCCACCTTCTCCTTCTTTGCATATCATGTTCCTGTATGAATTCTGATTCCCTTCCCCATACACATGCCTACTCCTGGCCCTGGTATGACATCACCTGCCTTTTAGAAGAAGGGTAGATAACAAAAAGAATTTATTTTCTAGATCTTTCTTGAGTTTCTGCCTAACAGGCACAAATGGGTCTGCTACTTGGAGAACTCTATAGAAAAAAAAAAAAAAAAAAAAAAACCTAACAAACAAACCAACCACAAAACCACAAAAGGCAACTGATCCAGCATGTAGAATTATGTGTGGGAAAAGATAATGTGGTTGGGTGGGGACAGGAATTCTTTGTGACCCCTGAGGTGGCCAGCTAAAGCTGTGAAGCACTTGAAGCATGAAATTTGATTATGCTTATCTTGGTGCACAGCCCCGAATCTGCTGCTGGTCATTCAATTACCCAGCAACCTCCACGGATGTCTCAGTGGTGGTTAATACAGCACTGGTGGAAAGCTTGTACCTGGTGGTACCTCTGGACTGGCGATAGCCCTTCTTCACAGGGGAAAATTAACTAGCTCTGATGCTGCACCTTAGTGATTCTGGGAAATGGCTGAATGTTTTCTGACTATTTTAAAGATTTCCTCAGATCAAATATGGTATTTAAACCTAGCCTGGAGAAATTCCAAGATGACGAAGGATTTTGGAGGATAAAACCAGAGAGAATGCACAGAAGTAGCATAATGCTATTCAATATGGAGATGGGGGCTGAGAGACGACTTCAGATCTATAGGAAGTCTTAGGATAATTGGTACCCCTGGTGTGGCTGCACTCTGAGGCAGAAAGGAGGGGAGATGCAGAAGCTTCATGGTGTCCCTTGTGACAAAGACAAGAAGCCCTTAACAGCAAGACCCTTCTTCTGGCCTTCTCTGTACTTGCTGGGATTTACAGTCGGTGGTCCCTATACTTCCTACATTCCATGTCAACAAGGTTTTCACTGGCTAGTTTGGGCCTCCCTTGTATGATACGAAGAAGGGCTGCCAAGTATCCTCCACAAATTGGTAGGGCAATATTGTCATTGTTGTTCTCATTGCTATGACAAAATACCAGGGGAAAGCAACTGAAGAAAAGGGAAGTTTATTAGGCTCATAGTTTGATGGCATGATGTGAAGAAGTCCTGGTGGCCTTCTTGAGACAACTGGTCACACTGCATCTTTACTCAAGAAGCAAGAAGCAATGCTGTGCTCAGTTTCTCTTCTCCACTGTATTCAGTCCATCATACCCATACTCCAGGTGCCAACCACATTCAAGGGAGGGTGTTGCTTCTTCAGTTAGAACTCTCTGAAGATACCCTCATAGACACACTCAGGTGTGTTTCTAAAGCCAGAAGACTTGACAGTTTTAACCAATGCTAACAATGTCTGAAGATTTGATTATTACACATAAATGAAGTCTGAAGTGTGTGTGTGTGTGTGTGTGTGTGTGTGTGTGTGTGTGTGTGTGTGTGTGTATGAAAATGGGAAGGCCTCCTGGTGGGTGGATGAGTAGAGTATTAGAAACATTACACTCTTCTATTATGTAGCAAAGGCAAAAATCTTCATGCTAGTCCAAGACTTATCACATCATTGCCTTCTTAGAGTCAAGGGCCTCAGTTTTGTGAGTGTCACCCCTCTTCCTGTTGCACTCCACACAGTTAAATGCAGCTTAGTTCTGTAATTTCCCAATTATCAAACATTCCTGGCACAAGTGAAAACTCAGAACCTGGCTTTCTGTTATTGCCCTGAGACCTTTAGAACACAGACAGGAACCTGCAGGCACCCTTGTTTCCTCTACTGGCTTATATCCTGTTGTGAGGGGGTGGGGCTGGGATTGTGTTCAAGAAAGACTCATTATCAGAAGAAAAGCACATACGTTTTCTTTAAGATTAATATTATTTTGTAACATAGAACCTGCATCATAGAAAGAAGTGCCCTTCCTCTCCTTGAAGACTTAGCGGGCATAGGACACAAATGCATTCCTGAAATCTCAGTACCTAGGAAGCTGAGTCAAGAAGATTAAAAGTTCAAGCCAGCCTGGGTTATTACAGTGAGTCCTCTGCCGCAAAGCAGCAACAATAACAAAATTCTTGAAGACTTAGGGATTCCATATACAATTTCAACAAAGAGCATTAAAATGTGAAGATGAGGAACAGTAGAGTTTGAGACAGAGAGAAGCTGTAGGTTATTAGGAAACATGATAGAGACAAATGGAAGATAAGTGTGATTTGAGTTGGCTTGTACAGATTCATCTTGGCATTCGCCTGCTGTACCTTGATATAAAAACTGTCCTCCTCTTCTTGGTATGGGGAGGGAGTTTTTCACACAGGAAGTTTGTTGCCTGCTTTTAAATAGAAATGGAAAAGGCAGAGAACCCTTCTTGCATGTCATGTTTTCCAGTCGCCTACATCTCAAAATAACTCACAGACCAAAGTGGCATACCTTGGGCTGTTGTTTTCTAATCCTCATCACCTCCTGTCTAAAGGGAAGGGAGCAGTAACTAAGAAATGCAGCTGTGTCTTATTCCAGGTTAGAAGTTCTGTACATTTTGGGGGGGGGAGGGTCCATGAGATTGGGCAGGTAAATTCCTACAAAAGTTTCTGTTACTGTTTTGAAAAAAAAATTCAGCTGTTATGTGAGCTAAGATCCACATTTGCAGGTTAAGCAATATCTATGATTACCTGCAAGGCCATGCTGGAGGAAGATCCCTAAAACTACCCATGACCCAGGTGCCAAGGCTATGGAAGCAGGTGTTATTTAGCTGTAGTCAAATAACCCTCCTGGTGCAGTTCTAGCCACAAAAGCCATATATCCTAATTAACTGCAAATGCCTAGCTCATAAAGCTGTCAGCACCAAGCTCTAATGTCTGTACTTTTAATGATGCATTTGATTAGGAGGCAATTTTGTTCCCTTGATGACAGTCATACCTGTTTGGTAAGGGTCTCTTTTTCCCACCTTTTCTCTCCCAATTGGGTTATGTATGAAAGTGTGATTTCTCAAACTATTTAGTAAGTAGACAAACAAATCTATCAAAGCAATGTCATCATGCCTCCTCAACACCAGCCATTGACTTGTGCATGTGTACACCCCTACATCTGAGTTCATGCTGGGCTACACAATAGGATTAGTAGAGGAACTAGTGTTGCTTATTCTATGTGGGATCCACACCTGAAGTTTCCTTTTCTGACCGAATATTCTTTTCACATCAGATCAAGGTCTAATAATTGGAGTGGTTTTATGTCACATAGAATGGTTTGCAAATGGATTCATGTTCCCTCATATCACTAATATCTTAGAATAAGAAGAAGCCTAAAAAGGTGGCTATACTTCTGATGAGTAACCTGAGATGGTTTATGGTATTGTCACCTCCATTAGGAACCCATAAGTAATTTGAAACCTCCTAAGTAAATGAAACTCTAGTCTGGGTCCAGTGCTTTCTATACCACTCCAGAGTCCTGTTATACCTTTTCCTTGGAAAATAAGCCTGGAGCTACCACCACTGAAGGTTTCTTTATGCTAAGAGAACATTTGAGTAACTGCTGAGATGGGGTTCAGTCAAGCATCTGGACTGCCAGGGCCCCCATTTTTGCTGTGAAAAAGTTCTATACAATAAAAAAAAAAAAACCTTAGTTACAAACTTGACTTCTTTCCAGGCGTTGCTGGTACACACCTTTAATCCCAGCACTCAGGAGGCAGAGACAGGCAGATCTCTGTGAGTTCGAGGCCAGCCTGGTCTCCAGAACAAGTGCCAGGATAGGCTCCAAAGCTACACAGAGAAACCCTGTCTCGAAAAACCAAAAGAGAGAGAGGAGACAGAGAGAGAGAGAGAGAGAGAGAGAGAGAGAGAGAGAGAGAGAGAGAGAGAAAGAAACTTGACTTCTGAGTGGAACACAAGGAATTGGCTCTGATTCCCCGCTTTTGTCTCCTTAACCTCTAGTCCCGTGGCTCATGATGAAGACAGTGGATGGCATCAGGTAGTGTCAAAAGTCTGCTAGCCTGTGTGCTCACCTGCTTCCCTTCCCCTCCCCTTACTTTCTTCACAACTTCTGTCTCTTTTTAATAAAAGTAGCTAATAATCTTTGAGGATGTCTATTTGCATATTCTTCACATGTATCATGCCTTTTATTTAACAGGTAGTACAGATAGACCATGGGGTAAGCCACATGGTCACAAAACTGGAAGCAAGGGCTCCAGGTCTGACTAAGAGCTGATGTCTCCACTGTTCCTTCACCATGTTGCTAGGAACTGTTTAGATGTGCTTAACACGGAGCTGAGTGCAACAAGGGGGACCCAGAGAAAAAAGAGATGCCTAACTTGGATCCCCAGAAGAAGAGAGCACTACACCAAAACTGCAGCTGAATGTTTGTTGTCATAGTTTCCTACAACTCATGGAGCAATTTTAAAATGCTCTGACCTGTTTGCCAACCCCTAACCTCTCCACTGAAGCTATATGGCTTTGGCATATGAAGGGGTTGGATCCCAGGTTTAGGGGTCAGAGCTCAATCAAGGGAGAATGAATTTTGCACACGTTTTCTTTGGAGCATCACATCTATTCTCCAATTGTCCCTTTTCTGCTACATTTTAGGTGATGGCTTATACTTCTAAGCTGTCTCTGTCTGGAGAGAAGTGATGCTGTACATTGTAACACGCAAGGAAGGGCTCATGACCTTGAACTGCTTTGCACTGTATCTCTGCCCTGATAGTATCTTGGGTAACTAGCAGGAACATGACATATTGAGACAGAAAGCCCTTTATATTAAGTATGTTTGCAAATGTGTGGAAAATCTCCTGTGACACCCCCTGGTTATGACAGTAGAAGATAAGGATCTACATCACTTGCTACTAGAAGCTTCTCCTTTTCTCTTTCCTTTCCTTACCTCCAGTTGCTCACATTTCAGATACAGTGCAGACAGCAACACCAGATCACCAGGGCCACTAAGCTGGGTCTGCAACATAGAGGACAAACAGCTTGCATTCCTGGGCTCCTCCTTCAGGAAATAGGCTTCAGCTGACCCCTTCAGAGGTCAGAGGGTGTGGACAAGCTGTGACCTTCAGAGGTGTGTAGTCATCAATTGAGTCATGACAGCTAAACATTTTAACAATGTGAGGAGCTGGGCAAATATGGTCTGATGGTAATAAATTCACAAACTAAGCTGTGTTAATGTGGGGGTAGGCTGGAGGTAAGTTTCCTGGGAAAGCCTCATGTTCAAAGCCTTGCTTCTCCTCCTCAGTCCATCAGCTTTCCCAGTCTTCAGGGAAGTACAGAGCAGCCATGGATGATTCCTGAGTATCCTGGGTGTCTGGAATCTAGTACCCTGGACATCTGGCATGCTACCATTCACTACCCTGCCTTGCCCATCCTGTAGTAATAGAAGTAGAGGCCCCATGCAAGATCTTCTCAGGAGGGGCTCCCACTTGGTACTCCATATGCCACGCCCTAGAAGACCACACCTCCCTACCACCCATGCCATGATGAGTCAGTCTCCATCACCACTCAAGTTGCAAAGTGGTGTCTGTACGAATGAAAACATCCAACCCCTGATGTTTTGATAATTGGAGTATAAAACCTGACGATTGACAGAATAACAAAAGAAAAGACAGATTTACCAATGTGCAAACTCAGGGAAAGCAACATGAAGCACTTAAGTCAAAAGATGGCCAGACAGTTAGAGCTTATTCTCTTCCACCTGCTCCATGGGGATGGGTGGTTAGGTCTATAGGGAAGTATGGAAGAAGACAAAATGGCCTAGTCCAAGTTCGCATGTGCTGGAGTGTGCTTCCCACTCCTGCCTTTCTTTTTGTGAGTCTAGTCTTTTGAGGCACCTTGCCTTTTCATAGACTGGGGAATTTCATAGAATTTATTCTTAGGAGAAAGAGGCAGGAGACCTGAGCTGGGAAGTCCATGAAAGCTCTCAGCATCCCACGGTATCATCCTTTGGAAGACTGTCTTTAGATCCCCCATATATCTTCAAACTTCTGTGAAAATTCAGTCAGTTTCTCTTTCAACAACTGTCTGTAGGCTGTTGGGTGTACATGGATGGTGTTAGGGCCTGGGAGCCCAGTAAGTGGAAATGCGTAATGGGATATATTGGAAGACCTTTAAAAATATTTTAATCTGTGTATTAATCCTTGTTAGTTTTCCTATTCTAGCAAAAAAAATAATAATTCAGCAAGGCATTCTTGTGAACTAGTCATTAGAATCCAGATGTTGCTCAGGCATTCTGTCTCAGTCAGTCATTCCTGGCATCTGTGCACACAATACAAGCCATACAGAGGAAAATTAACTAACTGCACCTACTAAAGACTGGTGCGAACTTCGAGAGTCTCCTAGAAAGGGAGAGAGAACCAACTAGGTCCACAGGAGATGTTAAAACTTGTATTCAACATGTGGGCTTTGGGATCAGAATTGCCCTTTAATAAGGAAATTCACTTTGATTGAATGCTGGACACTCTGTCTTTGCTCCAGGCCACCAGTAAACCGATTTGACATAAGATAAGCAATTAAACAGGGCTTCTTGGCTCTCCTGGGGTGTTCTTTGCTTTTGCTTGCCTGCCCAGGGCTGATTATGAACTGATCATCTCCAAGGAGAAGAGAAAGCCTCCTCCAGCTTCCCAGGAGTCTTTCTGATATGAAGAGCTGGGAGATGTCAAGGCTTTCAGGAGTATTCCAGTATGAGCCTTTGGTTTTAAATTGAGACTGCAGCATATGATGAGTCTTCCATATGTGCCCAAGGTTTAAAGTCTGCACTGTCACTTTAAACTGATGTCCCTTTCCTGAGCCTTCTCCTGGCCCAGCCTGGCAGGAGTGAGGAGACGCTTTAAAGGGACAGGTTTAAAAGTCTCATATGCAATGCAATCCCTTTTCAAGAGCATTCTTCTGGCTCACGCCAAGAAGCCCCAGAGGAATCTAGTCTCCTTCCTAAACTCCTAGGAGGCTGTGTGGCCCAAGGACAGGCTGCAAGCAGGTCATGTAGTAAGAAAGGGAGGCCAGAAGCAAAGAGCCTGAAATCATCCTTCAGGTTAAGAGGTAGTACTGCGAGGCCCCTGCCAGCTTCAACTGGACAAACCTCAGCTGGCAGATGTCTGCTTTGAGGCCATCTCTGTCTTTCAAATGGGGTTTTGCACCTACTGTCTCACCATGCTGTGCAGTCCGGGGAACCAAATCACACCTGGCCTGCAAGCGCTTCATGAAACACTGAGCTGTGCAAATGTGAGGTGTGTGTGGACCTCAAGTGAGGGACTGGGCAACAACCTGCTGGTTTAATGTCTTCACACTATCACAGTAAGGCTGGCTTTCCAGAGCCACTTCAGGCTTTCTTTTTATTTTCTTAAAGATTTATTCTTTTATTTCTATTATTTGCTTATTTATTCACGTGTGCACACGCACAGGCACCATACCCATATCTGACCCCTTGGAGCTGGAGTCACAGGTGTCTGTCAGTTACCCTGTTTGTTAAATGGGTGCTGGGATCCAAACACTGGTCTTCATGGCTGTTTACATAAGTACTCTTAACTGCTGAGCCATCTCTCCAGCCTCCCAGTTGGGTCCTCTCTATTTGTAGATAATGCATCTATGGACTCAACCAGGGGTGGATAATAAACAGTCAAAGCTTCCTCCTTCAGGGGAGGGGAACTAACCCAGAGATTGAACAATGTTCCGAGTCTAAGAGATTTTTGAGCACCCAGTCCTAAATAGGACATCTTCATCAAATCCCTCTCCTTGGGGCTCAGACAAGAGGCAGATGAGGAGGCAGAAAGATTGTAAGAGCCAGAGGGGATGGGTGCCACCAAGGAAACAGTGTCTTCCAGACACAACAGGACTGATGCACAGAAGAACTCATTCGGGCTGTGGCCTAAAGCACAAGGCCTGTACAGATACAAGGCAGACAGGGTCCAAGTTCTGAGAGGGGGAAATGGACTCCAGCTCTCCAGTTGGCATCCTATTGCAAACGAAAAATTAGTTTTTACAATGGTCTCACTGGGCATATCAACCACAAGTAAGGGTAGGTTCAATACTCAGTAGTCGACAGCAATCACAAAATGAAGTCAATGATATTTTTACAAACATTTTGTCTCATGTTGCTTTGTTTGGACATTTCTTAATTTCATGGGTTTTTTTTTTTGCTTGTATATTATAGTTCCTGATGTTGTAGTACTTTTTGATTTTTCTTGAGATATTTATTGTGATCTTTCTTTTTTGAAATCCTGGTTTGTTTGCTTCTTAATGTTTGGTTTCTAAAGAGAGAAAAAAAGAATAAGGTATACAGTTGGGTGGGGAGGTGAGGATGGTATGAGTGGAGGGGGAGGGGGACACCATGATCAGAATATACTGTATGAAAAAAGGATTTTCAATAAAAATAAAAAATTTAAAAAGCAAAAAGAAATAAGGCCAAAATTCACATGTATGAGAAACATATAGACTTCTATGTCTTTATTCCATAATTCTCCAAGGAAGCCACCATCCCACACATGCACTAGGCTTTATATGGTATTTAGAGATGAGGTAAAGTATACAGGAGAGCATGCATGGGCTGTATGTGAATGCCATGCCATGTAATTAGATATGAGGGAATTGAGCATCTCTGGATTTTGGTGTCTGTGGGGTTTTAGAATTAATTCCCAGCTAACAACAAGGGCCAACTGCATTGTAATGAAGGAAAGGGGCACAATAGTCCCCCAAATAAAGGTCCCTGACAAGATGACATCCCCACCGAGGATGCTACATACAGTGTCTCCAGCTAGCTGAGCAGAGTTCCTGATGTTTCACCCTAGGTTCTGGCTTCCAGGACAGACATACAGGGTGAGCCTAACACCCTAAGCATATGAATCTAGAGCTAGCTCCTGACCTCAAGACATCTGAGATGGAAAGACAGAGTCCTGTCCTGCATCCAGGCCCACTGCTGCCTGTGAGGACAAAAAAGACTTGGGAAAAGGTGCTATTGTTGGGCTCCATAGATACTCTTCGTGCTGGAGGGCCCAGCACTTTCAGACAAAGCCACAGGGTACCCAGCCCAAGGCAGGAGTAGGGATTGGGGTGAGTGCGGGAAGGGGGAGAACTGCCTTTTTCTCCCATTGCTTTAAAATCCTGTGATTTCCTGAGCAATTCTGGGGTTGCTGGCTGTGCTTCGCAGCCACCAATCTATTTAAACTTTCAGTACTAGAGATCTCAGCAGTCTGTCCCAGGAGGAAATTACCTCCCAATTCAAGTAAGCCAGGTGCCCTCTTGAGACGTGTGAGATTCGTGTCCCCAGCATAAACCTCTCTCTTTTCAAATGGGTAGACGGCAGTACATAGGCCTATTACTGGAAATAGATGCATTTGTGAATTTCAACATCCTATTAGTGGTGATGATCTGACAAAATCATGAGAACGGAGATATTTGGGTGTGCAGCTGACAGCTGATTTACGTGCTAGGATGGCATGAGAATGTAGACTATGTCTCCAGAGAAGCCCTGGAGGAGCTGCTCAGAGTACAGGCAGGGTGAGTCTGGGTGCCATTGCTGTAGCAAGAGCATCATCACTAGAGTTCACAGGAGCACTTACAGGATGTTGGTACTGATTTAGAAGGGCAATAGCACAGGGGAGCAGGTGTCAAGTCTCTTGAAGGCAGCAACCATTGCTTATACACCAGTCTCCTTCAAACAGGGCCGAGCTGACACAGTTACACCAGCCAAGGTACATTTCTTTTCCTCAGATGTAATAATTTAACTTGAATTGATGAAATGAAATATATTTTGGAGTCACTCTCTATCCCAGTGAGATTGGATCATGACAGGAATATATTGAGTTGTGAATGTTTAAATGTGGTTGTCAAGGTATCAAGGGACTCATCCACTCTCCCAGGATTCTGGGCAAGGCAAAGGACATGCTTTTATCAAGAGGGCCATGCAGGGCTCCTCTGGGATATGTGGGCAGTTTACCCAGCATTGTCACCTTCCTCTTTCCTCCAGAGCAGAGTTGCCTTAGTCTATATTAGCATTTGTGTTTGCTTAAGCTCCATCCACACAAGAAAAATTGAATTGGTCCCATTAGTTTGATTTCAGTAGCAATAGAGAAGGTAATGGATTCCAGGCTTGCTTGCCATTTAATTTAGATGTTAAAATATTGCATATTATTGACCTAGATCCATCACTGTGCCTGCCATAGTGAGTTAGAAATGCATAGCAAGGGATGCTGGAAGCTTTTGCAAGTTGTCACTTGGGAAAGATCTGGTTAACTAAGGGCCAATGGCCACACATCCAGGTGGAATCCCCTTTGGGGTTCAAGAAAGAGACTGGGAGGAGAGTTTGTTATGGTATGTTTTATTAAATCCCAAGTACCCTCATTTAAATATGTTAAAAAGGGACCTTTTTCTTGGCTGGAGTCGAACACTGACACCATGAACAAACACATTCAGTTTATAGAGCTCTCCTGATAATTTATAAGGAGTAAGGGCCATGAATCCTCAGGGTCTAGTCCAGTGCCTGACTCTGGGAACTGACTAAGACTTGTGAGGATGGAAAATGCTGATTGATAGGACCAGGAAATGGAACGGGGTATGGCAATATCTTCTATTTCCAACCAAAAAGAATTCTGCAGTCAGCACAGGAAATTTCCAAACCCATATCTGTACCTATTCTGGTCCAAGTACCTCAGTCTGTCTGTAATGATCTTCATCTTACAAACTTCAGTTGCAGGATGCATGCTTCAAGCAGCTGTTTGAGGATTAGCGGATGGCTCAGCTGTAGCACTTTCCCAGAGTGTATGAAGAAATTCAATCCCCAGGATAGTGAAACAGACCAACAGTACTGTTTAAAGATGTAATGGTTCATCACAAAGGAAGTTCTTTGAAAGATATTTAATATCAATTGTAAACACTTAAATGTTTATTATTATAGTTATTAAATTGTATTGCCACCTTGCTTTACGTCAATCAATCCACCTTTAAGTTTCAATTGGAAATTTCATTTTAAGGATTCTGAATACAGGTTGGGAGATAGCTCAGGCAGTACAGTGCTTGCCTTACAAACACAAGGACCTATGTTTGATAACCAGAGCCCACATAAAAAAGCTAGGCATGGTGGTGTTGGCTTATAATCCTAGATCAGGGGAGGCAGAGCCTTAGAGCTCCCTGGCCAGCCATATTAGCCTAATTAGCTAGTTCCAGGCTAAACTATGTCTTTAAAGAAAAACATAAACAGACAAAACAAGAAAACAAAATATCTGCTGATGAATGACACCTTCAATTATCCTCTTATCTCCACATACAAGCACACACACCCATACACAGAAACATAAACAAACACACAAAGAATTGTGAATATGCTTTGATATCAATAATGTCTTTTTCTTATGCTGCCCTCACACAAGAAAAAAGAAATCCTCTATCAAATGGCAAAACACTAATGGCTCCTGGTCCCTGTATGGTTTCAGCATTCCTTGTTTTGCCAGGTAGGGCCACATCATCTTGTCCCCTAGAGAGCTCCTTGAGCTCACTGTAGCCATAGCCACAGTTATGCAAAGAAAACCCATTGCCAGGTGATGGTGGCACATCCCTTTAATCCTAGCACTTGGGAGGCAGATGCAGGCAGATCTCAGTGAGTTTGAGGCCAGCCTGATCTACAAAGTGAGTTCCAGACCAGCCAGGACTGTTGTTACACAGAGAAATCCTGTCTCAAAAAAAAAAAAAAAGATAGAAAGAAAAAAGAAAACCCTTTTAAAGAAAGGATAAATGCTTCTCTTGTGTTGACCCAATCAATTCATGTAATAATCAGATCAAGAAATTTGACATCAGCGTGGACAAGATGACTCAATGGGTAAATGTTTTCATTACTAAGCCAGACTACCTGAACTAAATGCTTTCAAATTCCAAAGTGGAAGGAAAGAATCAACTTGAACAGGCTATCCTCTGACCTCCACACATGTGCTATGCTATGCCTATGCCCTGTCCTCCCCCCCAAATAAACATATGTGAGCATTATGGTTTTGCCTTTTCATTTATTTTTTGAGATTAAAATATAGTTACATCATTGTCCCTTTCCTCCATTCAAGTAATCTCATATTCCCTCCTTGCTCCATTTCAAATTCACTGCATGATTATGTATGTATGTATATTACAAAATATACCCTGTTCAATCTGAATAATGCTTTTTATATGTATATTTTCAGGACTAATCATGTGGTGTTGGATAACCAGTTTGGTGTGATCTTCTGTAGGGGAGACTATTTCTCCCATTCTCAACATTCCTTAGTTGCCTGTGGTTCTTTATGTAGGGTTGAGTCCTCATGGGCTTTCTCCGTCCACTTTGAAACACCTATTGTTATTGTCTTTGTTCAGATCAGTTGAGGCAGTCATGTTGATGATACTTTATGGATGAAGCTTCTGATATTACTAGAAAACACAATCTCACAGCAAACTCCCTGACTCTCTGTTCTTAATAACCTTTCTGCCACATGTTTTTCAACATCCCATGAGCCTTAGATGCTTTCTATTTTACATTCATATCCGTTGGGACTGGGCTCCACAACTCTGCATTTAGATTATCTATGGTTTTCTGTAGTGGTCTCCATCTGTTTCAACAAGAAGTTTCATTGATGAAGGGTGAGGATTACACTTATCTGTAAATATAAAGACAAACTTTCAGAATGTAGTTAGGGATTACACTAGTTTACTAAAGGGTAATTATAGGTTCTCCTCTAAGATCCACAACTTCACTATCTCTGAGTAGTTGGCTGGGATCCAGCACCAGGCATGGTTTCCCTTTTGTTAAGTGAGTCTTAAGTCCAATTAGGGAGCTGTTGGTTGCCACTATGGTGTGTATGCCACTACTGTACCCTTAAAGTTATACCATGCTGGTCATCATTGTGGTCCATAGGTACTCAAAGCCGGGTAATATTGTTGGCTGCTTCTCTCCCTTGGAAGCTTAAATTGGTACCTTCTAGTAGCATAGAAGCTAATTATTAGGGAGGAGACATTTGGGTCAGTTCCAGCTCAGGGGGCTCTGCATCCTGTGTCTGAGGTGCATGGTGTCTTCAGCAGTAAGGATTTGCCTTCCAACTCTGGTGGGAGAAATCAAAGGCAATAGGAATATGCTGTATGTTTTGGGAAACTCTTGGATAATCTTGACCTACAGTTTGAAAGAGGGCTCCTCATTGGGATTTTTGTTAGGTGGTCTTGACACTTGAAGGGACTATTGCCATCACAGATAAGAAACTTTCATTTCAATTATAAATGTATATTTATACAAAGAACTATATGTATTGTAGGGTGTTTTGATAAATAATAATATGATTCCTAATGACCTTTTCAGGCATCTTTATTGTTATTTGATCCTCTTACCTTCTTCCATGTTTACTTCCCTCCCTCTCCTTAATGAGTCCCAACATTGTAATTCTGACTCTTGAAAGAGGAGAAACTGAGGCACAAGTAGGTCATTTGCCCAAGGCTGTTCAGGTACTAAGCAGAAGCTATTTGGATCTGAAAGAGTACAGTACTCTGTGAGAACAGCATCTGGTCTAGTTTCATTGCTTTTCTGTTACTATGGTTTTGTGAATCTTCCTGAACTCAAGGTTAGTCTAGTAATCAGAATACATCTCCTCTCTCAGCTTTATCCAGTGAACTGACCTTGGCATCAGAGAATATTTTCCATCTATAAATAGCAAAGTGTATGATTGCCAAATAAGTAGGTAAGTGTTTGCTACTGTGTAAATGCTCCAACGAGCCAGTTATTATTACTGTGTCATCATTATAATAAGAAGAATGCACATTTATGGAACACTTTATGTCCCCCAAGTACTTCATGGCTTTCCAAATTAGCCAGCCTATTGACACATTCTAGTGGGATGACTGAAAGTCTTTATTTCTACTCTTTGGTGTCGTGAAACTTCAAAGTACCTCTTAGCTCAGGATGGGAGCACCAGGGAGGAGACATGGGAGGGCAAGCAAGAGGCAGTCTAGAAGGATGAGTGAGTTCTTCATCCAGTCCCTTAGAAAGGCGACACCAAATCCAGATCTCTTCAGACTGTGTAAACCCAAAGTTAATTACTGGAAGGCCCCCTTTTGTATTTTTATTGCTCTATTTACATTTTATGAAGCCATCTGATACCATTAATAAATTCAAAATCAGCTTAGTTTCATCATTTTACAGCAAAAGAAAAGCTGGTTGTCCTCAAATGAGAGAAACTACAGACCCAGGGAGAAGGCCTCCAGCCCTGAGCAGGAGTGTGAGAAAAGGATCAGCATCTTAGGCTCCACAGGCAGATGTGGCCAAGCTTCTGTGGATTCTGGCTGTGCTTTTTGAGGTTTAGACACCCAGAGGGCAGTTTGGCCCTCTGCACTAAAGGATAATCTGCATCTCCAGGATGTGCAAACCATGTTAAGAGTGGTAAATGACAGGCTGAGGAACAGCAGAACAAGCTCACCAGCTGCCCTCCCCGGGCACCAAGCTTCAAAGAGTCCATCCAAACTATCACTGTCTCCAGCCAGGCCCATCTACAGGGGTGTCCCAAGGGCCATACACGTGGATGGAGTCTACAAGCCATCATGCTCTTTTCATGTTGTTTAGCATCCTCAGGACACAGATGAGTGATTCCCTCAGAGGTAGCTTAGGGAGACCAGAAACCACCATCAGCCAATCTTGGCTTGGGGACTAACTAATGGCAAAATGTTCTTTCCCAAGCTCAACCCAAAATGAGCAGCTGCTGGGGGATTACAGAGTATTGGACCCTCTCATTTTCATTTTAAATGTTATCTCAGCTGGACAGTTCATGCAAATGAGCCTCCCCCAACCCCCTTCCTTCCCAGCCCCCACCACCTCTACCAGATACTCTACCCACTATGCTCTGGCCAAAGCCAGGGCCTACAGGGGTACACATTAACTAAATTGTGGCTTACTGGCCACTTTGGTGATGTTCCCAGACAGGCTTCTCTGGCTTAACACTTGGATGCTAATGACAAGAACTGGTGGGGCAGATGTGGCTGATGGAGTGCTTTGCAGGCCAACATGGCACAGGTGAATGTGGGGGAGCTATGAATCTCTCTCTATGAGTCCTCAGCCCATAGTAAGGGTAAGGAACGGATGGGTGTTTGGGGCGTTTGTTTGCCTTTAAACAATAGAAACATCCTACTGTTATAGAAAAACATGTACTATGTAACTGTCTCCAATCATGCCCTGCAGGCTTCAGAAACTTGAAACAAAGACTTTCATCAATTGTGTGGAAACAAGACTGTGATTTCTCTTTATAAGTGCTCCTCTGACACAGTTTTTTCCCCCTCGGACCCTTGTCCCCTTTCTTCCTGATTTTGTGTCCCTCTCATTCTTTCCATCTCTCCCTGCTACAAGATATGTATTAGGGAAAGAAATTTGGGTTTTTAAATAAGAAAATGAAAACAAAATGCTATGCTTGGTTCATTATTTCTACCAAAAGCTGTAATTGGTTGCTTCCAGAATGTGTTACCTTTTCTTTCCTCTGCATCTCCTTCCCCCATTTCTCTATGTCTTCCTAATCAGTGCCTCAGAACTGGTTATGGAGGACTTTCTTACAGAAATCAGGTTCATCCCCAAAGCCATTTCTAAATTTACGCTCATTGCTCTGGGTAATGAGCCAGGACATTGGGTAGACCACTGGAAAAGACAATGTACAGTTGAGTATTGTATCCTGGGGCTAGACTATGTTCAGGGGGCTGAGACAGATCAAAGTACTGCCATTCTTGCCTGAGCTGGGGAGGGCCCAGATTGCCCACATCCTGGCTTCTGACTTACCAGGGGAGTCTCAGGCCACTTCAAGGCAGGCACACCTTTGAGAAAGATGAACTCCAACCCAACCATGGTCCCCAGGGTATTTCTAGAATTCAAGCTGGAAGTACCTATGTGCTGTGTTACAATGGCTGTGAGGACCCACAGGCTTGAACACAGCCCAGCCAGCTCTGCTTGCCTTCTAACATTATAAATTATGTAGCTGTCTTCATCTATTATTCAGCATAATTTATTTTGGACATTTATATCAGCAGTTTATAGACAAAATAAACCAGATGCCAAAGGAAGGAGCAGAGAATAAAAATGGACATGCATGATGGAGGGCAAGCAAGGAGAGGAAAACCTGAGGAGCAGTGTACCTGTCCACCAGGCAAACATGAACTACATAGTGTCAAGATCGGGAGTGAGGACAAGTGGAAGATACTTGGCATAAACAGGACACATGGCCACCATTCTATGTCACTATTTGTATATCTTGGGCATTTGGATTTTGCTTGAGGAATGCCAATCTCCCTGGCAACTACATGTAAGAAGCAGCAGCTCACATAATATTTTTGCCTCCATATCAAGAGTCATTTGACACTCCTCCCATGCCATTTGATAATTCCTAGCAGTACTTGCCTCCTTACTGACTAACTCCCAGGTATCTCTAGAGCTGCCTCACTCTGAGTATCTGAAGGGTTAGTTCTTATTTTCTCCTCACCCCTAGCTCAGTGTTCTCTTAGCTTTTTGGGTGCCTTCTATTACCTTTCTGTTGTGATGGCCTTCCTGGGCTTCTGTTTGTACAGTTTACCATTTTTATTCTGTATCCTCTGACCTACCCACCCTGGCCTGAGAGCCAGGATTTGGGCCTGATGCACACAGAGTGATATCTGAGCCTGTACTTGAATATCCAAAGCTTGCATCTGCTGTCCTGGCCTTGGAGAGGAGAGCTATAAGAAGGAGGAAGGAGGAAGAGCCAGCATTGACTAAAGGGAAAAGAAAGCTACCTTTCACTGCTGCCACAGGAAGCCAGCTCTGTCCAATCAAATGTATCCAGAAAAGGAGAATATTGGGTATTTTTTTCTGGTCATTGGTGTTCACTCTGATAATCAAGAGTTGTTGAAATGGCTGAGATCACAGCATCAGCCCCATTGGCTAAGAGGAATCTGAGTTAGGTAATTATGAGACCAAATTTACAGAGGACAAAACTCATTAGCCAGAATATAGAATCAGCCTTCCTTATTAACATAACATTTCCTGCAGAGTTTGTGCTTGTGTGTAGTTGTCTTAATTCTTATGTCACCTCAGAATACTCTGAGGTAAAGACTACAATCACTCTCATGAGTCCCTGTCTCCTCTTCTGAGATGCCACTTTGCATGGGCAGTGCAGGGGAGCTGTGGCCCTTTGGGGCCAAAACCACAGGGGTTATTGGACAAGGCAGCACGGGACACATGAATAGTGGCCCATAATTGGTACCTTCAGTCCCTCTGTGAGATGGTATAGAAAACACTGTGTCTGAGAGTACACTGCTTTGCTGAGCACAGCTCACACAGGATGAAGAGGGGATGGTGGTGATGTCCTCAGAAGCATGAGGGTGGGCCATCTTTAGAGCCTGATTTCTTAAGGTGCTTTAGTTTGGTAGTCTTGTATAAAGGACTTGACATCTTCAGAAGAAGTAACCAGCTTGCCACTGTGCCATTATGAGCTGGACTGTCCATTGTGAGCTGCCTAGAGAGCAGGTGATGAGAATTATCAGCTGAAGACTGAAAATGGCATCAGTGAGGCCCTTGCTGTGTCATACAAAGGACAGCAGCTGCACTCAGGATGGCCTTCAGAGCATCACAACATAGTTGGAGACCCTAAAAAAAGAAAGTTGGTTCAGGCCATAACAAGAGACACTGAATGATTTCTGATTCCCATTTCCGCAAAGAAAGATGGAAGGGCCATTTAACAGTGGGATTAGTCTCAGCCTACCGAATCGCTGACTCACTATTGAGGCCAGAGGATCTCCCACAGTTGAGCACAGAAACTCGGTGATGAAAATTTTGTAAGAAGACTTGAGTGGCCATGGGGTCCCTTGGTTTGGAGATACAACTAAGAATTTAGGGGGTCCCTGGATCTCCTTTGAATCCAGGGTTTAAAAATAAAGACATAATAGAAAACTGAGAAAGTGCATGGAGCTTTAGCAGCTGCAAGTTTGGGGAAAGGATTTAATAGTGGTGGAGGAGAATATCTGAAGTGTATAGGATTCTAAGACCTGAAAGAACATTCTCAGGCAGGCAGGTACCTTGCAGCATTTCCTGCATAAGCAGGCTAAAATCTCTCCTGGATCCTTATTCTAGTTTAAGGTCTGTTAGGTCCCATGACATTTGCTCTGACCTCAGGCCTGCCAGAGTTCTACAGCTTGGGAGACATGGAAGAGAAGCTTACAAAGCTCCCTCTGGCCACATGAACAAAACTGCCCTTCAGAAGAAGGGGTGGGTTTTAGCTTTTCAGTGATCTCCTTGTTTACTTTCCTAGTACAGTTCCCAGGTGCAGGCTTCTAACAGCTCCTGATGATTAATCCTGATGTGATTCACACACAAAACTTAGACTCCAATTGTATTGCTCCCCTGTGAGGAACATAGGTGAGGACATCATAAAACCTGCTTCCCTGTCATTCCTCTCACAGTGCTCCACTGGGTCCTGGTGACCTGAAATACCTTGCCAGTCTCCCAGTATAGGAGACAAGTGGAGAAACACAAATGCTAGACTCCTGGGGCAGCTCAGCCACTCAGAGTGGTAGTCTTAGGGGGAAGGGATGACGGTACTATAATATTGGTCCAGAAATGAGGTCAAGGCTTATCAAGGGCAGGTTAGCACTTACTTTTAATGATGTCCTTGTGACTACTCTGTAGCCAGGATCTGACTGGATGAGCAATTAACAGGCCTTCAAAAACATCTTAAGCTGTATTATTCTTTATTGGGGGTGACAAATGATTACAAATAACATAGAGTATTTAGCATCATCTCTTATCTCTACTAAATAAATGCTAGTACCACCGCCATTCACCCTCTAATGGAGACAACTGACAATTTCTCCACACACTGCTTAATGTCCCCCAGAAAGCATGGTTGACCTGAGCTGAGAATTCATGTAGTCAGGTAACCTAGGTTCTTCCATCAGCTACTTAACTGAAGTCCCTGAACACCAAGTAGTTTCTAGGGGCTTGTTGGAAGCACACTGCATCCCTGATCTCCTGAATAAGAATTTCTGTTCACGGCACCAAGGAGATTATCTCTGGGTGATGCTCACTCCTGTTAGAACTTGAAAAGCACTGCTGTGGGCTAGCCCCTTGCCACCTGCAGCTATTCTGTTCTAAATTATTATTAGGTAAATTAACTAAAACTGAGAACATAATGTCTCAGTAGCTTTACACCCATTTCAAGTGTACAATAGTCTCATGTAACTAGAGACAACTCTACTCAGTAGGCTAGATCCAGAATGTTTTCCTAATTGCAAACAGCTCATTGACTCACATTGCAATGAATTGGTTACAAACAGGAAAGGCTTCTAGAGCTATAGGATTATGTATGTGGCTATCAGCAGGTCCTACACAATGTTCTCTGGCTACCTTAGGGTCTTGTGTAGCTAGATATAGAGTGAATTGAGAGAAACAGCATTTATTCCCTCCCTCACACTATCATAGAAGGTAGGTGTAACGGCAGTAGTCTTCCCAGAGCCTATTCTTAATAACAAGGCAGTTGGGCAATAAACCATGACAGTGAGAGGAAAATATACAATGCAGAGAATGATGAAGTAGTACATCATGACACGGCCACATCTTAGGGGAGGAAAATAAAAGTAGTCCTCCCATTCAACCACTACCCAAGACTAAGAAAAGCACAGAAGCTCTTGATGCCACACTTGTTGTGGAGATGCTAAGCTTTCTGATGGTGTGACAGAGGCCAGACCATTCTAGTGGAATTATTGCATGTCCCTATGCAGTTGTTGGATATTCAAATGAGTGCCAATCCCAAGGCAGCTGAGACAGCTTTTCGCTGATATCTGTGAAACCTATGTACCTACTCCAGCAGTTCACAGTAAAGTATGACCCCAAAACCATTAAACATAAGCATTCCTGTCCCAGCTGTGTGAGATCTGAGTACAAAGGTGGCCCAGTATCAGCAAGACCTCTTTGGCCTCAAGAGAAGCATGACCAATAACAGGAAGTCTTCAACCTCCATTGGAAAGCTCAGCAGGTTCAGTGCAACATGTCCCTTCCCTGACTCATCTCCCCACAATCAGCCCAGAGGGACTCAGTGAACAATGAAAGAGAAGCAGGTGCTGGCCAGCTGGAAGGGTACCCACCTGAAAGAGGGTATAGGAGGAAGGGGAGCATCTAAAAGCAGGTTGTAACTCTGTCCCTCTCAGGTCTGGTAACACTATTAAAAATTGCCTTGCTCCTCACTACCTCTAGGATGCTTACTTGGGTTAAGGTAGAATATGTTGAAATACCTAATAAGAAGGGTAGCTAGGGATATCAACTTCAGGATGCCTCAGGAACCCAGGGATGACACAATACAGTGGGATCCAAATTTACCTGTGGGAGAATTGTAAGTAGTTTAGTGAGTGGAGAGTCCCATTAGGCCTCTGGTAGGGGAATTTTCTGGAATATAGTAGGAGAGGTGCTTTGGCTCATACCAGGAACTAGACTCTTGGCTCCTAAGGGTTGCCAGAAACAAAAGGGAGAAGTGAGTCAGTGTAGGTGGGGCTTAGCCCTACAGGGGAAGTTCAGTGAGATGACATAGGTGGGTAACTCACTCACCTAAGTGAGAAACTTAGTGTTCAACAGCCATCTGAGGCTAAACCAAACCAGGCCACCTACCTTGTTCACTTTGATTTCTGTGACATACACAGTATTTATATGTGTGTATTCATATCAATATTTTCTATAATCTATATACTTATAAATACATTACAGATGATTAGATGCAGACAGTTATTTCATTCATAAATACATATGAATGTGTTATTTAACACATAATAACACATAAATAAAAACATGAGGATAGATACAGTTATACATATATTAGTATGCATTTGAATTTAAATGTGCACATTATTATGTGATTGTCAAAAAGGCCGACTGTTTGCATTCAGATAGTTTCTAGTTTGAATTTCAGTTGTGTCATGACAGTGCCTTCTTGTATAGATTATAGAATTAAGCCCTCATTTCCTCTTTTGTTAAGTAGAAATAAATGTGCATAAGGAAGGTACATGATGTATACAGAGTATGAGGAGAAAATGTGTAGAATCAGTGGTAAGTGACTGTGTGATCATCTCTCCTGTTAGTACAACTAGTGTAAGAAAAGGTGACTCCATCCCTTGGGTGGAGGCCAGAAAATCAGAGAGATATCCGACCATACTGCTCATGAAGTGTTTTAGACAAATTCACCACGGTGTGCTTTCCAAAGGGCTCATACAAGGTATACTTTTTTCTTCAACCAAATTCTATTGCAAGAATGGCTTATTTCTGTTTTATTTTGTTTGTTTGTTTTCTTTTTTAATTGCATGATTTCTTGAAGGAATTCCCCAATGGAGCTTATAAAACACAATTTCAGGGAAGCAAATGTCAGATGCTTCTAAAAGGAAGCTTCCTGAGAGCTTTGAGTTCCCCATTTCCTGGATACTTCAGAGGTCAAGGCCATCAGGTGTGGGCATTTGGCTATCAGAGGAAAGATGCTTTTCTTGTTTTCTAAGATCCCCTTGCAACTTGAAACCCACACCTCCTCTGCCTCTTTCAGAGGCACCTTCAGAGTGTGGTGTGCTGTGATAACATAAGTAGCCCCACCTCTCCATCTACTGCTCCAGGTGGCCCCATTCATCAGGTACAAGGCCCTGAAGGAATCCAAGAGTGAGGATGTGAGATTACATTCTGGAAACAGGTAAGCTGAAATGGGCCTAGGATTGGATTCAACCAGGCAGCCAGCTTCATTTAGTGCCTTGTGCAGTTGTATTAGGAAAATCCAGCCATCCAGAACAGCTCTGACTGTGCTCCCACTGCAAGAAGGGTGGGCTGGACATGCTGCAAGTACAAGGGGCTTCCCTTTGCACACATTTTATGCCTCTGCCAGGTCAGCTCATTCTGGTGAAAGTGCATTCCTGCCTTCTAGGTCTGAGTTCCCTGAGCCACCTTCTAGAACAATTTCTCGTTGCCTCATCACAAGTCTTGTAAGCCATTTAAGCATGTATTTTCCTCTGTCAGTCTGGAGATATGAAAACCTATTGCAATGGACCTGAGAGGAGAGCATAGAACTCTCGGAGTGCGGGTATTAATGTTGATAGAAGTGAGCTTGGGAAGTGGTTTAGAAAGCGCCTTTGAACACCCACAAAGCTGAGATCTCCTGCTGCCCAGTACAGGGGATGGGCAGGAATATGTAATAACATGAGCAGTAGCTGTGAAATCTTGCTTTGCTCAAAATAGTGGCCACTATGAGAACAAAACAACAAAATAGTAAATGCTGGCATGGGCATAGAGAAAAAAGTACACCCCCTCCTTGATGATGAGTGTATAAATTAGCAGAGCACGAAGTTTGGAGGTGCCTCCACAGAGGTAAAAATACAACTGTCATATGATCCAATAATGCCGTTTTTTGAGTATCTACTCAAAGAAAATGAAACAAGTATATGAAAAAGTTGCTTGAATGACCATGATTTTTACATCACTATTTACAAGAGCTTAGATATGGAATCAACCCAGGTGCCTGCCAACAGATAGACAGATAAAGAAAACACCACATAAACACACAATGAACATTAGTCACTCATAAATGACAACAAAAATCTTGTCAACATAAATGTTGAATAGTGATTATCTCAGGTTAGGAAGGCTTGCTATAAAGGAGTCTGTATTTTATTGATGTAGATGATATGCATTTATCAAAACTTTACAATGAACACCATCAATATGTACAATTAACATACACTAATTAAAATTTAAAAATCATATAAAAGTGACTTGAACCTCTACAATTTAAATGCCTTATAATTCAAAAGAGATGGGTTTAATGTGGTTGTCAAATCTGCAGTCTTGGTGTTATCGCTATATTTAATCTATCTCTCTCCCCCTCTCCCTCTTTCTTTGTCTTCTAAAAAAATTATGCCCTTTCCTCAAATGCCCCTTCAAATGTGCACAGCCTTGAAGACGCCCACCCCTTTCCCTGGGGTGTGTCTACTTGAGCCTTCTGTAATATGGTAGAAAAAGATTAGAGCTATAACTATTTTTTGCATCTATCCTAAGATGTATGCTCACACCACCTTAAAGGCAGTGTTGGCAATTTTCAGATGAAAAATGTCACAGAGGTTTGAGTTTCTGAAATTATCTATTTATATGCTGTGGATGCCCAATGAGGAGTCCAAAGATTGCCTCATTTGCTGACTACATAGTTGTGCATAAGTAAGGGTAATGTGACACCCACCCTATATTGGTTCACAGGGATGGGAAGATTAGTTATGTCACATATGAAAGCCACTTTACATCCAGAGGTCATAAACTGAGAGAAAAAAATAACCCAAAGTTTCAGTATTCGATTTGTTTACTCTGAACAAAATCCAGCCCCTTTGATTGATGAGAGGTGATGGGAGAGATGGAAAAGTCTTTTGGGAGCTCACTTTAAAGGCTCAAAAGGTGCCTGGGATATTAAATAGCTATTAAAAACTCTAGATGGATAATTTAAGTATGGATGAGTATGAAGTATACAGATTAAATTCACCTTAAAACACCAGCCTGAGAATTAAGAAAAGACTATTTAAAATAAGCACAGTTTGGCATTTTTTAAAACCTGGAAATTTTGAAAAAATAATTTCCAAGTTTCAATGAAAGCTAAATGCAGTCAGATGCAATTGTCTCTAATGATCTTCCCATTAAAAGCTGCAATTTAGTAATAATTATACTCACATTAAAATAAACATGTGTTTATACACATATTCCACATAAAGTGTATAAATTTAGTCTAAGCTTTTATAGTATTTCTCTATTATAAATTATAGATATCTATATCCACACATATCAGCAAAAATTTTGCCCATTATTTTGAAAGTGTAGATTAGAAAAAAATCATTATAATGGAAAAACTGGATTGTGTCCTTTGCATATTGTCTATTTTTTATTATTAGTGAGATTTGGATAGCATACCTTTATAGCATACTTCACTCTCCAATTATTATCCAGATTACCCATTTTGCTGAATTAATTTCTGAAGGATGCATGCACTCTTTTCTCAGGATTGTCACATGTTAAGTAACACTGCAAATAAAAAGCCAAGTTTCAGATTTAATCATAAATTGCAATACAGGCCTGGAGCATTACAGGTTTGTTACACAACTGGGTTAGACAAGGAAAAGCATCATTTAAATTATTCATTGTTATTATCATTATTGCTCTATTAAAGCCATCTTTTGCTTGATTTTAATGTTTTTCTTTGGAATTTGTACATGGTGAGCAATATTTGGCAGAAAGAAAGTCCATTAAGTATCAACATTAACATCATGTACTCTCTAGTGCATGTATTTGCAACATTTCCTGTCTTTTTTTTTAAAAAATTCATTAGTATGTTTCAGACTTTAAAAGGACAAGAAGTAAGTGTAAGAAGATCCCTGGCATTAGCTGAGGTTCCAGTACAGTTAGGGGGAGCATCAGGTTGTCAAATGTCTACCTAGTTTTCTAATTCACTATAGTGAATTAGAAATTAATTACTATTGCAATAAATTACCATGACTATGACTAAGGCATTCAGCTCAGTGGCAATAACACAATTTTTGGATTTTAAGATACCAGTTAGAATAATGGTTTGATCTGTGAGTGAAAAGAACAATGTAGGTGCAGTCATGTAACTTTAAAGTGTGGCAACTCATAAGGATTCTGGACCATCAGACAGGTATGGGGACAAGTTGAGTCCCCAAGTGTATGAGATTGGCTGGAACACCTTTGAAACTTAGATAATTCACTCATTCTATATTTACTTGAGGCATACGGATGAACAAGAAGCACAGTCACATGGCCCCAGAACTTCCAGACTATGAAGAAGCAGGTAGTAACAATCATAACAGGAAAGAGGGAAGATAGTCAGTCTTTTGGAAGAACAAAGAATAAAGCTAAGCAGATGAGATTGAAGTATGCAGTGGAGTGCACTCCCTAATAGGGAGCTTGATTGCCATTTTGGGAAAAGAGCACCTTGAGCAAAGACTTGAAGAAGGTAAGGGCTTGCCAGTGTGAAGAGCCTTCCAGAAAGGAGAAAGGGCACACAGAGATTGCTAGGGGAAAACTTACCCAACCTTATTTCATAAACAGTAAAGGGGTCAGTGTAGCTTGGACTTAGAGGCAATAGAAATGAGTGGTAAGAGATATCTGAGAGAAAATTGAGTTTACAGAGGCAGATTAGACTCAGAAATAGAGAATACTGGGAAGACTTTTTCCATCTGTCTGGTTTGGCAACAGTGGTGGGAGCAAAATCATTTCATGGTGTTTGTTTCTCTTGCTAGTTTAGATGCTTCAGTTGTTGTTCAGTTTTGATCAGTGTTGTCCTAGGTTGGTTTAACCGAGACCCAAGCAGATAAAGAATCTACACTCCATTATGCAGGTGTGAGCACTACCCTTTAAAGGCTTTGCTTGTAGTGATGGAGATTATAAAGGTAGCAGTAGGTACCACAGTCTGTGTCATCAGCCTCTAGGCAACAAGTTCTTGACCTGTTTGAGCACATGGACTAGATTATAGTATTTGTGATAATACCTTAGTCAGACCAGTTTGGCTGTAACTCTTACTTATTTCATACTTAGTGACTTTATGTCAAATGTGCAAATAAGTATTAGGTGTTTGTATCCTATAGGCCCACCATGATTTATTAAAAGGATGTGTTTTGAAAGCATGATCTGTAGTGGTCATGGTAATGCTCAAGATAATGACTGTGGTAAGTCTTAATATGCATCATTTTAATTCTCAAAAGCAAGCTATTCTGAAATATTCAGTTATATATGGCAACCATGGTTCTTATACTAACGTTAGAAATCATTCCTATAATATGATGACGGCTTCATTCATACATTCTGTTTTATAGAAGGCTGAGCACTGTCCTGAGGTAAAAGATTCAAAGGCCATGTCGTTGGGGATCATTATATATCTATTGATCTCAGACAGACATTATCTACAGATATCTCACAAAGAAAGGCTCAAGGTTTTCACAGCCTCTTGCAACTTATATGTAGGCTGTATGAGAAAAATTAGCACTATGTATCAAGGCTGTTTGTGGAAAAAGACTCTTTGCATACACGAAGCCATTCATCACAGACTTTGAAGACATGTTGTCCAAAGTGTATGAGGGAGAGGACTCAGGTATTCCACAATTCATTCAGTAAACCACCTGACACTCTTCCTGGATAGTAGAATTTTGGGTGATGGACACTGTGGTCTCACTTTAAGCCCTGACAATAAAAAACAAAACAAACAATAACAAAAAGAAATGGCACCACTCCTGGTGCCTTAGAAAACTGTCACCAGAAGGCAAGACCCAAAAGAAGGCATCAGAATGCACCTTTAGAACTTGGAGCAACACCTGACTCCATCTGATGGATTCATCAATCAGGTAATGACTAGGAAGGTGAGTTGCAGTGGGAAAACCTCCATTCAGAAAAATACCTCATTCCATCTCTATTAGTAAGTACGTATAGCTTATGAAGAGCTTTCTCAATGAATCTTCTTTTCTTTTTCTATTTTACTTTTCCTTCTTTCTCTTTTCTTTTTCTTCTTTTTCCTAAATCCACTCTTGAAGAAGCTAAGGAATGTGAAACAATTCGAGACCCAAATCACTCTTCCTTCTAATCCAAGCACTTACTTCACTAAATCTTAATAAAGTCATAAAAGTAGCTAAGTTGGTAAGCAAGTTCGGAGAAGTTATAGGAGTCTCCCAGGGCCATGCATGTTTAGGACACAGACATGACACATGAGTTCTGTTCTTTCTGAATTAAGATCTGGGTCACATGTTAAATAATGCTGTAAATAAGGGGAAACTTAACTTTAGTTATATCCTAAGGAGCACACTCATCCTATATCAAGGCAACACACCAAAAAGCATCTTCTAAATTAGTCATCATTATTGTCATTATTACTCTATTAAAGCCTTTTGCTTGATTTTAGTTCCCTTTTCCTTTGGAATCTAAACATGTGAGCAGTATTTGGCAAACAAAAGTTCATTGTGTATCAGTGTTGATATCATATACTTAATACTGAAGTAAAATACTGACTAAAATAGAACTTTGTTCCGCTTACACTCATATTTCCCCAATGCATGTAAGATCCTCAGTGTCCATAGAACCATTTTTAGGTCACTTCTTCTTTGGTGGAACTGGGAATAAGGAAGAAATCAAGAAACATACCTTTTTGTTCAGCATTTACAGCATCCCTGGTTCAAAAGGAAAGAAGTTTAGTCAGAGGAATCAAGTGCCTATGATCTTTTATAATAAAATTTTCAGTGGGAAATTTATTGAAGAGCGAACCCAGGCTAGCAAAAGAAATCATGCAAACCTGTAAAGATTGAGAAAGGCAGAAAGTCTTAGGAGGGAAAAGACAAGGGATGAGAAGGAGCCAGAGCCACGTAATTTTCCTTATTATCCTGTCCATTTTCCTTCATTTTTTCTGACATTCTGTCCATCAAATGTTAACACCTAATTCTCTAAAAGTAAATACAACTTGCACAAATTATGTGAAAAGGCCTTAGCATCCAATTACTGTATCCCACACCAGATTCTTACAAATGCACTTCATTTTCCTATAATGAACAAAATGGTGAGTGACAACCTGGCCAAATGAAACAGGGCTCAATGAGGGGAGACACATGTTATGAATTGCCACAGCAACACATGAGGATGTGTTTGCACAAGCAAACTTGCATGCTTATACTAAATTGAAAGACAGTTGTTCCTGGGAGAGATGCTATTTTCCCCCAAATTTATCATAGCTATCACTGCTGCTTGACTACCTAGTTAGTTTTATGAGAAGTCATGTTTATTATGAAGGTTATTTATTCATAATAAAGAGAGGTAAAATTCAGTTAGGAGTGAATATATTATGTTTCACCATACATAATGGGAAAGCGTTGATGGAAATGAGTTGGGACTCATGGGCAGGCTTATTTCCTTAGTTACTTCCTTAAGTGACTTCATCCATTCCTTTACTCATGCGTTCACTCAACAAAGGTTTCACTCTCTAGCATCTATAGTAGAAAAGTGAATAAGCACTAAATATCCATGAGAACTTCTGATATGGTAGAAAAGACAGTTAAATCAAGAGCTAAAATCTAGATTGTTATGTATTACAATGTAATACATTGTTATGTATTATTTAAAGGAATACAGTATTTGAAGAATGATCAAATACCTTTCTATTTCAGATTGGTTGTATTTGTCCCTATAGATTTATTTTGATGGATGTGCCTTATACCAAACTCTATCTGCAACTATGCACATCTGTATTCCCACTTTCAACTTAAGCTGTGCCAGGAGAACAGATGAGGAGTGTGTTTCTTCTACATGTAATGAGGGCTCTCATTCACAAATCTCTTGATATTGTAAACTGTCTCATTCTACAATCATCCATTCAATAAATAACCATTTGGTATCTCCTTGGAGTTGTGGTAGATGTGAAGTTCTGAGAGTGAACAAGTGGTCCTATTCTATCAAAGGAAGCAAACATCAAAGAAGTAATTACAGCAATCGTATAATGATGTGACAAAGAGAAGATGTTTTAAGAATATACAATGAGGACCAGGCAGAATGTATAGATAATTATTTGACACTTCCTGGGGAGATGTGAATGGACACTTATTCACCCCAGACAGGCCACTGATGCCAGACAAAATTACAAAATGATTACCAAGTATAGTTTGGGTGAACCAATGAGATTTTGAGGTTCCTCACGGGAGCATGGATGAGGGGTTGCTTACAGGAACATAAGTAATTCAAAGTTGATGTATTACAAAATAAGTTCATCTTAATATAAATGGCAGATGACTCATTAAAACTGCATTCCTGAAGCTCCCTACCTAAGATGCAAGCACCTCTCCAAACCTCATTCCAAACCCCTGCAATTGGTTATATAACTTTGGGGAGGAAACCTATAAGGCTTGTAAGTTTCATGAACTCCTTGAACTTACTCACTTTCCTCAGCATCCTGAGTCCTGGAGGCTTCCTTCAACCTCCAGTAGGGAGCATATCATATAACAGGAAATAGTTACATGATACAGACAGGAGCTTCACAAAAGCATTCTTGAGCAATGGGGTCTATAGTGAGTACATAGAACAATTCTTAAGTGATGTTTCTTTATTGTTTCTGACCCTACTCTCATATAAATACCTTTTCTCAGAAGTAAGTTTATTGTGTTCTTAGATGCTGATAAATAATGTTAGAGTAGGGCTGACACTAATTTTATGGGTTACCATGAAAAGGAGCTATAGAAAAAGAGAAGTCCCATACCCTGAACAACCTACAAGCCCCACCTCTTGATTCCTTTGTCCTTAAGATGGCCACTACTTATCATGATATATTTTTCAGTTTTATAAATCCTTTTCTTTATCTGGACTTTCTTCTGGGATAGATGGCACTTGAAAATTCCTTTAGTAAAAAAAGATAACAAGAAATTTCATGAGGCTTAATAGTAGGAAAAGTAACTAGAAAGTGAGATGTGTTAAATCTCTGTCCAAGATGAACTTTTCCTAATTTAGGGTCATTAGTGTAAATACATGGATAGCTAGAATTGATAGAATATCTATGATACTTGATTAACATGCTTCATTTCACTTTATCAACCCAATCTATGCCTCTTGTATGATCAGGAGAGATTTAATAAATTTTCTACATCATATCCTCTGTCCGGAGATAGAGGTAGAGAAACCCAAAGGTTTAAGAGTGACACCGACTCTAGTCGAAAACATGTAACATAAGTCTTCATCCCACAATCTTCCACTTACATGTATTTTTACATGGCATTACACTACAATGCAACATCACACAAGGAAATAATATACTTCTGAGTACTTCCTATGTGCCAGTCCACATGCTGAGGACCAGATGCCCACAAGGAGTAAGATTGGGCCCCTTTAGCAATGGAGTTTGTAATCAAGTAAGGAGGCCCACAATTAAATAAAGCATTACAATATATCTTAACAGATGCTCTGAAAAGAGCATGGTAAGAGGCCATGGTAGCTCACAGTGGGGGCCTCTTAGCACTGCGGAAGTTTGTTGGATGCAGTTTGACCTGCTAATTACATGGTTTCGGAGATGCTAAATAGATGGACAAAGAGAGAAATGAAGTATTTTTCAAGTTAAAAAAAAACCATCACAACTAAATGAGTAAAGACATGGTGTTTAGTTAGAGCAAAGAACATTGTGCGGCTCAACAGGGCTACTTCAGAACATGAGGGGAACAGAAGCCAAAAGTAATAAGAAACGCTTGACTTACTAAGATTAAGTGATGATCGTAATGACAGTGATGATTCAGAACTAGGTACGGTGGCACATACATGTGGTGCTAACACTCAAGAGGTGTAGGCAGGAGGATCAGGATGTTGAAGGTCACATTGTGCTACAAAGAAAGTTCTGGGCTCTCCCTATACTTAAAACAGGCCATCATTATCATTATCAATTATCATTAGTAGACATATCTAAAACTGGGATTGGGGAATCTTCTGATGATACCTGCTGTGGTAAGATATCTATTTAGGCTGAAGTTTTCTATGGCTTCCTCTCAAAGACTACATGAATACACCATTGGGGACACCACCTTAGACTGTCTGAACCAAGGCCTCTAAGGGTTCTGGTGCTCCATGTTCTTTCAACCTTACATTGTCAGGGAATCACTGCAGCTGTATGAACATACATAGAGCACAGAATTTAAAATTGTGGATTGTAGTCATTCATAAATTTGATGACCTGACTTAATTGGTATGTTTCTAATTCCCATTCCTGGTCACAGGAACTGCTAGCCACCAAGGGACTCTGGCAGCTTGATAGAGCACAGCCTGCATTTAGGCCAGCCATTTCCCAGGTGAAAAATCAGATGATCACTCATTGGACTATCCTGTATATGTCCTTCCAGGACAACTTACTTCCCTTTGTTTAGTTAATAGCTTAGATTGCAGATGCTTCAAGAAGAACAGGATGCTGCAGAGAAGTGATGGACACTGCAAGGTTGTTTGTTTTCTGTTTTGTTTTTATTCTTTTCTCTTAACACAATTGTGAAACTGAAGAATCAAAATCCAGCCATGTTAGAGCTAAAATGGCCTTTGATCATCTGGTTTTCGTATTTTATAGCCCAGGAAACTGAGGACCTTAGATGTTATGCAATTTCCTGAGCCATCTGCAGCTATTAGGTAGTAGATAGAGAAGTGAGTGCATTGATGTCTATAGAAAAGCCATCTGAACAGACATACTATGATGCATTTTTGCTTGCTTTGGTCTTTGATAGTAATAGCTCTCCATCTCCTGATCATTATATTGTGTAGGCATTATGGGAAGCAGTTTTTGCACATTGTCTCTTTTGAACCTTGAAACAATCTTCCAAAGTGGGGCTAGGTCATCACTCTCACTTTATAGAACAATAAATAGCATTCATCAATAGCTCACTCTTGATCCAGTGTTTCTCAAAATAGCACTTTATTCTCTATTTCTCTGATCAGGAAACTGAGGCAAAGTGGGTACATAAATCTTTCCAAGTTTATGAAGCTAGTAAGGACTTGGCAGCAGGCTTTGACCAGAATCCCCTGCCCTATAGCCACTGTCCTTTGATGCCTTCTGAAGCAGGACATAAAGCAAGCGTGTTTGAATCCAGAGCCCCTGCTCTTACTCTCTGGCCTTACAAGCTCTCTGAACTTACACACACAAATCTGACTTATGTTGAAGGACCTCTTTTGAGAATTCTTAATTGCAAAAGGTAATATAAGCAATACTGTTCCTTAGCCCTACACTCAAAGTCAGCATTGCCTGGTGATCTTTGGTTTTTGTACTTCAGATAAACAGCCTTAGCAAAGCAAGCATCCTCTCTAAAGTTTGGTACCTCCCCTTGGCTTCAGGAAAAGCAGTTACCTTTGTTCCTTATGAAGAGCCTTTGCATAAGCAAGGTAGGAAAATATTTATATTATATATCATTATATTTACAGTCCCCCAGTGCCACTACCACATGGTCCCTATGCTACAGGTGCATATGTACATGTGAACACACACACACACACACACACACACACACACACACACACACACACACACACACACACACACCTGCTTAGCTCTTCCGAGTATGTGTGTATATACATATGTTACAAAGGTACTTAAATGACAAAGTCAGGCTATGTCATGTTCAGGACACAGGCACATGATAAATGCTGGCCCTACTGACACCCTCACTTACCATGTCCTTCTGTATAAACACAGATGGGTCCATGTGAAAGTCAGTCTCCTTAAAATTCAGACTAATAGGCCATGGAGGAGGAGGGCAACTCAGAGGTCAGACAGAAACTACCAACTCATGTGAACAACATAGAAATTTCAAATTTGGCCTTACAAATTTGAATTTGAATCATTTCCATGATAAGCCAAATGACCAGTTTGCTATTTTTCTTTTAGTCTGACATTCAGATAATACTAACCTCGCTTAAATTCCTTCCTGTCCTTTTATTTTCAGAACATATGTTTCAGCATAGTTTAAATACTTTCTAATTGAAGATGCCAGTTCTCCATTAAGATGAAAGGAACTCCTTGTCCGTTGCATCTTTTTAAGCTACCCTGCAATGAATAGAAATTATGTTATTTAAAAGGCTTAGCATAATCTGACAGATAGATACAGTAATGCCTCATTAACTTGGCCTCCACAAGTGCAGAACAGTACAGAATTTTATAATCATTCATAGTCAGGGATAGCCGAGGATCCAGGGTGATCAACCCTTTCTGATAATTCGTCTCAAAAGTTCTTCTTTTTATAGATAACTCACAGCTTCCTACTGACTGTATTTAGAGATGTTAAAAGTCTCAAAAATTGCTGAGCTGACTGCCCGCTGCTCACTCCACAGCTCCTGCCCAGAGTCTTGGCAGCTTTCATAAGAGAGGTAAGGGCATTTATTCTAGCCTAGAACACTGCAAAGCAATGGTTCAGAGACTGAAGCAAATGGAACTGCCCCTTCTGGGTAGAGTAAGCTTCCCATCTGCTGACTGTTCACTCCGGCTCTGTGTGATACCCCTCACATACTGCAGGTAGCTACAGAGGCTCCATTTCCAATGGGGGAAATTATGTGTCAAAGAAATCAAGTAACTTGTTTAGATGTTTTGTAACTACGAACTTCAATCTGAAGTTACTTAGTATGATGACTGCTCTTCATTGTGAACCTGACTGCATGTGGAGCTAACTGAAACCCAAGTGGCTGGGTCCACCTGGGAGAGATCTTTTTTTTCTTAATTAAATCATTTGAAGTAGGAACACCTACTTTTAATCTGGATCCCTTGAGATGGGAAGATGGACCTTAAATCTGGGTCACACATTCTGGGGGGCAGCTTTTGCTTTCTGCAGGCTTTCTCTCCCTCTCCCCAGCAAGTCCATTACTGTATTGGCATTAGAGCCTACTTCTTTGGGATTCAGATGTACACTGAAGACCAACTGAGAAGGCCAGCCTCGTAGACTGAATAACTACTAGTTGGATTCTTTGACCTTCCATTAATAAACAGTCATTGTTGGACTAGCTGGATCACAGCCTGCAAGCCATTCTAAAAATCCCACCTATGAATATATACATGTAAATATGTATATGTTCTTTATATGAATATTTATGTAGGATTTATTAAACACACACACACACACACACACACACACAGACACACACACACACACACACACACACACACACACACACACAAGTTCTGTTCTTCTGAAAAACTCTAATGCACCTAGAATTGAATATACCCAGTACCAGATGGGCTTGGTCATCTTTAGCAAGTTACTTATTCTCTTCAAGTCTCTGCAAGCTGTATTTGTACAACAACAACCTAATTGTAGAACTTCTGAGTCCTTGTAGTAGATTATGACAATTATGAATCATCGTTCAGCCCTAGCACAAGAGCCATACAACAGTAGCTGCTTTTAGTTGTGGTCCAAAAATATACTGTGAATGTGAAGAGAAGCTAGGATGGACTTCACAATAGAAGTTCTAAAGCTGAAATCTTTTCACTACCACTCAGTCCTGTAAACCTGGTCCCACTCAGGGTTTATCATTTTCTAACAGAATGAAACAGCATGTTGGGTCTTGTAGAGATCTCTTTGGAGGTGGTGCCAAGACGAAGCAAACCTCACACCTGAGCTATACACATAGATCATTGCATTCAAAGATGCAAAAATGATCATGCTGGTAGCTCCTGGGAAAAGTTTCACTGTAATGTGCTGTACCTTGGTATCATCGAACAGGGAACAGAGTTTTTGGGACTCTGCTCCCTATCTCATGTGTGTAAGATCCTTGCACTTTGATGATGGTAGGTCACCAGTTCTTTCTGAGTTAGGAAGGGTGGGTAGAAATTGGTGATGCTCTAGAGATGTGACAGCGTTGATTACTTTTACTAGCAGAAGGGCCATAAAGCACAGCATCCCAACTCCTTATTTTACAAATGATGAAAATGAGACAGAGAGGAGAAAGATTGACCTGTCTTGTGTGGTCTAGCTGGTATCAGACAAAAGTATGGAAGAGGTACTCAACTGACTGAGCTGCTAACAGATAAAATCTTAATGTTCTTTCCCTTATGTCTACTAAATAAAGGAAAGCTAGCTTGCTCCAAGCATAAGAGTGTCATCATGTATCAATCTCCGGGCAAACATTACCTGCTCTGAAATGCTTCCTTGACTATTGAATCTAAATGATTCCCAAATCTTTCTCTGTTTTCTTGTATTTTCTGTCTTTTCATAGCAGTTGCCAGCAGCCAACAGTAAACGATATGCTTTCATGTGAGCCTATTGTCTGCTTCTTCTCCTGTGTGTACGTTTCAGTGAGGGGGGCTCTATTTTGATAGAAGCTATGTCCACCCTGCACAATAGTAATTAATAAGTGTTCACACAGTGTTTACTGAATAAGTAAATGACAGGCAGCACTAACATTCATCAGGCAAGGGTTTAGAGGGAAAACTTGAATGGCAGTGAGAAGCCACAAAGTCATTTCTGAGCCCTGGGAATAGCACAAAAACATCCCAGATTTCTTGCCATTCTGACACCCTACTGGTTAGGGTTCCAGAAACCTCCATCTGTTGCTTTTCTACCCATTTGCTCTCCCTCCTGCCTTTCCTGAACCTCAAAGCTTAGAACTTAACACAGGTTTTTAAATGCCACATTGTTCTGTTTGTCAGTTTTCTGCTCACTTGCTGTACATTAACTTACCCAGGACAATGAGAAAGAGATCTGGCTACCAGTCTTACTGCAGAAAAGGCTTAGAACATCCAGGGAGAGACAAACTCATCAAAATATTTGGCCATCTTGAATTTTAGGTACAACCTGGTCATCTCATATGTGTTTTGCATAAATTCTGTCTTTTGTAGAACTTACTCCCATGCTATAGTACTCAACTACAAATACCTATGAATTATTTTCCACATGTAATGACATTAGAGATATCCAGGTCTTATTGTCAAGTGGGAAAAAAGTAAAATTTCAATATGCATATATATTAAGAAGCTGTTTTAAGAACATTGGGATGCATAGCAGCCCTTATCTATATGTCTGTGCCCAGGTCATGCCCATGCCTAGGTTAGATACATGCTCAGAGAGTGTGAGGGATCATAAGGACACAATGGTTCCTCTGAAAGTTTATAACAGTTTGATGTATGGTCACACCTAAGAGAATAGGATTGGGACACTGGGCCTTCTGTGTTAGACAGTTGGCATTTTTCCAATGATAAGAATGCCTAATTTAAAAATAAAAGACAGTAACAACAAAACTGGTACATAATGAGGATATGTAAAGTTGGTTCTCCTATCCCCTTGGAGAAGCCAGGGCCTCTTAAGAAATAAGGTCTATAGAAGCGAGCCATCCAGAATCAGGTGCTATTGTGTTCCAATATGGCAAAGCAGTTTGTAGTCATGCAGGATGGCATCTCAGTTAGAAGGCTCCAGAGCCAGTGCTGCAGAGGCCTGTAGTGACACAGTGGGGATTCCCCAAAAGTGGAGGCTGGATACGAACTGGGGAAACATAAAGCTCCACTGAGCAACTAAGAGCAATGAATGGAGGGTAGGGTATGTGTGGACAGGGACTAGGGGAGGCCAAGAGATAGGCTAGGCTTAAATTGTGCAACACTTACTACTCCAGAGCTCTCTCTCTGTTTTTAGCATAGATTGGTTCACCTTATAACTTATTTTTGTAAACATGCTTAAGTGCCTGCTGGGCATTAGGTTTGTCCTGAGTGTGGGGATTTGGGGATCAGAAAGACAGAGACGCTAGACATGATTCCAGTTGACTTGGAGGTTTTTGCTTTTTGCTCAAAAGTGGTAAGAGTTACCAGGAGAGAAAATAGGTAGTAACAGGATTTTCTGGTTGTTACATTCAATAGGGAGAAGCTGAGTTAACAGGCACACAGCTGTAATCACAGCAGTTGAGAGGCAGAGGAAGAGAAGAGAGAGATTGAGAGCAGCCTGGGCTAATTTCAAGTCAGCCTGAGATTCAGTGAGATATGTCAAAGACCAAAATGGGGTTCAGGAGGTGGCTCAGTAGGTATAGTGCTAGCCACACAAACCTGGTGACCAAACCTCAACCCTCAGAACCCATGTAAAAGGCTCCATACTCTCACATCTACCTGTAATCCCAGAACTCTTGCAGAGAGATGGAAGATAGAGATTGGAAAACCAACAAGTAGCTTACAGTTTGGCTAGCCTGCAGTATGCAGCAGGTCAGTGGTAACAAGAGAGTCCCTGCCTCCGCAGAGGTGAGAACCAGCTCCTGGAAGTTGTATTCTGACCTCCACATACTCACTATGTGCCAGCATGTACATGTATGCCCACATACAATTCGAATGTTCTTTTAAAAAGAGGTGGATTGGTGGAACATTCTACAGAAAGCAAAATGTTGCTACGAAAAGTGGCTTGGACCCTCCAAACACTGGAACACACTAGAATATGACAATGCAAAGGTAGAGGTAAGATGTTAACCTCAACAGCAAAGCTGCCCTACTCCCTCTCTTTTGAGAGATCAGGATTAATTTCTTTAGCTCATCTCTCCTGCAGATTCTCAAGAGACTCCCCAGCAAGTTGGCCACATTCACCCCAGGAGCACATAAGGATATTCATGTGGTTGACCTGAATCTAGTGTGCCCCTGAGCATGGAGTTTTCCATGAGTCTACTGCAATGGGGCTTCTGTTCTTTTCATTCAGCCAGCTGAAGACTTCTGCAGTATTTTCTCTCTGAGAAAGAAACCATGACATTCTTATCCATCATATTGCTTCCATTCTTTGTGTATATAAGAATATGTTATTTATTCAAATGCCTGCAGTTATGAACTATCTTAAGATATAAAAAGATGTATCTCAGAGATTCATAAATGATCAGTATTAGAATGAAATTTACCACTCACCATTTCATGTGCCTCCATCTACTATTAGGATCTTCTGCAGACTCTCCATTAAGACCCAAGCAATCTCAGCCAATCAGGTGGCCCATTTCTCTTTAGAGTTGTGGGTGTTGCACTCTGATGTCCCAGTCAAGTCCACACACAGGTACTAGTTGGGCTGTGGGGAATCAGCCATGCAGAAGAAATGAGAGTCTGCTGTGGACACTGTTTCTTCACATAAGCTTCCATATGCAAGTGGCCTCTCTCCCAACACTATTATTCTTCAAATCTACAATTTGCCCAATGACCAGACCCTCACCTCTGGCTCATTTCTGTTCTATACCCTTGTCTCTGGACAAGGATGGTAAGTGTTCAGCACACTGGGAGTCTCATTCTCTTTCTGTTTTCATTTTTAACACATTTTTCTCTTGGCCAACTTACATATAATACATCCTCAATCCTCTTATCCCCCTCCCATTATGCCTGCCTGGCCCCTCTCTTCTTTATAAATCTGTTCTGTATTCACAAGTTAACCTCAACAGCAAAGCTGCCCTACTCCCTCTCTTTTGAGAGATCAAGGATTAATTTCTTTAGCTCATCTCTCCTGCAGATCCTCAACAGACTCCCCAGCTTTCATGTTCCACAAAGTTGAACTAGGGTCTTCCATGTAAGGTTATGTTTGGAACTATCCATTAGAGCCTGGTGGGCACACATCAGTGGGTGAACAGCTGAGTACTATGTTTCCCCCTCTCAGAATCTGTTAGCTGTCAATAGCTCATCGGTAAGTGGCAGGACCCTATGAGCCCCCTTTCTACCCATAGCTGACTGTGAAGTGGCCTGGCTTATATGGGTCTCAAGCCAGACAGTGAAGCTGCTGTGAGTTCATGATCATCATGGGTGACTCTTGTCTAGGAGGTGGTACTTCACAGGCCTTTTCTCTACCTTCAAGCTCTTACATTATTTCTGCCCTTCTTTCAGAATGTTCCTTGAGCCTTAAGTGGGCCATATAAATATCTTGTTTCGGGCCCAGCCCTCAACTTTTCATTTCAGTATCTTGTCCAACCTTGTGTCTCTGTATTTAACTCTGTTCACTTCAAAGAGAGGCTTCTCTCATTAAGAGAAGAGTACAGTCTGGTTGTGAGAATAAACACAGGCATTATAAGATGGTTAGATGCTATGTCAATGTAGTTAAGTGGAGTTGTAGGCTCTTATCGAGGCCTAAGCCTCCTTAGTTGTATGTTTGTTTTTTTAAACCATCTTTACAATTCTAGGTATGAATTTTCTCTTATGGAGTGATGTAAAACCCAACCAGGAATTGTTGCTTCCCATATAATAGTTTTGCCCCTCTATGTTGTCTTCAAGCCCTCAGACTCTGTCTTCAGCATGATTCTTTCTGCTGGCAATGCTCTTCACTGATCTTGATTTGGCTAATTTGAGTTTTCATTGCAGGTTGAGTTTATTGCCATATTTCTCTTTATTGAATTCTATTTTTGCATTGTCTTCCGTTTTTCATTCAGATATATATATATATATATATATATAATATATATATATATATGATTTCAAACAGTTTGCTCCATATCCTCTCTCAATTTATTCAGCTGTTTGTTTGTATTCTCTTTAAGTCTTTTAAACTCCTCTAACTTATTTGTAATTGTTTTGAATTCTGTGTCTTGAATTTCAATAACTTTGGGGGCCATTACTGTAGCATTTGTTGATTTTGGGTGGGGAGCAGATACACTGTCTTGGTTTTTCATATTGCTTGTGTTTTACAGACAAGAACCATGCATGTGACTTCAGGTTCTTCATTCTTTCTGTTGCTATGTGTTTGGAGTAATGCCTAGAGGTAGGCAGCAGACTGGATAGCCAAGAAGAGACTGGATGTTGTAGGGACAGTCCAGGGCTAAGGGGATTATTTATCAAACCCTTACCAAGTAAGTAGGTCACTTGTGGAAAATGAGCTTGAGGGCTCTAGAAGCAGGTGAACAGGCAGAGGCAGGGTTCCGGGATGGAAGGGCTGCCTTTCCAGTTCTTATTAAGATTGGAGGTGGTGGGTATGATGGAGTAGGTTCTGAGAAAGGGCAAGTGTCACAAATGGTGCAGTGCAGGGGCTGCCTTATTTGGTCCTGCTTGGCCAGGCTATATATGGCTGTTTGGGTGGAGAGAGCTCCCAGGGTGGGGTGAGAGTATCTCAGACAGCCAGAGTGGGAGGGTAGGCAGAGCTGTCTATCTGGGTCTGCATTTGGCTGCACATGGTGGTTAGGCTGAAGAGGGCTCTTGGGTCAGGGCATAGACCATACATTCAAAGTAGAGATACTGCCTAATCTGGTCTTGTTGGGTTAGGTCACATGTCTCACTTCATACACTAAATGTAGTCTGTGATCCAATTCACTTCTTTCAAACACCATGCCATTTCTTGAACTCAGTTGTAAAAATCCCTTTTACTGAGACCTGTGTGGCTATGAAAATATGTCTCCCCATTGGGTTTTTAAGTTAACATGCAGGATCTATAACAATCAAAATGGAATAGTGTTATAAACGCTTTCATCATGTCTATCAGTATAAGATAATTATCTAGGATAAAAAACCTTTGAATTCATATTGGAAGGAAACCCAAGTGATATTTTGTTTGCTCCAACAAAGATGAAACTTCCCAATTTCACTCATTTTCCTACTGCATAACAAATATGGCTATCTTAAATGAAACAGGAGTTCCCTTAGAAATAGCTTGCCTGTGTTGATAATTTTGTCTTTGAAATAGATCTGGGAGTCCAGCAGTAGAACCCCAGAGGAAAACCTTCAGTATCTAGTTTTCACTTTTTTTCTAAGCCCTGAAACATGCTCCCCCCACCGCCAATGCTCTTGCTCTCTGACTAAAGGCTAATTGGAGCGCCGTCTTGACTGAGCTCATGCTTGCTCCATTGAAGCAAGGAGTTGGTAAAGTCAATTGCATGCGGGCACCTGTGAGAAGATGGCTCAAACTTGCTGGAAGGCCTCAAGCTTTTGCCAGATCAATATTTCCTGCAGTGCTGTTGCTATTGAATTGGAATCCGTGCCCATAAACACCATTTCTCAGCCTTCCAGGGACAGAGCTTCATGCTTCTTCCAAAGACTGGCTTGTTCTTGTGATTGCTCCTACCTCTCTGATGGATGGCTCCTCATCCATCTTATCTCCAACCTCAGTCTCCCATGAAAAGCAACAAGATGGAGAACAAGGCCCATGCCACAGACTAAGTACTGTGTGGGCTCCCCAGGTGTCACATTCTCCAGCATGTACTGTGAGCTGAGTTTGGTACAAGCTTAGAAGTGATATGATTTCTGCATTTAATGAGTAAACATATAAAGGTTTAACAGTTTTTTAGGGAAGAGAAGATCCTAGATAAAGCTGACTATTTCACTGTGTACCTCTCCCACCCATTTGGAGGTCATGAATCGAGATCCCAAAGATTTAATATTCCCCTACAGTGGATCATATTGTTGACCAGAGGAGGATAATCTCTCTACCATCTTCTTTGTAATGACACTAAACAGCTGGTGTTTCAATAGACTCCATATTAAGGCATACTATGTAATTCAAGAGAACACATTTTGTTAAGTCAGAGAAGAGCATAACTCTATAGGAAGCCAACTTGGCAATGTTCTGGCTTCCTTGCCTGCCCCTTGTCTTTGTCAGAAAGAAGAAAGTCACATTGCACAATGTGCCTATTTCCAGTAAGCCTTTGGGGTCACCACAATTACAGGAACAAGTCTGTATGCCAACCATATAAATAAATTGCTCTTTAGAGTTTCAGGCACTCATCAATACAAGTGTACCCACATAGAACAGGGCGATTGACCATGCATGTACACTCAGGATAGTCTTCATTTTATTTGCTTTTGCTTTGGGAGGTTCTCAATTGTCCCTCACCCTCTACTCTAACTCTGCCCTTTTCTTCCATTACTCTATTATGGGTTTGCATAAAAGGAAAGAAATAGCATTTGATTGTCCGTAAATCTTTCCATGAACAGTGCTATTATAGGGTAACACAGTTCTATATTTTAGAGTTGGTGCTTAGCTCCAACTCTGGCATTAAGATGTATTTGCCTGGAAATAAGGAAAATAGTCTCCATTCAGGAGCTTACATTTGGTCTCTTAATTTTGCAAATATCCATATTTACAAGTATCTCCCAAGAGCACCTGAGAAAGTTGTTAGGTAGAAAGTAGGTACTAGTGTTCCCACTGGAGGAAAAGTAAAGAAAATAGTAAGTAGCAGCTTGGATGGATATCATAAGCTAACATTCAAAACCACCACTGTGTTTAAGAAATTCATTAATAAACCCTGGGAGGCTCAGGGGCAGAAGTGATTTAGAGAGTTTAAGAAATTCCACACCTGACTTGGTGCAATAAACCTGAGAGTCATTATGAGGAATTAGTTAAGTTTCTTTGTTCTTACTGCATGTATTTTCCTTGAACATATTTACTTCTGTCTTCAACTTGTAAAGACAGCTGTGTACTCACCACAGCAGTTCATGAATATCTGAAAACTGAAGCATCTCATTAGGACATTGACAAAATAGCCCTATGTCACTGGCTAACTAACCCCTTGTATGTCCAACAAAGTATCTAGAATTGCTTTATCTTAGGAAGGAAAAATAGAAATATTCTAATCAATTTCACTACTTCTTGGGACTACTCCTGACTTTGTATGGCAATATACTTTGTTCATAATCCAAATACTTACTGAGCATCTACTGTGTGCCACGAACATGCTTAGGCCTGGAGTATATAACTATGGAAAAGGCAGATATGCCCCTTCCTTATAGATTTTATGATTAAATAAGAAGTCGAAGCCACGTAATAGACAACTATGACTTAGTAAATCTAATCCTTGTGAAGTTAAAAGACTATTTTTTTCATTATGACTTTTAATCACACATGTCTTCCTAAACCAATTTAATCCTGGACAGATATCATAAAGATGTTTTATTAACTGTGTGATTGATGGCAGAATGTAATATTTGATTTTATCAATGGAGCTTGATTGGGTGCTACAATGACTTTTAGAGACAGAATGCAAAGGAACTCTAATATAGTAAAGAGGTTATCATCAAAGTCAGAATGAGGTTCGGCAAGGATAGACTGGGAATTTACAGAAAGGCCTTTATTTTGCATGTTAAGAGTAATGGCATCTTTACTAGGAGTTATCTTCCTAAAGCAATGGCCCTCAATGAGGATTTATGAAGTACCTATCCCAAGAAGATTTTGTGTATTATAGAAATTGTTGCTGATCCAACATGAGGCTAAATAAGATGTGGTTATAGTTTTACTAAAGGTCAGAGACCATAAAATTTGAAGGAACTAATGTTTTCCCCAATGAATACCCTCTCTATAGCAATGAAATTCAGTGAGTACATATCAAGTGTTGTAATTTTTAAAAAGCAGCATGCTAGAGAAAGACACAATGTGACAGAGCTTAGGTGGAAGTTTTCTTTTTTTTAATTGGAAAAAGTGAATGGGGAAAGGGGTAGGGGAGAAGGGGGACAGGAGCAGCAGAAGAGAAGAGAGAGGCATGGGAGGGGGAGAAAGAGAAACAGAGAGGCAGGCAGAGAGGGAGAGAGAAAGAGTGAGAGAGAGACAGAGACAGAGAGAGACAGAGACAGAGAGAGACAGAGAGAAATGGGAGGTGGGCAGGGTCCTTTTAAAAGAGAACATGGTAAATGCTCACAGGAGGTGCTATTAGTGGTTGTAGCTGAGGACATCTTCTGTCAGAACCCCAAGGACAGGCCCATACAGATGCCTGAATACTAACATCAAGTACTTATTACATAGAACACTCATGGATTCTGTAGCTTACTACTCACTAGGGAGAAGTGTGTGTGTGTGTGTGTGTGTGTGTGTGTGTGTGTGTGTGTGTGTGTGTGTGTGTGTGTATGTGTGTGTGTGTAAGGAAATGTTAAGATGGGCACAATTCTGATTCAACTGCGGAACTGGGAATCCACACTAAAGAACAGCAACATGGAAGGACATAAAGGGCTCACCCTAGAGCTGTGCCTTTGGGATGTATTTCAGCACATCCCATAGTGGATTCCATGCAAAGCTGTAGACACATGGAGTTTGATAAGCACTGTGAGTGTGGCAGTGGACATGTCTCAGAAGGGATATGATGGGGAATGTACTGTGTATGTTTATCTTATTGATTGTTAAATAAAATACAGTTTGACCAATGAGACAACAAGTAGATGGGACTAGGAGTCAAAGAGGATTCTGGGAAATATAGTAGAGAAGTGCTGATCCAGGCAGGAAGTGACATAGCAAGGAGACTCATATTTAAGCGAAGGAGAAACAGGAAGGGCCCTCTTTTCCCTTCCGCTCCTGCTCCAACGGCACAATGTGATCCACAGCAAGGAGGGACGCCAATAAGGTGTCCTATAAGATAAGTCTTATAACATATATAGATTTATGATAATTAAGACTGAGCTAACAGATGAGAAGTCCTAGTCATTGGCCAAGCAGCTTTAAACCTAATACAAGTTTCTGTGTATTCATTTGGGCCTAACTCAGGCAGGCGGCTGGCGTAAAGCTCACACGTGGCGGTGGGGCTCAGGCAACATTTGGCCAAAAGATTTATCTTAACAGGGATAATATGGTACAATCCAAAGCTATGACGGCAAGGTAGCACAGGCCATTAGTGTAGACTCTGAATTCCATATGCAATAAGAAATCACTGAAATATCCCAGAAGGGACCATTTGTGCTTTGTGGAGGTAAAGTGTAGGGTGTGGTAGAGGAGGGAAGTCTAGGTAAGGAAGATGGTCATGTGGTATGATCTGCGTCTAGGCTGGGGTGCCCCTTAGTGATAACTGACACTGACGCAAAGGATTGAGATACAGTAGTGAGGTTCAGTAGATTGGAGAGTTGAGTAAAGAAACATTGGTACTTTTCTGCACCTGGGGTGAGTGGTCTACCTCCTCCAGAAGCAAACAAAATAAGAGGGCTTTTATCATGGGATGAGCTTATCAAAGAATCCAGTAGTACACAAGTACCACACTCTTGGAATCTCCCCATTTCCTGAAGTAATAGCTTGTCTTATTTTGAATGTTGTTTTTCTTTTCCTTTTTTATTAGGAGGCATATAGGACATTGATTATTGCTGTTATTATTGTAATTCTTAAAATTACATTTTCTTTGCATCATAAATCAATGGATTCTCTTCCCTTGAGGCACTTCTTCTATTTAAAGAGGCAGATCAATTTTTACAGTGTATGCCAACAATAAATCTCTGGGTCTTGTTTTTCTCCTCCTGAAGACTTTGGATCAGGATTATTATTATCATTATCTATTATTTATTGAGTGCTGTCAGTGGACTCAGCAGTATACAAATATAAATGGATAAACATCATCATTAAATCTGTTTCCAAAAGGAGCAGGTGTTTATCCTGAAAGAAAGTATTTGAATCACCAAAATAATACCATTAGTGGTTTTCATTTCCTGGGAAATACTGTCTTGTGGTCATTGAACACTTGCAGCATTTTCAGTGGCATAGGAGTGACTTCTCTCTCCTTTGTGGCTTCTTTCCAAGTTTGGGATGATCTCCTGATCGGCAAAGCTACCCATGACATAACTGCAAGAGTTTCAACTCCATGCCTTCCAAGGTTTTCTCTCCACTAATGATTTGCACAGAGTTCAGGTAGCTTCTTCAAGGGGGTAGAGAAGACACTTTTACTTACTCCTGGGCTTTGTCCAGCCCTTCTTCATTGGCATTTATAATGGTTGCAGAAAGGTGATTATAGCACAGAACACACAGACTTGGGATCCATCTAGCTCCACCAGGCAGGTGGTAGATAGAAACACATGTATCATACGTGATTCATTGGTATAAATGCTGCAGAGGTTCCCTTTCCCATCTGCAAGCTTAAGCCCTGCCACTCAACAGAGTATGGATGCTGTTTGTTTGAGTCAAATTGAACATGTAAGCATCAGCAGTATCATCTATTAAGTTCTGCACTAAAATATTTTTTTAATATTTTATTTTTCACATACATTTGTGCTTTGCCTACATGTATGTCTGCGTGAAGGTGTCAGATTCCCTGGAACTGGAATTATGAGCTGGCATGTGGGTCCTGGGAATTAAACCTGGCTCCTCTGGAAAAGCAGCCAGTGCTTTTGATCACTGAGCCATCTCTCCAGCCTTATGCATAGAAGAAATTTAAGGCCAGAGAATCAACTATTTTTCTCCAATCAATAGTTAAGTAGTTTGTTGAAACTAATTTCAAACACCGTGCTAATAATAGCATTAAAGAAGGCCAGGCGTTGGTGGCACACGCCTTTAATGCCAGCAGAGGCAGGCGGATCTCTGTGAGTTCGAGGCCAGCCTGGTCTCCAGAGTGAGTGCCAGGATAGGCTCCAAAGCTACACAGGGAAACCCTGACTTGAAAAACAAACAAAAAAACCATAAAAGAAAAATATCCAGTATTGTTGTACTGTGTGAACATCTTAGTGTCTTAAGTGTATGAAAAGGAATATAGAATCAGAGAGGTCAAATGACTTGCTCAAAACTGAGCAGTGAAGATACTGCTGAAATTTGAAGCCTCACCCTTCTTAGCACTCTGATCACACAGGACAAAGTAGGGCCAAAGAACAGTCAGCAAGGAGCAGATGCAGGATGGCAGGTGCTGCAGTCTGTGTAGAGATCCAGAGGGCAGGCTAGCTGGCAGGGCCACAAAATTGCAGGCACATGGCGTTAAACACCCTTCTGGGTCTGAATGAGCAGTTCATCTGATAATCACATACAACTTAAATCTGTTTATCTCCCACAACTAGATAAAAACCATCTCATGTATATCTTATGACCTACACTGGGAAATGGACTCCGTTTTAGATAGGGCCATCAATCTGGAAATGAGCTCCTGTCCCTGTCCAAATTTAGAAAAAGATTCACGGCATCAAGACATTAGTGTTAATGCTCCGGTTTCAGAAGATCAAAACCTCTCAGACCAAGAAGGAAATGATTCCGCCCCTTCATCTGCTTTGCTAAATGAGAAAAGCCAAGCACTTAAAACCCAAAGCCTCACAAAGGCCTTATGTGCATTTTATTCCATAAGCCAATATTTAATGAGCACTTACTTAATTGTGCACCATGATATTTCATTGTTCTTTGTGTATTGTACCTAGATCAAAAGAATATATTTTCAAATTTGCATTGGCACTAAGCAGTGGACACTGTGCATCTATTTAGCTCTAGGATTTTCTTCACTTAAGATTAGAAGCAAGCAAACCATTCACCAACTGTTTTGCTCATTTATGAATATGGTCAATGACTGCTCACAGGTTTCAGATTCCTAGCCATATATGGTTGTATCGGCAGGAATCTGTGAAATTGCAGGAGACAAGAAAAGAGACTGGGATAGTTCTCTTGTTTGGTAGAAATATAAATTTATTTTATTTTAATGATTTCTAATGTGCAGAAACACACACCTGATATTCTAAGTCAGTATCAACAATCATTTAAAAGAAAGCAGAAGGGGAAGTGCTCCTGTAAACTGCTAATAATATCAGAAGGCCACTTTAAAGACATGAGCAACTAACTGAGTACATTTTATCAATGAATTCACCATCAAAATACACTTAACATCACTAATCAGGGCAATGAAAACCAAAATCACAGGAAATTGTTGTGCACACCCAGAGGATTGCTGTCACTAAAAAGACATGGTAACAAGGGTTGGTGACAATGTTAAAAAAAAAAAAAAAACTGAAATGTTCCTATCAAGATTATCTGACAGCAACTTTAAAGTGTGAGCATAATCACTGTGCTACCCAATTATCTCATTCAAGCCATACACCCCAGGGAAACAGTAGAGTATCTCCATACAGTTGTTTACACCAGTGCAACTAAGAATATTATTCCTAAGAGTCCCAAGTCCGGTTAATGGATTATCAGAAATGCAGTAAAACTAAATGTAAATGTACTGAGAAAATATTGCTTGGCCATAAAAAGGTAATGAAGTGCTGATATAGGTACAATATACATGAAGCTTGAGTACATTATAGTGTGAAGGAAGTCAGACACAGAAGACTACATATGGTAATTCCATGTGTGTACAAAGTCTAGGAGAGCATATCTAGAGACATGGAAAGGAATACAAGTGGTTATCATTACCAAGACTGGGAGGACAAAGAGATTGGAAGTAGAAAAAGGGTACAGGACTTTTTCTGGGGTGATAAAAATGTTCTAAAAATTGATTGTTCAACACACTAAAGATACTAAGATCTACTGAGCATTTTGAATGGGTGGATTGTATGTTAAATACCAATGTATGGGGGAGAGAGGGGAGGAAGAAAGGAGGAAAACGTGAAGCAAGGGTGGAAGGAACAAAGGAACTAGGGAATGAAGGAATGGAAAACGTAGCAGGGGTCATAGTGATGGTCAATTTAGAACATTGCCAGAAAGTTTCTGGTGTTCACTGATAGCTTCCCCCGCCACCTTCTTCTTTTCATCCCTTAGAATAGCTCCAGAAAAAGCAGCAATTATGTTTGCAACATGCTGCCTTGCAAGATGGAACCCAGCTTATGTGTAGCTTTTTCAGCCTTTTTCTCCATTGGGAAATTTTAGATGTTGGGATTTGATGGTAGCTTAAAGCAAATCCCCAGCTGGTCACAGCATGGTGGACTCTGGCTTTGGGGAATGGAATGCATCAGGAACATTTGTGTTAGGTGCTGTCTGTAAAATTATATTTGTATTGATCCTGCTTGCCTGTGGCCAATAAGAACTCTGTGGAAACAGTAAAGCCCTTTGGAAGTAAAATTTAGAATCCATGAAAATGCAACCGGATCCCACCAGGGAAGGCTGAGCATCTGCATGGAGCCTGTTGACACAGGCAGCCAGAACCACTTGCTTTCCCAGTTCTGTTAGGACAGTGTTCAATTGTCCTAGCTTTAAGCATCTTCCAGAACAGACACATGGCTTCATTCTCCCAGTTACTGGGACAACTGGTTCCTCTGAAAATCAAATATCCATCAACCTTTGGAGCCTTACATGGTGAATCACCTCTAATTTGCATTAATAACCTAGTTTGTGTTACATACTAAATTAATCCACATACACAACTATTGAGAAGGGGAATAAGATGGAGAAATTTATATGGACTGAACCCAGGCATAGCCCCCACGTAAGCCAGATAACCAATTTATGGTCTACTGAAGAATTCTTGTATAAAGAGGAAAGGAAATGAATGCCCTGACCATTTATCATTCCAGAATGGCTAGTGTTCTTTTTTGTTGTTGTTGTTAGGTAAGGTTTGGATAGTATCCTGTGCTTAGTATTTCCTAATGGTGAATCCGCCTTTCAGGTTAATGTCAAATTGTGAAAGAGACATATTGAAAGGAACATTTGATTCCATAGGTTGCAGTAACTGTCCCATCTACAGTTTCTTGGTCTTCAGAAAAGATCAGGTAGATGCATATGTGTGTTTTTACAGCTAATACCTAAAATATAACTATCTATGGAAAAACGTCATGTCTTCTGTTTCTTCATATAGATGTTGATTTACTAATTTACTAAAAGCAAATCCATATTCGCTTTTACAACATATTGTCACAGTGTTAAGAATTGCAGGTACAGAAGTGAAAAGAGCTCAGTCCTTGTTCCTATAGAGTTTACATTGGATTTTTGGAGTATAAACTACTAAATCAGCAAACATCCTGGGGAGATGGTTCCCACAGATGAAGCACTCCCCATACAGGAGTGAGGATTAGAGTTCAAATCTCAGAACCCAAGTAAAAGCCAGGTAGGTCTGGCAGCCTGGTAGTAAACCCAACACAAGGAGCAAGGAGGTGCATTCCCTAAACCCTGGAACAAACTATCCAGCCAGACTAGCTGAAACTGAATGCTGCAGTTCAGTGAAAGACCCTTTCTCAATATGTAAGGTAGAAAGATTAAGGAAGAGATCCTGTGTCCACATTCGCACCTGTACATTCACACAGATGTCACATACATGCCAAACACACATGGAAAAATCTAAATCTATTGATTACAAATACTAAGTAATCAAGCCACTTACAGAGATTGATAACGATGCTAGAGGGAACAGAATAGTGACCTGGTGGAGTGGGACTAAAGGACTAAGGCAGGTACAGCTTCACTTTGGGACAGAGAGCTTAGTGGGGAAAAGGAGAAGACAAGCCAAATCTTGGTCAGTGCTTCAGAGTAAAGGCAAGTCACTCACTCAAATCTTTGAGCAAGTTCACACATTCCAACATGGAACAGAAATTCAAGAAGCACAATAGTGGTGAAATCTCTGTGAACAAGTAGAGAAGGAAGCAGACCAAAATAAATTCTCACAGAGTAGATTAAGTACTTTATGAATGGGAGTCAGAGGTAAGGGAAGAATAAGGTTGAGAAATGATAGATGTTTTGCATGTTTATTTGAAGGTTCTGGGACAGTGGGAAGGGAGTTGGGATGTGCTAAGTTGGTGTTAAAATACCATTAAAAATATCAGAGCAGGTAGCAAATAGGTGGTCCATTGCTAAAACAGATTCATGCTAGTATTAAAGTACAGCATTCTGATCTGGTAAGGAATGTGTCCTGGGTCTCAACATGACACAAAGTCATCTGAGAGGAGGAAGCTCAGTGACGAAAATGCCTTCACAAAATCCCACTGTAGGTCTCATCATCATCTGAGGCTCAAACTTTTTGGTATAATTCAAATTGCTATTCACTTAAGGAAATAAGTAAGATTTGGTCTTTTCTTTATCTTTAACTAAGCTGTGGAAATAGGTTGCCATGGAATGGATGCAAGGAAAGTAGACTTTGATTGCTTTCATCACTGCTTACAGAGGGCCATAGAGTATTGATGAAATGCTTCCCCACTGAACACTAACCTTTATGACTATGGCAAGGTCAAAAGTGAAAGAGCCTTGTCCAAAGACAAGGTTCAAGTTTGCTCCGTGTATTGGAATAAGATACCAGCAGTCTGTCTGGTATATGACAACATCTAGACAAGACTCCACAATAAAGTTCTGCTGACAATTTTGAAGACAATTTCTCAGCAGATGGATTCACTATTTACACTCACTTGATCTGACCAGAAATATATACCTCCTGATTGCTAACTTGTATCATTATTTCCTGAGAATAAAAGAGTCATAAGATCTAGAGGTCAGAAACTGGGTAAAATATTTTCAGACCTTCAGCTGAGACAGAAGGTTTCAAAAGCTGTTTTCTATTATCACCCAGAACCGGCTTCATGTTTGGACAGTGTCGTGTACCAGGAGTGAAACAATTTGGAAATGTGTCCTGACTTCACCATGTGTCAGCTGTGTGGTCTGGGATAGTTTATTTCATTCTTTTGATCTTCAGTTTCCCACTTTATAAATTGGGAGAAAAAGATAAAAACCGATGACAGTTCCATCTGTACGGTTTACTTCACGGGGACATTACTATGATCCTGTGAAATAAAGGCTATGATAACACTTTAGAAGCTGTGAAGCTGTGTATAAAACATGTGCATGATATTATACCACACAATGGGAAAGATGGTCTTTCAATGCTCTTGAAGCAGTAGCTTCAGCTGTGTTGTCCCCTTTTGGAGAGACCCAAGTCCGAATCTTTAAACTCTGCCGCTCATGAGATCTGCCCACATCCCTTTCTTGATGAGCAGAGGGAATGGGAGGTATCTGACTTGAGACTAAGTCAGAAAACCAGGGAGACTGTGGGGAAAAGAAGGATCAAGTAGATGTCTGAGTTTAGAATCTGTGGTTAAAGAGCTCATGGTTTCTGTGAAAAGGCTGAGGCTCAAATACGCACAGAACTGCTGTAGGAGCTCGGCATTGCCCATCTAGGAGTTTCTTATGGTATTCTTCACAAAACTGGAACCAGAGCCCAAGGAGAAACACTTGGGGGAGACCATGCTGGAATGAAAAGATGAGGACAGTAAATTACAGTAAAAATGAGTGCACCAAGTTCTAAGGTGGTTTTAGGGACAAAGTCAGAGTCTGGAAGAGCCCATCTGGCCCACCTCCACCACGGGTTTGATACTGTGAATCACTGATATGGCCTCCTTACTGAGATCCCCAGTTTCACTATTTTTCCAGAAGTTGCCTCCTAGTGTAGCATCTTTTAAAATATAAACCAGACTATAATACTCTTCTTTTCAAAGTCCTGCAATTACTTACTGTTTCACCTCATCTGCTTCAAATCTTTTCTTAATTGTCACCTTCTCATCGAAGTGTGTTTTGAAAATAATATTAAGAGTGCACCCCCAGCACCAGGCCATTTAAATGACTCTGCTTGAAAGCTTTTCTCTAGAACTTGATACCATCTAAGAGGCTGTGCAATTGGCTTTCTTACTATCATTGATTATTTCTTGCTCATACGTGCCAAGGCAGAATAAAAGAGCAAACTTATCTGTGACTGTTCATGGATGCCCCACGCATCTGAAACTTCTGGATATAGCAGACTTATTCTCATGTTGTTATGTGATTGAATGCAAAGATCACAGACTATTGTAAGAATCCTAAGGTGGTAGATGGAGAAAATTCTTCTTTTGTAACCTCTTCCTCTAGACAACCACTGGTTCTTAGTTCCCCTTCCTTCCTTTGCCTATGCATGCTCATCTTGGCCATAGCTTAATTTGTCCATCCATTGTGAACATCCATTTGGGAGGGTACCTGAAGCAGGCAGTAGACCCGAATATCAATAATTTTTCACTGCTAGATCACAGACCAGATATTTGCAAAGGAATCATCTTCCCAACTTGACCTAAGCAAACAAATGATAGCCACATAAACACTGTACTCTAGGTGGCCAGTTCCTCTCCATTCTGTTTAGTATGTGAACTTTTCAGAAAAACTTTGGGACTACACATACTGTCTGAAGCAGAATGTTTTACTTATGGTGAGAGGTAAGATATCATTCCTTGCCCTTTGGAGTCAGATCACTTTTAAGAAACAACTAAACACCAGTGAAAGCCAAATCCAATGTGTAAGGTAAGTGATTGAGCTAGCTTGTTATCTGTTTCAACCTGAACTGAAATAACCAGAGAATCAAAGCTGTATTCCTGGTTTTAGTCTTAAATCACCTGGTGATGTCAAGAACCACATTTCTGTTGTCATTAGAACAGGTGTATATTTTGGAAGTTTAGTGCCTGTGTTTATCTTCTGAGAACTGAAGGAAAAACATACTTTCTGTTATACCTGTCATGTGTCTTTTAAAGACTCATGAGCCTATGGAAATATTATAGAGGCCTCCAATGCAATGAAACAAAGAGCTACCGTATAATGCTCAATCTCCATTCCAGTTAAATGAGATCATCAGTTCATACCGATGTCTGCACTCCATGATCACCATAGCATGATTCCCAGTAGACATAATGTGAGTACCTATCAGTGGATATTAAAGGAACAACTGTGATATAGTGTGTGTATATTCGATATTATTCATATTATTCAGACTTTAACAGCACCTTACCTCTTGCTACAATGAAGCTATAGATAAATAGAACATTATGTTAAATGGAAAAAGCCAGAAACATATAGCAATTATATCATTTTTTTATGTGGGGAATCTAAAGAGATAGATGTCAAATATACATTCACAAGACAAAAAACTAGGGAAAGAAAAGGGGAAGATTAAAATGAAATGATGCAAGGTACCAATAAATGAATCAAAAAGTCTTATTCACAACCTGGGGATTACAGTTATAATAATATGTACTGGATTCAGAGATGCTAGCTAAATTAGACTAAAGCAGCTCTTACTACAAAGAACTAGATAAATATTTGAAAGGGTAGCTACCTTGATTTGTTCCATTGTAGCAAATATGTATGTGCATGCATATGATATGTGTGCATATGCATATAAATTGTTTGTATATAATATGCTATGGCCTTAAATGTAATATATTGTAGACAGACCTTTCCTGTCCCAACTGAATGATCCCAAATAACTGACTCTGAAGTTTATATTAATTATAGATGCTCAGCCAATAGCTCAAGCTTATTAGTAACTAGTTTTTACATTTTAAGTTAACACATATTCCCTATTTATACTCGCCACGTGGCAGTACCTTTATTAACATATCATGCTCATCTCCTGCTCCCTCTGCTTCCATCCTTCTCCTTCCCATCATCCTTAATTTGTGCTCCTCACCCATATTTCCTGCCTGGCTACTGGCCAATCAACATTTTACTAAACCAATTTGAGTGACAAATCTTTACAGTATACAAGAGGATTATTCCACAGCAATATATGCAACAGCATTTATTTTTTATCTTATTGAAAATAGATTTTTTTCATCTAATATATCCTGATTATGGTTTCCCTTCCCTTTAGTTCTCTCACCTCCTCTTCTATCCAGATCCACCACTTTCTGTCTCTCAGTAGAAAACAAACAAACTTCTAAGAGATGATAATAAAATAAACTCTAACAAGATAAAACAAAATCAAACACATTGGAATAAGACAAAACAAGCAAACAGAAGGAAAAGAACCCAAGAACTAAAAAGAGATATAGATGCAGAGATATACTCAGGAATACAATAATAACACAAAACTATAAGCCATAATGTATATGCAAGGGATCTGCAGTATAAAAAAGGAGAAAGCAATTAAAATATTAAATATTCTTAAAAGCATAGACAGAAAGACAGAGAGAAAATAAAGGAGAGAGAGAGAGAAAGAGAGAGAGAAAGAGAGAGAGAAAAAGAGAGAGAGAAAGAGAGAGAGAGAATGCCCCTGAGCTCATTTTCTGTTGGTCGTCTACTGCTAGGCATTCATTCTACCATGAAGAATAGTTTGTTTTATCAGTGAGACTCCATTGGAGAAGACTAAATTTTCACTCGTAATTGGTTATCAATTAGGCATAACTTCTAGGTTATCCCCAATTATTTAGAGATGGGGGTACATGTCCACTATCCTTTCAGCCCTAGGCACTGTTCTATGAGTTTATCAGAATGTCACTAGGGGTCATGTTATTAATATGTTCCTTTAGTGGAGCAGTGGTATAACATAGGTCCCTGGGCTAGTCTAAGATCCTTGGTCACCCAAGTAATATTGTATGTGGGTTAGCTTTCATGGAGTGGACCTCCAGTCAAAACAGATATTTGTTGGTTATTTCCACAAATGTTGTGCCATTAGCATATTTTGCAGGCAGCACAGAATTATATATGGAAGGGTTTGTAGCTAGGTTGGTTTATATTTCTCCTTTGGTAATGTGCAGAGTTCCTTCTAGTACCAGAAACACTAGCCCATGGGGGTGAAGTGTCTAGATAGGCACAGGCTTGACTCTTCTGTGTTCATGGCCTAGGAAGACATAAGAAAACTATCAATATGAGTTCAGATCCCCAGAACTAGGCATTGTAACATGATAAATAAATGGCCAAGCTTCAAACTGAAGCTCAGGGAAGCAAAGCAGCCAAGCCAGTAGATCTTACCTCTACCCAGCAGAAATGGCAATCCCATCTCCACAAATACTCAGAGGTAAAAGATTCTCACTTCTTGTCTCCTCTTCCGTTTATTCCTTTTTCAGCCCAACCATATCACTCCTGTCTCCACCTCTCTAGTGCTGGGATTAAAGGCTTGTGATCCCATGTGTTGAGATCACCTTTGTGTGAGCTGTTACTTTTAGGACTGGATCAATTTCATGTAGTCAGTGTGGCCTTGAACTAACAGAGATTTATCTACCTGATGCCTGGGATTAAAGTTGTGTGCCACTACTGCTCAGTTTCCATAGCTAACTAGTATGGCTACTTTGCTAGTTTGATTTCCATTGGCTTTAATAAATCATAAACAATGTATCACCACAAGGCATGATGGCACACACCTTTAATCTCAGCACTCAAGAGGCACAGGTAAGCATGTCTTCAAGAATTTGAGGCCAACCCAGTTGGAGTTCTAGGCCAGTCAAGGCTACATAGTTATGAGACCCTGTTTTTCTTTTTCTTTTGTTTCTGTTTTTGTTTTTTAAGTGTGCACTTCCTAGAAATCTGGTTTGGGATCAGCTCACCAGAACCTTGGTAAAATCTAGGCATCTTTAATACCTGAAATAATACCCAGAAGCTAGTGGCAGCTCAAACAGCCTGGGATATTCAGCTTAGTGTGAGTGTCTAGAGAGCACACATCAACCAATGTGGAAGGTAAGAAACAGCATCCAAGGCTGTCCTCTGACTTCCACACAAACTGGCATGTACCCATGCGCGCGCGCGTGCGCGCGCGCACACACACACACATACACACACACACACACACACAGAGAGAGAGAGAGAGAGAGAGAGAGAGAGAGAGAGAGAGAGGATTCAAACCCTCCTATAGTTAAGTTCCTGCATCAGTCAGCTACTTTATGTAAATAAGGCTCAGGAAAATAGGAATAGAAGAACGGAGAGGATGAGCTACTCAATTCCTTCATAAGCAGTGATTCCATGACAAGAGAAAGCAGTGGTTTGGGGGAAGAGTTTTGTTTCATTATGTTTCATTTTTGAAACATGTAGCTCATGTAGCACAGGCTGGCCTCAAGCTCACAATATAGTCCATGGTGCCCTTGAACCCCTGATCCTCCTGCCACTATTTTCTAGAGTGTGCCACAACACCCAGGATGGAACCATTGTTTCTTATTCTAAAAACATGCTGTTCTTCCTTCTCATTCTCCACTTCCTGTCAATTCTCTGTCTTTCTCTATAATGCTGATCTTTCCTAACAGGTTTCACCTTCTGAGTTGTTCAATAAGCACCTTTGTTCTAATTGCTCCACCCTCCCTGCCCATGCCTTCCCTGTGTCTCTGCTGTTCCAGGCTCTCTCCTTCCCTGAGACGGGTTACAGCACACAGCAGCTCCCAGAGCGGCCCTGCTGACACAGTGAAATGAAATCAAAAAGCTGTATTAATTTAAGTGGCTTTCTTCACATTTAGGACTGCTATTACAGTGTTGATGGTTGGTAATAAAAGACCTTTTAGTGTGGGAAATCAAATAATCTTATACAAACACAAATGGGCCCGGACAATGATTATCCTAATGTAATTGGAGAATGAACTCTGATTATGGGTGTCAGTTCTTACCTTTCTTAAGGTGTTTTAGGGCTAATCTAGTGATTGATAGATTGACACTTAGTCTTTGTAAAGTGTATTTATCATTAACATGCTACATTTCTTACATTTGGTATCTCTGTGCACAACAATTTTTAGAGGCTTAAAGCTGTATTGACTTCATAGTAGTTTCTTAAATTTTTGTGCAATGAACTATGACAAAGTTATGATTTGGAGGTGAGCTGGCTGTCAGACAATAGTACCCATTGGCAACATGGACTCATCCTTCCCTTAGAGTCCCAAGGGAAATGAAAGCAGCCATATCGAAGAAGGAGCCATTTAGGATAAGGCTAGAGAATATCCTACAAGAAATCATCCTATTTGAAAGTGTGATGATCTCCATGTCAAGGAGAAGTTTCCCATTTTTCCTGGACAATGTCATTGCCCTATGCTAAAGCGAATGTGGTTGAAAACATATTTGTTGAAACCTTGCATTTGCAATCAATATATGTTCTGTGAGTGGCTGCCTATCTAGTATCAGAGATCTATGGTACTGACATGGAGTTCCCTGTCCTAACAACTTTAACTAGATAGTTAATTTAATGGACCTGGCCTTTATAGATCCATCAATGGTGATTTTATGTGTGCATAATAGAAGTGCATAACAGACATTCTTCTGTCTAGGAGACAGGTGCTACTGGCATGCCCAGTCCTGTCCTCAAGCCAGCATGATGGCTCAGCTTTGTCCCTGCTCTTGGAAAACCATCTCCTTCAGCCAGAGGTATCACATTCACAACCTTCCCATCCGTCATGGCTCAGCACAAAAAGGCCATCTTACCCAGGAAGCCTTGTCCTGCTTCATCCAATGCTACCTCTTTTCCTTCTGGCCCTGAACATCATACTTTCCTTTCTTCCACCATAGCAGCTATCACTGCTTTCCAGTTTCCTTCACAGTCCTCAGTTTCTCACCCCAAAATTCTGACAGCATCTCCTCACAGAGCACACTCTCCATCACAGCTGTGTAGGTAACAATAAAGTGACTGCATCTCACAATGTGGACCCTTGGTCCATCTTACCTGAATGCGTCTGTCCTTTCTGGCTTCTGCTTGAGGGTCATCTTCCGAGACCCTGTTTCTTTACCTTACATAGGCAATATCAGATCATTTCTGCTGAGCTTGATAACTACCCTGAATTTAATCAGGCATGATGATAGGATTTCGATGCATGAGTAAGTGGGTCTCAGATGAGAACCAGTTAATCGTATCTCAATGAGTGAGAGTGAGCATATGTAATTGAAAAGCAAGGCATTTGTTTAGAGTGCCAGTGCCGGAAGCACTCTGAAACTCTTTGGAGCTCTGCAGGAGTTTATTTCCTCTTTAGGGCATGGGTTTTTTCTAGGGTCTTTTGTCACTAGCTCACACTGCCTTTGACATCTATGTATGTAATTTGAATATTTGTCTAGTATCTCCACAGCTATTTAGTATAGTGAAGACAAATACCCAAGCCTTATAATTCTTTGTATCTCTTAAAATAACATGCTCCTACCTTTCATATGATAAACAAGCTTCCAAAAATCAAAGTGGAATCTTGTCAGTGTAGCTCCCTCATAATAAACAAGGGAAGTTCTGAAGGGTTTTTCATGGGTGTAGGACTTTCCTTGAAGTGGTTAGGAGAATTTATTTTGTAATGATGAGAGGAAGCTCAGTCATCCCGCAGAATCTTATTCCTAAACTTGTAATTCTGACATCAGAATTGGGAAATTCTTCAGGTCCTGGATTCTCTTTTGTGGAGGGAAAGTATGTCCTGTTTAGTGAACTATGACTTTGTAGCATGGGGTTGGAGTCAGCACATTGTGTGAAATGTCTTGCTTTCCTCTTACTTGCTTTTAGCCCAGTCCAAAAGATCTAGCTCAAAGTTGACTTTATTTTTTTTTTTAGGGCTTCATATCTACCTAGAATTGTCAGTTGATTAGGAGTCATGAAAATTTCCTCCCTATAGGTATTTATAATGAAGTTTTAGATCCACAGGAAGTTACATTAATGCATTTTATTTTGAGCTAAAAATGGTGCCATATAACCTCCCATGGCAGTGCCAACAAAATCTGAATGCCAGTGTCTCCTGGGCATAGTCATGCTCACTTTCTCTGCTTATGAGCTAGCACTATAGCTGTGTGTGTGTTGAGTTTGGGGGAGGTTTGTTGAAGAGAAATTGCTTTTTTCTTTGAAACAACAGGCACCTTTGAGCATTCTCCTTATCTGCCACTCCTTTTTCTTCAGCCTGACCTACTGTCTTCATAATCTGTAAGACCTGTGTTAGCCAACTATGTTTGCATTCACTTAACCAGGAACTCAGCTTGGTGTGCCACCATTTCCTTTTTAAGGGAACTCCCTTTGGCATATTGGAATTTTTCATTTTCTAAAGAGTGGTTGTCATGCTTGGAATCTCTGAAAACTCTCTAGCACCTGATATTCTGTGTGTGTGTGTGTGTGTGTGTGTGTGTGTGTGCGTGTGTGTGTGTGTGTGTGTGTGGTTAAAGGGAAAACTCAAGTGTCATTCCTCATCACCTACTTCTTTTTTTAGATAGGTGGGGTCTATTGTTGTCTTAGGTTAGGCTGTCTGGCCAGCAAACGCTGGGATCTACCTTTCAATACCTCCTCAGCATTAGGATTACAAGTGTGCCACCACACATACCTGGCGCCCTTTTTATTCTAGGTATAGAACTCAAGTCCGCATGCTTATGAGGCAAGCACTTACTGGCTGAGCTATTCCCTCAGCCTGCCCTGCACCTGCCATTCTTACTAGTGATTAAGACAGCCTTTTAGAGGTAGGATAAAGCCTTCTTCTTCTAAGTTAAGCATCCAGTTGGCTGCTTTCTTGAAGGAGAACATTGTCTCTTCTTGTCTTTACTGTTATGTTATCCCCAGAGAGCATGTCTGGCAGTCAGCTGGCAACTGCATTAGCCTTTGGTTGGTATTAATAAGGAAGAATAGGAGATCTGTTCAGCTTAGATAAACACACAAATTGTACTGCAGCATCCCTTCTTTATGTTTCAAAAAAGGTTGAGGTATTTTTCTAGCACAAAAATAATAGGAAATCAATGGAATGACTAATCTTTTGCTACCCTTTTTAGCATGGATTTCCACTACAGGAGACTAGCCATCTCTCAGAAGGTTAGCACATTGCAGATTGCAGAGGAAGCCTCCTTTTATTCCTGCTATGTGAGGTTCCTCTGTAAGCCACTGAAGATGCATCATCGACTCAGAATAGCACCATTATTTGACTTTAAAGATAAGGTCCCATTTGCCTTAAAAATCTCTATTTATTAAACACCTATAGGGGAAATGTGAGGAGCAATTTCAACCCGGTTCAAAAATGGCATCTCTGGGAATATTCCACTATGAAATTCCCTCTTGCCACCACCTCTGTCTTTGATTCTTGTGAAGGCAGATCTCAGAATGAGAAAGTTGGCCCTTGGAAGGCAATCCTGTAAGACACAGCACTGTGCCAGCTAAGAAGGGGGTGTGCAGTATCAGGGCAGCCTTCCAATTGCTTTGCTGAGGGATCAGCACCAGGCTATTGCCTTTTGAAGATGGGGCTTTGTGAAACGGCCAGTAAAGAGTGTGAAATATGTCCAATGTATGCAAATCCTCACCATACATATGAGCACATGGATTAGTAATACATCTGATGACAGCTTTTTGCCAATCATCTTTTCGCCAAATTGAGGAGTTGGGGGACATGGGGCAGCTGTGAAAGGGATCTGTGTGCAGCTTTGGCAGCTGACAACCTAGAAACAGACATTTCTAGGAAGAAGGGAAGGAGGAAGAAAAGAAGAAAATAGAGGAGTGTAGAGGGAAACCCTAGAGTTCAGTTTTATGATACATGATTCAGTGCATGCTCTGTGTGTGCATGTCTGTGTGCATATGTATGTGCATGTGTGTATGTGTGTGCATGTGTGTGTTCTATTTATATTTTCACATGTAAAAAAAGTACCTAGAATCTGAGAGTGAAGAGCATATCAAGTGTAATGGGTATGGTCTACAAAAAAAAGTAAAAGGGGGAGATTGGACAGCCATATGAGACCATGTATGCGGGCTTGTCAAAAGGGATTAAGTCAACACTACCCAGTCCTCAGAAACAGTGAGGAGAAACAATTTGAAATATTATTTTTCTTCAGATTAGCCACATACTGTACATGTGTCTGCATTATCTCTGCATGCTTAAATTAGTCTTCTTGTCTTTGAATTTGAGCAGTAATTAACTCAATTATGCTTATTAAACTCCCCCACATTATTAATTGAGGATTCTATCGAATAGAACCCTCAGGTGAATATACGTCTAAGCTGGTCTTGCTCTAGACTTTGTCCATTTTGTCCATTCTGTTTCCATGAACTGCCAGATCCATGCCTGGGGCAGGCCCTGTCCTGGACTTGTAAAATGCTGCTCTGGCATGCTTGCCTCCATTCCAGCATATATTTACTTTACATGTTAGAAGAACAAATCTCTCATTGCTCTAGAAGTCCCAGAGGCCAGGTCAGACTGCACAAGGAGGTCATTGTCTACCTTGCCGGTATTCTACACACATCAGACCATGCAGTTTGTCTTCCTACCTGAGCAACAACAACACATGCAGGGTCTTCACCCTCTGACCTTCCTGACCCATGAAGCAGAGGGACTGAGCTTCAATAAAGAAATTTCTTAACATTGCCAGTATGGCCCAGGTTAGGGTTCCCATTGTGAATCTGAGGCCTATCCTCTTTCTGGGTAATTTATTTTTATTTAATTAACATTTTCACTTATTTTACATAGCAACCTCAGTTTCCCCTCCTCCTGTTCCCTCCCCAACTCCCATCTACCATCCTCCCCATCCATTCCTTCTGCATCTCCATTCAGAAAAGGGCAGGCCTCCCATGGGCTTGAACAAAGCATAGCACATCAAGTTGAGGTAGGACTGAGCTCCTCTCCCTACATCAAGGATGGATAAGGTAACCCAGCATGGGGAACAGGTTCTCAAAAGCCAGCTCAAGTAGCAGGGACAGGTCCTGATATCACTGCTAGGAGCCTTACAAACAGACCAAGATACACAACAATCATACACATACAGAAGGTCTAGGTCAGTCCCTAACTGACCTAGCTCCCTAACTGTTGGTCCAGAGTCCATGAGCACCCACAAGCTCAGGTCAGCTTTCTGTGTGGATTTCCCCATCATGACCTTGACCCTCTTGGTCTTACAATCCCTCCATCCTCTCTTCAATGGGTCTTCAGGAACTCAGCCCAGTGCTTGGCTGTGGATCTCTGCATCTGCTTCCATCAGTTGCCAGATAAAGGCTCTCTGATGAAGATTAGGGTAGTTCCCAATCTGATTACAGGAGATGGCCAGTTCAGGCACCCTCCTCATTATTGCTAAGAGTCTTAGCTGGGGTCATCCTTGTGGATCCCTGGGAGTTTGCCTGGTACCAGGTTTTTCTCTAACCCTGAAATGCCACCCATCAAGTCATCTCTCTGCTACTCAGTCCTGCTCCCAACCTGCCACCTGCAAACATCCTACCTAACCTTTTCCCTCAAGTTCCTGTCCTCCTATTCCACCATCTTCACCCCCAGTTTACTCATAAGATCTCTTCTATTTCCCCTTCCCATGGTAATCCTTGCATCTCTCTTTGGGTCCTGGTTGATATCTAGCCTCTCTGGGACTGTGGACTGTAGGTTGGCTATGCTGTACTTTACTCCTAATATCCACTTATGAGTGAGTATATGCTATGTTTGTCTTTCTGGGTGTGGGTTACCTCACTCAGAATGATATGTTCAGGTATTTCCACAAGAAAAAAGAAGTCCTGAAAATGCTCATATGGCCTCCACACTCGTACCAGCCTCCGTTCTTTCCTTTCTTCTCAGAAAGCAAATCCAAGTCTGCAGTAGCTAGTTTTTGAACTTATTTAATGCTTTGATATCAAAGTTTGAAGCCACAGTGATGAGGATTAGCACCAGGTCCATTAGGTTCCTCATCTACTGGAGCAGCTGGACCTGTGGGTATCATTTGAATACCTCTTGTGGTGGAAATTTCCATGGTCACTTTTGAGATGCCCTACTCTGGGGATATCAATTCTTAGGGATGGTGGAGGAATGATCTGGATTCATGTGCTTATTTTCTTTGCTACTCCAATAATTAGATTCTGGAATTCTCCATGGGAAATCTAGGCACTGATGCAATTCTTTCTGTCGAGGGGAAAACAGGATTTTGACTTGTTTATTTATTTCCTCACTCATTTCAATGGATTTAACTAAGCTTAATAAAGTTCAAACAACCTGCCCAAAATCATAAATTAGCATTAGTGATTCAAGATTACTGATTTCCTTGGGGCTCTGCCATAATTTACAGCCATCTTCATTTCCTTCTTTGTATTACAGAATTTTAAAAAGGCCTTCACGGTCACCCAGCCTATTTCCTACTGCAGTGTAGACCTCCATTAGGTTTGCATCCAACCCCTGCTTAGATCAATGGCCTCTCACCCGTACACATGCTCGAAACACACACACACACACACACACACACACACACACACACACACACACACACACACACACACAGACAAATAGATACACACACAGGGAGGAAGGGAGGGGGAGAGAGAGAAAGAGAGGGAACAGCTTGCTTTGAGCCCATTCACAGGTGTGCTCCTACATATTAATGAGTGAGTAACCATCACTTTTACAAAACTATCACACAGTGATGCCTGGCAATTGGAACATGGCCCTAAAAGTGGTAGTCTAATAAACAATGCAATTTATTTTTAGGTCCTAAAAGAGATGGTTCGGTCATTCTTGCTAACTTTTCACACAGTTTTGGGAAATTTTTGTGTTGAAATGAAGCCACAAATATAAACAGGCTGAAATCTGATACACTGCCCTCCTTTCCTGATGGAGCCCCATTACTTCGTAAAGCACAGTCCTCCAGGCTTACACAGCTTCCAGCTTCCACTGACCATATTAAAAATGCTTGCTTTTCCCAGCCCAAAACTTGGCTCCCATAACTTCCATCCAAGATGCTGTGTTGTGTTTTCAGAATAGTAATCAATGCATGGAACTCAGTATTTGCCCCATGTGGGTGAACACAGAATAACGTGGAGAGACATTCTAAAGCATGGACTCTGAGGCTGCACTCCTGGAGATCCTGCCTAACAGTAGCCCAGGATATTCATATTCTTAGGGTGTCTCACAAGCATTACTGATGCATGATCAGATTTGAGAAACGTTATTCTCCTGTAATCCTTGAGCTCCTAGCCGAACTGTTCTAGGTTAATTGAACATTTTCTTATAACACAAAGGTTCTACTTTTTATGGAACTAATAATATGGTTCTCAGTCTACAGGTCTAAAGTGCACATTCCCACTTTCCATTAACCATGATTCTCAGGATTAATCACAAAGAAATCTGGAATTTAGATTCCCCAGTGTGTCTGCAGATATCCTGCAAACCTGTCCTGAGTGGGTTAGTCACAGCCATGCTGATCACCCAGAGATACTTTCAATTCAGACTGTCCTGAGATGAAAAAAATAAAAAATAGAAACAAAACAAAATGTCAGTGAATTACAGAATTCTCTTTCAGGACTCTTCGTCCTTTCCTGTCCTTCCCTTTCAATTTCAGGTTTCCTAATTAAATGTGTGAACAGAGAAACTGTGGTCTTGATAGATGTTGCCTGTCGTGGATCTTAGTCCATAAGGGAAAACATCTTTGGTCTGGGCTTTTTTTCTTTTGTTCCCTTTCCATTATGCTTGTAAACCTCTACCTAAGTAAGTTCTAAACATCTTTAATAACATGAATAAATAAGCAATAGAGGAGACAGCCTGCTGGCTTGGAAAGGACCTGAACAGCAGCCCCTTAAAATAGAAAGCCCCACAGAGGACACATAGCATATCAGCCCTTCCTTGGCCACATCCTTTCTTCTCAGTGCCTCTTCCATTTGAATCGAGCTGTGGCCTTTGGCTGTCTATCCGCACAGACCACAGTCCTCTCAAATATAGCACTGTGTCTGTACTACATCTACTCAGGTGGATCCCGTGACATTGAGTTAATATTTAAAAGTGTTAGAAAACTCAGAGAAGAGTTACAATTTTGCTTTCATAATTACAAAGACATTTTTGCTTATGGTCGGAGGAATATATACTAGCCATAAAAAATTAGAGTATAGATATTAATAGACTAAAACATAATTGTATAGAATGTCTAAAATGTTCTAGAAAACAATCCATGAAACAACACTACACATTCAAATAATTAGTCCCAGCTCCTTTTCTAGACTGCACAAGATTCTATAAATATGTTGCCACGCATATGAGTGCCTATGCTGTCTACATGGAGTAACAACTATACTTCATCATTGAGCAACTGTGTTGTTCTACAAAAGTCAAAGATTATGATAACCTTTTCCATCATGGTTACTAAACAGAGAAGTGTATTTTTATTGCCACTATGAAAACCATCGGGTCTTCTGCAGTGGGGATGGACATTCAGGACTATCTGTTGCTATCCAGTGGTCCTCTGGTACATCAAGGAGTGCAGGACTTTGCTACATAGGAGGCAGATGTTCTTCTGAACTTGGATCCGGGTTATTACAAAGGCCTCTCCTCTCTTTTCCCCTTCCTTAAGTTTGGAGGGAAGTGGCACTAACAGTCTGCCTGGAAGATTCTGCTCTGAGGTTCCATTTCCTTCTTGTCTCTATGGAGGAGGGGAGCACTTCTTTGTCTAGGAAAAGTGGAGAAGGGGAAGGAATGGAAGACACAAGGGACTGGGCCTGACAACACAGAAAATGCTGACATAAATTAATCAAACGAGGCATCTCACAGGATTGAATTAGTTCCTGATTGATGGCTGCAGCACCGAGTCTGCCCGGCCATTTCTTCACTCTCATCCGTTGTTGCCCCTGATTTATGTCAGCGTCTCAGTGCATTGGCTGACTAGGAAACCTTGGAGGATGGATGGAAGAGAAAAGGGCTGTACCAGTGCTGGCTGCCTCTGGTCCAATCTTCATTCCAACCCTCAGAGTGACGATTCGATTCATCTGTCAACTTCATTGTTTGCTTCATAAACTCAGTGTCTGCATTTTAGGCTCTGTCCTATTCCTGTGAGGATTGAGATGGCAAACACACACACCACACACACACACACACACACACACACACACACACACACACACACACACACACACGTATATATTTCTGCTGTTTTAACAGTGACTTCTTAGAAGTTCTTAAACTTTAGCAGAATGCCAAGCCAACAAGTTCACTGTTACCTATGATGTTCAGGGAGGTGTCCACACTGCCTTTGTTACTGTTTATTTCTGTGATGAGAGGCACCTAGGGTGGTTGTAAGATGATATGACTTAAATGCTGTTGGCTTCCTGTCTTATGAAACTAATTTGCTACTAGAACATTTCTATATAAGAAAAACATTTCTGGGTTACTGGATTCTTTTGCTGTTCATTCTGAATGCCTGTCTGAATCTGGTGACTGTTTCCCCCCCCCCCTCTCTCTCTCTCTCTCTAATTTCTTTATTTTTTTGGTTGTTGTTGTTTAAGCTCCTACTACATGTCACATTCAAGGTCTGTTATTCCTTTCTGTAATTTCTTTCTTTCTTTTTTCTTTTTTCTTTTTTTTGCTTTTTTGATACAGGGTTTCTCTGTGTAGTTTTGGAGCCTATCCTGGCACTGACTCTGTAGACCAGGCTGGCCTCAAACTCACAGAGATCCACCTGCCTCTGCCTCCCAAGTGCTGGGATTAAAGGCATGTGCCACCAATGCCTGACCCTGTCTGTAATTTCATAGCAGGAGTCTCAATCTTCAAGGGTTTTATGCTCTGTGGGGAAGACAAGTATTAAATATATTATCACAGGAATGACCACATGATTATAGATGTAGCAGTTCTGGTAAGTGATTCAAAGTAGAGTCTAACTTTCAGGAAAATATAGAAGCAGTTACCAGCTTGGAATAGGATATGATTGTTTTTTAAGGAACTAACTGTAGGCAGTTTGTGTCCTGTGTTTGTGTGTATCTGTGTACATGAGGAGATTAGGGGTCAAAGTCAGATATAATTCTTCAGAGATGTCCATCTTGGTTTTGGGGACAGGATCTCTCATTACCCTGGAGGTTAAGTAGGTTAGGCTGGATGGCCACAGAGGCCTAGCAAACTTTCTTCCAAGCTCTAGGATTACTGTACCTCGCTTCTTTGCTTTTTGACATAGATTCTGAGGGTTGGACTCATGGCCTTATGCTTGCAAGGTGAGTACTGTATTAAATGACCTACCAACCCAGCCTAATCTAAGTGATTTGTAAGCATGGATTTTGTTGTCTCAATATGACTAATGTTACTTGAAAATATGATGAAATGGAAGATAAAGGTTCATGAATATTAATATCAGTTCTGGATTGTGTAAATGTTATTTGGTTATCAGCACATGGAACTCTTCTGGAAAAATGTTGCAATTTTTAAGCCTGCATCTTAGGCTAAAATTCATTTCTCTCATCTTTAAATAGTTATTAAAGTTAAATGGAATAATGTATAAAATGTGTTTAGCACAATTGATGGCATGTCCTATGTATTTGGTAAACATGTTCATTTATTGATACCCATTTATTGATCTTTCTGTGTTTTTAAGCCATATGCTTAATTTGAGACAGAGACTTCAAAATCAGAGTTTAAAACATTGGGCTGAGTGTGTCCTTACTCAAACATGTTCTTTCTTCTTTCACAATGCCAATGAGTATCTCCCACACATACCCAGGTGCCCAATAGCCCCAGAAAATCTCCCAATCATTCATGCTTCCTTTACTCCCTCCACCATGCCATGCTCTGTCTCCTTAGAGCCTTGCCATCTAGTTTTCTGCTTGAAGTATTCCACCTTTTCTTATTCCCACTATTTATCCCTTCAGGTCTCACCTAGCAACCAATTTCTAACCCTCCACACTTTTCTTCTGAGCATGCCATCATGTCTTGCCTTCTTCACAGCATTGCACTTAGCACATTGTATTGTAAATAAGCCTTTATTTTTGAGTGCTGATCCACCGTTTCCAAGACTCAGTCATTCATATTCATTCCTCTTATATCTCCAGCCCTTTCTCTAGCTGGAGGAATAGGCCACTGGTGCCACACTTGCTGAATAAATGAAATGTTTCTTCAAAGCCAGTTCCAGTAGAGAAGAATTTTTGCAATAATCTGAAGAGAACTTCAAATTAAAGAAGAGGGACTCTCCCAAAGAGTTCAAAGCATTGGCACGTATTGCTACATCCATACAAGTGACTTTTGCTATGCATTCAAATCAGAGGCCACCATGACTAATTCTACAGAAGGAGACCAACAATAAATCAATTTCCATGAATTTTCCAGAAGTCAGGGTGTAAGTGAGGTGCATGATAGTACCTAGTCTCTAGCCCCTGGACATTGCCTCAGTATCACACTTTCATTGCTCCTCTCCCTGGGGTTGCTCTTACACACTGAAAAAAGAGAAAAGATTCTTCTGGGCTCCTGTCCTTTGCTATTTCTTTGACATATTTTGAGGATTTCAGTGCTAAGGAGAATTTTGAGTGCTTTGGCCTCTTTTCCTAGGAGACCAGATATTCAGAAGAATTTTTCCATAAAACTTTGGGGAAAGACAAGCAGTCTTAGATCTTGGCGGTGAAATTCTCCCTAGACAGTCAAATATCAGACACAAGAGCAAACAGTCAGTTCTGGGGCTTTCTGTGGGATATTGATCTTTCCTCTCCACTACAGCATTTTCCTCATCCTCCTGGCATCCTGGGGGGAAAATTAAGCATGAGATTTGGAAAACTAAAAATACTGGAAGTGACAGGCTATTCTGGCATCATGGGTTATGGGAGAATGCCAATGGGGAGGAGACCAATGGAGCCTACTCTTGCCATTAGGGGATCACTGGTCGAACTTTAATACCGTGGTGCAGATCTAGGTAAATAATAGGTATTAGGAGTGGCAAGATAAGAGCCTTTTGGAAAAGAGAGCTAGAAAAGCAAGGAGACAACAATCTGACAGAATAACAGAAGGCAGAGATAATGGCCCACCTAGAAATGCCTTCCTCAATTGCTCTTGCAGGAACAGAACAGACAGGTGGAAAATGGATATTTGGATGACAAACCCATAAGAGAAACAACAAGCTATGTGGCTGCCCTGCTCCCTGAAAACCTCATCACCAACGTGACATTTATGTGTGAATGGCTTCACTTCTGATGAGGTCTCCACCATCCAGGCCAAAGCCCAGGCCCACAGTACATATGGTTACAGGACAGATTTGAGGAACCCATTCCTGATGCTGGGGAACTCCTTTTACACTCTTGTTTGCTATTGAGAATTAGCTTTAAAGTAAGCACTTATTTTCAATCATGGGACCAAGGAGGATAATTCTTCTAGCACTAGTCCATTTCTCACTGTGTTCTCCAGCTTGACCACTGAATTGGCTTGCCCTGTTTTAGCAACTGGAGTTCCACACCAATTCTTCCTAGCACTTTAGCTCTTTTTAGAGGGCATGTCCACTCCAGGTTATTCATTATTTCTAATCTTAGGAAGTTTTGACTTCTTATAGCCCTGGCCCACAAATTCACTGCCCAACAACAAGACTGTGGTGAGCCCATGTTTGCTGTTTCATTCCCCACATGTTGAATCCTGGATTACATGCTCTCTCTCAATGAGCAGTTGGCCTACTCTCCATCCATGAACTTCCCACTGACCTTTCCTGATTTATAATTTCATCACTTGGGCCTGTTACTTAAAAGATCACAACATCTTTTCCTCTATGTTTTATAGCATCCACTGAATATCTCTACCCACATTCTGTGAAGCACAATCTAACTGCATGCTACATTACATGTGTCCATTTTACCTTTAATTTGGCTACCTGACACAAGAATTAGATATCTAATAGAAATTTCAAACTCAGTATATTGAGAAAAGAAGGGTGTTGAACACTTTCCTGTATAAGTATGAGGATCTGAATCCAACCCCAGTACTAGAAACAAACATTAAAATCCACAACCATAACCAAACATTGATGTTCAAACTGAATAATTGATCTTTGGAACCCAATACCAACTAACTCTTCCACTCATCTCCCACTTCAGAAAACAGCATCACTGTGTTGTTCAGCGGTTACCTGAGTTTCTAATAACCCTCTCTTATAAGCAACCCTCTTGGTTATGTCTCCAAATATATTCTGAGTCAATCTGTCCTCCTCAATTTCCATTGATACAATCGGAATTCAACTACAAATATGACCGGGAGGATAATAAGTAGCTTTGTTTGGCTTCTGACTTTTTATTTTCCTCTCTGCAGCTTCTAAAAGATACATCCAACATGACACACTCGCAACCTAGCTATCAGGAGCCTTCAGTCACATTTTGAGTGAAGCCATACCTTTCTTAGTCATCTCCAGTGCCCTCTTGTCTCAGGAGCATCTCCTTCTGCCATCTTCTTCCTCACATTCAGCCACCCTCACTCTTCTTCTGTTACCAGAATATTACATAGGCACCTCATCTGAAGCTGGTGCATTTGCTTTGCCTCGACCATCTGGTTATACTGTCCCTCATCTGAAAGCTTCCTCTCATTGAATCTGGCCAAATAATTTGAATCAGCACTGCCCTCTAGTTATCTTTTTCCCCCAAGTTTCACTTTCTTTGTAGAATATATTGCTCTCTGGAGGGACCTTGTTTTATTACCTGAGAATTATGTAATTCTCCATGACTGCTCTGTAGGTTCTAAGAGAACCTGGCTTTACCAGATATGCTTACCTCATTGCTATTGTAGGTACTCAACACACACACACACACACACACACACACACACACACACACACACACACACACCTTAATAGATTAGTCTCTACAATCTTCATATCTTCAACTATTGCTAATCTGTCTTCACTTGTAAGTAGTTATGTTCTCCACATTTGTAATTATTAATTCAGCTGGGTTTATAATCATTAGATTATAAGGAACAACTTCTCAGTTCTGTCTTCCTACCTTTTAGTCCTTACAGTGAGCAGACTGGCATTTCCTGGGGTCAAATGAAGACATAATAGAAGGATGTCAATATCATTGACCAAGTTTACTCAACCACTCGCTGGTAACAACAGAATCTCAGTCATTGCCTAGATCTACAGTTCACATTTCTCCTCAGCAACCCTATCATGCCCTCCCAGAACCTGCCTAGTTATTGATCTTTCTAGGGCAGGGCACCCAGCCTCAGCCTTCTCTTCACCAAGGTCTGACTCCTTTCAGAGGAAAGACTTCAGGGACTCAGAGTTCACAGCTCACATCCAGAAACATAAGATAGTGGTTTCCACCCTTTCTCAAACTATTCAGTAAAATGCAAAGCACCCAGGCAACCTGCATTTCTACATTTCAGATGAAGAGCAAGTCTTTTTAAATGTGCCCCTTGAATTCAACTAAAGTTCAGGTTGAATTGGTTGTTCTGTGTTTTTATTTGATGGAAACGATGAATTTAACACTGGCTCCCAGCTTGGTGTCTGCTCTTTTGCTGAGCCAGGATCAATCTGGATTTCTGCCTTGACTCTAAAAAGAAAAAAAATTGTACCTAGCATAAACACACACACACACACACACACACACACACACACACACACACATACACACACACACACACACAATATTGCTAGCTGTCATTTTGTCCTAAGACTAGATGAAAGAGCTCATAAGTGTTCATAGTGTGTACTCCTTGCACTGCTTTAGGGAGAAGCCCTTTTTCTACAGTGTTTCTTCTCAGTCTTTGGAGCTTTATAAACAGAATATTATTCAAGCATTCATTAATCTTCATATCCTGCCAGCAAAATTGTATTACTAACTTTTCATTTTGGGTTGACAATATTATTATTTGAATATTTGTTGTTTTCCAAATATCAAATTAAGATACAGAACCCTTCCATTCAAATTGCTTATCTCACTATTCTAGCATAGCCCCAAGATTAGCCTCAGATCTTTTCTTTAAAGTGAATCTTAACCCTCCATTTTCCAAGGAGTATTCCCAGAATTCCCTGGGGTGTAATCACAGACAGCACGTCCTCTTTACGGACACACTGCCTCCAACCCATCCAAGAATTTATTTTTGCCTTCTTATTTGTGGAAAATCTGAATTTTTAGAATGGAACCTCTATATCCCTAGCATTTTGAAAACCTAACAAATATATGTACACATAAGTGATTTTACTACTAGAGTATGAGAAGACAGCACCAGAACCTCCACCCAGAGTAGGTAAGGGTCTTGTTTGGGAGTTGACACCAGCAGAGACCAGAGGCAAATAGTTCCCTCAGTTGCCTCTTCCATCTGTTCTTGTCATTTATTGCTGTGTGAGTTTTTTTTTTTAAAAAAAAAAGAATCGGATGAGGATTACTGACTCATCATCCTGTAGTTTCTTCTATGTTATAAATCAGACCCTGCAGAGAGTGCAAATGAAACTCAATCACGCTAAAACTGTGTGACTTCAGAAGAGTTACTTGATTTCTCAGTACCCAGTTTATCATTGATGATGGAATCATAAAATTACCTTCCTCTGGGGTAATAAGGAGATGGACTGATGTGCATAACAGAGTTTTAGTAATTCCTAGGGCACAAGAATGAACATGGCCATGCCAAGTGTGAAAGGTCCAGTTCCTGTTTGAAGCATCATTCTTTATTCTTGATTCATCACAAATTTCTTCTGTTGTGCATATTTTACTTTTCCTTAGATGCATAAGACCCTCTGTCAGCTCAGCCTCAGCTTTGTTCTTTAGACTTTCTCATGCCCTTTCTTCTTAGGACATCAATTTTGGTCTTTCAATGCCATTCACTGCCTGCATCCCAACAGCATTTCTTTTCCCATTGGACCATATGAAAACCTTAAGGAATGGCCTTTTCACACTTGTCTTCCAGACAAACAGGACCATGAGGTGAAATGATGCAGACCATTCTCCTGTTTTACCACTGCCCTGTTTCCATTCATTTGTGTCAATTCCATACATCTGACTTTTAAAGGCCTTTTTGCTAGTAGGTCTTTCTTTTTCCAACCACAAAACCCCTCATTTTGGGCACAAAGAATATCCCAAAACACTTCCCCAGTATCCCTGCTGCTGTTGTGCATCACGGACTGCAAAAACAATGACTTAGAGCATCCCATTCAACAGTCAACTGCAGGTAAACAGTCCTCCATTATTCTTACTGCTAGAGTTCACATCATTTTTCATGTCTTTTCATGGAAGTTGCTTACCATGTCTTCTCATTTCCTTCTGTTCTCTTAAAATGTGGGGGAAAGTAAATGAACTTAATACCCTTAGGGAAGAACTATCTTAAGTCCCCTGAGAAGTAGAGCAAGAAAAATATAAATGAATAGTTAGGGCAGGAAGGAAAGGGATGGCCAAAATAAATAAATATTTAAAATATATTAAATATTAAACATTAAAATATTTAAAATAAATAAATAAATAAATATTTCTGGTTGAATAACCATGTGGGTGGGGCAGATAACCCCTGAGAAACAGAAACCAACAAAGAGGTCAGAGGAGAGGAGCTTACAGTAGGCCAAGCATCGCTGGAGTGACCTATTCCAACTGTGCTGGCACAGCCCACAGTGTGTGCAACCACCCTGGAGGTGCCTCACAAAAAGATGGATGGTGTACTGAAGGCAAAGCTGGGTACCACTAATGCTGAGGTGCAACTTCTTTAAGAATGAGAAAACATACAAGCATAAACATATTTATAGCCAGAGGACAAAAGATAGAAAAATACTGCCAAAACCTCTAAGATCCATTGTAAACCTGTGGAGAGGGTCTCTGACAAGGTGGACTGTGGTCAGAATTTTTTGCCCCAAATTAGAAGGCAGCTAGCTTTTATATCTGCTTGGAATTGGACTAAGTTAGACAAGAAAATGGGATTGTGTTTACTGATAATTCTTAACACATGTCTAGTGGTTTTGCATACATTATTTATTTTGCATCTCTCAGCAACTCTGCAATTTGGGCTGTATTATTGTTCTATTAAAGATGAGGGAAACAAACAAAGAAGCAATGTGATGTAGATGCAAGCAAGCAGTGGATACCCCTAGCACCAGAGTTGCATTCCTGGCCTGGTACCCAACCTGAAGCCCTCACTTCCACTGAGGAAGCTTTTCTTTCTCAGCACCTCGTCTAGATCATCCTCTGTGTGTGTGTGTGTGTGTGTGTGTGTGTGTGTGTGTGTGTGTGTGTGTGTGTGTGTGCACATGTGTGTGCAAGCATGGAGGCTAAAGAACAAATTGAGGCATCATTCTTTAGGTACTGTCCATCTTTTTTGATACAGGATATTGTTGGTCTAGAACCTGATAAATAGGCTAAACTAGCTGGCCAGAGAGTCCCAGGGATCCAGATGTTCTGTTTGTCCATCACTGGGATTATAAGTACATGGTATTTAGCCCAACTATTTAACGTAAGTTCTAGGAATCTACCTCAGTTCTTGAGGCTTACAAAGCAAATACTTCACCAATGGAGCTATCTCCCCAGCTCCCTAGCCTAACTCCTTTTATTTCCCTTTTCCACTGCTATTTTACTATTCTGACTAAGAATAGGCACAGCCAAACACTGGAGAAAAGTGCAAGGCTATTTGCCTTTAATCACACACTTCTTTTCTAGATATCATACGAAAGATGCTGGATAGTGATCGAAAACAATGGCAACACTCACTGAACTGACTTAACACTCCCCCACAAAGAGGACAGAGCTGAGAAGTGCAAATGAGTTCAATCTGTTTCACATCTGAATTACCCTGGTCTTGCTGTCACCACTACCTTGTGCCTGAGTTGGTTAGGACAGGCTCTAATTCTACATGCCCTCCTTGTCAAGGAAGGGGGTTTGCTGAAGTCCAGGGCTCATGTAAGAGTCAGAAAGTTCATGTATACCACACATCTCCACACACAACTGTGTGTACTCACTATTCTGGCTATTCTCAGTAAATCTCCTGCAGTCTCCATGGCTACTCACAGTGTTCCCATGACCTATGCCAATGATGCAGCATTAAACCTTTCTCTTATGTAGAACAGTGTTAAGAGTACAACTCTGGGGGTTGGGGAAATGGCTTGGTGGGTAAGGGCATTTGCTGTGCAAACATAAGGAACAGGGTTCAAATCCCCAGAACCATGTAAAATGCCAGGAATAGTTCCCCACACCTAGAACCCTAGCACTGAGGAGGAGCAGATGCAGGAAGGATGTTGGGGTTTACTGGCTTCTGGCTTAGCTCTATGTTTAGTTAGAGACCCTGCCTCAAGAGAATAAGGTAGAGAACAATTTACCAGGACACTCAAGGCCCTCCTCTGGCCTCCAGATTTGTACATAGAGGCACACATGCACACTCACACATGTACATATACCACACACATACACACACACACACAATATATAAACACATATAAATACAAAAAATAAATACATAAACACATAAAATAAAAATAAATAATAGTATATCTCTGCACTTAAATCCTTGGCTTCAAACCCTTGCTGGGCTATCACTTGTATCAGCCAGGGCAGGTAATTTCATCCTGTATACCAGTCCCATCATTCAAATTAACCAAATGAACTTTCAGGGGTACTCTGTAGATCAAACAAGTTCATGCAGGGAACATAAGGACTCAGGAATCCCTACATAGGCAGTGTTTATTATTATGGTATATTATAATACTTAAATGCTGCCTTTTCTATTAAATTGTGAAGGCCTTATAGGCATCAGCAACTCCTCACAATTCCATAGCTCTCTCTCCCTAACATTATCTGGAATAGAGAAAGGATCCTATTACTGCAGGATAAAGGAGAGAGTTACTTTTATCCTCAACTGATTGAGTCATCATCAAACAATTATTGTATCAAGTGAGTGATTGAGGGAGTGGATATAAAAACTGCACACAGGGCCCACACAGTGTAGTTCTTTCAAGATGAAAGTCAATGTCTTCGTTGTCTAGGTTTCTGGTGTTGGGTGGCTTCTTCTGGGTACACCTAGCAATCTCATCTAGATGGGCCACAGCTGAGGCACACTGTAGGACTTGGGTTCTAGACACCCATGTAATCTGAAGCCATCAAAGAAGCATCCTGGAAAAACACAGGAAGTGAGCTTAGAGAAAGGATCAGGACTAGCGAGTATGAGATAGGGGCATCTCCTACAACAACCTGATCCTTGCTCTCCCTGGTGCTGTGGTTAAATGAGAAAGGGACACACAGAGCAAGAACCTGGGAGCACAACTCCCACAACCTATATGCCTTTTAACCAGGAAAAACAAAAACAATCCATTTTGGCAGTAGGGAAGCTCTAAACTCAAACACAGAATGAAGGAGATCTTCTCCCTAGAGATGAGCAGTGGAGCCAGACAGGATTGTGGGAAGCCAGACTTCTGGTCAAGAGACTCTCCCCAGGTTCCAGCAGCTGCATCAGGTGCTGAGATGTCCAGGTTATGAATAGGAGCCTTCTATAAATCCATTACACTATGCCTTTGTGGTGTGAGCAAGCAGGGTCACTATTCATAGCTTCAGTAGCACAACTAGACACAGGAAGACTCTGGTCTCTGAGAAGCTGGAGAGACAACATGTTTCCTAAGCCACCATCCCTACAAAGCTCTATGGAGAGCCTGTTACAGGCTCTGTGTGTGCAAATCACTGGGCCATGGCTTAGCTAACTTGAAGAGTGTTCTAGCTGTGCCCAAATCGCAAATATATTTTGTCTGAGTATGTTCCCCCCTAATTTTTAAATGTATATGTATTTCAAGGGAAATTAAATCCATGGGTTTCTGGTTCATTTACTCTTAAATCATTAAAATGCTGTTTAAGAACATTAGGCATTCAGAGAGCTTTTCTAGACATTCTAATAAGCACTTGGAAGACGCCTTTCTCCCATTACAACAGTTGTGTCAGGAGCAAATGGACTCCAAGTTACAAAGGATACTTGTCTGGTTTAGAATTCTCAGTGTGCCTGTAAACCAAAAGACCTAGCCCTGATGAATAAACACTCTATTCAACACAGGGGGATTCACTCCCTTTTTCCTGACCACATTTTGTCTAGCAGGGGGCCTTAGGTTTATCCCTGTGAAGTGAAAGAACAACCCCAGGGTGCTCTTGAGGAAATAACCTAACATGAGGTGGCATGTGTAGTCCATCAAATGTGGACCAGCCACTGTTCTCCACCTTTGTTCCTCCAGCATCACATGGAAGGTGACACTCTGCTGCTCACCATTCTAACAAAACACCTGAGACAACCAGCTCATAAGGAGAAATGGGTTATTTTATCTCACCGTGCAAATGCCAGTCTATGAACAGCTGACCCTGTCACTTGTGAGCCTTTGATTCTGTGACCAGGGGACATATCATGACAGGAACACATGAAGGAAAATCAAAACTTATCACCACACTTTTAGAAGACAAGAGTGAGGAGGATGAAGGAGTTTGGAATCACAATTTGTTGTGAAACATTTCTTTTCACTGTGGGAAAATGTGTCACTGTGAGGTTTAATAAAGAGCTGAATGGCCAATGGCTAGGCAGGAAGAGTTTAGGCAGGACTTCAGGGCAGAGAGAAAGAACTCTGGGAAGAAGAACGCAGGGTTGCCAGCCAGATGCAGAGGAAGCAGGATGGGTAGTACAGAGTAAAGATAACTGAGCCCCATAAAAGAACATAGATGAGTTCATTTAAGTTATAAGAGCTAGTGGGACAAGCCTAAGGTAAGGCCAAGCTTTCATAATTAATCATACATCTCCATGTCACTATTTGTAAGCTGGTGACCCAAGGAAAAATCCATCTACAAGAATCCTCTTGAAAAGAACACTGCTACAATTACCTAATGACTTCCCCCAACAACCAGCCCCTAGAATAGCCCCTATGTACCACCTCCCTGTAGCATGATCCTTGAGATCAAGGCATTAACCCAAGGCTGTGGGAGAATGTATTAGCTTCATATAATACTCTGTTACTCATATGGGACCTACAGACATGCCCCCTCCTGCCTGCAGCCTCAAGAAGAGACACAAGGATCTGCCCTTCTAACTGTCCAGCTCACTCTCATTCCACTGGCCTTGGATGTTTTCCTAGACTAAAAGAGACTGGCTGGCTTTTTCCTGTGCCCAGAATTTCACCATATAATCCATTCAATATTTGTTCATTCACTTGAGAAATGTGTGTTGAAGACATTAAGTTGGTGCACTAACACTGCCAGCCAGCCAGCACCATTTCTATGACACAGGGGGAGTGGGTGGCTAAAGAAATGACACTTAGAGGTTTTCTTCCCCAAAGCCATCTGATTCCATGTCACTGACTCTCTCAGACAAATAAACTCTAGATGAAAATTCACCTGCTGGCATTGTAGTGTAGTTGCTATGATTTGGATAACTTCTCTTTAGTGGAACTTGACATGAACTACTTAATAAAAGGGCAAGGTACCCCCAAAATTGGTGGCTTCCAAACTTACCCTTCAGAAAAACTGGAAGGATGGCTACTGGTTTTAACGTAGAAAGTTTGTGAGCAAGACATTGACTCTTTATTCATAGAAGGAGGTAAGTATACTTATTCAGTTCATTAACGGGAGAGAATTTGTCCAAACCATAAGAAGACAAGTTGAAAGTCAAGCCATGGAATTTTTTTTTAATGAAAATCTGGCTGAAGTTGCTGTGGTAGCAAAAGCAAAATGAAATTTGAAGGGAGTAATGGTGCCTACCCATATGAACCACAGCTGTTAATTCTCCGTCTAATACAATTACAGTAGGAGACAGGGCTCCTCCTCCACACTGCTAGGGACTAAAATGGAACAAGTTTGAAAAATCTACTGTTCAGTAGCCATGTGTTTGGAGAGGAAAATGTCACTAGGGGGCGATGTCTAAACAGAAAGAGGGAGAGGAGGCAGCAGGCCCCATGCACTGAAAACATCAGGGAACAACTCATTCAAGAGGTTTTTGTGATGGTCTGTAACCTTTACACAAACTATTATTCTCAAATTGCTCCTGCCTTCCAAACCTTCATGGACATGCGCCTTCACCTCAGATAAGAACGAGCCTTTTACTTTATGCATAGGGTTGACAGGAGAAAAATGTTTACTCCTGAGAACTGCATCGTATTCCTTGGCATGTGCTCCAGAATCAATAACTTCGGGGCTTGTTATATTTTCTATCTACCCAGCTTTTATCCTATGATTACAGTAGTACACCTTTCACCTTGGCTGTAACTAGGTGGCCTCAGAATATTTTATAAACCAGCTCTCCCATGTATTGAATTGTCTGACATTTATACTGGGCTGCAAGATGATGGTCCCAAATTAAGAAACTGTAGGCTCTGCTCACATTGCTTACCATCAAAAACAACCTGATGTGGATCAACCCTGATTTTTCCAAAGGTAGGAAAGGCATGTGCATGTAGCAAACAAGGTCCATAGCAAAACAGGAGGGAGACATGTGCCTGCCTGCCTCTGTGATAGCTTCCTGGTCTATGTATGCACTCACCCCTTTCTTTCTTCCCTTTAAGATGGCAGCTGTAAAGTTAGTTGCATCCGGATACTGCAGTGTCACACTGCACCAACTTCATTTTGCTGTTGTCAATATTGAGTGCACATTGAGCCTCATTTCCCCATGAAGACTGGTGCCGACACAAAATAGGGGACCTTATTTTGGGAACCCCAACCTAAGGAAGATGGAAGGAGACACATTGAGCAGGCATGACTAGAACTGGTGTACTTTCACACTGTTTGATTTTTACCTTCAAATCAGTAATACCTTGCAGCCAAAGGCTTAACTTGGTAGAAGGAGAAGTCAACCAGATGGCTAGTTCTGAGTGTGCCTCCTCATACAAAGCTGATCTTGTCCTGAACAACTATAGGTGTGTTGCCCAGGTCAGAGGCTGTAGGGCCTCACTTTAATGAGGGTCCTGTATCCTTTCATCACTACCATTTCTGCTATTGATAAGCTTTCCCCCTTCTTTGCAGCTGACAGTAAGCTGGCTTATGTTCCCATTATAAGAAAACATCTTAGACGGTGATCAATCAATAGAGATTGAGGTAGCATCATCATTTTGTGTAGAAAACAAAGACATCTCCTTAGCGACTAAGAATAGTGTAATTTCTGTGTACATTGTCCTTGGTCTGGCTTGTAGACGGAGCATTAGGAATTCAAGTGCTTCTGGTTTTAGGAGATGTTTGCTGAGGCTTTTATTACAACATTTTTCAGCTTTATATCCTTTTGTGTCAAAATATTATTTATATGACTGGCTGTATGTGCTTCCCAATCCTGTAACATGCATGGAATTATACTTCATAATGGTAAGCAGCTACAAAGAACACAAGGTCCCATCTTTAAGGTTGAATCCATGTAAGTGTATATTTTCACTAATAATAACCAAATCACAATATAGCAAATGCTTTAAACTTCCCCACTTGGTATCTTTTTAACAAAACTAAACATTTCTTGTGGGGGTGTGAATCTCTGCATCTGAGAACTGAAAGGAACTCTCTTACCAGTCCGCTATAAATGTTACCTAGGCTTTGCCAGCAGCTTCAGTCTTCACATCCCATTGTGCAAATATCTGGACTCAGTTCTAAGAGCTCCACCATCGCCCTCCTGCACCCACCAAATGCCCATCTTCCAGCACTCAGTTCTGTCTTCATTATGTGTTCTCTCCATCATCACTTCAATCCAAAGAGCCTACACCCTCCTGATTCTAATGGCATGTGTGCTATTCAAAATCTCCCCTACTGAATCACTGAACTTCCATTTAATTTTTCCCCTTAGATTTTAGCCTTTATGTTGCAATCAGTCTAGATTGCCTCCTCAAACTTCTGAAGCCATAGACATGGAAAATAAATGCAAGGCAGGAACCATGTTGTTCCTATTCAGCCCATGGTCTGTTCCTCATTAGGTCTGTGGCCTGGTTTCTGTGAGGATCCAGGTGTGTGTACCCTACCCGGACTATTTCCAGGACAAGCTCCATGTCATGAAGACCATGGTAGTCTGCTTGCTTAGAGCAACAATACATGTGGTACTCCAGCTAGCAACATGCTTTCTTGGCTTTATCTCCCTCAAGTTCCTCTCCAGGGCTCCTCCAGAAAGACTATTATGTCCAATTTCAATGTATCTGAACATCTTACCAAGGTGAAAAAAGTCCTGACAAGGTGACCAAGACTGAAAGCATCCTGGGATGAACTTGAGGGGTCATTGCGTGTGGTGGGGGGAGCTTTTACACTTGGCAACACCTCACCAAGGAGATGGCAGAACCAAGAAGGAAAGGTCAAGAATGAAGATGACGCATCAACTTAGAAGCCTGGGACCAAAAAAAACTAGAGAGAGAACAGAACTAAGACAAATTATGCTTTGCTTCAAGAAAGGCTCAGAGCTAACATTGCATGGAGTCCAGTAATGAAAAACCTGCCAGTTCTTGGAGCAGGAACTGGCTTCTGGCATACAGAGAGTGACTCTTACCCTGTTCTGTTCTCCCAGCTTTGCCCAAGGACCACTGAGCTGTGGGAGTAATTGGTTGCATGAACTAATTTGTTGGATTTATCTAAGGAGATTCAGCTGTTTTCTTTTCTTTTTTTTTTTTTTTTTTTTTTTTTTGGTTTTTCGAGACAGGGTTTCTCTGTGGCTTTGGCTAGTCCTCTAACTAGCTCTTGTAGAGCAGGCTGGTCTCGAACTCACAGAGATCCACCTGCCTCTGCCTCCCGAGTGCTGGGATTAAAGGCATGCGTCACCAACGCCCAGCGATTCAGCTGTTTTTCATATAACATTTTGCATTAAAGTTCCTGAAAGTTTTCTAAGTATGATGTTGAATTTCTGCAGTTAATATATATATCACCAGATGGTGGTGGCACAAGGCTTTAATGCTAGCACTCAGGAGGCAGAGATAGTGGATCTCTGTGAGTCACAGGCCAGAATGGTCTACAAATCATGTTCCAGGACAGCCAGGGCTACACAGAGAAACCCTGTCTCAAAAAACATACATATGTATCGAAGCCATTTGTTAAGTTTGTTTAAAAAGCATTATGTAATTAACCCTGCATTCCCCTTTCTCATCTAATGTCAGTTTCTGATTGTTAGCTAATTCTCTACAGCTGGCAGTCTCTTTGCCTTTGATTCTTTATTCCTAAAAGAAAGCTGAAAACGAGGGGTGTAGGACAGTGGCCAAACAACAGATGTGCAGAAGACTAGACTCCTGCTGTTGACAACTCAATAGTTGGGTCAGAATGATCTTGCAATTGTTTTTCCACTGGGTCAAAGGACAGTGGGCTTGTAAGAAATTTTACAATATTGGAACCATTCCATATTCCAAAGGTGACAGAGTACTAACTACCATAGTGAGAGACTCCAGCAAGTTTTACAAGTACTGTTTATACTCACTGTGAAAGATCAATTTGCTGCTTCCTTCTTGGTAATTTACATTAGTCACATGATTAGTTTTTACCAGTGGAATGTGGAAAGAAGTGATGGTGTCAATTCCAATCAGAAATTGGATTCACCATTCTGCTGATTTCCCTTTGAAGTGAGGGAATATGCCACTTGGTAGTCATTCTGTTGGTTCTTGGTGTGTTGCAGAAATATTTGGGCGCAAAGGGATGGGAGCAAGAGGGAATGGGCAATTTAAAATAGTCTCTAATGCTTTAGAACATTTGTGGTCACACAGTGTACTTGGCTTATCGTGACTAACATATGCATTCTGCACCCAGAGACTTCTGACCTCTTCCTTTCTTCAAGAATAAAAACTGGGTGCATTGCATTCATGGGAATAGAGTCCCATTCAGGAATACACGACCTGTGGAACGTCTGGCTTTATGTCCAATTGCTTAGATTCAGAAAGGTTTCTGTTATTTTTCCTCAGTCCCTGATGCTATCAACCTCACTCAGCATCAGCAGATCATCTTGTTTCCCTTTTTGGTAGCCTGGGAGTGCTGTACAGAAGAGAGAAAAGGTCAGAGAGGACATGCCCAGTCATTTCAGGAATTGGGCAGTCATGCAACTCTTCTTATTAACAAATCTGTGATGCAGGCAGGGGGCATGACACCTGAGTGTGCAATTCACGAGGGTCATCATTTTGCCTGGTACTAATCAGTGACGGAAAGTGGAATGTCCACAAAGCTGTTGGTGCTCAGTAGTTGTGTGAGCGACCCCTTGTGGACAGAAGTGAAGCTCTGCACCATCTCCAGATTCCTGTCTTCACTAAGGAGGGCCTTTTGCCTCCTATGGAGCTTAGTTTTGAGAAATAAAGCCAAGACATCTAGGAATACGGAGTTTGTATACCTGACAAGGTCCTTTCGACTACCTTCAGTTGATGAGGTTTTGTTTGGGGTTTTGTTTCTCTCCCATGCCATTCATACTGTGTTTAGAGCCTGTGATCACTGTCAGGTAGCAGAGAAAACTTCCCTTTCAGGTCTCAAGGCCTAGGTGGAATCTTGCTGCCTTTCTCAACCAAGCATGATGACACTGGAGACCAGCAACCAATCCATCACCTAGTGGTGACTCCTCAAACATAGCTGAGCATCTGCCAGTGCTTGAAGAGTGCTTGTCACAACTGTCACCTTCTTTGGGGAGTCAAGCTAAAATGTCCATTTCTGACAGAGCTGAAATGCTTGTTTCTCCTCTCTATTATTTTCCTATATCTGTGCTTCTGCACTTCCTGTTGTCCTTCTCTGGAGACCTGAATACAGACCATAGAGTCGCAGTCTCTTGTATCACCAATGCCCCATGGACCAACAGAGTGGTTTGTTTGGGGAAATGTGATTTTTTTTTCTTTTCTCATTTTCTCAGGTCAATGCAGAGGAGGTAGTACAGGGTCTCAGGTTTTTGAGAAGTAAAATTAAATTAGGAAGCTAGGTGGACACCAAAATTGGACAATTTATGCCCCATTTTCCTTGGGTTGTTTAGAAAGATTGGGACAATTTGAGTTTGCAGTTTGATCCAAAGGAGGAGTTGATAACTGGCTGAGAAATGAGCTTCCTTTAGTCCCTGCGTGAGCTGCTTGAGAAGACCTTTTCAGAGAAGTAACTAGGAAAACCTGCAGACCGGGGAAGGGTGGAGGTAGGGGAAGTAGAGGGAGAGCCAGGTATTGCTTATTGCTACTCAGCTAAGCTGGCTAGTCATTAACCTGGTAATGAAAGTCACCTCTGGGACCCGAAATAAAAGTCTGGCCCAAAGTGCATGTAAAACATCCCGCTTTGCTTCACAACTGACAGATGATGTTGTGTCCCCTCTGGGAGCCCGTGGGAGACTGTGGGCCGTCAGCATTCTAGCCCAGCTCCCTCTGCAGCTGCCTGGCCCTGACGAATAGCGAGATGCTTCCCTGCGAACCTGATAGGGCAAAAGTTTCCTCCTCAGCTTTTAATTTGTAAGTCTTGTGATGGTTTTTCATAATTATGACAGCCTGCCCGTGGAGCCCGCAGTACACCGTGCGCGCTCCGACTTTTCTTGTCCTTCAGCAAAAGCTATTTTGCTCATTAGCTTCAGTATGAGGGAGAAATTGCCGGCTCCCTCTGAAGATTTTGCCATTGGGTGACCTGATAAGCAGAATGCAAATGTGCAAATGGAGCTGGAGCCTAGTGCCTGATATCGCCTGGCTGTGAGGGTGCATTTTTCTAAGTTCCTTCACAGACAGGAGATGCAGTGTGGCTGGGGACGGACTGTGAGAGCCGCTGGAATGGAGAGAGAGACCCAGGCTTTCTGGTTCCTCAGCCCAAGCTGTGGTAGGCATAAGCTCTTGGTTGTATTAGGCTAGCTTTCATTCCACTATTTTTATTTTAATTATTTAATGGGCAGATTGGGGACTTAAAATTATTTGCTCAAGGGATATCATTTGAAAGACACTCATTCAATAAACACTGAATAATCTTCATGAAAATTAGACTTAGGGCAAATTAGTATATGTCATTTTTATTTTTTAAACAACTCAACAAACCTGCTGTTAGTTCCCATTATGTCACAGAGTGACGTGTCAACTGACAGAGGTAATAGAAATCAGCTAATTAAACCATGCAATGAAAAGGACAAACTGACAAAATACAGAGTAAGGCTGAAGCAGCCGCTGATCTGTGATACCTCTCCACTGCTTGGTTCTCCCACCATGCCAATCATAAGCCAGAGCAGGAGAAAGGGCAAGTGTGCTTTTATTTCAGGCTCATCAGTCCATTCCATAGAACCCCTGGCCACGCCCTAAGACCAGTACCCCAAATCTATTGATGGAATGAATTCCCACAACACTTCCCCCTTTTGTCTAAACAAGAGGATTCTAATCTAATGCAAATCTATATACAATAAGAACAAATATCAAGCATTGTCCAGGAGGAAAGAAATGGTAATAACATACACAAAAAATAGAACTACAAGCAACAAGAACAACATCAGGCAAGAAAATACATGCCAAATGGCCAGGCTATAGTAGTTAGCAAGTAACAGAGATTATTCCAACAGCTGTCCTATCCTGAGGAGTCTAAGTCTTGTACCTAAAATGTCTTAGCTAATATGTGAGAGGATAATGTCTGTTACTATGTAGTCTTCAACACCATCAAAGACTTGAGAAAGAAAATATTACCAGAATAAGAAGGAAGCAAAAGCAAGTAACTTCCAAAAGGTACAAAAGATGACAGAAACAGCTGGTTACACAGACAGTCAACAAAGTCTTAAGTCTAAAGATGACCAGATATAACACTGGTAGCCAGTCTCTGACTATCAAGTCAGACTTATCTGAAGATCTAGCTAGAGTGTTGAGAAGGTGGACCAATTCAGCTATCCACTTTGCAACTGTCTTGAGCAGTTTTAGTCCAAAACAGATCCTTGAGTGGTGTTTATTGGCTCAATGGAACCATTATGAACCAGGCAGGATTGTTGTTGTAGGACTCTATCTTCTTTCTGGAGACTAAGGAGATATGTCTTAAAAGACCCACAATGGGCGCCAAATGATGCAAAAACTCACAGAGGTAATAAAACCCAATTTATTAAAGGATGCAATGAAAAGGACAAACTCACAAAATACAAAGTAAGACTGAAGCCACCACTGATCCTATGCTGTCTCTCCACTACTTGGTTCTCCTACTACACCAATCACAAGCCAGAGCAAGAGAGAGAGTGAGTGTGCTTTCTTCTCAGGCTTATAAGTCCCTCATGTAGGATAGGAAGGATAGGGATAGGAAGACTATTGGGTAAGTGAATCAAATGTCTGGTAACTGACTAGTCTCATAAAGAAGGCTCTGGAAAGTCTAGGAACTGAGAAGCAAAGATGGAATTGCTCCTTGTAGGTATACCCACCTTTTGACATTGTGTTATTATATTGTCATCTACAGTGTTTAAAAAACTGCACGATCTAGTTGAAAACAAGCAAGAACACAAAATCCTCTCATACTGTTTTAAGTTTACAGTTTTGCATGCAGTTGCATTCGTAGGTATCCAGGGGCACATGGAGCCCATGGGCCACAGGTTGAAGGCACCTTGGAGACTGAGGTGGTAAACCTGAAACCTAAGTCAGAGGACTAGTCAGCCAGTTGAGAAGGCAGTCCTTGTGAAAATATGTGCTTTCTTGTTGCTGCTGGGATTTCAAGATGAGAAAACTGGATTGGTGGGGTTGTGGGTGTTGGGACTAAGAGCAGAGCAAGAAGAGAGACAGGAAGCATCAGCTGAGAATGTTGAGAATTTTCAAAAAATGAAAGCTTGAATCACTTGTGGGGATACCTGAAATTTCAGCACCCAGAAGACTGAGGTGGGATGATCAAGAGTTTGAAGCTAACCTGAGGCATACATCAAGTCTGTATCAAAAAAAAAAAAAAAAAAAGGAAAAGGGAAAGTCAGCCTCTTGTGCCAAAGAACTAGAACTTTCTCCTCAAGGTCAAATTCCCATGAGACATACATTTAAGTCTAGGAGTAATGGGAGTTTGCATTTTGTAGGGATACCTTGACAAGAAAGAATAATGGGCTGGAAGGAAGTCAATACTACTAGCAGGTATTACCTTAGCAGCTCCCCAGAAAGTTAAATTACAATGGGTTAGAGCCTGACTTTGTAAAAAGACCAGAGAAAGGGGAGATTGAGTGGCACTCAGTGGACAGAAAGGTCAGGATCTAACCACAGTTTGGCTATGGAGAGTAGACGAAGAAGAGGCAGATGATAATTGTCCCTGGAATTCTGAGTCCAAAAATTGGATGGAAAAAAAGCTGTGTTCAAAATGGGGTCTGAAGTAGGAAGAGCAAGCTGGGAGCAGACATTCAGGGGGAGAGGTACATTAGTTTGGGTTTGTAAAGATACATAGTAGATAGATGTATATGGATGTAGCTGTGTAGAATATATACAGTGGTCCCATCGGTGTGGGTGATGATGATTGTACGCAATGGATAATCAACAGTGGTGTGGTATATGACTTAGGAGACATTCTAGAAAAGGAACAGGTGAGGGGGGAACATGCAAGGGTGGCAGAGATCCAGTGAAGATGAGATGACAAATATGGCTAAAGAATTCCAGATACTTTAAGAAGAGATTTCATGAAAACCAAAGATGCGGTTTTAAAGAGAGGGGGCCAAAAGAAGGCAAAGGATTTTTAATGCAGAAATCCTTAGAAGACAGTATTGTAGTAGGAGAGGAAGCCAAATGACAGTGGGATGGGATGAAGGATGGGAAAAAGTCAGGATGTGTAAAAGTGAATGTGGAGCACCCTTACATGAGTTTTTCTCTGGTGAGGGAAGTGACAGAAAGAGAATAAAGCAAGCAAAACCAGACTGAAGCACCAACAATCCTTAGCCTCCCAGCCTAGTGCTTTCCTCTTAGCCACCCAGCCTAGTGCTTTCCTCTAGTGAACAAGAGCCCCTCACTTGCCCTTGTTTGAGCCAGAAGAACTTCCCTGGGTGCCTGAGAGGCAAGATTCTCTTTTCTGGTTTATATACAGTCAGCTCTGACTCCTGAGAGGAAACACCACAGGGTGATGAGATGCAGAGACTAAGATCTTATCCCACATTTTATTTGCTAAAAGCTCTAAGACAGCACTCTGGGGCTGTGCAGCTTGCCTCTGACCTGCCCTTTGAAATCTAGCATCCCTCTTTGGCAAAGTTCAAGGTTCCGCTACCCCCACCACATTTCTTCCTTTCCTGAGCTCCTATTCACTCCCTTCAGTCACTCACCTCCCAATCTGGATGCATTCTGCGCTCTCAATGTCTCTTCAATCCATCTGCTTGTGTCATTTTTGGATAGTATTTTCCCTCTGATGTGTTTGAGTTGTTTCCCTGATAAATGGTTCTCATCTTTGGTTTTCAGGCAGCCTTTTAAGATATTTTAATGCTGATAATTAAAAATAACAGTGAGTGAAAGAGACCTTTTCGCTAATGAATGAAGTTTCCCAAATATTTGGACAGAAAGAATGAAACTAAATTTCATATGGAAGAATAGTCATAATTGCATAATCTGTTATGAAAATAAAAGATCCTAATGACATGCAAAAATGGCGGGGAGATATAGCCACTGAAATGTGCACTTGTATAAAATTTAGAGAAAAATTAGCTATTTGAAAGCATTCATCAGCAGCTTATTTTGTAGCTTTGTGGAGGGTGAGACAGGTTAACATACTCATGTCAACCTTAAAAATAAAAAGCAGGGGCTGAGAATATAGTCTCTGTGTTTAATCCCATCACTACTGAAATGATGGATTAATTAATTATTTAAAAATAAAATGCCTGGGGTGTGAGCACACTTGACACAAGAGCAGGGTGTCATCTGTCTCCTTTCTAGTTCCAGAGTATTCATCACTTTCCCTAGGTGCCTTCAGACATTTGGTTTGAGTATTGGGCATCTGGTCCAAGCTCCCTGGAAGAGATGCACCCTATAATTATCTCTGCAGTAACCCATGGTGACCACTGGGTTACTAAAATGAACACTGGACACTTATCAGCTTCCTCTTCCTGAGATTTTCTTCTCCCTGAAAGTCTTCCAATCAAAGTAGGCACTTCCAATACTCTGCTGAAAGAAATGGACAGTAAAGATTGCTGAACCTGTTACCTTGGCACACCTGTACACATGTCTCACCAGGAACTTTGATGTCAGTGTTTAGATGAACCTCTGAGTTTGATAGTTGACAAAAATCCTATTTCCCAGTCACCTTACGACCCCCATACAGGGAACCAGTAGCATCCTTCCCTTCTGGATCCTGTTTCTTAGTTTGGATGACAAGGAGAGGAGAAAGAGGGGGCAGAGATGAACAGAAGGTGCCACGATAGATGGTTCCAACATGTGTCTGCTGTAAGGACAAACCTTTGAGGAGTCCATCCAGGAAGAACTTTGATCCCTCAGCTATGTCAGTACTCACATGATCAATCCTGGGAGCAGAGACCTTTTTACCGAATCACCAGGGGAGGTGGCACACATGGTATAGATTCTCAACAGTGGGAGTTATTCATGTGTGGAGAAGCAGCATGCCCCTCAACTTTCCCAAGCTCACCCCAGTGTATTTTCAAAGAGTTGGGTAACACCTGAGTCTACCACTCAGTCAGCTGGGTTTCTCCTTGCCTTCTGACGGCTTAGTGCCCTTGTGGAAAAGCCATCTACCTTCCATCCATACACCCTTAGCTAACTCAGGCCCCTGCTGAGAGAAAATGCCCTCCCTTTCAGGCCTTCTCTGAGATTGTCTCCAGGCACCTGACTGTGGGGCTGACTCTCCTGCAGCCTCAGAGCCTCCAGCAATCTCTAACCTTTTTCTCTGAGCTGCAGAAAAATGTGGGAAGCTTGACTCCATCCGATTCCGATGCCAAAGCAGAACACCCCCAAAGCCGCCCACAGGGCCCTTAAGCAGCATCTTCTGGAGTAGGCTGCTGGGCACACCTGGAAGAAGGTCAACACAGGAGCAGGCACACTGTGGATACTGCCCCTCAAATAGCATTTGCCAAGGTTTTCGGGCTGTGAAATGAATATTTTATTATCTTATGAAGAGGAAAAAGATTAAATTAGCAAAATGATGATTTTAAAAAGGGATAACCTGACTTCAACCCTTTTATTATGCTTCACACAACTAGACAGCAAATTGCGTGCTGGGGCTTCTGCTTAGATGGCTGTAAAGAATCTAACTTTGCTTTCAAATTAACCTGTCAAATCATATATTTATAAAGAAATGAAGGGAGGAAAATGAGGGGCCTAGGTAGACCCACGCATCAATTAGAGAGAAATTAATTACAATTTACCTGCATTAGCACATTAACACTCCCAGATTACTAAAGAAATGTCTCCATACCAGGGAAAAAGCCAAAACAGCCTGCTTTGTGGGGGATTGGGAAGGAAGGGGTTACTGTGTGTCTGTGTAGAGTGTGGAGAGGGACTGGGGAGGGTGGGTATTATTGGGGATGATAAAGGATGTTGAATTGCTCCTGGTTGTGTTCAGGAATACTCCTGTAATAAATGGCATATTTTGCTGAGACAACCTCTAAAAGAACCTCTAAGTTCTAGAATAATGACATGGGAACTCAGGGAATAATGCCAGGAACCCATGGATAACAAGAGACCCCTTCTATCACTAGGAGACAGAAGCAAAGGCAGCCTGTCCCTCTTCCTTTGCAGATCTGGTTGGACAGGGAGCACAGCAGAAGCAGGAAGGTCAAGTAGAGAATGAAAGGGATGCTGTAATTTGGACCAAAGTCCCTTTGTGTGCACGCCCTGCCAGCAGGGAAGTACTTTTAAGAGTGGCACCTACTAGGAAATTCTTCCATCATGGGAGTTGTGTCCCTAGGATATGTGAAAATTCAGCCCCATTTTTTTCCTCTTTTGCTCCCTGGATATCACGTGGCAAATTTTCCCTGACACTTACTTCCCAGTCTTTCTGTCTGTGCGCCTAAACCAGTGTCCTGAGAGCCATGAAGGCACCTGATCATCACATGGAACCCACAAAACTAGGACCCAAATATTTCCTCTTTTAAAGTTACTCTTACAGAGTAAAGTATTACAGTGAAGGAAAACTAATAACACTGTGGAGTGCTTGAATTTCCTTTTAAATAACCTCTCGGTTTAGCAGAACATTGAAGCCCTAACAAAATTAAGTTCAGATAGGTTTGGACACCTGCATTACAAGGAAGAAAAACCATATGAGAAAAAAAAGTCAATAATAATTTTGTCTCTTTTCTCCTAACTATGAACAAATAAACAGTATTTTTCTTGTTTTTCAATGACCTTTAAATACTTTTTATCCAACTGCCTGAATCTACTAAGTGTAATGAACAGGCAGATGTGTGTGGTGTTATGAATCGAACCCAGGCCTCCCACATGAAAGGCAAGCATTCTGCAAATTCAGCTCCGTATCCTGCCCCAAGACTGTTTTGCTTCTTACAAGGAAGCTCTAGAAACTCTGGATGGTCACAGTGCAGAATTTCTCTTTCGAATGGATCTCACCATCACACAAAAGAAAAGGCATCCTTAAGGGTCCTGAGTGGAAAGGCAGATCTTCACAGACCATCTATCCATTTTCAGCAGTGATGGTCACAACTAAGATTGTCACTGACGTAAACCTGAACACCCTGCCCCCAGGTTCCCACCTGGCCTCCTTGTCCTTCTCTTTCAACCATCTAGCGTTTCCTGAGCTGAAACAAAGATGGGGTCAAAAAGGGGCCCTGTATGCTGTGAAGCTTGGTTCTGTGATCAGAGCACTGATACCCAGAATCTGGCTTGTGTGAACTTCAATTCTATTCTCACAGATTCCATTTTCTTATAGGAATGTTAGGTTAATAATACCCACAAGTTCCTCATCCAGTACCCTCAGTGTTCAAGATTCATACACAAAAACCCTAATATATTCTGAGGAGATTTGAAATCATACTGCTATGGGCTGTTCTTACTTTTAAAAGGTGTGTTTTGTTGGTTTTGCTTTGAGTTTTTTTTTCTTTCCTTTTAAACAAATATATCCTGTCCTTCCATCTTCAATTTTGGCCACGATTCCCATGTCTGCAGGAGATAAATGTGAAAGCAACCTTTGCCAATTGAGTGGGAGTCTCTGAGGCCCATTAGGTCTTTTTTGTTTCTCTCTTTTAAAAATTTTGGTTTTCCCTCCTGGGGCTCATAAATTATTAATGTCTTTGAGATGGTTTCAGAAGCAAGCCACTCTCTTTCAAGAACACTTCTGCTGGACCTCTTAGCCTGTCCCCACTGCCAGCACCTCTATCCTTTTGCTCCACTCTATGGCTATTGGGCATAACCTGGTTGCCTTGACAATGCTAGGAATTGCAAGTAACACCATTCTTGCCACCAGGTAGGGTCCATTAGAACTTTCTAAGCTGTGGAAAGAGCTGGAGATGGAAAGCAGGGGTAGGATGAATGCTGGGATGTCTGGACATCTTTACACAGAGGATGGATGCAGGGGTTGGTAGAGATCACTTGCAGTAGACTAGTCTTCCATAGCTATAGGATCCATCCACAGGTTTAAACTCCTACGGCTCAAATAAACAATCTTTATAATATTCATCTGTACTGAATGTGTTCAGCCTTTTTTTCCTTGTAATCAGCCCCTAAATAACAAAATAAAACTACTCATAGTGCAGTTACATTATATTAGGTATTATAGTCAATCTAGACTGACTTGAAGAATGTATTTAGGTTACATTCAAATAGTATTTCCAATGGAGGATTGTAGCACCTGAGGTTTTGGGTATCTGTGAGGGTCTTGGAACCAGTCTCCGTGGATCCTGATAGAGAACTGGAGTGCTAGAAGCAGCCTGGATTCTGCACTGGGAGCTTCTGGGACATCAACTGAGAGCCAAGTGCCAAAGCAGCTTATGGTTTTAACTTTTGAGCAGAAAGCACAGAGTGCATTACCTAGTCTGGTTGAAGAACATGAATGTTATAGTCTACGACAAGGGTAGATCTTAAGTCTAAGAAGACCTCAGCTTTTTTCAGATGTGTTGACTAACATAGTTCAGAGGTCTGTGTGCAAATCTTACCTTTACTGTTTATTAATATGTTCATTCCCAAGAGGACCATAACATCTATTACTTCTAGGTTCCTCCTATGTGGAATGAATATGATAAAGTCCCCTTTCAGGGATTGTCACAGCTTCAGACATCCAATATTGGGTCAGCTTATGGGCCTTCTGTCCTGTCACCAGCCTTGGGCCTTACAGGCAATCACTGTGAGATGACATTTACCTTGTTTGTAAGGTACATGGCTGCTTCCCACAGTCACATGTTGAAGTATAAAAGGATTAAGGAAATAAGATTGCTCCAAGCTTTGCCTAGGAGGAGGGAGTGAGAGGGAAAGATGAATGGGAGAGATGTGTATGCAGAAGGGGTGGCCAGAGCTCAGAGACAAGGATAGAGTTCACACAGGTAATAGGTACTTCTGCTTCCCAGTGATGGGTAGAAGAGCTCTGATCTCTTTAAGCATCCCAGCTCCTTGTCCTCTGTAGCTTCTACCACCCAGGAAATGCCATCCCACTACCACAAAGGCAACTCCACTGTGGCCTCCAAGACACCCTTTCTTCAAGCACTCAGCTGACTGTACCTCAGACATGATGAGTACCGAGCTGCTGATGCAGGCTCAGGATTCCTTAAAGGTCAGTCACAGCCACGGGAGAAGCAGCTTCCAGCTCCTAGCAGGACCACGCTGCACAAGCTATATACCATCTAAGTAGACAAGGCTCCCACTGCTGATCAGCGTACAAAAGCCCGCCGGCCCTTCCCTGTGACAGCAGCAAATGTGGAGACCCTGAGAGTTTGAGCAGGGCAACTGGCCTGTCAGAAACAAACCGAGTCGTCTAGAGGATGAAAGGGAAGAGATTTGAATTTTGCATCTTTCATGCGAGTAAATTAACTTTGCTTTGCTTGAAATAGGAAGCATAGGAGTTGCCTGGGGCCTCTCCTGGCACTGGCTCAATGAGGTAGGCTGACAGGAGTGGGGAATGGAATCGCAGGGAGAAATATATGAGTTGTATGCTGCAATGTCAAATTGGAAGACTTGCTCATATCCACAAGCCAGATTCATGGGAGCCTCCCAGAGGAACTGCTCCAAATGTTATCATCGGCACGTCTTAATTTATGCTGCCCCATTTGCAAGTAGCATGGTGCGTAACAAAGTTAGGACGAACAAGCCACAAAACCTAAATAAAAGACCTTCAGAGGAGAAGAAGAGAAGCCATCAATTTAGATTTTAAGCTGCTAAATAGAATTGAGGTGGCTGTCTAGGTCTATTGCTTTTCCCAGTTCAGAGAGCACATGAATTGTGGTGACCCACGAAGGAGAGTTACAGCAAGACCCAGAGTAAGAGAGAGTTTGTTTTTCCTCTCCACCTTTACCTCATCCTTTCTCTCCTTCCTAAGCTTTCAGCTACCCTGCCTGTTAATCAGGACATTAAATCCTGAGTGTGGTGGCTACTGTCTGCAAAGCCCTTCACTGTTAAGGCTCTCATCTGATCACTTCAAGTCTCTCTGATCAATGGTATAGGGCAATGAGCCGAGAGAGATAGGGTACTGAGTAAACATGGGCCCTGGGAGAGAGAAAGGCTGACTAGTCAGAGAGCAATAACTCCAGGTGATACCCTATATGTCAGAGGGGAACGCGCCTGGATTCTAAACAGGTGCAGCACCATGGGGATCCATTGCCAGTATATTTGTCTGTGAAAATCTAAGTCTGAGGGGCACGATGACAAGATGGCAGTTTGGTGCACTAATGTCCATGGTCATGCATTAATGCCCTCCTTCAATACTGTACCAAGTATTGGGTAAAGAAAAGGGGTCTTTGACAACAGGCATTAACTGGGTGTCTCCTATAAAACTGGCATGAATCTGGGCGTCTTTGAGATAGATGTGGTCATCATTCACGTATGTGGATAAAGTGATAGAGGTGAACTCAGTGAATGTGCTTGAAGAATAAATAGCAAATGTGATCTGGTGAAGTCCTCAAGGGCAGGCATTTTTGTCATATACACGTTTGTATCACAGGGCCTGCCTGGCACTTGGTAGACACAGATTTTAATGTCGTTAGCTTATTAGCCATCTATTGTTTCTTTCCATTTCCTATTTTTTATTCTTTGAAAATGTATACATGGGTACAATGTATCATGATCATATATTGATTGGTCTTGTAAATTAATTAAGAATATTTCCTTTTATTTGTAAAAAATATGAGAAAAATGCTTTCCAAGTACTTTAATTCCAAATTCTGATCAGGGTGTTTTTAGCCATTTACTACAGAGATGTAGAACCATAGTAAAATAGGAAGCTTCATGATGACAGTTTGATGTTGTAGACACTGCCTTATCATACATGGTACCTCAGTTAACCCCTACCAGGTAAGAATTATACCTGCACGCTATATATCCACACATGCTTGTCAGAGTCAGCCTTTTTACATCAGGTGACAGCCTCTTCCCATTTTGAAGCAGGTGGCCCTCTCTGGTCTCCCGGTCATCTGATACATTGCTCCTGGTGGTTGCTGAGCCTGGCATCGGGCTGTCTCAATGATGCCCTTCATCTTGTCCAAATTGGATGACTCCTTAAACCTGCCATGACCTGGCCTGCTGTTCTCTTGCCTCTATTCTACTTTTCATTTCTGAGTAGCCAGTAATGTTCCTTTTTCCTTTACTAAAAAAGTAAAATCAAATCTACACATAGAAAATGACTCAGCAAGTCAGGCCTAAGGGGATGAACATGGGACAGGATGGATTCCACCCCTGACAGTTCCTTGAAGTTCATGTGATCAGAGACAGGGAGAGCCCTGACTCTCAGAGGTTGTGCCCTGTGGTCAGTTTGGTGGGGTAACCTTGGAGACATTTGTTTAAGTATGCTCTGCTCATCAGAGTCTCCTGCTATGGAAACGCTGGTGTGGAGAAAGGCACCTCACCTTCTCAATACTCAGGGAAGGTCAGGAGGGGAATAGCTGACAAATGAGACAGCTCTTTTCAGAAATTTAATATCAAATGAGATTTTTTTTCTTCCCTTGTCTACAGCGAACAGTCACTCCAGCCCTGTCATGTTGTTAACCCAGAAGCGACTCCCTAGTTTTGTACCAGACAGACTAGGCTGAGAAAGACAGCTGTGATAAACACAGTTTCTACCCACTAACTGATCATGGCTTCTCCTTTTGGGACTCTGACATTGGCTCATTTGTCACCTCGCCTCATATCAAGTGGCCACTATTAGGCATTAGTCATGCAACCAGAGTCCCAGAAAGGGTAAATTGTTTATCCAGGAACAGTGAACATTAGTCAGTGAACATCAAGCCAGTAGTTAACTCCATGATCAGACCTGTAGTGTAGATCTATGCTAGGAGTTTGAATTGAGAATAACACGTTTCTCTAACATTGGTTAGGATCTAATATGAGCATCCTTAGTACGTTATACATAGCAAGGTATTTCCCAAAGATATGTGGTACTGCTTGTCAACGGAATACACTTTTAAAGTTCAAAGCAGGAGTTTTAACTTCCCAGGACCCAGAAGAACCACAACATTGGCACTATAAGGATCAGATACATGGCTCTGAAAGTCCCTAACAAATTACTTCTTTCATTCTTTTCACTAACTTGTAAACCTTCACAAAAAGAAGAGAGGTATGTAAAACAGGAAGTTATTGTGCCCAGAGAGGACTTCATCCAATGAAACTTTGTACTTGATCCAGCTGTAGACAATTTGAGATGAATCACAATGACCATGAAAAATAGAATAAATGGGTTGCACTGCAGAGAATTGGTACCATACAGGAAGCAAGAAGGGAAAGCCACTAGCTGCCATGGTGGGGAAATCCCATCCACAACTGAAGATCAGCACGTGTTAATGTCAGGCAGACTCATCAAGGCAGTTAGAACACAGGGAAACTCTTCATTACTCTTCTCCTTCCTAATTAATTCCCAAACAAGTTTACAATATCTACTTCAAACTGTTGCCATTTCTTAAAAATAAATATTTTTGAGATGAGGTTTCATCCAATACAGGCTTGCCTTATCCTCCAGATGTAGGCCAAGTTCACTTTGGATATCTAATACCCTTGTCTCAGCCTCCTGACTACTGGCGCTACAGGTACCTATCACAACATCTAGCTGATGAAGGGGTGGGGAACAAACCTTGTACATGCTTGGTAAGCACTCTACCAACTGAACTCCAGCCCCTACCCCTACCCCATTCCTGAAAACCACTAAATCTATTTGGCTCACTGTTTCTCTCATCTCAGACCTGCCCTTGTTCTGTGTATAAACAATATAACCCGAACTCCATCCACAGTGATCTCCCACTTGGGGTCATTCTCCTTAAAACCCTATTCCCAACGTAACAAAAGTTCTTTCTTCTGTCTCTGTCTCTCTGTATTTCTGTCTCTGTCTCTGTCTCTGTCTCTCTCTCTCTCTCTCTCTCTCTCTCTCTCTCTCTCTCTCTCTCATTGTCTGTCTCACTCTCCACATTCCCAGAGAGCTCATTTCTGTCATAAAGCCAGTTTATGAAAACTCTCTCCATGACCAAATCTCTACCTTCAAATGGGCCTCCCTCCTACAGCTTCCTCCATGTCCAGTGTATCATGTAGACCTACTTAGGAATTCTTGTATTTATTGAGGGTGGCGCTCCAATGTTCACAAGCTGTGGATGGCTCATCTTGAATTCTAGGCAACATAATACTGTCAAATGTTCTAGGCTTCTGGAGCAAGAAGTGTGGCTCTTGCCTAGAATACACTAGGTACTGGATTGCATTCTCAACACTGCACCCCCATTACCACCACCATCTAACTTTTTCAGAATTCTTTCCCACAAATCTTTTTATCCAGTGCCACATGTACTCCTAGCCAACTCAACCTCTGTCTCCATGGTCTTCCTCCATGACAAAGTATGGCTTTCTCTGACATTCTCAGGCTGTACTTGTGCTATAATGTTCATCATTAATCATATTTTAACTGTCCGTTAATTAGAAAATCTCTATCTCTATGGTTTAATTAAGACATTGGTGAGCACAGCTCTTATAGCTTTTTGTTTCCATCAAAAAACCTGGCAAGCATACTTTAGAACCCAAAGTGTAGATAATGAATTCTCAGCTAGTCTCACAACCATCTCCTGTGTCCAAATGGACCACTTCATGATTCAGCTCTTATGCACTCCCTATTGTTGCTCAGAGGACAAGGCATTTCTTTCTGAAATGCCCCCCAAAAGAGCTATTTTCTGATTTCCAAATTTTTGATTCAGTTGCTACTCTGCTTATACTAAATTCACTTTGTCACCAAGGGGTCTGAGTATGATTTTTGATCTACTTGTTAGGTTACTCCTATTTTTCAACTGGAATGTGATAGAGCCTCTTATCTACTGTGACCAGATGGCTTCAATTGTTAGAATGGAGCCATTTGATCATTTATCTCAATCTATATATTTTCCTTTTGTTTTGTGCACTAGGGACAGAATCCAGGGCTTCTCATATTCTAGGTAGGTAAGGGTCCCCCAATCCATGTGAAACAAGATAGTCAGAAGAGAAGTGATAGGTATACATGAATAGGTGGAAGTTAGTTCATAGCACAAAGGACTCACTTATTCTCTTAACTGCTGTTCAGTGTGCTTTGAGTCTGTGTCAGGTGCCTGCTGACAGCTTTCAGTGTGGGGGACATCACAGCTGGTATCCTCTGAGCTCCCTGGAAGCAAATACTCATTCAGCCCATTCTATTCAAATCAAGGTCATTTGTACCTGAACTTACCCCCCCCCAGAGAAATATGTAGAACTGATGCACCAGCCACCCAAAGGCATAAGATTTATGACTGTGAAGCAGGGACTAAGATAGTTCAAGAGGGAATGTATGAGGTGCAAAATGACAAGGGTCAGCATCCATCTCCCTTTGGGTTGAGCCAGGTCTACCCTGGTGTTGTGGCAGGCACATTTTGGGTAGGGATAATGATAGACTTGGCTGGAGATAGTATGGCAGAGCTAGGGATGGATCTGCAAGGAATCCTGGGAAGTAGCTCTAGAGCAAGGACATGGGAAACACCTGTGAGTATTATTTTTTTCTTTTCTTCTGGCAATTGAAGCATCCAGCCTTCTAGGAAAGTAAACTGCTCCTTCACATTCCATTCTTGAAGCTGCCCTCAAAGTCCTCTTATCACAGAAGAGGACAAGATACAAAGAGGCACGCAGACCCCAACTAAGTGGATTCACTTCGCTTTGAGACACAAAATGAGAGCCAGACACAGCTGCCTGGCCTTGAGTATAGCACTTGCACCTTCCTTCTTCATGGACCTCGTCTCAAGAGCCCTCCATTTTCCTTCTCTCCTCCCTCTTAAAAAAAGTGATGTGTTTTATAAGCCTGTGCCTTGGCTCCTACCACAGTGAGGTGCTGCTTTGGGGCTCCTGAAGAAAATAGTAACAACAGAATCCACTAAGACCAGCTTGGATATTTAAGACAGAGAATGTGGTAGAGTGGGGAAATGAGTAAGTATTTTCTCAAAAAGTCCTAGTTCCAGGTTGGGTGATTAAGGGCAGGTCAATAAACATGCCTGTGCTCTATTACCTCAGAAGGGAAGAGGCATAATCAGATTTATGGCACCTTTATCTAGGTTTGCTCTGGGGTTCAACTGAGATGAGATATGGAGAAATATTTGAACACTACCTGAGTGTAAACAGTTTTAAATGTTACAACAAATGTTTAGTGCTGAATGCAAAAACAACTGTCTGTTCTCCCTCTCACACATCATAATGTGGTATGAATCAGCCAGTCTCCACTCTACACCTCCAGATACCCTCCTTACTAAGGCTCTACCCTTTTTTCTTCTTCCTATGACCCACTTTAAAATTATGCTGAGACAGAAAAAGAGAGACAGACAGACAGACAGACACTTGGCTATTTGGTCCATGCATCTGGGCAGTGTGCTCCCAGATTCCTGGACTCTTATTCAAAGAACTGAAATAAAGGATCCCACAGACTTGCAATAAGCAACAAGTAAACTTTATTTAAAACCAAATGATAGGACAGATCTGAATACATAGGCCACATGAGTAAAGATATTTGAGTGACCCAGTTATGGTTTGGGGTTCCCTTTGATGGTGTTCAATAGTAGGAGTTTAGTTATTAAATGGTATATTGATGGTGAGTCTCTTGGTTTGATTTATGTATTAGGTCATGTAACCATTTTTTCAGCTACAGATGTCCCTTCCCATAATGCATCTGAATTCATTCATATGTACACCCAATTATGTTTAAGCATGAGGTGTTAAATAGGTGATTCACCCAAAAGTTCACAGTTTTGCACAAATTTGCCTTATTGTGCATGTAGCCAAAACCAGCTCCGTTCATTTCCTCTATCTTCCATATCCAGATGTAACTGGATAAAGTACAATTGAATAGAATATGTTTAATGTTTGTCCAGAGGAAGAGAAATGTATACTATTGTTGGGTGAGTAATGTTTATGTACCCTGATACAGATTAGGGTCTCAGGTTGCCAGTGGGTCACTTGGTGCATCATTCAGAGAGAAATTTGTGCAAAGCCTAAATCAAGTTGAGTCACTAAGCTATTCCTATACTTGCCTGCCTCAGCCCTCACTTGAGTTTGCATATAATCCAGGAAGACCAACCATAGTGTTTCACTCATGTGTGTTCTTATCCTGGAAGACCAATCATAGGGTTTCACTCATGTGTGATCTCATCCAAGGCAGGCCAATCAACCATTGTGTTTAACTCATGTGTTATCTCATCTAAGAAAACCAGTCATATTGTTCCACTCATATGTGAGAAAACTGTGAAAAGCAGTTGTATATGATGCAGAGGGTAAAATTACCCAGTCTCACAAATGACCATTCTAAGATCATTTATCATTTTAGACAGCAAATCCTGGAAGTTGAAGTACTTCCACCTCACTGCTCACCAAGTTCAAGTATTCTTTGAGGCCATCCCTGCCTGATGAGGACCCTCAGAGTAAACTCTGAGTGGGAAGCATGTGGCCTCTGCAGGTGTTGACCACACTTGAGAACAATAAACAGCATAGTGCCAGATTCTGAGCCATACAGCTGCATTCATATTGGACATGAAAGTCAAGAAGTAAAAAGAATACAGACTATTTTACCTGTCCTTAGAGAAAAAAGTTTGTGCTTTGGTCTAAGGTCATCAGAGTGCCATCAGATAACAGCTATCCTCAGCCATGTTTACTTTATTGTGTGGATGATACTATTTCCTCCTTTTCCTATCCCTTCCACATACTTTTGTCTGCATTACATATACCTTTATTTGGCAAATGCCATTGAGGAGCTGTCATGTACCATGCAGGGATGAATAAGATCAATACTGGGCCTCTGTGGCTGTAGACTCTAGAGCTAAAAATAACAAAAAACATTGGTAGGTCCTATTGATGGAGCAGTAGTTATGATGATGCAAAGCAGGGTTAGAGGAAGTTAAAGAATGTGCTCAGTGTACTGAAGGTACTTGGGCTCCCAAATGAGTCAGCGTAGATTTGCAAAAAAGCAGGAGTGGCATGAACATAGGTCTTGGGAGAAGGAAATAATAGTTTTAACCAGATAGAATAAAAAAAGAGAGCAGTAGTAGTGGTTGTTGAGTTCTAGCTAGAGTTTTGCTTAATGTACAGCTAAGAATCATTCATTTTTTATTAGTTACATCATATTTGAGATCTCCAGGTTAAAGAAAATTCTTTTATTGTTAGAAGACACAATGAGTGGGAATATAGGCGAAAGGACAGGGAAGCAACTGCTGCACACTGAAAACTTACTTAATATGTGACTGTTGTTTAATTATATGAGCCACTCTATGAGGTGATTATTTTATTTAATTGCTTTAATAACAGCCAAAGCTTGGGCACTAACCCAGGAAGCCCATGCTCTCAAAGACTAGGAACTTGGCATAGTCTTTAAAACAGCTTGGAAGTCAAGGTGGTAGTAATGAGAATCTAAAGAAAGATGGATGAGGCAGTTGCTGTGAAGGAAGAATAGAGCAGAATTGTTGATACACTTTGTATAGGGACAAAGGAAGTAGAAAATACTAATCAGCATGTTTTACCTGGTTCACTAATAAAGGGTCCTTACGGGAATTGTGGTAACAATATTTGAGGAGGGGGATGATAGCAATTTCAACTTCAAATATGTTGTTTCATTTCCAGTAAGAATGGATGGAAATAGTAGCTGTTAATAGCTTCATGCAATAGTTAATTAATCTAAGCAGAGAAATCAGATGTGACATGTGGCTAGCAACATTCAGATAAAAGGCCCACAAAAGCAGAATCAACAGACATGCGGGAGTTATCTCTATACAATGAGTGTTATAATTACACAGTGCAATATTATAAGATGTAAGGGAGAGACAGAGTAATGGGGCAAAAGAAGAGTAAGAAAAAGCTGGAGTAGAACACCAGCCAAAGGGGCAAAAAGAAATGAAGGGCTTTGGGATGGGGAATTTTTTGTTAACTTGACACAAGGGAGGGTCATCAGAAAAAGAAATGCTCACTTGAGAAAACACTTTAAGATGGGCCTGTGGGCAAGTCTGTGAGGCATTTTCTTCATTAGAAATGGATGTAAACAGGTCCAGCCCACTGTAGGTGGTAACATCCCTGAGTTGTATTAGAAAACAAACTGAGCAAGACATGAGGAGCAAGTCTATAAGTAGCAATCTTTCCTTGCCTCCTTTTCAGTTCCTTCCTCTAAGTTCTTGCCTTGAGTTAGTTCCTGCCTTGGCTTCCCTGATGATGGATCATAACCTGTAATCCAAATAAACTCTCTACAAGTTGCTTTTGGTCAAGGTGTTTACCACAGCAATAGAAAAAGAAAGACACATTTTTCTGACAATATTTGAATGCTTATTGAAGTCAGTTCTGAATACATAGTTGATACAGAGCTAAGGACAGAAAGGTAAGACAAAAGAGTGAACGGAACACATACACACGATCAAGAATAGACTGGGCAGAGTGAAGGATGTCCATTGAGAAATGAGTGATGGATACATGAGACTCCATAGAGAAGACCAGATAGAATGCAGACACAACTGCTTTCCCATGCTCCTCCCTCATCTTCTTTTTGGTGCTTTTCCCTCTGCCTACTGCAACAATATGGTGGTCATTCACACTTGGAGACAAGCTCTCAAGTACATACATTTTACTTTCAACTCATTTTTCTTTTTCTTGCTTGCTAACAACTTCTCAATCACTACAAGAAAACTGTGCTTGCCCTCTCTGATTTACTTACATTTGTGAAGTCAGAGTATGAAAGATTGGCTGTAGTGGATCTGTTTCAGATGACTACATGATGCCTCTAACAGACACTGAAGGCTTCATATAGGAATCCCAAAGACAATATGCTCAGGTTGTCAGTCCCTAAGCTACATGAGTTGCTCTCACTGAAAACTACCAGCCCTCTAAGTTGTTCCTACTTATCTCTATTTGAAAGCTATCATTTTTGTTTTTGCTTCTGTTTTTCATTTTGTTTTGTTTTTTAACATATTTATCTAGTAGATACTTTCACCTCCATCTTTCTTCCCTAGAAATTTAACCTAGGTTTCACACGTGCTAGGCAAGCAGTCTACCCCTGAGCTAGATCACCAACTCTACAATAAATGTCTCTTTTTAGTGTTTTCTATGGAATGAGATGAATTGTAGAATCATTGTAGAACGGATTCCAATTTAAGCTCCACCACATACTTGTAATTGAGTGTTGATCAATTCATCTGGGCCTCAGTTTTTCCATCTGTAAACCGGGATAACAATGGAACTACTCATTAGGATTATACTTGGATTATATTATCATATATTTCAAATTAAACCTTTGCCTCCTGCCCACCAAGGTCTTCAAAACCCCTAGCAGTGATTCCTACCAGTGTGCTGTGCTAGATGAGATTGAACATATTTTCTACCATTGAGACTCTCATGAAATGGAGGCTAATTTATGCAGTTTAATGGTTTTCATGTTTTAATTAGTTTTCATGCTAGTAGCACCATGATGAGAGTCTCTCAGTAACATTACAAGTTCAAATAATTTTGGTAAGTCAGTAGAAAGCCCTGACAGCTATATAAAGAAATGCAGGCTGAGCTCCTTCAGTTGGTCAGCAGCCCCTTCAGAAATGCAGTTAATTCTGAGGTTTCTAAAGTGGAGGGCAAACCCTGCTGTTCGTATTCTCAATGTGTTCCTTTAGCGAATCATGTCAGCATGAAGCATTCTGTAAGCATATGATGGCAATAGATTGGTGACCATGAGAGCATTGCTGCCTATGGCTGTACACTCAAGAAAAGCAAATTCACCACTTGGCATCCCTGGGAATGTTGCCTGGGAGGGAAGGTGTCTGAGGTCACCAGAGGCTTCCAGAGGGGGACTGGCCTAACTGGCTTTAGAGTTTATAAACTCTCTGGCCCTACCAGGGGAGGGTGAGGAGATATATTTACCAGCTATGGGAAGAGAGCCTTCCTTGTAAGGCTGACAACCAGCAAGTTGGCCTCTTTTGAAGATGAAGAAACTTGATTTGGAGATTTGCAGACACTTGCTCCAGGGCAGAAGCTATCCATGCCTGCCAAGCCATTGCAGAGAAGATCAGCATACAGAGAAGGGCCATTAAACTCCCATAGTTTGCCTTGAAGCTGGAGTACCACTCCTTCCCAAGAGTGTTTTAGCTTCTGTGTGCATATTGTACTGTCATCTCCCTTTAGGTAAAGGTGGTTTTTTTTTTTTTCCTGATATGCGTAATATTCCTCGATGTTTTCCAGGAAGCCCATTTGCTGATGAAGTGTGAAACTTTTTCCAGACTGGAAAGGAGAGCAATATGAGATGATCACAATACTTGTGTTCTTTTCCTCAATTAGGACAAAGAATGTTGAGGTAAAAGAGCTTCTGTGTAGACCAGGTTGTCTGCATGGTCAAGGGAAGTTGACGTTCAGAGTTGGTCTAAGGAGGGGAATGACAGGGTAGAATGATGACACCCCAAGTTCAGTCTTAAGATTCCCACCTAGATCAGAAGCAGTATGCTGGATGTGATGGTACAGAAGAACCTGACAGCTGTGTGACTTCTAGTACTCTGCTACTCCTGCCCTGTATATCAACAGCCTACTGTTGATAACGCATATGTAAATAAGAAGTAAGAGTTCAGAGTAAAGTGTTGACTCGGCATTGTTCCTCTCTATGTTCACGTACAATTAAAAACTAGAGAGAGAAGTTACATGAAATAAATGAAAAAGCAAATAGAATTATACACACACACACACACACACACACACACATATATACTGGTCAGAACCTTTTCCAAACAGCAAATTTAGACTACTGGTCCAGACCATAACTCACTAGGAACAGCATAGCACTCAAGTTCTTTTGGACACTCTTGGCCCTATGCTTATAAAATGCCCATGACTCTAGAAACTCCCCTAAAGTATCAAGAGCCCTGTTGTTAAAAGGCAGTAAGGCAAGTGCTGACAAAAGCCTTCTTCACACTGATAGTGCTTCGAGCTTTTTTGATCTTGTACATATGCAAATGCTTCTGGGTAATTGTTTAGCCCCCACCAAATTTACCTGTTTAAAGAGAAAGTTCTTTTTCTATTGTTGTTATTAAAAAAGAATTCCATTGCCGGGCGTTGGTGTCACATGCCTTTAATCCCAGCACTAGGGAGGCAGAGGCAGTAGGATCTCTGTAAGTTAGAGGCCAGCCTGGTCTCCAGAGCAAGTGCCAGGATAGGCTCCAAAGCTACACAGAGAAACCCTGTCTCAAAAAAAAAAAATTCCATTACTTACCCCTTTTTTTCTCTCAGTTTTCCTTCCTCAAATGTCTCCCATGAACCCCCATTGTCAACTTGATAGCCTACTTTCTTTTGTTATATTTGTTACATGCACATACATATATTTTCATGTATGTATGCATGTGTATGAATATGTATAAAGAAAACCTGATGATTCAATTTTTGTTGTTTGTGTGTACATGGTCTCAAGTTCACCACTCTGCATTGGACAACCAATAAGAAAGCTCATCTTTGGAAGAAGCTAATTACCCTTTTCTCAGAAGTCATTAGTTGCCAGTAATTCTTTGCCAAAGGATGGGGATGGGACCCCGCGTAGCCTACTCTGTGCTAACATGACTATTGATATTGCTATTGCTGAAGTCTTGCAATTTCCAGGAGGTTTCAGAAAGACTCCCTGGTATTCTTGTAATTAAAAACCTTTCTGCCCCCCCCCCCGCTTCAGTGATAATCACTGAACCATTGACACAGGAGTTGTGACATAGATGTTTGTGATGTGGCTGAGATTCCTACAATCTGATGATCTCTATATTGTGTCCATTTATGTTTTTTTGTGATGGTTGCTGTATAGAGACACTCCCTTGATGAGGAGTGGTAGCTAACTTACTTATGGGTACAAAAATAAGATTTTGAATGTACTTAGGAATCATGCTATTCTAGCAAAGTGGAGTGATGGTTCGTGAAAATACTATGCAAGCTTCTGAAGGAGGAAAGTGATTACACAATCCTAATCAGCTGTAACACCTAAGAACCATGACTAAATACCAGCATGGCAAGAAATGCATAAACGTGCAAGAAGTGGCACTCACACTTTGGGAGCAACCAACAGTTGTCCAGTTGGACTTAAGGTCTCCTCAAAAGGAGGGGAATCAGAACTGGTACTGGAAAACTAGCCAGCTTCCGTAGGTTACTGAGGCCATGGATCTTAAAGAGAGAGTTCTGATGATTATTCCTTTTTTACTAAAAAAATAATATCCTCTGAGATATCCTGAGAAAAATTATTCTCTCTCTCCACCACCATACACCAAGTAGTTCTTTCTTATCTAAAATCCCCCACACTGCCAGTCCTTTAAGACGTATGCACACCTTAAATTTCCTGTTTCTTTTCCAGTGTGATCTGACCCTGTCCACTTCCCATGCTTTTCAGTTCTCTCTTTGCTTCTCACTAGCTCCTACTCTTGCCTCTTCTACACTTTGGAGTCCTATATGCCTGATTCGAAGATCTCTGCTCCCTGGATTGTGGAATGGCATCCTTCCTTCTCCCTTTGCCTCTTGAAAGCCTACCTAGCACACTTTACCCTTTACCCTATGACTAGTGTTTGAGGTTTCTAAGCTGCTATAGGTTTCTGGAATACCTCCTAGCTCTCACTATTGATCAGGAAAGTGGTTTTATGGAGCTTCTATCCATGTATGCCTCTATTGTACTTCCAATCTTCCTCTTGGAGGGAGCCAGGTAAAGAAGGGGTGGAGCCCCTGCCAGCACTAAAAGCTCCGGCTTGTCTGGGAAGAGCTTTGGTTTTTACAGAAGAGCTTAGACATTGTATCAAACATTCTATTCCCATCCTACCAGAACCATATTCCTCTCTATACACATCATTCCAAACTGCTTATTCCATTTCCCTCACAGGAACGCTTCTTCCCATCGAGAAAACTAAATGGGCTTTACTGTATGAATTATTAATTCTCCTTACCTGTCTCCCACTCTCTGTCTCAGGCACTACATCCCTGAGCATCTGCAGATGCCTATAATGAGCTTCTCATACAAAGTAGATTCCGAGGTCTTTTGAATGAATACGGGTGAGGAACACACTGTCAGAATGGATGTGTAAAGGGTAAAGTGTTGCTTCTTGGTCAATATTGCCTCTTGGTCCCACAGTGGAAGCTTGCAGCTGTTGTCTATGGCAACTCTCCAACTTGGGTGATTGCATTCTGCTTTCCTCTTGCTTCTCTTGTGGGGCTAAGGCAATTTACTCTTCATGTATTTTCCCAAATAAAACAGAGAGGATGACTCCTGGCATTTCTGTTTGCAGAGGCCATGTGTGGGAGAAAGGCACCCAAGTAGAAGAAGAGTCCTACTTTAGGACCCCTGGGTACAGATACATTCTGCACCCATTCTGGGAGGGGGGTATGGTCATTAGTGTCACCCGGTCTCAGTATTTGTCCGAATTTGGGAAATTTCCTTCTGTACTCTAAGCTATCACAGGCTCACACAGAGTGTTGCAGGTGCAGGTGCTTTACAGAGTGCTATAAATATTCATGAGAGATTATTGGTCAGCCACGTAGAAAGTCTGACTGGATGGGGACAGGTTTAACAGGGGTTATCAGAGGGAATCCTGTTTCAAAAACAGGGCTCCATCTGTAGTAACAATTTAAGAAAATAAGTGATAATCTGTGGAGGTCAAGGAGGAGCAGTCCCTGTGCCTGCTCTTGCACAAAGCAGTGATACCTCTAAAGAGGAAACAAGGTACAATAGAAGCCAAAGGGCTTATTTTGGTCAAGTCTCAGAAGTTTTCTGGCTAACCACAGGTTAATCAGGAGGCCATCCTGCTTGATCCACAGTCCTCTAAAATAAGTGGAGGTAAATAGCTCTTCAGGTCTTATTTGTTGTTAGGAATTATGTTGTGAAGGTCACAAAAAACAATATGGATATGCGAGCAGCGTCACATAGGAGTTCAGCATGCTGCTAATTAACCCGAGTATCAGACACAGTGTGGTAGATGAGCCCATAAGAAAGATGCCAGCCAAAATCTTTCTTTCCCAGATTTTCTTTTCGTGACTGCAATTCTGTATACATCACTTCATTCTTGAATGTGAGGTGAGGCTGTTTTCAAGAAAGAAAGGGCATCTGTAAATTTGGGTAAAATGCCCAGTAGAAAACCATTCAAGAAATAAAGAGGGGGAGGATCTGGGAAAACGAAAAAAAAAAGTGTTCTAGAAAATACCAGCAGAGGAGAATGACAATAATTACACATAAAAGCTGTGTGCCAAAGGACCTTGCTGATGTTCTCTGTGGAGTCCTGGCTCACAGAGCTCTACTTTCTCCTGCTGTGGAAGGATGCTAGCTAGGTTTAGGGAAAAGACCGCCACCTGGCGGTCATCACAGGGTGCTATTTCAGCTCACTTGGTTACAGCTTGGTGAGGTTTACAAAAGCTTTAGTAGAACAGCAGAGAGGGAAAGGGACAAGGCTTGAAGCACACCCTGTGGCAAGTGTTGCAGTTTGGAAGAGAAGGCCCAGAGCCGGCCACCCAAATGATCTGCTGCCCCATTATCCTCCTGTCTTCAGTGCCCAAAGGACAAGAAACAGAGGTTGAAGTCACCCCAATCACTGGGAAACCCCTCTGTGGCACTGAAAGGATGTAGGGCAGGACAGAGGAGTCTCAGTCCCGGGGATCTCCAGGATTTGGAATGAAAACCTGCGAGTTCCTGAAGAGCGCTCAAGTTATTTTCCATGCCTTTCATTTTGCAACACTTAAGGCACTCCGAACTCCTTGGCTGAGCCTGTCAGTGGGAAAGGCAAGCAGGCCCTGGTGCTAGCTGTGGGAGCCAGAGAGAGAGAGAGAGAGAGAGAGAGAGAGAGAGAGAGAGAGAGAGAGAGAGAGAGAGAGAGAGAGAGAGAGAGAGAGAGAGAGAGAGAGGTGAGATGAAAGGGCTGAAGGAAGCTTATTAATAGTTAAGTGGACAAGGCTGATAATGGCATATCTTTTTATTGGCCCCACAGATAAGTTATAATACACAAGCTTGCAGGCAGCTCCTGTGATTTGCATTGATACAATTCAGGCTGAGGTTTTCATTATACAGCAAGGATGATTCCGGAGTCTGTGTTATCAAAGGCAGTGAAAGGAGCTGGGGAGCTATCTCATATTCTGTGCGTGTCTATTCATTAATGGTTAGTAAGGTGCTTTGTCCCAGGTGGTATTGGGTGTTTCACAGTGAACCATTAACAATTTGAACAGCTTCATACATATGTCTTATTGATGTATAAAGTCTTCTAACCTCAGCTCTCTCTCTCTCTCTCTCTCTCTCTCTCTCTCTCTCTCTCTCTCTCTGACTAAATGAATTCTGCTTTACTGGTGTTTGTGTGAAAACCCAAGTGGCATTCTCTGTGAGGACAGGGATCTTGCAGATAGAATGGGGCTGGTGAGGAAAAGCCCCAGGAAGCTGACAAAGAGATAGTAGGTTTAGAGAAAATCACACGTAAACAGAGGTTGACTTTTGTTGTGTTATATTCTGCTTTAAAGTCAGCATACAAAGTAACAGACACCATTATGGAATTGTTGAACAAAGTGAACTTAAGCAGATTCTGCTTCTCTGTAATCTTGCATACACCTCTTCCCTTTGGTCCCCCTTTGGTAGCATACCCTGAAGTCTCCTTCACATTTTTATATCATCTGGGTTTTTTGCCCTCCTCCACATCCAGAAGAAGTTGTCATTATTAGTCAAATGTTAGCAAGAGAGCTGAGTTTGTTCCCCAGTTGCTCCTCATAGGGAAGCAAGGGAGCCCCTACATTTCACAGGAGGCAGCAGATAGTGGCAATTTCCAGTAGCAATTTAGGGAAGGAACTTTGAACAAGTGATATGTGCCCTGAAAGACAAGAGGACAGCAAAACAGATTGTGAGGTGAGAGCTGTGTGACACAAGAGGACAGAGGAGGGAGACGAACAGACATGGCCAGCAGCTGACATAAGGAAATGGAGGACAAAAACAAAGGAGCAGAGGCAGCATTTCCTGGCTGAAAATGGAAGAATGAAAGGGATCAGACTTAGAAAGCAATTATGTTTGATTGCACTGCGAACACTACTTCCCAGCAGACTTCAGCCCCACCACTGCCCAGAAGGCTAGAGACATGGAAGGATGACATCAGATCTTCCGGAGCTGAAGCTCTGATTGTCATCACACAGTATTTGGGGCACTTGTTTTCTGTGTTCTAATTGAGAGACTTCATGGCAATTATTCAGTCTGCAGGCTGTTAGCCACCTAAATCCTACACATACCTTCTAGTTTTCCAACTTTTGTTCTATGGTCTCCCAGAGTTCCTCCATAATGTCAGAACTTCTTGCTTGATTGAGAGGCACTCCTGCCATCCACCACTATATCTGTGGCCTCTAAATATCCCTCTGAACTTGGTCTTCTCCCAACCCATGAATTTAACGTACTGAAAAGCCCATTTAGAACTTTCAAGGTTCCTGATGCTCTTTGGAAAAGTTATGGCATACACGATTGTGTTTACAAGCCCACAAAACCACCCTCATCAAGGAAACAGCCATAGACCATGCATTGGATGTCCACACTAGCCTCTTCCTTTTGCAACCCTCTTCTCAAGCCCAGCCAACCACTATGCTACTTTCTATCGCAATCAACTAATTTATAGTTTCCATGTGTACACATTTTTAATAAACACAATCATCGTGGATTTTTGCTTGGTCCACACAACATGATTATTTTGTAATTCAGCCAAATACATGTATCAAGGCCATTCCTTTTTTATTAGGAATAGCATATCATGTATGCTATTGTATAGGCATACCACAGTTCAGGGCTCCATTCTCTTATAAGTTAGCAACTCAATTTCCTGTGTGGAGGCATTAAAGATTAAGTTTATAAGAATATTTGCACACAGTTCTTTATGAACATATACCTTTACGTCTCTGTGTCAGACCCTTGGTATCAGGTGTGGATTTAACTTTCTAAGAAACTGCTTCAGTGTTTTCTAAAGTGGTTTTGCTATTTATGTACCTACAGGTAATGTAGGAGAAGCCTGGAGCCTCTGTGTCCTTACCAGTACCAGCTAATCTTTACAGCCTCAGCCAGTTGAATAACTATGTAGTGGTTTCTTGTCATTGTTCTAATTTGCATCTTCCTCCCTGACTAATAAAGCTGGGCATCTGTTCCTGGCTATTTTTTTTCTTTTTCTTTTTTCTTCTTTTTTTTGCCAGCAGTGTATATTCTTTGGTGAAGTGTTTCTGAAATCTTTTGCCAACTTTTAAATTGAAAGGTTGTTTTCTTACTATTAAATTATAAGAGTTGTGTATGAATTCTGGGTATGTGTCTTATCGTGGTAATATTGTTTTAAACATTTTATCTCAATACCCACTTGTCTTTTCATTCTCCTGGCTCTGTTTTACAAAGAACAGGTTTTAGCTCTGATGAAATTAGATTTCCAACTTGTTCTTTCATGAGTCCTTAAGGTTTTGTGGTGGGGTATTTTACATAGAGGTCTATGATCTATTTTAATTCAGTGTCTGTTCGTGGCATGAGACAATGATTAAAACCCACTTTTCCATGTGTGAGATTTTCCAGAACCATTTGTTAAAAGGTCTGTGTCTTCACTGAATTGCCTTAAAACATTTGTCAAATACCAGTGTTTCATATGACAACAAAAAAAGAGTACATGAGAATCAATGATATTAAATGAACGCTTAAAATCTTAGCTCATAAATACTTACAGGTAATCATGGGTAGCACTTTATGTGGATGTTAATTCAACTCAAATAGGCCAATACTGCCATTGTCCCATTATACGTTTGTCTATGTTTAATTTGCAAGAAACTGCTTTGAATCTTCTTCATGACAGCTGCTTTAATAATAAAAGTAATAATAATAATAATAATAATAATAATAATAATTGCAAAATGCCAGCAAGATGACTCAGCAGGTAAGGGCACGTGCCATCAAGGCTGATGACTCGAATTCAAACTCGTTTGCTTATGTGTTGGAAGAGAAAACTGATTCCCATAAATTGTGATCTGACTTCCATTTGTGCAGAATGGCACACACATATATCACCACGGGGTATTTGTGTGTGCGTGTGCGTGTGTGCTTAATTATATATATTTTGTGAGAGTGTATGTATACATGTATGTGTATATGTATAACTTTTTTAAAAACTCTTTTCAAAGAGAAAAGGAACTACAAAGGCTCTTCAGAAGTGTCCATATCACTTTGCAACCAGGAGTACATGAACGCTCTTACACTTCACATTCTTGTAAAAATTTTGTTGTAAAAATTTTGGAATTTGGTTATTCTTTTAGATGTATGGTGGTGTGTAATCATTTCCAAAGTTCTAATTCCCCAATAACATATAATATTGGACATTCTTTTATCATTTTTTTCCTGATATCTTCTAGAAGTTTTGTTGTTTTTATTTTACTTTTGCATTTATTGTCCAGTTTGAGTCTTAGTCAACTGGAGCAGCTATAATAAAATACCAGAAAGTAGTCAGGTATAAGAAATGAGCAAATTCTTGTAATTCTTAAGTCTGGGAATTCCAATTTCAAGGTGCTAGAACGTTGGCTATCTGGTGAATGTTACTTCCGGGTTTAGAGATGGTGTTGCCTTGCTGTGTCCTCAGGTGATATAAGAGACAAAAGAGCACAGTGTAGTGAAGTTCATGAAGATCCTAATTTCATCCATATGGATATCATGAGCTACCCATCCCAAAGGTTCTACCTTCACAAATACCATCACCTTGGGAATTAGATGGCATGATGAGTTTTAAAATTGTTTTCCTTGTTTCTTAAAAATTTAAACAGGTATACAATAAAATATTAATATATCCACTTCCCATTTACCCCCCCCCAACTCACCCCATATCCCTTGAATATACATCCCTCCCAACTTCATGTCTTTTTGTTGTGGTAGCTATTGTTGACATCCCAATGGGTTCAGTTAGCTCTGCTCATATGCACCTGGATGTGGGACTACCATGGAGTCATGGGAATACTACCAGAGGCCACACCTTCCAAAATGAATAAACCTCCTTCCCCAGAAACTACTCAGTGCTCCTCAGTTAGGAGTGAGTACTGGAGACTACCTAAACCATCTTTTATAGAATTTTGTCTCACCTGATGTTGTATAGGTCTTGTGTAGGTCACCACAGCTACTGTGAGTTTGACTGCAATTGCCATGTCTTGTCCTGAAGACAGCATTTAACAGCTCTCCTCCGCATCTCCTGATAGTACCTTCTTTCTGCCTCTCTTTCTGCCATGTTCCTAGAGTTTTGATGTGTAGGCTGGTAAGGGTAGAAATAGATATCATGCTATTCAGAGATAACTCCTCAGTTTCTTGTTCTCAGCACTTCAATTACACATGTCTTAGCTGACTGGTGAACAAAGCAAAAGGAAGCTTCTTTGACCAAGGTTGAGAGCATCCCAGGTCTATGGGTTTAAACATAAATAACAATAGTAGCTTCTACCTTAGAATCCATGACCTCCCCAGCCATGGACTTTTATCAGGATTACAGTACCAGGTATGAAATTCCCTTCTGTGGCGTAGTACTCATTTCCAATTAGAAAATGGTTAGTTGCCTTGTAACAGGCTTGCCACTATTGCACCAGTAGGTGTACCTTGACTACTGGCTGTGTCATGCAGCTTATAGTGCTGCTGATTCAGATCACTAATATCTTTTCTTCCCCCAGCAGCCTATAGTTCACCTTCTGGCACTATTTGATATAGCCAGCAGGGAGGAAGTTTCCCTGTGGATTTGAGACTTTTCCTGTATGTCCTGCAGCCAAATTGGTGCTGTCTTCAGCAACAGGGTCTCACCATAGACTGTTAATGTTTCAGGACAATACACAAATATATTCTCCTGTGGTCTCCATGTAGACCCATACACTTTTAACATATACAGGTTTTTTTTGCTTATGCAATTGTTCTAGCGCTATTTGTTTTTGTTTTGTTTTGTTTTTAAGGATTATCTTCCTTCCACTGGATGTCTTTTATACATTTGTCTGGGTTGAATTGTTTATATGGGTCCATCACCAAGGTGAGCTTTCTGCTCCAGGGACCTATCTATCTACTCCTTCTTCAGTGTCAACATCAGTCTTGAATTTAGGCAATGCCTGCCTTCCTAAGTTGTGGCTCTTATTTGAATTTCTAGGGAATCTTTCTGGTTGCCATGAGATGGACAATCTCCTCAGCCATATCCTTCTGTCATGAGGAACTGCCTCACTGCAGGTCCAACAAGGCCAGTTAACCAGGTTTTGAAATTCTGTGGTCACCTGAACAAGATCTTGGCCAAAATAAACCTTTTTTCCTTATCAGTTTATCTCAGGTGATTTGTCACAGTGATAGAAAATTGGCTCCTACCCATGAACACAGAATGTCTTTATTATTTTTCCTCTTATCTGGGTCCACATTAATGCTCCCTTTGGCAGCACGTATACTAAAATTGGGTCTACTTTGATTTCTTTTATTAGCAATCATATACATATATATGTAAATATGTATGTATATATAATGTTTATGTCTTAAAATTTCATGTTTTGTACTTTTAATTAAAAATCTTTTTTATCAACATGCAGAAGGTATTTTATGTCGAATCCCTCATGTCCTTTAGACACTTGAAGGTAATCCACTAATATCTTTTTTGTTGTTTTTTGTTTTTTATTTTTTATATATTTGAATTACAAACAAGATTGAATTACATGACAATCCCAGTTCCCTTCTTCCTCCCTTCTTCCCCTATCACCCCCCCAACTAAAATCCTACCTATCATATGTCCTTTCTTCTAATCTACACCTGACTCAAAATTTCTGTTTCCTCATGACCTCTGCATCCTTCCTTTTCTTCCCTTCTCACTCTCATAGCTTCCTCCCCCCTCTTCCCATGTTCTCAATTTGCTCAGTGGATGGTGACCCTTTCCCCTTCTCCAGGGGACAAAGTTTATCTCTTTTAGGGTCTTCCTTGTTTACTAGTTTTTCTGGCAATCCACTAATATCTTACATACTTTATCATGTATTCCTCTATGCTTCATTCTTAAGTTCTATATATGTATTTTTGTATCTACAGAATCAGGAACTGTTTTATTTCTCAGTGTTTAATCTACCATTATTTCAATTCAGCCTTTCCTTCTTTTTCTCCCTACTTTGTGATCACTCTATATTGATATTGGTTTCCCTAAAATTTTCTTCCATGTCTATGCTTAACATTTGAGATCTATGAATATTAGACCACAATTTATTGGTCTAATATTGTAGATATGAAATAATTTTACCATCCATCAGTTCTAGATTGTTTACAATTGATTGATGTTTTTTATTCTTCTAGATCTGTGTAATGATTTCTTTTCATGCCTTGTAATTTTTTTTATTGAAGTCCACACATTGTGATGTTATTGTCTTGTACACTGGACATTTATGTTTTCCTTAAATATTCTTGCTTTTTCTCCTAGATGATTTTATAAGAAAAAATGGTTACTCCTTTAAAAACTCAGTAGGCAGAATGTGAGTCATGCTCACCCCAGTACTAATGGGTTCTTGCAGCTGAAGATCTTACCCAGTATCCTATAAGCCGTGTCTTTTATTTTACATTAAATAAAAACAATGGCTTGTCTTCATCCTGTGTGTCATCTCTACTCAAGGAATGATTCTTTCTCCTCTGCTGGAGAGTTTCCTTTTGTGCATGACCTGCAGTGCTCAGCTGCAGCCTTCCATGGACTCTGCATTTCTTTCAAATTCCCTCTGTACAGCTAACTCTCTCGGCTCTAGTACTGTATGCTGTAAACTCTAGCTGCTTTGGCTAGCCCAGACTCTGATTTTATCTCTTCTCAGAGAGTCCTTCAGGGTCTACCTGCTTCACTTTCTAGTGCTGGTGAGTATGAACTCTTAAGGCAATAGATTGGTGCAACTCTGGAAGCAACTTGATATGTCAAGTTTTAGTGATACTCATGGGATAGCTGCCATTTCCTGGATGGAGATGAAAGAGAAGGGGGTTGGACAGGGAGAAGGGAAGATGGGGGAAAGGGGCTAGGAGGGGAGAATAGTGGGGAGGCTGCATCCAGAATGTAAAAAAATAGATGGCTTTTATTTTTAAAAGAACAATGCCAAGAGCAGAAGTGACTCTGGACTCCACCTAAATGCAGACATCTGGAAATCCCTTGGTCCCTTTGTCAGCAGTGAGGGCAGCCATTAGTGCTATTCTGATTCTTCACTACCTTCCTTGTTCCATCAGATTCCATTATCCCTTCACTCTTAGCTCTCACCATGAGACACAGGAGATAAATGAGCAACGCCTAAGGAAAGTATCAAGAATAAGGATACAAGGGGGAACAGCTGAAGAGTTTCCACAACAATATATCCTGAAAAGCCACAAAATCAGAAGATCCTGAAAACCATACTTTGATTTGTGAGCAGAAGCACACAGTCACCCATTTCTTCTCCTACTCAACCATGCAAATCCCAGAGATAAATTTGGAAATGCCTCTCAATTCTGTGGGCCTTTAGGAGCAATACTTTGATTCTTACATAGAGTCTTAAACTTCACCTCTAGTAAAGTAAACTTCAGTGTTTTGATTTTCCTCTTCCTCTTTCTCCTCCTCCTCTTCCTCTTCCTTCTCCTCCTCCTTCTTCCTACTCTTCCTCCTTCCCAAGATCACAAGGTTATGATAGCAGCAATTGATATTGTTTGCATCTGTGGCTCTCAACTAACCTAAGTCTTCTGGTAAACACTCAGTAAATATGTATTAAATAAATGAATCTTCACTTCTTTTTCTCTACCTAGAGATAGTGGACCTATAATTACCATCACTGGACAGACATGTAAAGCAGGTTTCTGATGGCTGGATCCTAACACCTTAGGAAAGATCAAGTTAAATTAGAGGAGATCTGCAGATGTGTTTGAGCTGGAAAGTACAAGCTGATGAAATAAAATCTGGCACAAAGGCAAACAAATTTAAGGCATCTCATGGTTGCCTCCCTAGGTTCACAGATACTATTAATCTTTTAAATGTCTGGAAGTGGGGGGAAAGAGGAAGTGTCAATAGAGCTGATTGGAAATATGGTAGTCACATGCAGCACTCCTCTTCCAGAAAGCTGACTTTCAGGAGGCCCATGTCTTCTCACCTGCCATTCTGCCTATTTCACAATGAAGGCTTTTCATCCTTTCCCATTTCTACCTCTGTGTCAAGCTACTGTGTTTGCATGAGCTCCTAGTACCAGGAGGAAACTATGCCCTTTGTTTAGCCAGTAGCCTTAGGCATTATGTTTAATATCTCATAAATGCAATGTCCCCTTAAAAGTAATTATAATATTGTGTACTGAATAAGTACATATCAAGTGCAGAAGAGTAGTTGCCTCTGTAGCAATAAGGTTAGATATTCAAAAAACACAATTTTCCTTGTAAGATTTTCATTCATTCTTTTTAAAAATGAAATTAAAGTGACAAGCACACATTACACTTCAATGAAGGATGGTAGATAGTTCATCAGGTGAAAATGTTTGTTGTGCAAATCTGAGGAACTGTGCTCCATTTCTAGAACTGGAGCAAAAAGCTGCCTTCTGCATGCATGCTGTGGTACATACACAACATGGCAAAAGTGCATGTGTACTCATGCACACACACACACACACACACACACACACACACACACACACACACACACACACCTTATCTACTCACATCCCCAGCAATAATAAAAAATTGAACTAACTAAACAAATAAGTTTAGACAATGTGTACTCGAGTTCCTTCTCATTGCCTTCTATGCTCCTGTCTATGTAGTTTGTGTTGACTTGGTTGAGGATTTTCAAGTAACTGATGAAACCATTTCAGAGTGTTTATCAGGGTGTTTCTGGAAGAAGTTACTGTCAAATGATTAGACTGCATTAAGAAGATCCATCCTTACCATTCTTGGTGAACATTAACAAACCCACAGACTGCCCAGCTAGAGCCATAAAGCAAAAGGGCAGCTTTGCTTCTGTTTAAACTAGGGAGATACATCTTCACACAGATAATCTTGGCCCTCAAGCCTTCAGATGCAGATCAAATTACACCACCAGATTTCCTCCAGCAATAGAGTATAGAGCATCTTGGCTTCTTCAGTCTTATAGAGCCAGTTATCACCATCAATCTAATCTCACTGTCTCTGAGACTTTCCAAACTTTTTTGAGTGTGTGTGTGTGTGTGTGTGTGTGTGTGTGTGTGTATTTCTTTCTCAATCCCCCTCTCTCTCTCAAACACACCCACCCACACACACACCCACCCACCCACACACACACACACACACACACACACACACACACGAGAGAGAGAGAGCAAGAGAGCGAGAACGAGAGAGAGAGAGAGAGAGATCTTTGTCTATAATGCATATTAGAAAGAAAAATACTATTAAATTCCTTTCCCTAGAGAACTCAACTATACAGTTAGGATAAATGCATTAAAAAACTGATGATGGAGTATAATCAATATCTTGTAGAATTTGACAAAAGGTGGGGATTCTGTATGTAAACATGAATATACAGCTGGAAGGGCAGGGGGTAGCATTTATTGTAAGAAACAAGTTACGCTGGCTAGTTTTTTGTTGTTGTCGTTTGTTTGTTTGTTTGTTTGTTTTGTCAACTTGACAGACGCTATAGGCAATCTAAGAGGCAGGAACCTTAATTGAGAAATTGTCTTCACAAGATAGGGCTGTAGGCAGGCCTGTCAGACATTTTCTTAATTCATGATTGATGTGGGAAGGCCCAGCTTATTGTGGGTGGTTCGACCCCTGGGCTAGTGGCCCTGTGTGCTAAAGTAGGGTAAACAAGCCATGAAGACAAGCAGTAAGCAGCACTCCTCCACAGCTTCTGCATCAGCTTTTGCCCTCAGATTCCTACCTTGTTTGAGTTTTTGCCCTGACTGCTTTGATGTGGGATGTTCTCCTGCATGCTGTAAATATGCTTTTTTTACCATTGATTAATAAGAAACTCATGTGGCCAATAGCCAGGCAGAATAGAGCCAAGTGGGAAATCCAAGCAAAGATACAGGAGAAAAAAAGGGGAGTCTGTGAGATGCCAGCAGCTGCCCGAGAAGCAAGATGTGAGGTAACAAGGCATGAGCCTCATGGTAAAATATAAGTGAGTAGAAATGGGTTAATTTAGTTGTAAGAGATAGATAATAATAATAATAATAATAATAATAATAATAATAATAATAATAATAAGCCTGAGCTAATAGACCAAACAGTTTGGCAGGTGGGAGAGAAATATCCGGTTACACTACTTTCAGTGGTGAATTGTAATTTGGAAGGGTAAGCAAACTAAAATGCTCCCTCCCCAGATTGCTTTTGATTGTGGTGCTTCATTGCAGCAATAGAAACTGCAACTAAGACACTGAGTTACAGAAAGTTCAAGTAGTTACAGCTCAAATGTAGATCCTTGGTCTAGCTATGATCCATTTACTACAGAGGAGGTGACCTTCATGTGTCACCAAAGAACATCTTGTAAAGAATTTAGCCTTAGGTGGTTTTGTCATTGAGTGACTTTCACAAAGTGTTCTTGCAATGACCAGGGGATTTTTCTCAATTACTCCACAAGGTCTCCTGATGCAACCAAAAGATGCTGTAAACATGAGCTTCCTAAAACAGTTCCTGGGGTAACAAGGCATGTTATATGTTATTTTGCAGTAATTGTTATGTAGAATAAATATGTTTGAAAATAATGAAAGAAAGCATAATACAAATGAATGCACAAACCCATAACAACCACTTAGTATCATTACCAAGCACTTTCTACAATGATTGTATATGTATATGTATAGTTGGGGGAGGTTTGGAGTGTGTGTGTGTATGTGTGTGTGTGTGTGTGTGTGGTATATAAGTCAAAGGACAACCTTGAGTATAATCTTCAGAAACAGTCTGTTTTCTTCAAGACAGTATCTATCATTGGCCTAAGTCTCACCAATCTCACCAATGAGCCTATTCAGGCTGACAGGTGAGCCCCAGGGAGGTTCCTGTCTCCTCCTTAGCATTGGAATTACAAGTGCATGCCACCCCACCAAGCAGTTTTAGTCAGATCTTTAGGTTGGCAAAACAAGCCTTTTGCTCATAGCCATCTCCAAAGCCCCATGTGTAATGTTTCTGTGTGACAAGCAATGCAGTTGCCACAAACAAATGCAACGTACTGAGTTATGATACAATGACCTTGGTGTCACTAGGCTATATAAAAATTTTCAGCTCTGTTATAAGCTTTGGGGACTACTTCTTGTCTTAGGTGCATCCTATTCACTTGGGGAAAACAGGGAGGTCAACTTACTGGGGCTTTTGTCTTTATTTCCTTTGATTCCTAGACCTGGGGCTTTGCCAGAAGTGCCTGCCCAACACATCTATGAGTTTACAATAATGAAACAGCTTGCCATCTCGGGGCAAAGGGAAGACCTTACTTCCTTAGGTCTCCTACGGGGGGCATCTAGGTGCTAATAGGCACTGGAAGAGAGGGAGGAAGATAGAGATGAGGAGAATGGATTCAGGCTCTCAAAGTAGAAGGCACATAAGCCCTTCAACTCTGCAGCAGCTAGTACAAGCACAGGGTAAAGGATGCTCAAGATGACAGCTCAGTCTCAAAGCCACCAAGCTGCCTGCTGGGCCCTGCAATCGGACCCTGTGATTGGAATGAGCACCTTTGCCCTTGAGGGATGCTCAGCAAATGTCAGGTTTTAATGAGATTTCCTACACTGTCAAAGGACCCTTGGGAAGCCTGGGACACACACAGCAAGTCACCAACTTGAGTCTACATTGACCTGCTACTCCTGGGAAGGGATACTGAATTGACAACAAAGCAGATAATCTATTCAGAGAGGCCCTGGGCATCTAGGATAGAGTAGATTTGCAGATCCAGTGATTCCATATCAGCCCATCCATGAGATCTACTGAGAGCTTTGCAAAAATCCCAGGGATGGGAGAATCCTGGGGCTGAGAGAGAACTGTAAATGTCATACTACTTAACCTTTTACCTCTGGGAAAGCTGTACTTTCAGAGGCTGGGAGAATAAAGGCACTATCTTAAATTGCCTTTTTTTATTCCTTGAGGGTATGGCTTAAGTACTAAGGAGCAATAGACTAATTCTCTTTTCATTTGTACTTTCATTTTACATTTCCAACCCCCCCCCCCAGTCCTTTAAGCTATCAGGTACCCAACCTGCATGCAGAAAGAAGACTGTGTCCTATGTCATAAAGGTAGAGTTGCCTTTTCTGGCATTCCTATAGAAAAGCAGGTGCCAAAATGGCACATCATCTGCTTTTGCCTATGTGAGGACTCCTTGTATGCCCCCTCCTTTTAGTTTGATTTTCTGAAACCTCTGGTGCAATGGTGAGGCTGAGCTCAAGGATGCTAGCTAGTACTTACAGTAATTATAATGATGCCTCATTAAAACCTCGTAACCTGAGAACATCAGGGTGCAGACTCCACAGGGAAAACCACAGAGAAAATACCCAGGAAGACTGCCTCTCAGAATGGGGTGACCTTTTGGCATATGGTGATTCAGAGGTTGGATGCATGGGCTTAGGAAGACTCCTCCAAGAGTCCAACCATCTGGACCCTGTATTGTTTCTGCAAGCCCGCTGAGTTGACCAGATGGCCCTTAGTGAGGCATCTTCTGAGAAGGGAAGAGAAAATCCATTTCAGATCAGCTTCTCCTTCTCAGTGTGTGCTTCCCTGGACTACAGAGCATCCCATGTTTGAATCTGAAGAGCAAGGCTTTTGTGTGTGCATATGTTGTCATTTCAATCAGGGCAAACAATAAAAAAACTGTCCAGTACCTACACATCTGAGTCAAACACAGGCAGATAAATAAGAACATGTTGTCCAGCACGAGAATTTCTACACTGGAGTCTCTATTTAGTATTCATGATCCTTCCAAAATCTTTTAAAGCCTGAGAAATGCAAGGGTAATGCAAGGGCAAGAATTGTCTGTCACCCAAGTGAATAGGCAGAGCCCAAACCATATAATCAATGAAGTGTCTGGCATGGGGGAACTCTTACTGAATGATGTCATGGCAGAAAGTTCTCCATTAAGTCTGTGTCCTTGGGGCTGTCATGAACCGTACACTTCTCTGAGTGAGAAGTGATTCTTTGGATTGAAAGGTTCCAGCTCACTTCTTAAGTTGTCATGGAGAAACATAATTCTGGTTTAACATGTCTCTAAGAAAATTGTAAACCATCTTTTTACAGTATTTTCCAGTTGTCTTGTAGTGCTTCCCAAATGAATAAGACATTTAAATACCTTCTGGTAAAGAAGGTAAATGGGGCATAGGAAAGTGACTCCCTGGCCATTGGGTAAAAGGACATAGCTATGAAAATGGGCTTTTGCCAAGCGATATTGGAGAAGACACTGGCTTTCAGCTTACTTTGGAAACAGGTGTGTTGGACTCCCCAGTTGATACCTTTTGAGGTAAAATTGGAGATACATGTTTAAATCATCCCTAAATTAACAGGTGAGGTGCCAGATAAACCAAGGCTAAGCCAGACTAGAGAGAAGAGAAAAGAGGAGGTGAGAAGGACCGGTAGTTTCCATGGGAAGGTCCCTGGAGCCCCTCCTGTGCTTTGTGTACTCAGGTCTGTAGGAGGAGGGGTCCCTGGAAAATAAAGCTGTTGGGAGAGATCTTATTAGGTACCTGTGGTGCTGACCATGCCCATTTGTGCATGGCCACAGGTGCATATGGAGTCTGTGAGATTTAGGCCTGAGGGGAGGACTGGCTCGCTCTCTCAGGGGTCCGGTCAGGCCTCAGAGGACAGCTGAGGTTAGATGCTAAGAGTGCTGACCCTGGGCTATCCCTTTCTCTTGTAAGTTATTTCTCCCCCAATAAAATTAGCCTACATCATTCCTATCCCGTGTCTGGTAATTTTACTCCACCATTGTGGTGTCAGAAGAGTGATAGGAATGTGATAGACCACAATAAAAAGAAGGATATAAAAATAAGCCAACAAAAATCAGAGGCCATCCTCTAGGAGAGAGTAGGACTAGCATTCTGAGGCAAGAAAACTGAGAGATAAGAGAATAGATCCCTTCCCTAACACCAAGCCCCTCACCAACAAGCAGTGCCATTGTAAACCCCTTCTTCCAAGGAGGTGATTTCACCACCAGCTCTTGCTAAGCACAATAAAATGGAACCTCAAGAGAATTATGTCAAACACATGAGAGCAGAGCTGTCTGTGCAATCACCACCATAAAAGAATAGCCCGAAACACATTCCTGTGGTAAAGGGTAACTGTAATCTACTAGGATTGCCTCTGTGTTATTGGGAGTCATGTGTTTATGCTAGCCCCAAATTGCTTCCAAGAGTTTTAATATATGCATAAATATCAGGCTGGGAGGGAGGATTGAAGACAGACATCTTAGTAAACACTTAAGTAGTCTTTAAGAGTGTATGTCTCTAAGGGTGTCAACAGGTGATGACATGAACACTTTTCTTTTAGTTTCCAATGATTAAAGAAAAAAACAGAAAAGATAAGAAAGGAAAAGAGAGAGAGAGGGAGAGAGAAAGAAAGAAAAGAAGGAAGGAAGGAATGAAGGAGGAAAAGAAAGGAAAGGAAAGGAAAGGAAAGGAAAAGAAAGGAAAGGGAAGGAAAGAAAAGGAAAGGAAAGGAAAGGAAACTATATGAGATCATTTCCAAGCAGACAGAAATGATATCATTGGAAGTTGCTTGGGGCATTTTTCTGAGACCCATTATATTAAATATTTGCATTTACATAATGGATATTTTTTGGTCTTGGGAAATTTAGGAGATCTTAAGGATTGTCAAAATATGAAATAATAATCTCACAAAAAAAACTTGCTAGAAGGAAGAATCTTAAGTAGGTAGGCAAGAAACAAACAAAAAGTTAGCTTATATTTTAGTATTCTGAAATATATAACCTAATGGTCAAGGATATATTATATAATATGTGCACTATTTCCCTAACTCTTACCAGCTGAGTAATATGGGGGTAATGAGAATTAAATTATGAAAATTACAAGAAACAAATAAAATCCCTCGTAACTCCTCTTCACTGACTGAACTCCGAAGCCACATTACCCCTTACCTACATATATCTACACCTTTCCCTTGCTGGCTGCCCACAAAATTGATAGGCAGGTGTATAAGCTAAGAATTGATGGCATGAAGTAGGAAGGCTTTGCAGAAAAATCCCTGGTTGCAGAAGAAATTACTCTATACAGTTACAGTTGAAGCGCTATATACAGTTTGGTACATGAGTTCAATCTAGATGAATGTGGTGGGGTATTGGATGAATCTGAATAAGTGGAATTGTCAGAATAAGCATTCAGAAGAAGCTACAACATTTGGTTTAGTCCCTCCCTTGTCAATGGATGCTCAGGTCCAGGATCTAGAATTGCCAATAGGAAAACATTCATGATGCTGTCATGACAGCCGACTGGTCCTAGCAAAAGATTTGACACATATTGGAATTTTTGAGTGATGTCCCATGATTATATGCGCCCTCCCTGTGATCTTCAATTTCATCCTTCAGGGACAGAATCACTTTATGCTTTAAAAGGCAGTCATCTACCAAAGCCAAATTTCCTGTTTAATTACTTGCTGGTATTTATTAGGTGGATGGCCTTGGGCAACATTTTTATCATGTCTGAACTTCAGCTAGCAAGTACCCTGGAGGCCATAGCTCCTGCCTTCTAGAGTTTGGGGGATGAAATTAGCTGGTTCTTATAAAATGCTTCAGTGTCTGTGAGGTGGTAAGTGCTTATGAAGGCTTAGCTCTTGGATTTTTCCAACTAGACTTTAAACCTCATAAGATCACTGACTTTACTGTATTTACAAAGCCTGAAATAGTGCCTAGCCCTTAGTAGCTATTAAATAAATAGTTTGTTAATGGACCTTATTTTTGAAATTCAAATAATACTTACTCAGGCCTGAGAAAAGGACTCTGCTCATCAAATCTTATGTATCCTTGGTTCCATTTACCTTCAATCAATCACAAGGCACAATTACATGTCTTGATTCCCAGGAGAAAGAGGATATTCATATTACTTATTACAGTTTGTTCTTATAATTATTGTATTCTGATGTTGTTCATTTTTGTTAACATTGCACTCTCACTAATTCATAAATTGTAGTATGAAGTGAAGTCCACAGATAAAAGCCATACCAGTGCTGAAGAGCCCATATTTTAGTTAGGGTTTCTATTGTAAAGAGACTACAGGACTCTCATAAAGGAAACATTTAATTGACAGTAGTTCATAATTTCAGAAGTTTAGTCCATTTTTGTCATGGAAAGAAGCATGGCAACATGCAGACAGACGTGGTGCTAGAAAAGGAGCTAAGAGAAGGAGCTGCATCTTGAGCTACAGGCAACAAGAAGTGAACTGTCACACTGGGAATAGCTTGAGCATAGGAGACCTCAAAGACTGCCTCCACTGTGATACACTTCTTCCAATAAGCCCACACCTTCTAATAGTGACACTCCCTTTGGGGCCATTTTCTTTCAAACCACCACAACCCACAAGGCTGATGGGATGATTAGAACTACTTGATTGTGGAGAGCTAGAATGTTCCAGATGCAAAGCCAATCTAAAGGGAGAATTGTAGCCTCATTAATAGCAATTCACTGTCTGCCTCTATGTTTGATTTAACATTCTTGTGACTATCAGGTAGAATCTTTTTGGAATAGACAAATAGCCTTCTTAGGTCCACCAGGCAACATCTGATGCCTGTAGCAGAGATTTCCCTGCTTTTCTATATGCTTCCTCTCTATTGTTTCCAGTAATCTACTTTTAAATACCTTGATTTGCCACATATATTGTGTGAGTAAATTATGCACGGAACTGATACCTCATTGGAACATGATTTGGGGGTAATTGGGCCATGGTTATTGACCTGAAGCTCCACAATAAACTTTCTCTTATGGTCTTTGAGGTAAGAGCTATGTTTCTGCATTGATGTCAATGTATATGTATATACTGAGGATATAACCCAGTTGCTTGCCTGATGTGTACAAAACCCTGGATTTGACCCTCAGCACCAAGATATATATATATATATATATATATATATATATATATATATATATATATGTAGATTCAAGTATATTACCCAACACCTACTCTGTTGCCCATTTCTAGATCCTATTATATGAAAGGTTGTTAATGGTTTGGTGAAAGAACTCAGGAGTGAATGAATGTTTACAACCCTATTCCCACTGACCAAGCAAATTTCTCTAAAATACATGGCTCTTGTTTTCTACAAATTGGATAGGGGGCTTTTGGTGTAGCATAATTTCAAAAATATCTTAGAAGAAACATAGACAATGCGATTTTGGTTCACTGAGGTTGAGCAGATGAACATGACTGTGGGAAGGGGAGGACAGCAAAGGCACCTCAGTCCCATCTCTCATTGTCTCCTGGCCAGTGGGATTGGTTTGGACTTGACTGAAAGGACAAGCCATTTTCAGTGCCTGGGGCATAAAGGATACAGAAGTTGCCTGAGTTGAGGCTGATAAAAACTTGCCAAGTCCTGGCATGATGCGATATTTAAATGCACAGTTGGCCTCTAGAAAAAGTGATTATCTAAAGGAAGTGACTGTTTAGAGCCTCACACTGGATTGCAGTCCTCCTTTGGCCTGTGGGACTAACACTGCTAATCAGTGCCAAATTACCGCTATTGTAATACTTGAATTAAAAACCAGACCATCCATTTGCTCAGTGGAGAGTCTTCTCTGGACCTCATCCATGCCTGAGGCTGTGCAGGAGGGCACTTCACTGTGTTCCTGGCAGCAGAGAGCCCTTCGTGGAGAAAGGCAAGGCCAGAAGGACTAAGCTGGCAGCTGGCTCCTATCTCTCTGATTCAGGAAGGACAGCAGAGCTACTTGCAAGGTGAGGGGTGCTCTGTGCTCAGAAGCCAAGGGTGGATGGGGAAAGTATTTTTCACCCTATAATCCTTCCTATGAGAGGGGTGTCCTGTGCAGACAGGTGACCATAGAGGCTAGCAATCTGTTCTCTTATTCAGCTTGCCTTACAATGTCCTATGCACGCCACTACTGAGCTTGTCTCTCACTCTTTGGAAAAGGGTTGTGTAAAGGAAAATCCATCCTATCTCTTACAGTTCCCTGTCCACATTATTCAGGGCCTTTGCATATATGCCATGAAAGGAGAGCTCCTCCCTGTGAACTAATGGAGGCTGCAGTTGCTATTTCTCACTATGAATACTATTTTAGTTAGACACCATGACCACAGCAACTCTTATAAGGGAAACCATCTAATTGGTGTGGCTTGCTTACAGTTCAGAGGTTTAGTTCATTATGGTCATGGCAGAAAGTGATGCAGCTTGCACACAGATGCAATGCTAGAGAAGAAGCTGAGGGTTCTTACATCTTAATCCTGTAGGCAACAGGAAGTGAATTGTCTCACTGTGTGTAACTTGAGCAGACAGCACCTAAAAGCCCAAACCCCACTTATTCCAATAAGGCAACAACTAACTACTCCAACAAGGGTATGCCTTCTAAATGGCCTTTGGAGGCCATTTTCTTTCAAGCTACCACAAATGTCACTTAACAACATTATTTTAGTTCTAGATCTAGGAACCCTCTCCCAATCCTCATATCACATTTTCTACATAAAAGGCTTTCTATACATTGACAGAAGCAAATCCCATAAGTTAGGTACATTATACAGTTTAGAGTCCCCAAAATGAAGAAGACATGTTAAGGAAGCCAGGTATAACACTTTCTAGAGACCTATTCAGAAGTAAGTTTTTGTAGTCCATAGTTTTCACCTGTATCATGGTCCGATCACAAGAAAGCTGAGGCACTGTTTTTTTCTAGTATTTTCACCCATGGAAGACATGCCATACAGACAAAGGTTCAAAATAAAAACTATGCTTAGCATTCTATTACACTTAGCTCAATGAGGAGAGGCAATTTCTTCTTTTGCATATTATTTCAAACACTCTAGAAAACTTGCCATGATACTTTTATAATCATGACTCCCATTATTATGATTATCTCATGCTGAGAATATATTGTTTATGGTCTAAACAGATTCCTGTTTATTTTTTCCTTTCAACTATGACTTGCACATCTTTATATTTTCTGACCTTGATGATACCTTTGTTGTTGATGTTGTTGCTATCAAAGTGATCATCATCACTGGTCACTATTAGTTTAAGTAAATTCTATAGTTTGCAGTCATGCAATAGGTTTAAAAGCAGACTGAATAACTATGTATTATAATACTTCTCATGTCAATATAATATCAAAAAGGAGCCTAGACTAGAAGCAGATTCATAGTAAGAAAGACAGACAGAGGAAAAGAGGAAGAGAAAAAGGTCTGCAGATGTTGCTTGGTGGTTAAGAGTGTGTACTGCTCTTGTTAAGGACCTGAGTTTGTTTCTCAGAACTTGTACTGGGAGTCTCAGAACCACCTGTAACTCCAGCTCTAGAGAAATTGATGCCTCTGAACTCTGAAGCACCATCCTCCACCCCAGCCCCACATATACACAATCAGAAAAAATATTTATTTATTTATTTTCAAGAGAAGGTTTTTCTGTGTAGCCCTAGTTGTCCTGGAACTTGCTCTGTAGATCAGGCTGCCCTTGAACTCAGAGATCTGTGTGCCCCTGCTTCTTGAGTGCTGGGATTAAAGGTGAACACCACCACCCTCTGGCTCAGAAAACATTTTTTAAACCTTTTTTAAAATATTGGGAAAGAGAAACAATAATTATCATCTGTGGTCCTTTACCAGACAGATGTTGGCCTAAGGCCTATCCCTCAGACTATAGCTACAGGTCAGTTTCAGGAAACTTTTGTTCATTCCAGACTCTGAAATCTAGACACACACACACACACACACACACACACACACACACACACACACACACCTAAATAATTGAAGAAATACCTTGAAGGGATGCCTACTGGATATAGAAAGATTTGGGGCAATTTGAGTGAAAATAAGCCAATCCAGAGCAGACTTTAATATGAGTAGAATTAAGCCAATGAATGTGGAACAAATTGGTAGTTCAATAAGTGAATATATGAATGGACTGAAAGGTGAAAAAATTTCAGTGTAATACCAATTAGTAATGTTGAATAAATGAGCAATCAGCAGCACCAGTTGCATCTACTATAGAAATCATTGATTCTAGTTAAAATCATCAAAGAACATTAGAAAGAATGGGTGAGTGTGTGTTTAAGGGGACTAAGATACAGTTTTAAGATATTGTATCACAAATTACTTTTAATTACAAAGAAAACAAAATGATAACTTGACATAATGAAATGATTCGGCTTCTGGCTGAACAAAGCAATGAGAGATAATAACACCTACAATGGGGTCTATCTAGCCCAGGAAACACCTAGTAAATGCAGTAGAAGAGACTGCTTCACTTTCTTCCCAATGCTCCCAGCATTCCAAGCTTAGGGAGCATCCTATCCATCTGCTGAGTCTGAATTCTGATTCTGAATCTTCAAGAGTGCATAGGCTTGAAGAAGGCAAGCTTGTGGGGAGACTGAAGATGCATCACCACATCTGCAGTGAGTGGCAGTTTGAACTGGGATTGAAAACATTGCTTATACATGCTTAAGCCAGATAATATTAGATTGTATGTAGTATTAACCCCATATTTACTGATTTTGAAAATTATGTTGTGATTTCTTATATGAAGAATATTCTTGGGAGCTGGAGAGATTTTTCAGTGGTAAAGAATGCTTGTTGCTCTTACAGGGGATCTGAGTACCCAGAGCCCACTTAGACAGTTTTAACTGCCTATAGCTCTAACTCCAGAAGATCGGATGCCCTCCCTCTTCTGCCTGCACAGGCACCAGCCACCTATTTCTCTCTTGCTCTCTCCCTTCTCTGTCTCTCTCTTTGTTTCTCTTTGTCTGTCTCTCTCTGCATCTCTCTCTCTCTCTCTCTCTCTCTCTCTCTCTCTCACACACACACACACACACACACACACACACACATGCACAAATAAATAAAAAGTAAAATAATTTTTCTTTGAAAAATAATGTTCTTACTAGTAACGAAACACAGGGGTAATTTTGGAGAATAGTGACTATTCTAATTCATTCATAATTACTAATAAAATGTAAAATAGCAAACATATGAGTAACAAGTATAAGGAGAAATGTAAAAAATATATTAGCAAATGGTGAAACTGCAAAATTTTCTGCATGGATTTTCAGCTTCCTCATCAAAATTTGAAATGTTAGGGAAATTATGACAAGTTTTCATTTTGAAGTATTCCAAGCAGGTCTTAAACACTGTGACAACTTAGCTGAAACAGAGACTCTTGGTCTTCAGCCCCTGAAAGCACAGACTTCATTTCTGATTGTTACTAAGAAATGGAGAGTTTCCCAAAGTGATACAGAGGGAATTTTTCATGTATGAAGATGCAGTTGCACACTACATAATGCTGCCCAGTGCTTGTTTATGTGTTTGCCTATCTATTTGCTTACCTTTTTTCAACACTCAGGGTATAACTGAAGGTCTTACACATACTTTGAAACTGTGCCCACTGCACTGTCTGCCTGCTTCCCATGTAAGGCCCTAGACAGCTGACTCTCCTCTCAGGAGACTTTCCAGTAGAGGTCCCTGACAGAGAAAGTCTTCTCCAGTAAGAGAATAATTGCATAGATGGCCATAAGTTCATTAAAATATGGCAGCTAATAAATAGTTCAGTGCCGGATCTATGGCAAGCATCATTCTGCACCATAGGTTTAGAGTGTTAAATATAAGTAACACTTGTCTTGTAGAGGTAGTGAGTGATTATACACAATTTTGGGTGTATTGTGAAGGCAAAGCTAAAGGAGTTTCAATGGATAGGGAATGATATTAGGAAGGGAGAGAAAGAGGGGGATGCAGTGAGCGAGAGTGGTAGGGGGAGAAAGAAGGAATGAAAGAAGGAACCAGAAGGGTTCCAGGATTTCTGTAAGAGCAACTAGAACAACATGCCTGCCCACATGTTGGCACTGGGGAAGCAGGAAGAACACACTAGAGGCACAGAGCAGAAGGTCCACTGCAGAGCAAGAAATCTAGAGCAAGTGCCATGATAGGAACAACACTATGGTGAAATTAGTCAATCCGTGGGACTGGATACCTGAGAGCAGTAAGATTACACCGTATGTACAAATTCCTTAGCAACTGAAAGTAGTAGGAATTCTTCTTTTCACTGTGGCCTGTTTCTTAAAAACAACAACCCAGAAGCTTAGAGACAAATAGTGCTCACACTGGCCTCTTCCCAAGAGAGCCTGGGTTCCCCTGGAGTTTACAAGTTGGTCTGCTGTCCTTCTGCTTGTTTTACAGTAGTGACACTTTTATAATGGACAACAGGGCATTCACCTTTATTGTAATGAGGAGAGAATCCAGAGGCAGAATGCATGTGGCACTGGGAGGTCAGAGCATGAAGTTACTACCAAGCTTCATCAAATCTTATGAGTGCTAAGAAGCTAAGAATGATCCTGAATTATTTGGGGATTTGTTTACTCTCTGACTCCCTATGGTATTAAAATTGTGCTATCCATTAATTGTAATGGAGATTTGTGTGTGTTCCCAGAATTTGACTTTAGCCTTGATTCATGTTATTGATGTCATGGTAAGATACTAGACTATCTGTTGCTGCAAAAAAGAGCAAAGAATGATGAATCAGAAAACCTGGCTTTGTTCCCTGATTCTGCAACCTTGGAATGTATTGTGTTTCAAGAATGAGATTGTGGAGGTCATGCAGGAAGCCATTTAGAAGACAAGAGAAGTCCTGTTCTTTTTCCTTCCTTCTTGTTCATCTTCCCTCCATGCAAGTTTCAAAGTTTTGGGTCTTAAGTCATGCTTAGGAAAGTGAAGAATAAAGTGATGATTTGTTGTTAGGTTTAAAGGAATCTTTTAGTGAATGACAAAACTAATCCACATTCCAGGTATCAGATAATCCCAGCAAGAGGAGAAAAAAAAATGGGTAGGAGTGGCCAAACATCCCACAGTCCACATAGGGGAATGGGAGGAGGTTGGGAAACTACACAGGTCCACTGTGGCTCTGGGGAAGGACGGAATAGAAAGACCATGTTTTGCATGGTAACTGGGAGCAAGCCCAGCTCTGTCACTGAGATCCAAATAAGTCATTTAAAAATGTATTTGGCTTATTTCACAGTATTCTGAAATTGTAGGTGTAAACTGTAACTATCAGGACCTGCCCAAATTTGGCCTGCATAGCAAGAAGATAGATGTCATCATATCCCTTCTTGGAGCCGATGGAAGGGCCAGTCACAGGGAAGTTCCCCAAAGGGCAGTTTGCTCTTCCTTGAGCACAGTGTAGTTATAGTCCCCCAGGCCTTCAAACTTGCTTCCTCCCTTTTGGCACTGGCATTGTAAGTGCTGGTGACACATTACAGACTGTGGCAAAAGGATACATCACTGTGTTATAGCATGAGAAGGAGATGACATTTTCCTGCTTCAGGCTAGCATGGCTACGCCTATGGCCTTTATGTAGAGAGAAAACTGGGCAAGCATGCAGTCCTGTTGGCTCACTTTGCCTCTTACTTCAAACACAATGACATTATTTTCTCATCCATGGAAAGAGACAGCTCTCGGACTGCTCTTATTGCCCATGCCCAAAAACTGATTTGCAGATTTTATGATTTGGGGAAAATGAAGACTAATCAGAATGTAGTTGCTGTTTGTTTTGAATTTTCCTCATTTTCCACTCAGTTCTTCTACACACTCAAGACCACAATGCCTGATTTTTAATGTCAACATTCATTTTTAGACATTTATAGTTAATTGAAGTTTTCAAGTGACTGTTATATATTTTGTTTCTTTTAATGCTTTTTTTCCTTTTAGTGGTGTAGAGTCAATGACCTTGAACTTCAAGGGTGAGATCTTGTTTAGAGTTTTTTAAGGGCAAAATATGATTTGAAAAGAGGGAATGAACTGCTACTGCCAAGATTAATATAGGGAATAAACAGCATTGTCACCAAGATGCCTATCACACATCAAAACAGGGGTAATAAACCACACAAATGAATTCTTTGAATATCGAATACAGGCCTGGCAATATATTTCCTGAGAATTACCGTGAAAGCAGACATACAGGACCATTTCTCCAGTCCAGTGTCTGTGAAGTCATAACAAGATTTTAAGAAAAAAAATAATATCCTTCCCTGCTGCCCTTGAATGACAAAGCTGATGAAAAATAAAGTCATAGATAACTCTGGCTCACAATATAAGCATCTTCTGCCTATCTTTGGGGTTATTAACAGGTGTCAATCAAAGGTGGAAATCTAATCAAATCTCAAAGAAACCCCCAGAAAATGGCATGACCAGTAGCATCCATACAGGATCAGCCTGCCGACCCCAACGACAACAACCACCAAGTGCTTCTGATACCAGCTTTGTTTTATGGGAGTTCTGTCTGCACACAAAGAAAAGTCACTGAATTGCATTGTTTTCCTAGCAGGTGCTCTCTGTGATTTTAAAGGGAGCTCCAGATGGGAAGAGATGATGAAAGACCCATCTGAGTGAAACACTTTTCTCACGGGTGTTAAATATTACATTTACCGGGTCTGGGGAGCCCTTGAAACCAATAGAACTAATGAGAGAGCTGATGTCGAAAAAGACCTGTACTAACCGATATGGGGGAACATGCCAAGACAAAGGGCCAAATGACCTCTGAAAGTGAGGACAACAGAATTGTGTTGTCAGAAAGTCTTTCTCCCCCTGACAGAAGCAAAAGCAAAAGAACAGTGTGCTGGGGTTTTCGTCTAAATCACACTGAAGGGACCTATAGAGCTATAGTATACAGGGACAATGCCAGAGTGCAAGTGATGTTTTTTTTTTTTTTTTAACTTGTATATTGTAAATTACACAAGATGCGTCTGCTGGGGTCGGAATGTGTTTGTGCATTCCATGTGCTAGATTTAAATATCCTACCCCAAACAATGTCATAATAAATTATATTATCCAGAAAGAACAGATTGGCTTGGGGAGGGGTTAGAAATGTTTCCCACCTTTGATTCAGAAAGCAACTAGTAGCATCTGGTCCCTTGTCTTTACCTTGGGGTTTCTTATTCACATATGTCAGCTTTTTCAATCAGCAGTGATATAAGTCATTATCATTACTGTCACTCCCATCTCACAGATGAGAAAACTGAGAACCAGGAAGATTTAAAAGTTGCCTAACTCTACTGAATTAATGAAAGCAGGAGTCCTGGTTTTTATCTTTAATACTTTAGCCACACCCATTTTCCCAGTTATCCCATACCATCTTTTCAGGTTCCACAGTCCCTATACTCAGCACCATTCTCCTACTTATAAGAGTTGGCCTAGAAATAAGCCGCCTCCCAATAATTCCCTTACTAATTAATGAATCATACCCCCAATCCACCGAAGCAACAACAAAATACTTTGTTACTCAAGTCACAGCCTCAATGATTCCCCTCCTTTCCATTATTCTTAACTTCAAACAACTAGGCCTACAAAAATTTCAAGCCCAAACTTTGTCCTTTCACTAGACTTTATTTCACTGGCAACTAAACCAGGGAGTTCCCTCTCTCCCCCTTGACTTCCAAAAGTTCCTGAAGGTATCCCTCTCCACACAAGCTTAATTCTCCTTACATGACAAAAAAAAATTGCTCCTCTATCAATTATTTGCCAAACTTATGAACCAAAAAATACACATCTTATTATTCTATCAGAAATCCTTTCAGCCTCCATGGGAGCATAAAATGGCCTCAACCAAACACAACCATGAAAAAATCGTAGCATACGCATCCATTGTCCACATAGGACGAGTATTGGCTAATCTCCCATACAACCACTATACTCCTTAACCTAATCACTTACATTTTACCTACAGCCTCCATTTTCACTATGATTTCCCTTTACTCATTTGTATCAATCACCTTCATGTCACTTATAGGAAACAAATTACTCAACATTCTAAACATCACTTCCCTTATCCTTCTCTCCCTAGAAGGTCTTCCTCCTCTAACAGGATTTTTACCCAAATGAGCTCTCATCATAGAACTCCTGAAAACAAAAGCTCTTCCTTAGTATCTCATACACCTCTACCTCCTCTCAGTCTTATCCTGGACAGCAGTCCAGTGCTTTGTAGGACATGTTATTTCATGTCTTGCTTGCCACTGGACTCAGAGCCGAGGGGAAGGTATGCAGGGCAGAAAGAATGCTGGAGAGTCTTCACATCAAAAGCTATAGGCATTCTGGTGAAGGGACTCACATCGTATGTCAGAGGGACAAAATTACAGAAGTCACAACTTGATTTAGGTCACATTAAAAAAAAAATCTAAATCTGAGTCAACCTTAAGAGTGAATGGGCCCTGTCTCGAAAAAGAAAAAAAATTAAAAAGAAAAGAGTGAATGGGGGGCGGGGTGAGAAGGAGGAAAGGAGGGCCAGGGGTGGGGGTTTGGTGAGAGAAGGGGAAGGAGATCTGACGTTGGTATGCAAAATGAAAATTAAATTAAAAAAAAATACCATCTCTTGACTCTGGGGTCAAAACACTGCTTTCTTTGTGAATGTGGCAACCAGTTTATGGGTTAAAATTCCTGAAGATTGTTTGCAGTGATCTGTTAACTCCTGTGAAGCACTCAGAGACCAAGTTCCATAGCCACAGACCTCCCAAGATCGTGCTAAGTAAAACAAGTGGTGATCTTTCCTACTCTCGATGAAGTAGGCTATTCATGAGTCAAGTGTGCTCATTGACATTTAAGCATTGTCATATACTCACTGCTAGTAGTAAGAGCCCACGTTCGCCATTCTAATACCCTGCTCTGTGGAGCATACACTCCAGAAGCCCAAATGCAAAATGAATTTTTTTCTATTTCTTCTTTGACTGTCGGCTTTATGTTGCCTTAATGGGCTAAAATGAGGCTTTTCAACCTGAGCACCGCTGACTTTTCTTTATGTACAGAAAGGTCTGTACACTCTAGAATGGTTGCTGTCCTGGCCATTACTTATTAGATTCCAGTAGCACCTTGAACCCATGACATGCTAAGCAAAAATACTCCAGATATTTCTAATGTTCTACTTAGAGGAAAATTGCCCTGGATTGAGATTCTTGGGCTACAGGCTTCCCAAGATTAAATACCAAGCACTCTGCTTGCTTTCAGCTTCTCTCTTGTTTTCTTCTCCTGTGAATAGAACATTGGCTCAGATAAACTCTGACTTCCTATTCTCAAATACAGTAACTTATGTCTCCCATTCTGGGTCTGATCTTCCAGAGCTCAACAATGCTTTCTGGCAGGGTAAATCCTTGGCTGAATTCCGGGGCAATGTCAAGGAGGTCAGGCTGCCAGGTATGTTAATCCCAAAGCAGACTTTGAAACAGGGAGAAGACAATAATGAGTACAGACTAGAGAACATAGATGGGATGTTTTGTGAGTTGCAATACCCAATTCATTTGGACAGAAAACACCATTGAGCTATCAGGGGAAATGAGAGTGGTTGAGAGGGCAGAAGGGTAAGAGAGTAGAGTCAGGCTTGTTTTGAAGTGATCACCTTAGGACATAAGTATTGATGGAGCCTTGAGGCTTGCAAAGAGCCTTAAGCAATACATGTACAAGGCTTACAGCATATAGGGATGTAGGGAAACACTTACCAAAACTTTTTCTGCCTGGTGAGGTTAAGAGAGTATGTTTTATTGTGCATTTAATGTATTTTTGATTACCTGTAGTTTATAAAGTGCTGTCTTTGGAGATATCCAGCATAACTAAATGTAGTATTTATCTCATTGGGACTTAGACTCTAGAAGATGTGATATGTTTGTACTTAATCTATAAGAGAGAGACAATTGAGGCCGAGGAAGGGTCAGATGACTCAGCACAGGCTAACCATGCAATCACAGATCAGATGAGTAATGCAGTTACTTCTCTGGACTCCCAGTGCTTCCATGTTATCCTAACAGTTTTTAAAAGTTCAGAATGGTCTTTCTACCTCGAGAATGAAGCCTAAAGGGTCTTTTCTCCCTGGTATAGCATAGATTCTTGACTTCAGTAGGAAGATTGAATTCACATTATGTAATCTCTAAAATCTGACAGATATAACAATGGGGGAAAAGTCTGACAGCCAAACATATATCATACAATATATATATATATATGCATATATGTGTGTGTGTGTGTGTGTGTGTGTGTGTGTGTGTGTGTGTGTGTATGTATATATAGCCAACTGGCTCTGTAGATCTTTTTTGAGATAGGGTCTCAATGTGTAGCCCTGGCTGACCTAGAACTCAAAATATAGAGAAGGCTAGCCTTGAACTCACATGGATGAGTGCACCACTGCAGCTGTGTGCCTGTGTATTTTTAAGCTATGATTTTATAATCAGTGGCCACATGGTCATAGGACCAAAACAGGAAGTCGAATTGCATATCAATTCACAGAAAATTTACCTCTTGGTCCCACCTGAAAGGACACTTTGACACTGGTTAACGGAAGCACCCTGAGGTTCTCTGAAATCAAAAAGGGAAGTGTTTCCCAGGGGCTTGCTTCTTTGTTAACACACTTCTGTCTCTATGGAAAAGGAACCTATTCCTGCCACAAACAAGTACAATTCTCTGTCTCTGCTGTTGAGCATTCCACACCTTTCCCCCTAACAATCTTGATGAGTGTGGAGGGTGGTGTGCTGCATACAAATAACTGCTGAAGCCTGGGAAGAAGGGAGGCATCCCAACCCACACCATCTGTGGGCTCAGCTAGATTTGTGGCATGCCTCCCTGAGCTGAAGCAAGCCTCCCTGTGTCTCCAGTACACCACGAATCAGGACTAAAAAATAAATTAGGAAAAGTAGGCAAACATTAAAATGAGTTGTTGCAGAACAATTGTGCAGACTCCAATGTTCAGTGTCAAGAGCACACCATTCTGCTCTGATGCATCTTTATGTCGAAGTGCTTTGTGGTAAGCAGTCATAAATGAGCAGTCAGTAAGGAGACTGACATGGAAACTGAGTCACAGAGAGTCATTATTGCTTAGATAAAGCAACTATATAAGGAGAAAGTAATGAAGAGTTACAGGAAAGGGCTTCCTGTAACAAGACAAGGCTCTTGTCTTGCTGTCTTGTCCAGGTCAACAGAAAATTTGGCTCTGGTGGGCTGACAGATTGTCAGGATGAACAGGTTGAGGCTAGAAATGTTCATCTGGGATGGAAGTTTCTCCTTCACCTGCATCAGGAGCTCCAGAAACCCTGACAAGGACAGCAATGGCCACATAAATCAGCAAGGGCATTTTGTCTGTCTGAAGAGCGTTATCACAACATTTGTCCAGGCAGTTCGGAAGAGTGCTTTCCTCTGCCCTTATCAGAGTGTAACAGCTTTCGATGAAGATATACAACCCCTAATGAAAATGTAAACAGTAATCTAAAATCTATATACATTCCACTTAATCATTTATTTAGATCTGCCTTGACATTTCTACCTAAACACATTTGTCCACCCTTTCCCAAAGAGCTCATAGTTTAACCACACAGTAGTCACCCATCTAAGTCTCCCAAGTGCAGAAGATAAGGTTGTCTGACCAAGCTAGAGAAAAGACTCAATCTGGACCTTTGCATGAGCAACATAAAGACCCTGGGTGTTATTTTCCATGGTTTCCAAACAACAGTGCTTAACATGACAAGATATTATGGGTGGCTTTCTTGCTTGTTAAATGGAATGTTGCTGTGCTTTGGAAGATGCCCATCAGGCACTGAATGGAACCTGTGGTTGCCCCTGGTGGGATGGGTAGGTAGTCTGCAGTCCATTTTGTGTGGAGTGGAGTTGAGCCAGGAGAGGATGGGTGAGAACTAAGGCTGATGAGCAGCAAGTACAGAGTACTTCTGGATTTGTGTCATGTCTCCATATTTATGTTTATGCAGTGTATATTTACTTTTTATTTCCGTCTCCTCCTCCCCCAACACAAGCAGCTGACTTTGACATGTGCTTCATTGTCTGGTCCTGGATATGTCATTTGTGCTTACATTTGCTTTGCAGTTTGCTATTTGAAGTATCATTAGTTGCTTCCTCATCCTGGCTCCACCATCATCCCATTTGCCATCTGGATGTTGCACATTGCTGTTAGCATTGCAGCTCCATCTACACAATTATGTAGTTCCTTACACTGCTGGGGGGTTCGTTATTTCTTTAGAAAACAAGGATGCGCTGCGCATAAAAGCTTTAGTGCTGATGTTACCATCTCAGGCACTTGATAAATTCTTTGGGACTATTTTTGGTTGCTATCATCATTTCTTGCAAAAAGTCTTTGCTATGGATTTGCTGGGTACTTTTCATAGAGTGGCAGAGTTTGCTAAATGGGCACAACACTTTCCTTCTAGAAACCTATGGTCCCAAATGGACAGTATGAGAATATGTTCATAATGATATCTAACTGCACAGTCCACAAAGCATCTTTTGCTGAAATGAGAGTTTGAATAAAGGAAATTGGTAAAATTATTGTTAAATGGGTTAGAGAGTATATCTGTGCTATTGAGCAACTGGAACTATGCTGTTAAATTGGGAGTGAGGATTTTTTAAACACTAGAATTGTGATGTATCTAGGCAATACCCTTCCAAAACAGTGCCATTGAACATTGAATGTAATGATTTTTCTATGAAACTGTTCATCTTCTTTTTGTGGCCCGCTAATTTTAGTTGCCCTGGCCAACGGCTTCTAGGTCTTTTTTATAGTCTTCAATTTTCTTCTGCTAAACCAAACTTGTCATTAAGTCTTTTTCACTTTCATTCTCAACATTCATTTTTTTACCGTCTTATATTAAACCTATTTCTGAATTTGAGCAAATATATCTACGGCAAACACTTTATCTTCAGTTTTATCTGATTTCTATCCATCTGCCCACTGGCACTCAGAGTTGTTATGATTTTGGTGGATCATCAGTGGATTTTCTGGATCCATATCTTTTCATCGTCTCCCGCTTCTGGACATCCCTTCTATGGTTCATTTTATTGTGTTAATATTTCTTATACCTTACAACCTCTCCGGCACAGCCTTTAGCCACTAAGTTTCATCTGAATAAAATATTCTCTTCCTCTAGCTTTGTGCTTCATTCAGCCCTGTAATTAGTTGAATTCTTATTTACCTCAGGTATGTGTTTAGCTTTGTATTTACAGTCCCATGCTTTGTGTTTCCTTTGCACCATTGTCACCAGTCCAAGGAACAAGTAGATGGAATGCAGATGGTAGGTTGGCCACAAATCTTTGGTTGATTTTGATTTCTCAAGCATATGTCAGAACCATAGTGTTTAAAGATACATAGAAAAATTCTAAATGGCCTCAGCAACCCATTATATATAATCTATAACATATAATTTGTTCAAAATTATTTTTGGCCTATTAATATATTGCTTTGTGTTATACCTTGAGCAAGCTGGCATTAATGGTTGGATTCTGACAGTGAATGACCTTTCTAGGACAATTGTGCCCACAATTCCTCATTGTGATTTGAGCCTTTAGTATTTTTCTCTATACCTTGATTATGAGTCATGATTCATTTAATTAAAATCCACTTTTAGAGACAAAAGAAATCAAACATCTGAGAAAAGTGAAATGCCACTTTCACAACCCTTTCCCTTGAGTGCTCTGAATTTCTTCTTGAGGCATTTGCTGAAGGCATTTTAGGCCTTTGCACCAAAAATAAAACTCAGCACCAGCTGAGTCACAATCGACATTGGCTCAAATCTTGGACATGTTTTACTTTCAATGTTTTTCCATTTCAGCAGCACTATGAGTTCTTGTTTTAATTACCATATGTATCTATGTATACTTTCAAAGCATAAAGAGGCACCGTGCCAAAACACCATTGAATGGAAGGATGCCCAAGATATTGGGAAATATTGCTAACTAACTTGTCTTATGAAAAAAATCCTTCATTTTCCAGAGCCCTATGAGTGTAGAGTGAATTCTCTTTAAAGAAACTAAATATTTGGATCTTGGGTGTACAGACTCCAAAATTCTTGTGGTTCATGGCTCTTATTCCTGCCCTCCATCGCATGAAGGGAAAGGGAAAGAAGCGATGGTGGGTTTTCTGCATTCTGGGTAGCGCCCACAGTCAGCCTGCTGTAGAGCTTCATCAACAGATTGTTAATTTCCCTGCCTTTCTCCCTGAATAGCATCGTGCCTTCTGGCAAGAATCAGAGTTACACGCGCTCTCACCTGTGGACATGCGAAGCTGTCTGATCGGCTCGCTCTTTTTGCCCCACTGGGCTGTGACTGAGCAAGGAGACAGAGCTGTATGCAACTGGATAATTGTCTCAGCCTGTAACTCTTAAATGATGAAAAAGATTAAAAGGGAAGGAAAACAGCTATTATATCTCTTTCTTGAAAAAACTTTCACCGTGAAAGGCTCATTAACATCATTAGTGTTCCATTAACCTCTAGCCAGACAAATAAGCTGGAGGTAATTTCAGAGCGTGGGGAGAAAGACAGAGCGAGGAATTTAAAAATTATCCGGGTGTAGGTGACATTTCCCAGCTACCTCGATTGAACACTTGGACAGACACCAGCGACTTTACTTACTTTAATGCCAGCCTGGCATTGGAGTATAGCCAGCACTCTAGCTGCTAGGCAGGTCTGTAGGTAATAGCAAGCAGAGAGATTCATTGATTGGGACAAAATGAAATTCATTTTAACACGACAACATAAGAAGTCTTATGAAGGGATGCTGTGTGGTACAATAAAAGCTTTAAAAATATCTACTACAAAATAATGTTCCATTATTGAACAAAAAGCCTTTACCTTGTAATTTTCCCCTCTCCCATTTTCTGTTATTCTAATCCATGTCTCCATGTGTGACCTTCCTCCTTTGATCCCAACTCTCCCAAAATCTGCTACAAATCAGGACCATGGAATGCAAAAGTTTCTTAGTCAATGGGTTTTCTGGTCTAGAGAGAGCAATTTTGAAGATGGAGGAGACCAGATTATCTTTTTAACCAACCCAAAAACACAGTGTGGCTTTTGGAGATAACAGTTTCTGCCTCTGTAAAAAATAAGTTTTCGTTTCAGAGTGTTCTTGGTGGTATATAGAGGTTGTTCAAGGCACAGCATCCCAATGGTCCTATATAAGACTAGATAGATATGTAAATGAAAAATGTCTGCTCAAGTTAGAAAACCACAAATTGCTATTAAAATAAAACAGCAATGTGGCTTTATTATTAATTTGAAATGTCGAAATTATTCTCATTTAAATCTTACTTGTTCACTAAAGTATGAGAAGTCATAAGAATAATCCAACAAGCAATGTTGTTGGCAGTCTCTGCTCTGCTTTTCCTCAACTCCCCAGAACCAGGGACTAGATCTCTACTATAAACTCTGACTTGGTGCTCGCTACTGGTTCTCTGCACTCTACTGATTCATCCTCTATAGCCATGGATTTGTCTGATTTAGAGAGTTGTCAGGGTTTCTCTCTGCACACACACACACACACACACACACACACACACACACACACACACACACACACACACACAACTCTCACACTTTAAAAGGCAAGATCAAACTTGAACTAGTGTTAGAGAATCCTCCTTCCAAGATAGGATATGTTTAAGAGATTTCTTGATGCCCAAGCAATTCAATTCTCTGTGGCTTCATAATAGTTCACTTTTTTTCCTTATTCTTCTTTAGGAAAACTTCAGTTCAAGGCAAAATTGAGCAGAAAGTAGAGAGACTTTTCCCACATTCTCTATCCCACATATTCAGAACCCCCTCCAACATTATTGACATCCCACATCAGAGTGGTTCATTTCTTAGAACTGATGAACCCACAGTGACACATTAACCCCAAAGGTCATGGGTTATGTAGCAGTCCAATGTCAGTGTTGTATATTCTACGAATTTAAACATGTACAGCAAAGAATTCACTATGATAATGCCAGTAAGGGCAGTTTCCATGTCTTAAAAATCTGAATATTTATTTCAACACCCTCTCTTTTACTCTTTACAACCACAGATATTACTGTCTTCATAATTTTACCTTTTTGAGAATGCCTTCTATTTGGAAACATAATCTACAGTCCTTTAAGATTGACTTTCACTTAGCAATATTTAAGTTTGTTCCATATTTTTTGCTTGGCTCAACAGCTCATTTCTTTTCAGTGCCTGATGTTACTCAGTTGTATCATGGCTCATTTATCCATTTACCTGCTAAATGGAAGCTTAGTTACTTCCGGATTTTTAGAATTATGAAGAAAGCTGCTCTAAGGTTCTGTGTTCAGAGGTCTGCATTGACAGAAGTCATTAATTCACTTGGGCAAACAACAAGAGGTGATAGCTGAGTAGTATTCCAAGGGAAGTTGTGTTTTGTAAGAAATTTCGAGTGTCTTCCAAAATAGGCAATCCATCTTGTATTTCTACCACCTATGAGTAAGCATACTGATCTCTGGATGTTGGTATTTTGGGCTTCAGCATTCTAAAAGGTGTACATGGTTTTCCATTGCTATTTGCACATGCCTACTGGTGTGACATGTCAATATTGTCCCACATACTCTCAAACTATCTGCATATCTTTAATGAGAGCTGTGCGCAAGTCTTTGGCTTCTTTCAACTATGTTGTTTATTTTCTATTTACTGATTTTTAAGAAGGGATTTGTATATAAAGGAGGCTTTTATAAATATTTCCTCTGGATTTTAAATTGTTTTCACACTCTCTTGACAATGGTTCTCCCAGAAGTTTTGAATTTTAATGGCATTCACCTTATCAATTATTTCTTTCATGGGTTCTGCCATTGGCATTATATCTAAAAATAATCATCCCACACAAGGCAATCGAGCATTTTCCTACATTATCTCCTGGGAGATTTACTACTGTGTGTTCCACTTAGATTTATAATTTGAGTACTTTTTCACAAAAAGTGGAAGATTTGGACCTAGATTCTCATTTATTTATCTAGATGTTCAAGTCTGATATCTGTGAACTGTCTTACTCATCCAGTCTCTTCATGCATTTCTAAAATACCAATTGACTGCTTGTGTGGGCCTATTCCTGGGTTCTCTGTTTCTTTGTTTTATCATTGATCTATATCTGCTCTTTCACCAATACCATGGTGTTGAGAATTGTAGCTTTCTGGCAAACATTTTTCTATTTCATTTCTCCTCTCCCTCTGCCTCTTAATCTGTGTGTGTGTACATGAATATGCATATAGATTTTTCATATGTGTGGGTGCATGTGTACATGTGTTTGTACTTATGGAGACCTGACTCTGATGCCAGGACTCCTTTTCCATCCCATTTCCACGTTATTCATTGAGGCAAGGTCTCTCAATCAAAACTGGAGCTTGCTGATATGGCTTGCTGGCTAGTTTGGTCTGTGGAAAACCTAACTCTGCTTTCCAAAGCTAGGATTACAGGCTGCCATGTCCACCTTGAGTCTTGTGCCTCTCCATATAAACTTTAGGATCAGTTATCAACATCCACAAAGTAACTTGTTGAGATTTTTGTAAGCATTGCTTTTGTTGTACAGAGGAGTTTGGAAGGACTAATATCTTAACAATGTTGAGTCTTCTTATCTATAATTTGGTCTACCTGCCTGTGCTCCTTTTCTATATCCATAGCTTTCCTCCTATATTGTATCCATTACCATATTTACCATACCTGATTCATTTTGGAGGCCATTAATATAAGTTGAAGTGCATTTTAATTTTAGGTTCCCTCTGTTCATTATTAATACATAGAAAAAAATGATTGACTTACCGATGTTAAACTTGTATATTGCAGATAGATTATTATCACTTCCAGGAGAATTTCTTGGGGGTTGTTTTTTCAAAGAAGTTTGGTTTTACTTTTTGGTAGTAGGGGGAATTAAAATCTTTTTACGTACACCATCATGCCATCTGCAAACAAAGACAGCTTTACTTAACCTTTTTTTTCAGTATGAATGCATTTTATTCATTGCTACAATATTACTATATTGTTTAGGACTTCTAACATGTTGTTGAAAACCAGTGGCAAGGAGACACATCTTTGCCTCATATCTGTTCTTAATGGAAAATGTAGTTTCTCTCCTTAGGTGTGATGTTATCTGTAGATTTTGTCTTGTTTTGCTATGCAGACATTTTCTCCCCTGTTACAGAAGACCCCTCTGTTATCAGTTTTCTGAGAATTTTAATCAGTAATGGATGTTGCACTTTGTATGATCTTTAGTCTACATGTGTTGATATCATTATGTACTTTTCTCTTTTAACCTATAATGTTATGGGTTATAATAAATACTTGAAATGAATTTTACTTAGAAGTGATATGTAATTCCCTTTGCATGTTGTTTTACTTAATTTCATAACATGTTGTGTTGATTTGTTTCTATGTTTGTAGAGTCTAATGGTCTGTATTTTTTTCTTCTCATAATGACCTTTTCTGGATTCAGTATTAGAATTATGCTAGCATTGTATAATGAGTAGGAAGAATTTTCTCTGCTTATGTCTTCTGAAAAAGCTTTTAAAGATTTGTTATGATTTCTTCCTAAATAGTTGTTAGAATTAACTTGTGAGGCCATCTATGTCTGGTGGCTGCTGGTTGGAGAAATTTTAAATTATTGATTCAATTTACTTAATAGACACTGTTTTATTCATAATGTCTACTTATTTCTGTATGAGTTTTAGAAGATGTTCCTTTCAGGGAATTGGTCTGTTTCATCTGAAGTATCAAATCTGTGAACATGGGGCTTTCATATTTATTATTTTAATGTCCATGGGGTCTGTATTGATGCTTCTGTTTTTATTTGTGGTATTAGTAATTTATGTTTTCTCTCTTTTTAGTGTGGCTAGAAGTTTATTGGTTTTGTTGATAATTCTAAATAATCAGTCTTTTAAAAATCACATTGATTTTCTGTTTTCAATTTCATTGATTTCTGCTCAAATTGTATTACTTACTTTCTTCTACTTACTTTGAATTTAATTTACTCTTCATTTTCTGGTTTCTTAAGATGGAAACTTAAGTTGTTGGTCCTTCTTTATTTATATCATTGCAACACAATGCTATAAATTTCCCTGTGGGCACATTGGATCTATATCTCACATATTTCTATCTTACATTTTTTATTTCACTTAGTTCAAGATATGTTTACATTTCTCCTGGGAGTTCTGTGACCCACATCTTATTTAGAGTACATTGTTTGTTCAGTCTACAAGTTTCTTGAGGTTATCCATTGTCTTTCTGTTACTGATTTCTAGTTTCGTTCATTGTAGACTGAGAATAGATGATACTGCACTATTTCCATCCTCCTCAATTTGCCAAGGTGTGTTTTCTGTCCCAGATGTGGTTAATCTTAGTGAATGCACCATGTGAGCTTTACAGGAGTATATAATCCTCTGTTTTGAATAAATCACTTTGTAGATGTCAAATATATTCATTTGATTGTTGTGTCTGCTGAAATCAACTATCCCTGTATTGGTTTTCTACTTTTGTCCATTTATGTTGGAGGGGTCCTGAAATCCCCCACTGTAATAATGGAGTCATTTAATTTCTTCTCAAAGTTTTATGAAGTTTTGCCTCACATATGCTGCCACTTTGATGTTGAGTGAATACATATTAAGAGTTGTTAATGACATAATTATCTACTAATCTTTTTATCTTATTTGAATTATGTGTATGCATGTGTATGTGTATGTCTGTGTATAGGTATATGCACCTGAGGGCAGGTACCTAAGGATCAAAAAGAAGTCAGATCCTCTGGATCTGGAGTTATAGGCAGTTGGAAGCAGGTCCACATGGGCACTGGGAACTGAACTTGGGTCTTCTGGGAAAGAAAACTGGTAAACTATATCTCAGGCTCCTTATTACTTTGCCTTATGCTTAATAGATTAACTTTCTCTGAAATTAATACATTGATTATCTCCTTTTTGTTAATACTGATGTATACTTTCTCTAGTCTTTTATTTTTAACCTAGCTACCTATCTGCCATCTGCTGTCTGTCATCTTTATAGTCTTTATAGTTATAATAAGGTTCCACAGACAACATAAAGTCAGTTCCTGTTTCTCCATCCTCTCTCACAATCTGTCTTCTAGCTGGCATCCTTGGATCATGGATGTGTAAGCGGATGTGTGACATAGCTGAATTAGTGTTGACTATTTCTGCTACTATTTTCTATTTGTTGTCCCTTTTTCTATTCTTATTTCCACCTTTCACATTGTTTCAACTTTTTGTTGATTTAATTTAGATTTTATATGATCCATTTCTCTCAGAATCTTGGCAATTATAACAATTAAATACCTGCATATCAGGTATTGTACAAGACTGCAAAATAATCATTTAAACACCATGGATTTCTGTAATTCTCTCTCCTTATAAACAGATTCTTAGGTGTTTTTATGTCTCTCTTTCAAGTTGCTAGGTCTCATCATGGCTAATCTGCCCAGAAATATATATATATATATATATATATATATATATATATATATATGCAACAAGCAATTACAGTAAAATCAAGCTAGTCTCAGTACATTGGGCCACAAAAACTATTTTATTCCAAGATGTAGGTAAAAAATGTCTTACTGGGTAAATGAGAAAATGTGCACAAAAATCACTTTGTGTTGATCCACTGTAACACTCTCTCATATTACAGAATAGCTATATAAACATTGTACCGTGTACACAATCCTATCTGCTACAACTTTAGTATCTAATGACACTGTTGATTTCCCCTGGGGAAATTATCCTATATGACAAGATAAGTTAATTCCAGTGCATCATAATTGAGCTTTACTTGCTATATATAGCAAGAAGAAAAAGCAATATTTGCTCACTCGTGCTGGTACTTGAATGCCCTGCATCGCTAGGATACAAATTGAATGCTATATCCTGCTTCTGCCTTTATATTCATGTTGTCGTGACATTTCTTTCCCAAGCTCAAACATCTGTTGGATACATGCTTCAAGATACTCATGTTACTACCTAATACCCAGCATCTCAAGAGAATGCTGAGGCAGGTGTGTGGATGTGTGCACATATAGTTCATTCCAGACATTCTTCCATAATAAGCTGCTGTTAGAATAAAGGAGGACTTGCACTTGTTCTACTGATTTGAGCATTCATTTAGACTCTTACATCAAGACAGAAGTAGCAGAACCTAGACTCTCTGCAAAATAAACAATTCAAAAATTCTCAGAGAAGCTTCCATGGATAAAAGAAACAAGGCAAAACAAAAGCCAACAATAACAATAACAAAAAAAGCATACACATTAAAAATACCTTATGTTGCCTGATGTAGGTCATTGAGACAGAGGCACTGCAAGGGATGCAAAGTTGGCCTGCAGATGCACTGGAAACATGCTCTGCAGCTCTTCAAGGCAACTGTCACAGGTTATAGGCTTGACAACCACACCCGAGCACTGGCATCCTGGATTTTATTAAGTTCTCCAAGTCCTAAACATCATAAGATAAATTTACCCTTTAAGTGACCTCACTTCAGCCAAGTGTTTTTCTGTGACTCACTTTCTCAACTCAATATCACTTTTCCATTTAAAGAAGCTTTGATCTGAAGGCCTCACAGTCAAAGCAATTGCTAGCTACGCTCACATCACCCAGCACAGGTGGGTAATTATCATTCCTCTTACACAGTTTTTAAAGAACTAGATCAACCCAGGTCCAGATTGTACATGATGGCTTTTCAATAAGGCTGATCATTAGATGTATTGGAGACCCTGACTTTTACTGTCTAGATCACAATTAGCAGAAGTAAAGATTATTTGGCCAGTACAGTTATATTACCTCTTCACCCCTGTGCTTGTTTTGGTGTTGGAATAATTATATTTCTATTGAGACAGTGAAAATGAGAACTGTTTAAAGCAAACTGAATTGGTCGAAGTTAATGCAGGGATGACTTATGCCTTAGTGTTCCCCTTTCAAAACCACATTCAAGGACTTGGATGATTCCAGCTTAAAAACAGAAATGTAAACCACAGCAAGAGAAAGGAAAATAAGTGCAGATTCTCTGCTTTGGTGATACAATTCTTCTAAATATGAGATAAGATTATTTGCAAAATCTTCAATGTGACCAGAGATGGGGGTGGGATTCCTCTTTTGAATGAGTCTGCTCTTTTAAAAACCGCACTTAAGGGTTGTCTGTCACTTATGTGTCCCTGGATTTTGACACAGACAGAAGTTGGTTCTCTGATGGTTGTTCTGGTGTCTTGGGTCATTGCCTTTAGTAAGATGTAACCTAACCTCTCTTTCCTACTGTGCTTTGTTGTTTGATTGTTTGTTTCTTTTTTCTGAGACAGGGTTTCTCTGTAGCTTTGGAGCAGGCTAGCCCCAAACTCACAGAGATCCACCTTCCACCTACCTCTGCCTACGCCTCCCCACCCCCCACCCTCCCACTCCCCATGCTGGGATTAAAGGTGTGTGCCACCACTGTCCACTCCTATTGTATTTTTAATCTGAAGTGTTCTCCTTAGGCTCAAATGGCAGCTGGCTACACATTCCCAGCATACATCCTTTAAAACTGTTTATTTTTTTAAATTAAATATACTTACATCATTTTCCCCTTCCCTCTCCCCTCCAACCCTTCCCCAGGCACGCCCCCCAATCTCTCTAGAATTCATGGCTTCTATTCAGCATACATCTCCCCAGTCCCCATCCTGCCAGATTGAAAATTTCCCCAATTTTTGGAGGCTGCTTCCTTTTCAATGGTAATGTGTGTCTTTAATTTATTTCACTCTTTTGCTTTCAGTATGAAGAGAAACTATACTCAAACCTGTACACTTGCTTAGACATTTCTTCACTAAATATCCTGACTCCTGGCTTTAAATTCTGCCTTTTGAAAAGTAGAAGACTCTTGACACATTTCAACCAAGTTCATTGCCATTTGCAACAGAGATGGGCTTTCCTAGAGAGCCTAGTATGTTGTCCTTTGATTCTACACGAGATATCATCGAATGGCTTTTTCCTTGGTTCTCTGGAGATCTGTGCAGATTTCTTTTTCTTTGTGCTTAGGAATCCACCACCACCCCTTTAATGCTTCATTCACGGCAATGCAGTTTGTTCTAGCATGCACTGCCAAACTTCCAGCTCCTAGTTACCCAGGTTCAAGGCTCTTTTCCTAATTTTGAGTACTCAGTGCAGTAGCCCTTCTTTGGTATTTCTGTCTTAATCCCTGTATTACTTGCTTTTCTCATTGCTGAGTCACAATACCTGACAAAAGCAGCTTACAGAAGAAAAGGGAGCTCTTCTCTGTTACATGGCTTTAGGGCATCATTCATAGTTGTAGGAAGTTGTCTTCTCTCTCTCTCTCTCTCTCTCTCTCTCTCTCTCTCTCTCTCTCTGTGTGTGTGTGTGTGTGTGTGTGTGTGAGAGAGAGAGAGAGAGAGAGAGAGAGAGAGAGAGAGAGAGAGAGAGAAACTGTACTTGCAGTCAGGAACCATGGAGCAATGAATGCTACTGTTAAGCCTGCTCTTTTCCATTTTGTTTTTATTCCACCAGAGTCACAAAATTTGAGATGGCAAGATAGTGCTGCCCACATTCAGGGTTAGTTTTCCCTCCAGTTAAACCACTCTGAAAGTTCCTCACAGACGTTATCCAGAGGCGTGTTTCCTAGGTGATGACAAATTCAGTCACATTGACAATGAAAATTAACCATTGTGTTCTCTGTAATTAAACAAAATACCTCAAATGAGGTCAGTTATTTAAAAAAAAGAAAACAAACAAACAAAAAAAATGTATTTCTCTTGGTTCTTGGAGGCAGGGTCTCTGTGAGGGCATGTTGGTGTATCTAGAGAGGGATGCTGTAACTCCCAGAGGGAAGGGATGCTGTGTTCTCACACAGAAGAAGAAATAGAAACATTTCATAAGGTCATCAGCCCAATTCTCTAGGGTTCTGCCCTCACAACTCAATCATTTCATGAGGCTCCCTACCTCCTAACATTAACCCACCAGCACTTTAGCTCCAGTGCTGGAATGGTATCATATTCGGGTCACAGTACCAATTAACTGTAGCTGGGGCAGCAGCCATGTGTTCTATACTGAGACCATATAAATGTGTCCTGGGAATTTGTCCCAGAAAGGAAAGGATTATTACCAGGTTAAATGGGGCAGAGATTGTTCACTAAAATTACTAGTGAATATATAAGGGTAGTAGAATTCAACGCACATCCTTACACTGCTTAGAGTCCAGTGGGGAAGAAAGACATCACAGAACAAGGATGATTGTGTTGTGAGTCTCATAAGGGAAATAGAGAAAGTGAGAGAAGAGACAAAAGACTTTCTACCTGTGAAAGGACAGGGAGGCGCCTGATTCATGCAGTAGATGTGCGTTCTCTCTCTCTCTCTCTCTCTCTCTCTCTCTCTCTCTCTCTCTCTCTCTCTCTCTCTGTGTGTGTGTGTGTGTCTCTCTGTCTCTGTCTCTGTCTCTCTCTCTCTCTTTCTCTCTCTCTCTCTCTCTCTCTCTGTGTGTGTGTGTGTGTGTGTGTGTGTGTGTTTGGGAGGGGGGCACATGTGCATGCATGAACATCTGTGTGAACAGGTTTTGACACCAAATGTATCCCATGGATTTTTGAACATCATTTGCTTTGTATGAAAACCAGACAACTGCCATCTTTGTGATGTCCTGGTGGTTTACGCTAGGGACTGACACAGTCCTGTTTGGCCCTGCATTAATGGAGGGCTATTGCAAGGTAAAACACAATGAGGGAGTACATTTGGGGATGATTTTCTGAAAATGTCAGGAGGATGAAGAATGGTATATACATGGTGAGATTCACTCAAGCATTGAGAATGAGAGAATTATGTTTGCTATTTGGAAAGGTTATTTTTTATAGTATAGAATGAGGAGACACAGTGACCTAGAAGAATCTTAATCCATGCAAAATACACTGTGGAACTGGAGAACATGTGGTAATGAGACAGAAATCCTGGGCCTGGTGGTCAGTTAGATTTGAAGAGAAATATAAGAAGCCTAGAGCGATAGTCAAGTTCTGGCTTGGGCATGGAAAGCATAGGAAGACCAGACTGAAAACAGAGAAGTTGAATTCTTGTTTGCTCTTACGTGTTGTGTTAGATGTCAGTAAAGTATCAAATCATGAACTCATTCGAGCTTCTTCCCTTGCAGTAGACAACACTAAACCTCCCTTCTTTTCCTCAGATTTTTTCAAGCAGGATATTTGCATATTCTACTTCATTGGGCTTCGGGGCTCAGTCTTTTCTCAAGTTAGGTGAAACTTTTCACTGAATTGCAGTTAAGTTGCCATTTCCTCTGGGAATTCTTCTTGTTCCACTTTGACAGAAGTACCATGGACTTAAAGATCACTGTTACATAGCAGCATTATCATCACCACTGTATGGAGGTTGTAAAAGAAAGAGCATTGGAGCAGACACCCACTAAAGAACAATGGAGCCCATGTGTAAGTCCATTGCAGTAAGGGAAAAGGAGAAGACTGTTGTAAAAGGGACATGAGACTGAATTCGGCATCACAGAGACGACAAGCAGTGTGCAAGAAAAGGCAATGCATGAAACATCACCAAGGAGACCTGGTTGGATAGCAAGAAGGAGAAGAAGGCACTTGAGGAAACATGAAGGGTGTGAGGAGTGGTTTACAGCAAACTGCTTTAGTGGGACTTTATCCTAAAGTCTGGCCTAACCTACAGATAACAGTTCTCGAGGATCCTTATTAGAGTTTGGCAAATGAGAGAGAGCACAGCCTGTTCACTTAATTGGTTTGGATTTTATTTGTCTGTTTGTTTTGTTATTGTTGCCTTTAATAATTATTGTGTTTCCCATTGGAAAGCAAGGCCCGTAATGATAGAGACCTTGTCACTTTTTGCTCACCATTTTGTTTCTTCCCTCTAGAACAGTGCCAGGTTCGTGATGTATGCTCAGCAAGCACTTGTTCACTAAATGTTATGTTCAGTAAATATCTGTTACATCATGAAAAGAAGATATATAATTGTGCTTTCTGTTATGTGAAATCCCTGAGATGATCAAATTCTGAGGGGAAGTGTCATACTGTGAATCATGGTTTTGACAGATTGTCCCCATTGACTTGGGTCCAAGGCAACACATCATGATGCAAGTATATATCAAAGCCACACAGGATGGGAGGCAGAGATAGAAAGAGGAAGATCCCGGGTCCCAGTATCCCATTCCAAATCCTTTTCTAACTTCCTTCATAGGACTGGACCACTTCTCACTAGACCTCTTAAACTTCAGTTATCTCACCCAGCCATCCCTCTTCAGTTATAGCATCCCGGGGACCAAACCATTGCATCATGCATTTGGCAACAGTCAAGACTCAAAGTGTAGCAGAAGATGTCAGATTTTAAGTCCAAATCCTCCTGCTTCAGTGTCCTTCCCCACCTTCAATTAAAGCCAATGTTTTTGTTGTTTGGTGTTTGTTTGTTTGTTTGTTTGAAGGGGCTGACTGCAGTCCCTCTTTTCAACACTACCTTCTCTGATAGTTTAACTTGCAAATGTGTCCCGATTTTCATAACTTCTACAGTAGATATTGTCTGTCACTCATTAGACCCTTAATCACATTCTTCCTCATTCCTTAATGAATTCAGTGATGTGACTCCCACAACAACTAGATTATGTGCCCTCTGAGAGCAAACATCTTGTCAGGAGTCTTTGTTTTGCCTTTAGCTCAGAGAATGCTTCCATTGCTTGTAGATACTCAGTAAATCTCTCCAAACAAATATATGCATTCATTAATTAATGGAATTAATGCTTAGCCCTAAAGAGATTTATAATTAATAAGGAGCATAGGAAAATACAGTCAGGCAAATAACATCCATCTAGGTAAGTCAACTTCCCTTAAAGAAATTGCCCAGGGAAGTGATAATACTGCTGTTAAAATCTTTTCAGTGCTCCAGATGCAACAGAACCCCTCTTCTGTCGTAACATATGTGTGTTTGACATATTCCCAGATGCCATCAGTGTGTCTGTACTTGTCAGAGAGCAGTAATGATCTCAAAAGCAGTTGCTCCTCTTTGCTACTATGATCAGAAAGCAAGGCTCATAATCAGCTTCTTTATTTTATTTTTGCACTTGTCCTTCAAAATTTAATTGGCTTATGTCTGTCAATCCTGTATCCTGGGTCAAATCCTTTGTTATGTTGTGGTGCATTGTCACTCAGTGTGGATCAGCAGGGTTACCCAGAAAACACTTAACTTTGAGTTAGCCATCTGGGGGAACCTTGGGAGATTGTATTTTTTTTTATTCTAGTCTCCTCACTCTATTAATTTAGGTATTCATTTGGTTATTCATTTCTTCATGTATTTTTTTTATCTAGAGACAAAAATCTCACTATAGAGTTCAATATAGCCATGAACTTCCTATGCCACCTAGGCTGTCCTATGTTACTCCTGGAAATCCTCCAGGCTCAGCTTCTGTGAGTTCCAAGCAGGTGCCAGGAAACCAAGATCAGGAGAGGCCACCCCTCACTCAGATGGTGGCCTGAGCATCTGGTCACTCTGGCTTGATGATGTGGACCAACTGTATTGCAGGTATTCACCAGAAACATATTCCATGTCATCATTCCATGCTACTCTGATTTCCAGTCCAATTGTAGGAAGGCATTATCTGGCTTATATAGTCAACCAATTCCCTGAGTTAAACTGAGACACTATATCTTTTTACTTCCTTTTTATCAAGACAGTCAGATGCATGAAGTGTTTGTCAGGTGTAACTCCAGCACTTTGGAGGCAAGACACAGTAGATTGATGGGGTTTGCTGGCCCCCAGCCTAGCTGAAAAATTGAAAGCTTCAATTTCAGAGAGAGAACCTTGGGGATAAGACAGTGAGTGATAGCAGGACACCAGTGTCCTCCTTTGGAGTCTGCAAGCCTGTGTGTGTGTGTGTGTGTGTGTGTGTGTGTGTGTGTGTGTGTGTGTGTATGTGTGTGTGTGTACTTTCACAATGCTTATGTATACAGAGACATTCATGGACACACTTGATGAATATCGTAAACCAACTCACTGAAAATTTTATATATATTGAGGGTGTGACTGAGGAAAGTGTCCACAGGAACCATCACTTCCTGTGGTTTCAACCTCTTAAAGTCAGGCATGTGTCAGCCAACGTCTGGACAAGATTTGTAGTCACTGTGTCTTGACCCTTGTATGGAAGAAGAAATCATAGCCTATAGCTAGTATGCAGTTTGCTGAAGGAACTGAGTCAGAAGCAAAGACACAAGTGTGGCTTCAAAGCTTGTGCTCTCAAGAGTCAGTGATGATCCTGAGGTAATCTGATATGCCTCAACACTGTAGAAAGTCCTAGCTCTCCAGAGAAACAGAGTTACAAGTACCTCTCAGATCCTTGCCTATAGTGAGCAACTACTTTCCTTGGCTCATTTTGATTATCTGTATGTGTGTGTGTGTGTGTGTGTGTGTGTGTGTTTATGTGTGTCTGCATTTGTGTGTGCATTTGTCTACCCATACATGTGGCTCTCTGTGTGTCTGTGTTTGTGTGTGTGCCTGTTTGTGTCTTTGTGCATGCCTCTGTGTATGTGTTTGTGTGTATGTGCGTGTGTGTTTGTGTGTGTATACCATCAGTCTTATTTTCAACCAACCAATTATGTTACTATAAGCCAGTCACTTAAACTCTATGGGTCTTAAGTTCATATTCTGTTAAATTTTAAGTTTGAACTAAATACCCTCAAAGGTGCCTCTCAATGCTGACAATTTTGATATCTGACACAAAGAGCAATCTCATCTAAGGCAAGTTCAAATATATCCTTGGGCTTGGGGGTTAAATAAAGCATGCAGGAGCCTTTTAATTTGAGAATAAGCTCTATGAAAGAAAGACAGTGCAACTCTCTGGAACAACCTCTCTAGACATTGTGCTCAGTAAAATAAAACAAAGAGGAACGTGTGCATGACCATCTCCTGTTAGACATATTTTATTATTTTGGGTGTTTTGTTTGTTTGTTTGTTTCCCAAGACAGGGTTTCTCTATGGCTTTGGAGACTGTCCTGGCACTAGCTCTTGTAGACCAGACTGGTCTACATCTCCTCCTGCCTCTGTCCTGTGCTGGGATTAAAGGTGTGTGCCACCACTGACCGGCTAGATATTTTAATTCAAAGGGACCATGGCAATGGCTGTCAGTAAAGTGCTTGTCTTGTTAGTGTAAGGGTCTGAGGTCAATCCATAGAATTCACATTTTAAAAACATGATGAGTATCAGATAAGTACTTATAATTCCAGAGCTGTACCCAGGAGACAGGAGGATCCCTGGGACTTGCTGGCCAGCCCAGTTAGGGAGGAGCCCCAAGCCAATGAAAAAAAAGACCTTACCTCCAAAATCATGGTAAACAGCTCCTGGAGTGCAAACTTCTGGCCTCTGTATGAGAGAGGAAGAGCAAGAGAGAGTAAGCAAGAGAGTAAGTGAGAGACACAGACATACAGAGAGCCAAACAGACACACAGAGAGACAGAAAAAGATATACAGAGTGACACAGACAGACAGACAGACAGACAGACAGACAGACAGACAGACAGACAGACACAATGGCATCCAGCAGGTAAGGCAAAAGAGTGGCTGTAAGAGTTGGTTTAGGAGAGGGATGGGATATTGATCCAAGGACCCAGACTTCCAGTTGCAGAGTGAAGTCACTCTGAGGCTCTGCAGACCAGCATGTGTTGTGGTGCCTGTGTTCTTCAACTGAACGGTGGTGACAATTATACAAGTCTACATATATCAAACCAGCACATCACACAGTTTGAATGTATTCAATCAACTATTTTACTTATTCAAACTGCATTTTCAGCTTTGGGAAGAAGTTTGGGGTAAAGAGGGGGACATTTATCAAGCAATAAATTGACATTTTATTGCAGGCTACAATGACATGCCTGCATTTCCTTTATTATTTATATTCTTCTCCAAATTGTGTGATTCTTGAAGTAAGAAAATGAAGGACATGAAAACATTGTTGTCCCTTGCAAGGATTAAAAAATAAATAAATAAAACCTCACATCACATTCTATGTGGGATTTTCAAAACAGGGAGGGGGTAATTATACCTTAAGTTGAGATTATTGTTAGGTTGTGTTGTTTCTTTTCAGGTATTTTCAGATTTAGAAAATGAAAACATGTTCTTAGAAACCATGAGAGCAAGACAGGTAGAGAAGGTGTTTGAAAAATATTAAGGGGACACTTGAGTTATCACCTTTGAATCTGCATATTTGAAATGCATTATTAAAAAGGCTTTCCCTGGCACTATTTCATACTATCTCCCCAAATGCACAAGGGGATCACCGGCTTCTCTACAGGCTGGATAAAGAAAGAAAGAATTTCAACTCCAGCAAGAAAGAGCTGAGTTAGATGGTAGATGAACTGACGATTAACTAAAATGTGTAACTAGCTTGCGAAGATATGCTTATTGAAAATTTAAATTACACATGATCTCCCAGGTCATCCCTTCTTCTTTTATAATTCTTTATCAGGTAGAGTGTAACTAGGACCAAGAATTCCCTATTCTACTTTTCCTCACACCCTGCAATACCTCTTTAAGTCTTTGTCTTGGCCAACTTCACTGATCATATCAGTGTGTTTCTTTGGACCTGTGGCTCTGTATTCCGTTAATATCTTACACATTTCTCTGTCCTCATCAATAACACATGCTTTGGTACCTTATTACAGGAGCATGTGAATGGTCTTCTATAGGCTACAGTGCTGCCACACTAGCTAATTGCTAAAAGTAGTTTATCATGCCAAACATAGCAAAGCTCTTTCATATCACAATACATTAAGCATGTGTCTGTATGCCAGGCACTGAGGGGCCGTGAAGAAGAGGGCATTGCCCCTGGTCTCTAAGTCCATAACATTTGTGTGGCAGGGTCACACTAGAGGCAAGAAGCTTCTATAAGAGGGGGCAAACTTCTGGTGGAGGGTAGGAATGGGGGCGGGGCATGGGCATTATCTCTGAACTATGTCTATTCCATATTTGCAGCCTACTGTGTGCAACACGATGCCTGGCACACAGTTTCTGCTTATGAAATGCATGTAGTTGTGTCCATCCAAAGAGGTGGGTACTGATCTTAAGGAGGGGCTGACATCACCATTAGCCAACAGCAAGTCTCTTCAATTGGAAGAGTGGAGAGGGACAAGCTATCTTAATCCTTGTCTAGCATAGCATGCATCCAGCCTCATTCTGCAGGTGGTGGACTCAGATTTAGACTTCAGGAAGAACCACTGGGCTCCTTTGTGTTCTAACATCACGCTTCATATCCATTTGTGCAGGGAGTGTGTGCTTTACTTGAACAGTGGTGAGCTGTGGTGTTAAAATGGAAAACTGAGTCACAAGTCATGGTGGTGTTCACTGACACCCATAACACTGAGTTCCACCGCAAGCCTACAAAAAGTATAAAAAAGGAACAGAAGTGACCATGGTTTAAGTGGAAAATATTAAGTGGACTTATGTCATCAACACCATGAAGGATGTGGCAACTCCATGAGGTTCAAGAGAACTGGTCACAACCAAGGACACCTCCAGGCTACTGCCAGCTCTCTGACTGCCTGTGGCTCCCAAAATGCCATGGTGACTTGTTGCTAAGTACCCCCAGGCAAGCCATCAGCAGAGCCTAACCACCTTCCTCTCATTCGAAGGATGAAGGGCTTGCGTTTCTGACTCAGCCCCCTCAGGATGAACCTGGGTCAATATTTGCCTTCCTGATACGAATTTTTCCCAATTGAAGCTGAATCTCAGCTGGAGCTTAAGACCATTTTACAGGAAACTAAACCTGGAATTTGAAAATTGGCCTTCATCAAATTTTAATTCTACATCTTAAAACATTGATGGTTGAGAATGACAAGAATAAATGGTGTTTATTGAGCTCATCGAGAGTGCAAGGCAGTATGCAGAGACCTGGCAGGGGGCCTCAAGGACTGCTCAGATCCTCCAGGCTCTGCCACATATTGGAATGGGTCTCTCCACCGCCACTCCTCTCTAGGCAGGATTCTCCTCAGTAAATAAGACTAAGCCCCACCCAGGGTTGCATGTCTAGAGTTGCAGTTTACATTCTGCTCTCTGCCTGCCAGCTAAACACAGACTCGACAGGGCCCTCTCCCGAAGAATTTGCTATCTTGTTAGGGAGACAAGTTGGGAACAAGCACAAAGTTAATTAGTAACAAAAGATTAAAATAGCAATTCCAGACAACAATGGGAAAGATGTCTCAAAACTGTATAAGATTAATTCACCAAATGAGGTCTTTACAAGATAAGAATTCAAAGAAGAAATCATACTAAGTTGGGGATGGGTTCTACAGTAATCATCCCCTTCTAAAATAAACACCTCCTTATGGTGGGGAGGGTGTCCCTTCTCTCTTGTGTAGAGACTGTGTGGGCCGGGCCTCAGGGGTCTGCCATTGCATCCAGTCCTTCTAGCTGGGGACTTATCTTTTGCCCCCTAATCTAGGCACTAGGCACACTCAATCCCCAGAACATAAAACACATGCTACTCATTCCAGTAATGATTGCCAGATTTCTCTTGATTGCTAAATGAAAAATACAACTTAATCCCGGGATAATGAGATATGCAACCCTCCAAGTTATATTTTCCCTACAACTAGTCATTCTGAGGCAAGAGTGCCTGCCTCTTCCAACACTTACGAATGAAGCCCCTTTGGCTCACAAGGAAGACAGTCCCACAGGGGAGGAACACAAGTGGGACTTTTGTAGCATGCTTTAGCAGGTTTACTTTTTTGGTTAATCAGTAGAGTAGATGCAATGGAAACTTACACTCATGTTGACTTGGGACTCCTTGGGTACTGCTGTAGTGTGATAGGTGTATTGTGTATGGAGTGAAGAATGTTTATGGTATCTATGTAATGAAAATGGCATGTGGTGTTATGTGCTGCAGCATGACGTGTCTGTGTAGACAGGAGGGCCCATCCTGCGTGGTGGTGGTGTTGGACTATGGCTTTCCTGGGCACAGAATTTGCTTCTGGCTTCAAAGCCTTTTCCATGGGAAATCCCCCGTGGGGTTTCCAGGATCCTCCTGCCTGTTGCTCTGCATTATCAGGAGCTGGGGAAGAGAGAAGGCCAGGCATGGCTAGAGGACATAGGTACCAGCACCGGAGGATGCTATGACCTTGGGCGTTGTGTCTTGCCCCAGGACCTCTTCACATGCTCACTTTTCTCCTCTTCCGGGATGTCTCTGTGTGAACCATTCTGCTCCATCAGCCACTGCCTCTGTGACAGACTGACACCTGTGAGACTGAGATCCACAATTAAAATTCCTCCTTTCTGTTGTTCTGTTGGATGTATTAGTCACAGCTACACACACACACACACACACACACACACACACACACACATACTCACACACACATACTCACACACACACACAAAATCACTTGTACCGTATGTACAGAGCACACAGGACTCTATTTCTAAGCTACATAACCTGCCATCTGTTGGAGAAGGCATCTTTGTAGACAAGAAAGCAGGATGCAACATGATGAGAGAGACAGGAAATGAGAATCTGGAGCTTGACTCTTCAACGGCTGCCAAGGAATCTCTGAGAAAATTTGTCCTGGAAGAGAAGCTCTCAGGTCAGTTCACCATGGTCCCTCATCAGATCCCAAATCAGCACAAGGTTTGGTTGATACTGCCTTCTCCCTGTAAGACATTTTCTCTCTACTGTGAGGGATGCCACAGGATCCTGTCCTATCAAAGTCCTGAATCCAGGCTGGGCTGTTACAGGGGGCCGAGGAGGGTGCTTCCTGGCTCTAGCTGTACTTAGCATCTGTCCTTCAGGTTTCTTGCATTGCAAAACCTTCTGCTGTGTGTTAGTGACCATGAGGTCACAACCAAATGCTAACCCATATGCTATGACTCTCTTCTCACCCATACTATCATCATTCACTGTACCCCACTAGACTCTTGTGGTCCAGGGACAGTCCCTTCTATACCAGACCTCCAACTCCCAGAAGAAAGCCTTGCAGGCTCCTAAGAATAAACAGAGAAAGGATGAACACCTGGAGGTTGTTCAAGTGACTGGAGCAATAAACCTCATCCAGGTCCTCTGTTGCCACATGAGAAGTTATGAGGTCTGTCCACCTGCAAAGTGTCCTCCACAGCTTAAAGCAATGGGAGTAGTCACACACTCAACATGCTGCTGGATGGAGGGCAAGGAAGAACTTGCTAGCTCAGAACCCAGGTACGTGGGTAACCTTATCAAACTCTTGGTCTCAATTAGGAACATACCTAAAATGTTCCACAGATGAAACAAAAGCCGACTTTGTGGGCAGACATTACACAAAGAAATGGAAATGGGCATTTGATGTGTCCACTGAGTATATAGTCATAGCTATTCTGCTTTAATCTCTGACCCAGGCCTTTGGGCTTAGCATGGCCCACAGTCAGTCACACTGGGGTTACCTAGGAGCTTATTGGAGTGAATATTCTCAGGACCCACCCCTGATGGGCCCAACTGAGCCTACATTTTAACAAGACTGGACGTGGAACTAGGGTACACATCAGTATTGAGAGTCAGGGACCTGCCATACACCATCCTGATTTTGTTAATTTAACCTAAGGTCTACTTGCCTGACCAAGTGTATCTTGCCAGAGCCCTGACGCTGTGGTAGGCTGATGTAGGAGAGCCCTGTTCACAGCCCCAAAGGGTTTTCTTGGTTTTCCTCTGGAACCTGCTCATGGTAGTTGATAAATTGTGCCACCTTCATGGAATGCTCTTCATGGTGAGTTAATTCCATGAGACTGACGGCTGTGTGGCTCCCATTCAAAAGGCATTCGTGATAAGGGAAAAATGATGAGGTTTCTCCTGTCCCCTGAAGGCTCCCAACTTGTCCTAGGCTCCAGAATTGCCACACAGCAGAAGGCAGAGCAGGCTAGAAAGTGTTGGGAGGAGGAGGGCGGGGGGGGGGGTTGTCCTCCTTGTCACCCATGCAACAGGTCACAGGAAGTAGAAAGCAGAGCTGTGGACTGTCTTATGTGTCTTGCAGCAACATAGTTAGGAAAGAAACAAGCCAGATCTGCCTGAGACCCTTTTGTCACACTTCACACCCCATCATGCCCTTTTCAGCCAATATCCAGCTTCTCTTCACCCAGGGTGCATTTAGAGGCATCAGGTAGGTGCTCCCCCCCCCAAAAAAAAAACTTTTCTTTAGAACTTTAATTTATCTGAAAGGAAATTATATTGAAGGCTAGAAGTTGAATGTGCAAGTATGAAAAGCAAATCAATAGCTAGAAACAGCTGAAATGCAGTAACATGACAGATGCCCCTAACTCTCCTGCATTATGACATGATTCAGCCTTGCAAACTTCCGGGAAAGGGGAGGTCACCATGTGAGGAGGTAGCTCTCCCTACCCCCACATCATGAACGCTAATAGATCTTTTGGTCATGCCCATGTCAAGTTCAAATACACCTCCATGACACACAGTAGTTCAAAACATGACTCACTAGCATATGCTATTGAATACACTCACAAGCTTACCAGCAGCAAATACCTTCATCTGGAGAGATAGAGACAGGGCCGAAATACAGGCAGGCCTGTACAAGGAAAGCAGGATGAGGTGAGATGAAACCGGGGGTGGTGGATGGGAGTGGGCATGAGATAGGAAAAGCAAGAGGAAGGATGACGTGGCATATTTGTGGAATCATAAGGAGACTGGTCCTTTCAGGAAGAAAAAAAAAAAAAAAAGATTCATGGGGCGCAGGACTTTCCCAAAATCTGCTACTCATAGCTCCTAATAGCGCCATACTTCATTTGCACAATAGAGAAGGAAGAGCGTAGACTAAAGAGTGAGAAGTTGGGTGTGTTTGTGGCAGGGGCGTGGCATCCTGCTAGGTTTAATTCTGGCATTGGAGCGACACGCGGGATTATTGTAATCATTGTGCATCGCGCGCCCTCTTGTGTCTCTTTGGCGCCATTGCAGTTCTATAAGAATTTTTGAGCAGAGGAAGCTCCCCGGAAATCTTCCAGGTGATGCAAGAGTGCAAGCATTGGATGGACAAGGAGCACACACCTAGAAAGGAGGGCTGAGAGCCTGATGTGTGACTCAAGTCTCTGTACAGACAAACCATGATGCCTTTGTTTCATGTTATTCCCTGCTTAGGTTCAGGCTAATGACTAAACCACACTTAAGGCTTGTTTGAGTTTCTACCCAAGCAAGGGCTTGCTTACTCCTCCACTACTCGGATCACTTCTGTTTTCTTTGCTATACATGCTGACAGCTGTGTGTACTTCCCTGTGTGTGCCTAATGTTAACAGTGTGCTGATGTCTATCTACCTAATTTAACTTGGGTAATTGACGCTGGGTTGGAGAAATCACTGTTCCCACGTCTCCCTCTTGGCTGCATGTTTTAACATACCCATCTTCCTCTGTGATGAGTTTCTTGCTTCCAGTGATTCTTGTCCTCTGGGTCTTTGTAATTGTTCTCCATAGCTTGATGGCACGTACCACCACTGTTTACAGTTCCCCTTCCATCCAAAAACCCCTCAGAAAATATCCTGCAGGTGCCACTCTGTGGTACTTAGAGTAATTGGTGGCTAAGAATACATCACGAGAATTGGTTGAGCTAATTTGAGCTTTACCTCTGGCATCTCCATGATCACTGCTTCCATAGTGTCTACCTATCCATCACCAACTTCCTCCCCTGCTCTGAAGATTGCTTACTTCCTCTATGCCTCAGCATCTTCCTGGTGATGCAGTGGTCATGATGGTGTTGATGGTGACATATATCCACAGGTGGTGTTTATATTTATTTACATATGTAGTGTGTGTGTGTGTGTGTGTGTGTGTGTGTGTGTGTGTGTGTGTGTGTGTTTCCAAACACGTTCACATGCCACAGTTTGTGTGCAGTTGTTAAAAGACAAATTTCCAATGTTAGTTTTCTTTCTACCATGGGTTTTTACCATCATCAGTCACCATGGCAAACACCTTTACAGGGTAAGCCATCTCTCTGGCCCTTGCAGGAGACAGCTCTCCATGGTGTCTCATCTGAGACTTCAGACATATCCCTTCCCTTTCTGTATTATGAATGAGGGGTGAGCCATGGGCCAGATCAAGTACAAACTGCTGCTGGCATTTCCATGACACATTGGTACCTCTGACCAAACTGTGAACAGTTTTTACACACCATCTCTTCAGGCCCTAATTGTCTCACATCTTAAAGGGCACTCCAGAGTCAGAGATGTTCTCCCTGGCAGAGAGAAATGCAGAGTCTGAGTGTGCTAAGGTAAAGGAGACAATTCTTCAGCACAGGGAGTGAGGAAATGGCTGGAATTCCTCTGGCCATCTCCTGTTTCCCAAATCCCATAAGTTCAGATAGAAATGGTTTGATTACAGAGCATGGTGGAGGAAACAGTGTAAGTGGAGACAGAAACAGCCAACTCACTTGCCAAACATATACCTGCTATAACTTGAAAGGATCTCTACAAAATATTAGTCAAATAAAGTATAAAATAATAAGTATTCTACCACCCATCCACATGAAAAAGAATAAATGTGTGTAGGTTTTAGATGTGTTTACAGGTTCAAGAAATAAACTGTGGGAAAATATTTCTAATGTTCCTTTTGAAACTCAACATGTGTGCCCAGGGGAGAGGCTAGAGATCATGCATTCACTCTCTGATACTCATCAAATCCCTTCAAAGACTAGATGGATAATTACAGCAAGCGAGGAAGAGGAAATCACCAGCCCATTGAGATTCTGGTATTAAGTTCAGGCACTGTGCTTCCTTGCTGGTTCCCACATAGATGTAAGCATTGCCCAGAACTCAGGTGGTGACATTACTGGGGTCTCCAGACCCTGGATACCTACCTCAGTAGCTCTTGAATGGCAAAAGAACTGGGAATTGAAAGGATCCCAAAGTCACTCTCCAGGTTAAGTGGTCACAACTCCCTGGTGAGACAGGTCATGGTTTTTCTTGTCTAAGATTTCTATAGCTTCTGGGAGCGAGTGGAATCGCTTATGGCAATATGTACACAGGGGCACCCGGCTTCTGAGCAGAATGCCCCTTATAGCAACAATGGCCCTGTCTACAATGGGCCATGGCCTCTGCCTTATTCCACTCTTGTCTGGTGACTCTGAGAACTGGATCTTTATACAGAGAGATCTGGAAAAAATAAAGGGATTCGCTGGCTTCCTGACTCTGCTCATGTGAAAGATCGCAGTGAAGAAAGGGCTCTGGGACCCAGTAGCATTTGTTTTGCTTCATCCTCAGAGAAAAGTGGCTCCCTGTGACCTAGTAATGAAAGGCTGTGAGCACACAGCACATTGCCAAACCAATCCCAACACTGTCATCGAAATATTGATCCTACTGTCACCCTCAATATCTGTCACTGCCAATATCTTGCACACTTGCAGCTACTTTAAGAAAGAATAAAAGGGAGGGGGACAGGGATGGGAGGTGTGCTCTATGGACCGTTAGGTCTATGACAGGATGTTGATGGGGTGGGGTGCTTAAGACATAAGCAACTAATCCACTCTTACTTTCTTGCTGTCTGCTCACTACTCTCCTGTCTTGAAGTCTGTGTGGAAGGCACCTGGCCTTTACATGTCAGAAGGAATGGGAGCAGGGCTGATAGTGGACATGTGTGGACTGGGTCCCAGTGTTGAGCAGGGTTCTTCACTGTCTACCTTGTTACTGGCACTCTTTCCATTGAACTAGCATTCGGAAGCTACAGAAGCTTGTGCTGTAAAAGGCTCTGTTGGGAATGCTTCGCTGTGAAGAGGCCAGGCTAATGCGTACTCACCACTGTAATTTTTGCAAGAGTAATGAAGTTAGGAGGTTGATAGCAGAAGCATCTTAAGAGTCACAGTCTGAACTGATACTCCACCAGTGAGCCTGTGGTCAGCTGTTTTAGCCAGGGGTTGAATATTCCTCACTATCTCCATTGTCAATCTCATGATGACTTAGTTACCTGGGAGCTGGGCCTCTAAGCATACTTTATGGGAGATGCTCTTGATTAAGTTCATTGAGGTGGGAAGATGCTGTCATTTTGAGCAGCACCATGCCCTGAGCTGGGAGTCTAGTCTGTGTAACAGGAGGAAGTAAGCTGAACATACACATTCGTCACTCACTGCTCCCTGACTGTGGATGAAATGTGACCACACCCCTGTGCCTCCTAGTGCTGTGCCTTTCTGACCATGGTAGATTGTTAACCTTGAACTGTGAACCAAAATGAACCCACTCTTCTTTAAGCTGTTCTTCTCAGGGTATTTTATCACAGCAATAGGAACAAATAAGACACCAGGTCTCTTCCTTCTTCCTGTGGGCTGGACTGAGACTCCCTGATGTCTGACCTTGAGAGTGTGTGTACACCCCATGTATACAGCCCTGGCCAGCTAAAGATCGAGTTTTCTTCCCCTCATCAGGGGAACCTGACTCCACAGCATGTATTATATAATGACCAACGCCAGAAAATAAACTTAAGTAGATTTACCTAAACCCAATACCTTCTAGAGTCAACTGTTGAGTGTGACTACCATTCCACTATAGTGCCGAAACAAAGGAACACACTGGGAAAGGTATCGCAGGCCTTTGCTTCCAGCTCATATACAGTGTACTAGTGTCAAATATGACATCTGAGACCAGATGTCAGGGAATTGTAGCTGCTCCTTTTACTTGGTGGCATAAGAAAAATGAAAAATTATCATTTGAAATGAGGTCTAGAAATATATAGATGTTTTAAGCAGATTTGCATATTGAGAGAAGGAAATGTGGATTGACTAATTTTGAATGGCCCCAAGGGCTTGCTAAAGACTGAACAAGCTATCTTGCAAATAATGAATGAGATTCCCGTTACTGAAGTCATTCATGTAGAGAATAGATGGCATGGGACGGATGACAGATTAATATTTAAGAATATGCATGTGGAATAAGTCAAACTGGTTTTGAATCTCAGCTTTGCTCTTTACCACATTTGAGACCTTGGGCCAATATTCTAAGCCCATTTTCCTATTCCCAAAACAAGATGACTATTCATTCCTCTTCTTTTAAGAGGATATATGTGTTTTCAGTGGGATCGTACACAGAAAGTCTATGGCAGCATGTCTGACAGCCAACAGTAACTTGCTTATAATTGTTTGTCGGGTGCACAGTAAGGTTAGACTGTCAAAATGGGCACATTATGTATGCTCTACACAATGGTGACTTTGTAACCACTTGCTTTTTATTGAAAGTTGTTATGTGATAGGTGCTGATCTGGGTGGTAGGGCCAGAGGACCTAAATGAGCTGACCCATACTTGCCTCTGGGGAGCCTACAGTCCAGATTCTGTGGTAAGTGAGTGGGTGAAAGCATAAGTAATGACTTCAGTTCCAACAGTGACTGACAGATGGTACTAGGGACCCCTCATCTCCTCCCTTTATTGTGATGTTTTGGCTTCTGTTTTTGGGATCTTACAGGAGAAGCTACTTAACATTGTCCCACTTTGGTCTCTTTCTTCTCTAAAATTCCATCCTGTCTAACACCTGGACTTATGTTGCATCCAACTGAAGCTGCAGTGATGACAATCTCATAGGTGCAAGCTCTCACATCTGGGCTGCCCAGAACACAGGAGGAACCAACAGAAAAGACTAAATGTTCAGATATTAACTTAAGCCTAAAGCAGTTGCCATGCCAGGACAGGAGGAAATGGGGGAGACAGAAGACACATTCTTCCTTCTCCAGCCCTTAGGTGGGTGCATCTTCCATGATTCATTGCTTCTGCAGGTTCGAGCCTCACCTGGCTCTTAGCTTCTGCATGGTAATGAACTGAAGGCTGGCACTGAATTTTCCCCTCCCTTCCCAGTGCCATCTTTCTCAGTATCCCAAATCTATCATCTAGAATCACTTCAGCTAAACTACGTTTTCATGCTGACAATGACCCTTTCCTCAGCTGGACACATTGTACCTGGGAAGCCTCTCTCAGAATCCTGACTTTTTCTCTCTTTTCCTTTCTTTCTTCCTTTTTGTCTGCTGCATAATTGTAAGTCACGTTTTGGAGCTTAGGCCCCCAGTGATTTTCAAGGAGTCAGGAAGTGGTGTTCCAGACCCACTGCAGACATTGGTCCCCAATTACTGCAGTGCACATTATTCTGTCACCTCTTGGGATTGGCACAGTGCTGACAGTCAACTCTTCCCATTGGCACTTCCCTCATCCCTAGCAGAGAGAGGATTCTGCCTTTTTAATTAGTAATAATAGAGTCGGTCCAAAGTCTATTTTATACCTCCCAGTCTCACTTCACATGCGATTATCACCCAGCCCCTGAGGTGAGTGGGGTAAGCCTGAGACTGAAGTCTCCTCTGAATAATAGCCCACAGCTACCAATCAGCATCCAGTTCATGATGCTGTGGTTCTCCATGTATTTCCTCCTCCCTAAAACTCATAAGATTATGCTGCCATTGTCTCTGAATAATTTTAAATGGTCAGTTACTTCCTCACTTCCTTAAAGTCAAAGCTCTGTGACAGCATTTTGATTGTTTGCCATAGTAGATTTTTTTAATCACATACCATAAAATTTGCATTTTGAAGTCTTCAGTCAGTGGGTTTTAATGCAATGGCAAAGTGTACACCCACCACTGTTATTTAGTTCTGGACTACTAAAGATTTCACCTCTTAGGAAGCCAGCTAGACCTCCTTAGGGGTTACTCCCTGCCCCCAGCAGGTAGCTATAAACTTCCCTTTGTGGGACTTGATCATCTTGTCCATGCCCTTGGCCCCTGAGCACTGTGATAGAGTATGCAATGCTCTTCAGGAAGATGGGGACAGTACAGAACAGGATGTCTGTGGGTGGACAGTCCTGACTTTGTCACTAATTCTTCAACTTTGTGAAGGTGTTTAATCCATCTGAGTCCATCGCACACTTGCTAAATGAGAGTGTGGGCTGTATCAAGAGGGTTCTTGTTTATTTTTGCAAGATGGTAGAAGATGTAAGGAGGCCCAGCCGTGCTCAGTCTTCAAGCTTTTGAATACATATTTATAATTGTACTTGGTTGCCAGAGCTGCATCTCGATGTTTAGCAAATCTATAAAACACTCATCACTTTAAAACAATGGGCCAACTAGTAATGTTTGTGACCCACTCTTAGCAGCCCATTTCCCATTTAGACAACTCATTTTCTAGAAGTCACTAGCCCCATTCATAGAGCAAACAGACACTGCTAACATATTTCTGACTCTTGGCCCAAGGATCCTTTAAATCCCAGATTTTTTTTTTCTCAGAATTTGTGCTTTGGAATCATGAAATCCTCTAGTCTCCTTCTATACATCTACATATGCAACTATTAATACTCATTTCTCAAAGACCACATGAGAAGTTTTTCTTTGTTTGCGTTTGAGATTATAATTTAATTACAATGTTTCTCCCTTCCCTCCAAGCCCTCCAATAGACCCTTACCGCTCTCCTTCAAATTCATGCCTTATATAGTCATTAATTGTTAATATATGCACATGTATATTGGATAATACTAAATATAACCTTCTGAGTCCATAAATGTTATAATGAAGTATATTTTCAGGACTAACTCTTTGTCACTTGTCAATCAGGAGGTGTGCTCTTCGTTGGGGAGGACTACTTCTCCTACACAAGAGATAGCTCAGTTTAAAGGCTGAGCTCAAAACCAAAAAGACAAGCATGAACTTTCAAGACCTAGTGAACATTCAATAGTTTACATTTTTATCATCATTCCACTTATGAAAATTATTCTTATCTATATATTTTACATAATAACTACCTCCTGTATACATACTACGAAACACTTTTCTGAGTTATTAACTATGCATAAATAGCTGCTTATATGATAAATAAGACATATTTATATGTGAGTGTGTGTGTGTGTGTGTGTGTGTGTGTGTGTGTGTGTGTGTGTGTGTATAAGTCCAGATCTAATTTCCTTAAAACACAATGAAGCATTTGATTCTCCCACTTTGTGTCCCTTCCCGTGATGGGATGGGGCAAAGCCATCATGTCTAGTGAGATAGTTGTCCTGCCCAGCTGAAATGGAACACATCTAGAGTATGTTTTTAAATATACTCCATGTGGTCCTTCAAGGATGCTCCGAGTTGCAGGAGGGTTGTCCCTTGTCTTGGGACAACTATAGTTCTCAATGAGTGCACAGGCAGTAGCTTGAGTGTGGTCTCACACTCTTACTCCCTGGTCCTGAAGAGGCCAGCACCTATCCTATTGGTATCCCTGGCACCATTTTCCATGCTATGCTCTCATCTGTCTGCCCTGGCCACCCAGACAGCATGAGTCCAGGCAGTGGGAGCTAATTATAACATTAACTAAGACAAAACATAATTATAAAGGAAGCTACTGATAAACAATACAAATTTATGCAATCTCAAATCAGGTCCATGTTACTAAAGCCAACACTCCCTTTAGACAGCCACCCCATTGTTGTTTCTACACACAGTGTTTCAGTGCCTGAGAATGGAGAGTTTGAGGACATACCCCATTGGTTCTCAGACAGATGAACTGTCACTTAGGCTTCTGGTCACTCATGTACCCAGCTGAAGACTGGAATCCACTTCCTCCTGAGACAGAAGCTGAGTGGAGATCCTCAAGTCTTGAGCTTGAAGATAGAGAATCTACCAAGTAGAAGAATTGGGCCAAGAGGGTTCCAGGAGCTTTTGACAGAACAGGGACAACTAGTGAAGCAGAGAAAATTGACATTGGAAGTTGTCTGTTTGAAAGACAGGACAGCCTTTGCTTGCTGCAGAGCTAATTATTATGCAAATTTATGCTAATAAACTCTGCCTTGAATGTTGTTGAGAAGCTGCCTTTTCCCGTTAACATAGCTGTAATGAGAGGTAAATTTGTAATGCAGATGCCCGAAGTAATATATCCTAAATCATTTTATGGTGTAAGGGGCTCTCTCTCACCCCACCCAGCACAATGTCAATTTAAATTAGTTTTTGCTTTACATATTTATTGAAGCTTTATTTATTGTTAATACTTACTAAGGACACCAACTAAATAGCTCCCACTACTTGTTAGAAATGGAACTTAATCAGGGAGTGGGGGTAGGCACTCACTCATCTAGAAGATGCTAGGGAGCCTTTTTCTTTCATCCAGCTATTGCCACAGTATTGCCATGGAGGGAATAACTTTGTCCATAAACCTGCCCCCTCCCCAGAGCTTCCTGTCAAATTAGCCCCCACTACCAGAGTATCTCTAGAGGAGCAGACCTGACAGCTCTTACAGGGTGTCATCTTAGTCACCTCTGTCTCTGTGGTTTCACTCAGACTTTCCAAGGGCAGGATGCTGCCTATAACTGGGGAGAGGCTGTGGGGGGCAATGCAGTTGGTCCTGTGTGGAAGTGTGCAAACACACTGTGCTGGGCAGTGTTGGGCTCTGAGACTCATACCCCAATCACAGAGCTAGCTTGTCCATGATGGCATAGCCTCAAGTTCACACATCCAGAAGCAAACTCCAGGTTCCTTGTCCCCAGCTCCAAAGCTGGGCATGTGATTCCAACTGTGGCATGCATGGGAGGGGTGACATTTGAGCTAGGAGAGATTCTTCCAAGAGAAGGGAATGGGAAGAGGTACTTTGTTTTTACTTCTAGCTCTGTCGTGGTCTTAGGGTTTCTATTGCCGTGAAGAGACACCATGACAACATGACCAAGCAACTCTTATAAAGGAAGGCATTTAATTGGGGCTGGTTTGCATTCAGAGGTTTAGTTCATTAACATCACTGTGGGCAGCATGATGGCAGCCAGGTAGACATTGTACTGGTGAAGGAGCTGAGAGTTCTACATCTGGATCAGCAGGCAGCATGAGGAGAGAGCCACTGGGCCTGGCTTGAGCATTCAAAACCTCAAAGCCCACCTCTAGTGACACACTTCCTCCTGAAAGACCCCTGGAAGCTCAGGTTTCCAGGATCTCAGCCCAGGACCGAGGTCACCCCAATCACCAGGCGGAGTCGAAAGCTTGATGCAAATTGCATGAGGCTTTATTGTTGTTTTAACGAGCTAACCCCATGTTAGCTCGGGTCTTTCATCTACCCACCATGGCGGATGGCTAGCAAAGACAGCTGGAAGCCTCTGCATAGAGATCTTATAGGGCAGCGTAAAGGGAGTATCTAGGGGTACGCATAGGCTCAGGATTGGTGTGCATCCAGGCTTGGAGGTTTTGCCCTGTGTTGATTGGTCAACTGGTTGTTATGGCCCATAGGCCCTTCCAGGGTGCGTCATTGCTGTGCCCTTGTCCGTAAAGCACACCCAGAGCCGTAAAAGTATAGCACCACCAGCTAACTTCTGATTGGTTCCTCGCCACAAGGCAAGCATTTGACCTCCTAGTGACGAAGGCAAGGTCAGACAAGCACGTGTTCGGCTGTTATGACTGCCGAAATGGGGAGCTGGTCCCTTCACTCCAACAAGTCCATACCTATTCCATAAGGCCACACCTACTAATAGTGCAGCAACCTGGTATCCAAGCATTCAAATATGAGTCTCTGGGGGTGCCTGCTCATTTAATCCACCACACCTACCTTTCAGAGCACACATGTTGCCTGCCGTGAGGCAGACAGAGGTGAGCATCTTCACTTGGTGCTCCCTTCTCTCTGAAAGTTAAATTTGTTTTTTATTTAGATGTTTAAATCTCCAGTTTGTGATGTTAAGACTGAGACCTTGTAGTTTTCAAATAGCTTACCCAAAGTTAATCAAATTATTCTACATCATACATAAAATTCAAAGATGCCCTTTTGCAGTTCCTAAATTCATTCTGTTTCCTCTCTGATGGCTCAGAAAACTTCACTTTTCACTTTTATAATTTCAGATTTGGATTTGATAAACTCAAGAACCTTCTGAGCCACGTAGCTGCTGACATAAGTCTGTGTCCCAGCGGGTCTCTCTGTACAATTCTTGAGACCTAAGCTTAAGTTTGTTATTTAGGGGGCATCTTGATTGATGCTGTTTTCCTCTTTACTTACTTATATATTTCTACTAGGGTGCATGGTCCCAGGATTGCTGTGTACCACATTGCCATAAAATGGGGGAGTCCATAAAGAATATGGGCTACCCTAATATACTGAGATGTTAGCCAGATGTGCTAATTCATGTATACAGGTATTGAGGGGATGCCAAAATGTCTGTCTGCTAAAATGTATCTCTAGCATCTACATGTCAGCTACATAAATATTTTTCATTAGCATAAATCCTCTGAATTGAGTTATCCTCACAGGCCCTTCTGTGAGCATGGAAATTCACATTACAAAGGGTAACATAAACTTTATGCCTGGTTACTTGGCTAGTGTGTGTTGGGCACATACAGTGCTTACATAGCAAATCACTAAGAAAACAGAGCCTTGAATTCTGATGAAAGATTATATTGGAAAAATTACATCGGTGTCTGATGAGAAGACAGATAAAGAGTGACTTCTTCCTTTACCTTGTGAAGAGCAAACTTACTGCTGATGTGTGCCTCCTCTGCATCTCACTAGATTCCACATCACAGGCAATAGTTCCAGAACAATTAAGTTAATCCTTCACCTTAAAACAAAGCCAGCTAGGTTAGAATCAGGCTCAGTGGTTATCAGTGCACAGTGTTAGATTCCCAGCATCTACCTTGGTATGTTCCCAGCAACCTCCTGCAATACCAGCCTCAGTAAATCCAATGTCTCTGGCTTCCCTAGACACTGACGACTCCCACAGATTTTCTCTGACCTCCATGAATGTACTATGATGTGTGTTCCACCACCCACAAGTAAATAAGTTCAATTTAAAATATTTTAAAGAAAATAAAATAAATCTAAAAAAGAGCTGAAGTGCTGGAACATGTTTGTAATCCCATCTCTAGAAGGTCAATGCCAGGTGGGTCCCTGGAGTTGCTTGCTAACCAGTCTAGTCTAGTTGGTGAGTTCCAGGTCAGTGAGAGGCAATTACAAAAGTGAATGTGTGGCTAGCACCTGAAGCACAATATTTAAGGTTGTCCTTTGGTCTCCACTCATACCTTCCCACACATATGTATGCACACGTGTACAAATACACAAACACAGAAATAAACACTGTTGGTTAGACTATAAAAAAACATAAGGAAGAGAATACCCATCTCCCCCATAATTCCTCCTTCAAAGAGAACGCGCCTCCCTTCCCTGTATACATTATGGAGCATGTATAGACACATGCAGTCTATGTATTCCTCCATGGGGAAGCCCATTTTGCAAGGTGGGGTGACAACGCTTCCCAGGGGATGGTGTGTCCCTATGTCAGAACCAAAAATGACTTCCCTGCTCTTACAGGACAAGGAAACAGGACACCAAGAAGGACTAAAGAGATAGCCGTGGAGGTTTCAAAGGACAAGTCCTTGTGCCTGGCTGTCCCTTGGGCCAGGCTGCACTTTAGGCTTAGGAAAGCGAATTCTACAATGGATATGAATCACTTTGCCATTCTGGATCTCAGTGGGTGACCTGGAGAATTTGAGAATCAGACCAGCAAGTATCTATGCCTCCCTCCTGCCTCCAAGTTTGTTCCCCTGAGAAAAGTTGCAATTCTGCCAGCCTTCAGCCTCCCCTATATTTCCAGGCTTGGGCAAGTTCATCTATGAAAGAGTCAGCAGTCCTCACTGGATACTTTAAAGGCCTCTTCCAGTGCTGTTGATTACTTGTTTAGAACGGTCAAAGAGTATTCACACTGTCGGGGCACTGGCTGTGGTTTAAAGTCTGAGTCTATGAGCAGCTGATGGCATTGGCTTGTGTGCCACAGGGAGCAACCAGTGCCATGATGGAATATGAGTCCAGTCAGGGATCCTGTTTGTCTGTTCATTTTTCTTACTTTTCTTTTCTTTTCTTTCTTTTTTTTTTTTTTTTTTTTTTTTTTTTTTTTTTTTTTTTTTTTGTCTTTCAAGACAGGGATTCTCTGTGTAACAGCCCTGGCTGTCCTGGAACTCCTCCTTTTGTAGACCAGGCTGGCCTTGAACTCACTGAGATCCACCTGCTTCTGCCACCCAAGTGCTGGGATTAAAGGCATGTGCCACCACTGCCTGGCTCCTGTTCATTTTCTTATGCACCATGGCCATGATCTTCTCCTTACCCTTAGTGGCTAGTGCAGTGGGCCGAGATGACAGGGCCCCAAAACAGCTGAGATGTGGCAGCCACTGTAGCTCTTCTGCCCAGGGAGAAAGGAATTCCCTTCAAGAAGCATGTGCTCTGCTAGGAAAGAGAGAATATAGTCAGGGGAGAGAGACCGAACAAGATAAGTGGACTTCCAAGAGAAAACTACACAGTTGGCAGAGGAGGGTCTGGGGAAGCATGGTCTGTGATGTGAAGGGACGGGGTCCAATGGAATGGAGAAGGGCGCTTTAATGAGAGGGCCATCTGTAGTGGGCACATGCTCATGGATCTGTGCTTCTCTGGGCCTAGAAAACCCAGAGAACACAAAACCATAGACTCCTATCCCGAGATCTGCATGAGGCAGCTTGTGCATGCAGAAGGGCATCCAGGGAGAGCACACAGACCAGGAGCACAGAAGCCTGTCTGGGGAGACTGCAAGCAGGTGTTGAGTTTGTCATAGACCACATGGCCGTATGAGGATGTTATCACTTGTAAAAAAGAGAGCCAACTTCAACCCTGGTACCCAGGGAACGAAATGCAAGACAACAGGAGCTTTTTGAGCACTAGCAAATTCTACAAGTAGACAATTATTACCCTGAAACTACATTTTACACGTAAAATTATTAGATTTGTACTGTGTAAATTAGCTTCTGGCAGTGTGCCTAAGGCATATATATAACATAAATAAATTGTGTGTGTAGATCTGGGTCCTGTCTGAGAATGCCTCATCGTGTATATGCAAATATTCCAGATGAATCTTTCAAAACCCTGAAATCTAAACTACTGCTGTGCTCAAGCACTGTAGATGAGTGACACTCAGCTTGCAATGCTGGATCTACCCAGAAGTGACACATATGCAGCTACTGTGTTCAGCCCTCACCAAGTGCTCTAGGCTACCCTCGGCTGGGGACAGTGTCCTGTAGATGACCCATCTGGGAAGGATCTGGTTGGATATTCATATCTTCTCCCGGGGACAGAGGCTGTGATTAATTTCTAGTGATGGCAGCCATTTGCTTCCCCCCAAGGACCTGCCCCTTTTCCACTGTGGCTTGGTGGGTTTCCACATGGAGTTTCGAAACACTGTTTCTAGGGTTTATGTAGCACCATGGGGCCCAGTCCAACCCTGCCTCAGCTTCACTCAGAGTTAGGTATTGCATGATGGAGTCACAGCCTACCAGAGCAAACCCCTACCTGCTCAGCTCCAGCAAGAACATAGAGTCCTGGGTTTTCAAGTACCAGGCTAAACTATTTTCTCTGCTTTAGTCTCTTTAGATGAGGCTTCAAGGGCATATTAGTGGCCCATAAGCAAGGATGTTATATCATCAGCTTGTCCCAACCTGACCCCTGGCATTACCCATCCCATTCTTTATTTATAGTTCCTTGATCTTACTGCAATCAAATAAGTCTGTCCTCTACCTATGCTTCTTGGTAACTGTTTCTCTATGGGCATAAAAGGTCCACAGCAGAAATCTGGGCCTATTTTGCTCAGTATCACATCCACAACACATAGCAGGCTCCTAAGAACTGACTCTGACAGAATGAATGATGCCCTTCTTACACAGTCTACCTATTCCACACCAGGCAATGCAACTTCAGAGGCTGCGGACAAAATCTCATCGTACCCTTCAATGCACCTCTCTCAAAATGCTTTTCCCAAGTGCCTCAATGTCCCATTCATCTTCTTTTCATAAGGGCCAACAATGGGGACAATTGAGGAAGGGAGTCTCAGGCACCATGCCCATAGCATGGCATAGCAGCACTTCCCTTTCCCTGGGCAGTTTAAAATGAGGAGAGGCTTCAGGGCCATGACCTCTCTGTAACAGGTCTCTCAGACACAGCATGTGGTAGGATCCAGCCCAGAGCGGATTTACCTCAATAGCTGCCCAACTTGTTCTACTGCCACAGGCCAACTGTTAGCATAGATCCAAAAAAAAAAGGAAGACTGCCTTCTGGGAAGCAGGGACCCACTGAAGCTGCGTCTTAAGTTGTTTTGCTAATGCACAGTAACATCCCATGTTCATTGTGGAAGAACTCTGTTCCACCAAGAAGCTGGGAGGGAGGGGTGCGGTGGTACAGTACCAAAGAATAGCCACGAGATGGAGACAAATCTCCACAGATGATCTAGAAACAGGCCAGGCAAGGCATCGTTTCTGCAGCTTAGAAGGCTTCTCCTCCCTGGTCCGTTTTCTCGGTTACACAGTGGGCCAGTTCCCTACCCTAACTCTCCGCCTGTCTTCCCTCTACTCTTTAATCGAATCAGGGGGTACTTGATTCTTGTGCTTCGTTCCCCACAGCAAACCCATTGCAAGGGACTTTATCTTTCTGCCTTTGCCATGACTGACATGTTCAAGCAATCAAACCTGTTTACAGCTTGTCTGATAAAAACATCCAGGAATTCTTCCCAACTCAGGAACTGCCTTGAAGATCTCTCTGATATTAATGGTGGTAATGGGGGTGGGTCATGGAGGGGATGGAAGTGGAGGTTGAGGAGGTAGTAGTGGAGGTGGTGATGCAGGTGGTGGTGGTTATGGTGGTGGTGGTGATGATGGTGGTGTGTGGTGGGGTGGTGGTGATGGTGGTGGTGGTGATGATGGTGGTGTGTGGTGGGGGTTGTGGTAGTGGTGGTTATGTGTGGTGGTGGTGGTCATGGTGGCAGCATGGCGGGTAGGGTGGTGATTGAGAAAGAGATTAAGGAAAGCTCGTATCAGAAAACAAGGCCAGCAGTCACCACTGAGTGGTGACAACATGAGTCTGCCCACAAAGGTGCTCCACATGGCAGATTGCATCAGCACTTCAGAGTCCTGCAGGCCCATGCTACACAGCTCTACAAGGCCTTTGCAAGTGTTCTATGGCCCTTCTTCCTTTTAATACCATGAGAAGCTGTCCAGCATTCTTGGTTTGAAGAGGCCTGGAGAAGAAGGGCCCAAGGGCACAAACTGCTTGGTGATATCTTTCTCTCTTTGCATGACACAGGCTGTCCTCAAATACCAGGACTCTTGCTCTTCTGATTAATGCTTACAGGCTACTTTAAAAATATTTCTTCTATTTTGAAATTATAATACAATTACATTATTTCCTTCTTTTCTTTCTGCTTTCCAAACCTTTCCATGTACTTCTCTTTGCTCTCTTTCAAACTTGTAGACTCTTCTTTTCATTAATTGTTGTTTCATGTGTGTATTTATATTCCTAAATTCAACCTGCTCAGCCCTTATGATGTCACTTGTATATATGTTTTTAGGGCTGATCATTTTTTATTGGATAACCAGTTGGTGTGCCTTCTCTGGGGAAGACTATTTCTCCAACTCTCAGAACTCTTTAGTTGCTTCCAGTTCTTTATGTAGTGTTGAGTACTCATGCCCCCCCACCCCCACCTCCACCCCCACCCCCGGCTTCTTTGGGATGTTTATTGTTTTTGTCCTTGTTCAGCTCATGTTCAGGCAATCATGTTCCTGACATGTTTTTGGTGTAGCTTCTAACACTCATAGGAACACACAATCTTATAGCAAACTCTCTGTAAGTGTATGCTCTCACAATCTTTCTGCCCTATCTTCCTAGATCATTCCTGAGCCTTAGTTGTGTATCCATTGGAACTCGGTTCCACAACTCTACCTTTGGGATTGGTTGTGGTTTTCCATTATGGTCTCTGTCCTTTGCTAAAAGAAATTTCCTGGAAGAGGGGCAAGGGCTAAACTTATCTGTGGGGATGATGACAGAAATTTAGATTCTGGTTACCATTTTTGCTGGTTTAGTAAAATGGTGTTTATAGGTCTCCTTCAAGATCCATGACTTCACTAGCCCTGGAGAAGTAGCAAGGAGGAAGGGAGCTGGTTCCCAGATGGACACATTCAACAACAGCAGCATGGAAAAATGTAGGCAGCTAAGATAAAACAGCAGAGAGCATCACCCAAGACCAGTACAGGGAGGTATTCAAGACAGATACTAAGATAGCAGGGTCTTACAGAGTGGTATCTGGGGTCTGACACTAGCCCCCTAGATGCAGAGTGGATGCATGTCATCAGACCACCTCACCTTGACCCCTAACAATACCTCTCCTCTTCTTTGTACTGCAATCTGGCATCAGCCCTCTAGCCACAGTCTTGTTGCGTGCAGCTCTAACAGAAGCAAAACAGAAATCTACTGGCCAGAAGCTGGTATTGAAAGTGGCTTAACACAGCAGAGATTCAGGCTCAGCAGTGATGCTTGAGGCCATGAGTGGTATCTGTGATGTGATTTCCAAAGCAGGAGATGTAAACTGGACCAGTGTTTAAGGAGAAATGGTCATGCCTTCCAGGATGCTATTAGGTTCATTCTAGTCTTAGTTACATGGAATCTATTAGTGGAGCCAAGAGACCTCCTCACCTACAGAAAAGCAAAGGATAGAGACTTAGTCACTGGGGAAGATGTGGTATTCAGGGACAAGTGTTTTACCCAAACCTTTGACTTGATACTGGAAATTAATATTGGAAGCAAGGTGGAGTCTATTATTTGCAAATTTATGTGTTCTGGACTTGTTCTCTCAGTCAGGGTCTAAGAGAAGGCACTTGATGGCATTGGGCTTGACCTATATCCAAAGAACAAAGGCTTATGACACTTGGGTGAACAGGTACTTGGGTGAACAGGTACAGGCCTTCCAAGTACCATAGATTTCCCTCCATTGGGGATCTACTGAGGTGGGGAAGTCTCCAAGAGGCAAGGGTCATCATCTAGGGTGAGAGGCATTTCTGGAAGCATTGTGGGGTAAGGTCTGAGGCTGGGGCATTTGATGGCTTCTGTCCTGACAGTGAGACTTTTTGTTAGGGCTTTGGGCATCACTGTGATGGCATAAAATATGCCTTTAGAGCAGTGTCAAATGTGAGCCAGTCTAACAGACACTGAAAGATGGTTCTACATCCATTTCTAATGGCCTTCTTGTAGACAACCAAGTCCCTTGTTTGGGATCTCCCCAAGATTTTGCTGACATTCTTGGATCTTTTAGTCCCCATCCCTACACTAAGTTTATTTTTTACTTTTTCATTTGTCATTTATGGGTGTCCCTAGACATACTTGGCTATGAAAACTAGAAAGGGATGAAATTGAAGCCCCTCTCTAATTTCACTTGGGAAAAAGTTTTTGCAAAAAGAGGTGAGGAAAAGATCCCTTTTGCATAGCGCATTAAAATAATTTATGGAGAGCGGCTCCCTTTCACCTGCAGAGCTGGTCAAGATGAGAGGATAAATCTTTAAAAGAATAATGTTTTCAGAATCAGGTTCCTTGTCCTCAGATCCTTTGATGTATGAGTGTAATAGTGGGCAGGACACATAGTGAAATATACATGAGGTCTCCTGAGAGGAGAGCAGCAGAGAGGGGAAATATTAGTGTTTACAGCAAAACTCAATTGAAACTCTCATTTCTAGATGATAGTTCATTACATTACATGCGATGGAGCCCGGCTAGGATGTCCTTTCCTGTCTGTCTTCAGGACTCTAATGCCTGCTCTATTTTTTCCTCTCCTCTCACTTCCCCTCCTTATGTAGCCACAAGAAATCAAAGCACAGCTTCTATGCTGTTGGTTTCTTCTGACTGGGCTTCAGTTTCTAAAGGAAAGGAAGTGCAAGGGTAGAACCTTTTGGAGGCTGTCAGCAAGTCTCTAGAGTTTTTTGGACACTTAATCAGACCATTTTAAACATGAAGAAATTAATGGAGAGAGAGTCATTCCCTGTAGGAGTTCAACCAGGGATCAGCCCCCAGCAATACCATCTGCAGCACAGTCTTATTCAGCTGCGTCTTCCTCATCCCAGGAAGGCAGATCCTGTTGAGCAAGGCTCCATTGATAAAAAACCACCTCTGCAGCCTCTGGAGGCAGTGCTCCCACTGGCTGCTGAAATTTAGATCCAGGTGGAGTGTGGAAGAGCCATCATCTCTGCAAGCAACCAGCCACTCAGGCAACAGGCATTTAGTGAGGGGCTGCTGCCTGCAGGGCGCCAGGCTTCTGCATGGGCTTCACTTTAAATTGCTTAGAGCTTTCTCAGTTCCTACATCCTACTCCCTATCTTAAACTGGAGCCTTCTCCCAGCAGGACACATTTTCTCACCTGGCAGACCCTGACATATGACAAGCAGCTGCCTTGGCACAGCAAAGCTGTGGAGATTGGATGTGGCTGACTCCTCGCCTGGCATGTGCGATCCTTCAATGTCTCCCTCTATCCTTAGGGAGAGCTAAAGGTGCTTTTCTTCTACCAGTTTTTGTGGTCTCACTTTACTCCTGTAAAGAAAACTTTCTTCCTGCTGAGAAGCTTTGGACTATAGTTCGTATGTGTCTGTCCCCATATGTCCCCGATATGCTAAAAATCTTGTAAGGAATCCATGAAACTCTTAGCTGCTGGCAGAAATTTTAAGAGCTGGGATCCAGTGAACAAAGTAAGGTCAATGGGGTGTGTCTTCCAGAGGATCATAGCACCCTGCCCTGTTCTTGTCTCTTTCTGTTTGCTTCCTGGACATTATGTGGTAAGCAGCTTCCTCCTCCACATGCCCCCTGCTGTGATGTCTGCCTTGCCACAGGCCCAAATGCAAGGAGGTCGCCATCAGTGAAAACTTCTTTCTGCAGCCATGAAGCAAAGGTAATATTTCCTCCCTATAGGGTATTGATTGACTCAGATGCTGACTAAGGCATTTAGATGCTGTGAAACAGGAGAAGACAAAGGGAGAGAAGGAGAGAGGAGGGGAGGGGATGGAGAGGAGGGGATGGAAGGGAACAGAAAGCAATGGTGTTACATTTGGAATAATCCTCAACAATTCCTTACTCTGTTTTTAAAACTTAGTCATTAATGGGAGATGAGGAAGGAGGAGTGACTTAGAGGTAGTTTTTGTTGTTGTTTTGTTTTGTTTTTGGCCACAGATCTAGTATTCAGATTCTGTCTCTCACCACCCTTTTTATCAGGATAGGTAAAATATGGGAAGTAGTTATGATAAAAGTATGATTTAGGTCATTTGTGTGACTTCACTGTTACATGATCATCTTGGAGTGTTTACACAGACTTGATGCTGTAAGTGTGCATATAAACTACTCACTTAGGAAAGAGAACCTCCATTGAGAAAATGCCTCCATAGGCTTGCCTGTAGGCAAATCTATGGGACATTTTCTTGATTAGTAATTGACATGCAGGACCCAGCTCACTGTGGGTGGTGCCTCCCCTAGGCAGATGGTACTTGGTTGTCCAAAAAGAAAAAAAAAATTGAGCATGTCATAGAGAATGAGCTTATAAGCAAAGCTCCTCTATGGTTTCTGCTTTAGTTCCTGCCTTGAGATTCCTGCTTGTGTTCTTGCCCTGGCTTCCCTCAGTGATGGACTCTTTATGGCATCCTACAAGCTGAATACACCCTTTCTTTCCTCTTCAAAGTTGCTTTCAGCCGCAGGTCAACCACTGACATGGATGATTGGTACAATCAAGATACACAGTAAGAATGACACAAATGAGCGAATGAGACTCCATGGGTCTAGCACTGCAGATTAAATTTGTTTTTATAAGTGTAAGTATATTCTCAAATACCGAAAGAATAGTATAGTAAGCACATAAGCCACTAACAACTATTTATTACAACATCAAATACTACCATGGTTGTTAGTTACATCTGTCGGTTTTCTGTGGCAAATGCCTTGGGCAAATGCAACTTAAAAGGAGCAAAGGTTCATCTGGGATACTGCTTCCAGTATGTGGCTTCTTGGTCCTGTTTCTTTGGGCCAGTGAGGGTGAGGGAATTGGAGAAAGTCTATTACTTCCCGGCATCCAGGAAGAGGGAAAGAGAAAGGAGCTAGATCCCTAGTGTCCTCTATCTAGGGCTTCCCACTTATTGAGATAACTTCTCTCCAATAGGCTATCTCTGGAAGTTTCCACCACATCCCAATCGGATCAAAGGCATAAGCACTCCATTTGAGAGACTCTTGAGTTAACAGCCTATAGCATATGCACTCCACCATCCTGTGACTGGCCGAATGACAGGCTTCTTCACACTAGCATCAAGACAAATTCATGAGTAAAGCCCTTGGGTGTTGTGCTGGTATTGATATCACCAGCGGTTGTGAACAGCTATTTCCTCCAAATCAAACATGACCTTCATATCATGGGGTAGGAGTGACTGTGGTGGAAAACAGAATGCTTGGTTTAATAGTCATGATAATGAAATTACAAAATACCATGATACCTCGGCTAATGGCAGTGATTATAGAGGTAGTAACATACCTGAGCTGACTAGTTTTATGTTAGCTTGATGCAATCTGAGCCACTTTGGGGGAAAAGGAACTTCAAATGAGAAAATGCCCCCATCATATTGACCTGTGGGAAAGTCTGTGGTACATTTTCTTGATTGATGATTGATGTTGGAGGGCTCAGTCCACTGCCCACGGCAGCACCCTTGGGCTAATAGTCCTGGATTCCCTAAGAAGGCAGACTGACCAAGACATGGGGAGCAATACAGTAAGCAGCATCTTCCATGATCTCTGGCATCTTCTCCTGCATCCAGCCAATGCCTCCCCTAGGCAGATGGTATGGGGTTGTATAAAAACAAACAGCAAACCATGGAGAGCAGCTTGTAAGCAGGGCTTCTCTGTGGCTTCTGCTTTAGTTCCTGCCTTGATATTCCTGCTGGAATTCCTATCCTGACTTCCTCAGTGATGGACTGTTAGCTGGAAGTATAAGGTGATAAAACATTTCCTCTCAAGTTGTTTTTGGTTATAGTTTTTGTTTGTTTGTTTGTTTTTCTTTTTCACAGCAAAAGAAACTCTAATGAAGACAGCAGTGGAAGGAAGGGGAAGGCTTTGGAGCTTCACTTTAGATTGCAGCCATTATAGACCCCCCTATCTTACAGCTGAATACCATCTTGGGATCTATGGTATAAAATAGGTGGAAGGTTAACTGAAGATGGTATTCCCTGACACATCATCTGAAAGTTTGTTACAACTCAGGATGCAGATAGTCTTGAGTAACTTGAGTAACCCATTTCCAGTAAGCAACCCCTCACCAATGGTCCTAAAAGTAAGCCCAGTAAGGATCTGGCTCACACAGTTGTTCTTGGATGGAATAGTTCCTCTGGTCTGTCATTGGAGCATTATCATAGATGAACAGATAATGTAATACAATAATTTGGCACCCTTAGATGGGGCATGACAGAACCAAAGGTGAGTTGGGGAGAGAAGGATGACAGGGCCCTGTTATAATAGTAAGGCAGAAAACAGAATGAATTTGTGAGGATGGAGTGTCTGTGGGAGAAATCCTAATACGGCCATTCTTCAGTGTGTGGTGTGTGGGAGTATGCCTTCTTGCTAAGGCACAGTTGCATGGACCCAGCTGTGTATGCTGAGATGTACAATTAGGAATGAGCCATCTGAAGATGGACTCTTCATAAGGGCAGGGGTTCTATAGGGGTTTTCTTCTGTATAGTGAGGAGCAATGTTCCTCTTTGATAAATGAGGTCCATTGAGTGTGTTCAGGGACACTTTGAAAACTTGTGAAGGACTGGAGTGTACATTGCAGGCCAAAAAGAAATACATATGGGATATAACTACTGGAAAGACATGGATTAGTTGCATTGTCACTGCTGGGCATAGTGAGATATGTAGAAAAGGCTGAGCTGGCTGCTGAGAGGAAACTTCTCACGTGAAGGAAGAGTTACAGTAAGACAATGACATGGAGGTAGTGTCCCCCATGTTTATCATCTGATTTGGCAAGTAAATTAAAGGGGATGATAAGATACTGTTTGTTTGTTTGTTTGTTTTTTCTTATGACCAGAGGACAGACATGAAAGAGACAAATTTGTTCCATATTATCCAGCCCTCCCTGTTATCCAAAGCTTACACAAGAATAGTCAGACAGTGAGGAGGGTGAAAAGAAAACAGAAGTCATAGAAGTCACCCCTCAGGTCCTACTTTAATACAGGGGGTGGACTTTATGATGCAGCTTCTGCAAGACAACCAGAATTGGGTGGGACTTTTTATGCTCTGGCTGTTTCAAATTCCCCTCATAAGTATCCCTCATCCATGGTTCTCTAGGTAAGCCCAAGAAATCATCATATCACCAAATTGGACTTGGGTGGAATAACTTTTGACCGTCTTTGGTTCCCTATTTGGGGTGACTAGACACTTGTTTACATCTGTGTCTCCCAGAGGAATGGTAATAAAGCATTGCTTGAATGGAAATTCTCCATTCCTTATCATCTACATGTGCTCTACAGCTCATTGAATGTTACACCTTACATGGCTGTACTTGCAGGCATGGTAGAAATGTGTTGTTTTGTGAACTCAATTCATTTCACACATAAGGAAAATTTAAATTTATTTGTGCTCAACAGTTGAGATTTAGTGTATGAAAGCCATGCTCTTCTTGAAAGATATCCTTAATTGAAGCTGGCTTTGTGTTTTGCTGTGGGTGCATGGAGTTGGAGCACAATTGGTGACATATACAATTTGCTGGGTTATCTTAATTTTGTGCTGAGGCATTTGCTGTCTTAGTGACCATTGCTTTTGCATCACTGATTCAAATGCCAGCACGACGAAGAGGTAAATAATGGCATGGTGTTACTATGAAAATGACTTTAACTTCACATATACCCTCAAAGGTTTTAGAGATTCTCAGCGACTTATGGACCCTCCTTGCAGAACCATTAAGTTAAAGAGTCAGCAGGGTCTTTGGGTTCAATGCTCCAGGCTCAGAAACTTTTTAGAGGTCTTCTCTGTATTTATCATCTTAAGGGAACTGGTATCAGAATACAGCACAATTGCCAGGTCTGTCCTATTGATCTGTGGTATTACTGCATTGATCTCTGAATGATATAACATGGAATCCATATCTGCTGTCATTGAGTCGGTGTGTTGGAAATTCACAAAGTAGACCTGAAAGAAAATTCAGTTAGTCCCAAAGGTAAGATGAAGGTCCTTGCAAAATTACCAGAAGCTGAAGTCTGTGGCAAAAGAACTCCCTGGTTTGTCTAGAACTGAAAGCATAGTTCAGCAAGGCTGCAACCAACTTGGAACCTGCCCTGTGGGTATCTTAAACACCAGGCTGCTTTTGTCTCCAAAAGCGCAAGTGTTATTTCTGTCTATTGACTGTAAAGACATCTTGCCATATAATTTTTATTTTTATCTTTAAAATACTTAGGTTATATATAGACTCTCAGCAGGCAGCGTCAACTTGAGCAAAAAGTATAAATGAAAGTTCTTTCCTTCCCTACTGGGAGACAGTGAGGAGTCTAAAGCACAAACAAAGGGCACCATTACTAACTGTAAGATAATGATGATGATCTCTGATAGACACCATCTCTTCTAAACATGACCATTGGAGGAGGGAGTTTGGCTGCTAAGGTGTGAAGGTCCTAGACAGAGCACCATAACATGGAGGCTGGGGCAAAGGGAGATTCTCTAGATGATTCAGGGCTGGACAGCATTTTAGGTGTCACAATGCTTCAATGTGTATTAGGGTGCTCTTCCTCCCCAAACACACCCCAATTCTCAGAACCTCTGCTATCCTTGTTCAGGCTACTTTCTCCATCCAGAATGCTCTCATTTTGCTAACTTTCCTTCTAGAATTTTCTCCTCATTTTTTAAATCCATGTATCTCCTCCTTTCTATGACCTTTCCTCTAAAGACTTAATTCTATCTGACCAAGTGAAATGAAGCCATCCTTGCTTTTCTGCATTTTGGTAACCTTAACTGTACTACTTTGAATCACTCATCACATTATATTTTAGTTTGTTTACTTGGCTTTACTACCCAGTTTAGAATTCTTCTAGAGCTTTCAAAAGTATTGACAGGTCAGAGTTAGGCCCTGGCCAATTGCTGAGTAAAAACAATACAGCTCCAGCCCTGGAGGTGGTCCTAATCAAATGAGAAAGGAAGTTAATACACCAGCAAGACAAAAATAGTACATTGTGATGTGTTGCAAAGATAGATGGACGGTATTAAAGAAGGCAGGATGCTTAACTCCATTTACTTATTACAAACATCTAGAACTTTGTCTCATGTATCATAGGAGCTCACACATATTGCTTGGGGAATATAAGCCTCATGGGAACACAAGCACCCTGCAGTCTTGAATGGGCCAAATGAAAACTCCAATGCGTGTAAGAAAAGGATGTATCACAAAAGGACAATTACAGAGTCATGAACAAAATTTAGGAAGCAAGCATCACATGGTGGCCAGCAACAGTGGCAATTATCATTTGCTGAGTAAGGGCAGGGAGAAGAACAATGGACAGGTGCTAGTGTGGGCTATAGCTTCAGAAGTGGGACTTGCCCAATGAGAGCCAGGTGTCTTTCCTAATCATCACTGTCTTCCCACATCTGACAGGGCAATTCCATTGACCAGTAGGGAGTGGGGTGAGGCAGAGAAATCTATACGCTATATCTGACAGAGTCCGAGGGCAGAGCACAAGGCAGGAACCAGAACCAGAGCCAAAGAAGCAGTTGAAGAGAATCTACCACACATTGTTAAAGGAATTTGCTTGAAATCTAGCTTGGCTTAACTTTAGCCCATGTTCATCACAACCTCTGTTCTTCACAGACCCTCCTACTTTTACAGCAAATGTAATGGTCATTTACTTAGTCTATGGGGAGAAGTCCTTCATGTGTTGTTCTGACAAATAACATTCTAGTGGAGGAGAATAAAGCAAGAAGTTAGGGGGAGAAGACCAATGCTTCTCCCTCCTGAAAAATTGTCAGTCTCTAGGGTGAAGAAAACAATGTCCATGAATGAGATTTTGCATGTATCAAGCCATATATCATAATTGAAATTTAGCAAAGTTTTGATATTTGCATGAGCTCAAGCTTGAGAATTGACGTTGGCTAAGTGTGATTGAATTATTCAGCTGAGAAACCTTAGTTATGGGATGAAGTCAAGAGAATCTAAGTCTTGGGGGTTGTTACCCCCTGGAAAAACAGACCCTTTTCCCTGGATATTTAATATTTTGGGAATGTCTGATATAGTCAGTTAATTTCATGGTACATTCATACTTTGGTGTGTCCTAGTTTATTTCTCTTCTCACAGAAAGGGACATTCTCTCTGGTATTAGAGATTTCTGGATAGGTTAGTGTGGGTCTGGTGTACATATCCCCAGAGACTGTACAGTCTATGGATTTAGATGTTTTTGCAGCTAATTGTTCTGCACTCAGGTTCACTATGCCATCTCAGTTCTCATTTTTTCCCATTAAGGCCATGAGATAATTTGTGAAATTAAAATCATTTTTATTTCAGATATTCAGAAATGACCACAGATGACTTTTTAATAGATGTCATATATAGAATAAAGATTATTTATAACTCATTCTCTGTGTCCTTCACCTCTCTTTTGTATAATTGTTTGCTCTTCCTAAGCCATGATAATTGGGCTAGTTAAGTAGTTTGGATGCCAAATATTTCAAATTCCCATGATTTCTTTTACGATACCATCAGTATTGTGCCATAGAGGTAGCTTCCTCTTTGGGTAAGCTTTACACCCAGAAGGATGTTTCTTAACTACAAATTGACAGACAAGGCTGATAGGAGACCCTGAGATTATCCTTGGTGGTATGCGGGGGAGAGAAGCTTCAGACACAGCCTATTAGTCTTCACAAGTTGATTTGAAGTCTCTAGATGTCATTCACATACGCTTACATGAAAGTACACCAGCCAGGGGGAACACATGGCAAGCAAAGGACAAATGGAAAATCTGATGAAAACACAGAATACAGGAGACAGTGAGCTAGAGAATGAGGATAAGAAAAACCATTCTGGGTCATGATAGGCAAGCCCTCTGTGGGAAAGCAACATTTTGGTAATGAACTGAATGATGAGGCAGCCGGGAAGGACAACTGAAGCGCCCATTATCTGAGCTATGAGGGTCACTAGATCCTACCAATAACATCTGCAGTGTGGTGGAGAAATGCAGGAAGGTAGAAGTCCACATGTGGTGGTTTGGGGAAAGTTCAAAAGATGCATGATACATAACTAGCATAGTTTTTACCATTGGTGTATTAGGGGACTACCAGAAGCCCCAAGACACCACAGGTGTGAACCGATGTGTGTATAAGGCTCATCAGAGCCTGTTTCTAGAGCCCTGTGCTTTCTCTCAGGAGGAAGAATTGAGGAGATAATATGGAGCCAGGCTGAGAGTAAATGTGAGGGCTGGCAGCACTTGCCAACTAGGGGAGTGAAAGATGAGGGGGCAGGCTTTGACCTGAGAGAGGAGAAACCATTTTGCTCTTAACAAAAGGGAAATTCTTGGATGATATCCTGAAAGATATCAGAGTAGAAGAGGGATAGGTAGTTGCCACTGAGCTGTTCATCAAAAGTTCATCTAAGGGAACTGTTAGATGTCATAGATGGACCAATATGGAAGTATAGGTGTGCATGCCCAAGTCATTGAGGGTAAGTGTTTTTCCTAGGTGAGAGCCATGAGATGAGCAGTGGACAGGCTGTCAACAAAAGAGGCAGCAAAGGCCAAGGCTGTGGATGGTTATTAATATAGCACAAATGCCAGGCCTTCTAGAAGCCAAGTAAAGGCAAGCTTTGATATGAAGATTTCATCCACTGTGCTGAGCCCCACAGATGGGCTGAATTAAATGAGAAGACATTTAACCATTGTTTTTAGCAAGATGAAGTTCACAGGAAACCTTGACAATAACAATTTCAATAACCTAATGTGAAAAGCATTGATTGAAATGGATGGAAGTTAGGAGGATGGAAGTAAAAGCAGCAAAACAGAAAGAATGCATGGTTTCCAGGAAGAATTTGATTGTGATGTGTGGGTGGAGGTAGCAAATACCTTTAATCCCAGCACTCAGGAGGAAGAGTCAGGAGGATCTCTGAGTTAGAGGCCAGTGAGTTCCAGGACAGTCAAGGCTATACAGAGAAACCCTGTCTCAAAAAATAAAATAAAAAACAAACAATATAAAGAATTTGGTTGTGAAAGGATCAGGGAACAGAGCTGCTGCTGGAGGTGAGCCAAGGGAGGGTTCTGGCTGTTTGTGTTGACAATTATGATAAGCACCATTGTCATCCTAATAACAGTAAATACAACTTGCAGAGTGCTTACTGTGCGCCTGGCATGGTGCAATATACTCAGGGTATCTTCCAAACAACCCTGTAAAGTCATGACACCATCACTGAGTTACCGATGAGATACATGGGACTAGGGTTTTGTGGCTGAAGTGAAGGAAATCAGAGTCCCATCTTGATTGCAGATCATAGGTTCTCCAACCCAGCAGATGTATAGATTTTAAGGGATCAGCTGAGATTAATGGAATTATTGTAATTTAAATTATATTTTATTTGTATTAAGGGAGGGCTGTATGTTTGTTATTTCAAATATATGGACAACAAGTAGGAATCATTCTTTTCTTCTACTATGTGAGTCCTGGGGTATTGAACTTAGTAGGTTCTTAGGGTTGACAGCAAGCACCACTGAGTCTTCTTGCTGGCCTCTGAAAGGTATTGCATTTTTATTAAGATATATTTAGGTTGCAAATTATGGAACCTAATCTCAAATTGTCTTAAGAGGAAAAGCACAGCAAAGGAAGTTTCATCCATGTGTTTTTAAAACCTCAAAGTGGGCATGAAGTCATTGTAACTAGAGTCAGGGTCAGGAAGGTGAAATTAGAATACTTGATCATTGGGACCCCCTTACCATTTCATTGCCTTTCTCCTCAAGAATCTCCCACATGCTACAATGGAATCTAAGTCGGTGGGTGAATCTGACCATGTGACACTATGTTTAAAGACATGTAGTGATGTCATGGAACCTGGTCATTGGCTGTCTCTAGAGCTAGAATAGATATTGATATAGAGATTGTTTTCCAAAGGAAATGACTGAGTGCCACAGAAGAGAGACTAAGAATACAAGAAAGGTACTGAACCATGACTCATTGGGACTTACTTGACTCTCTTGCAGCTAATGTCAATGTGGGTTCTCTGCCATTCTGTCAAACAAATCCACAAAGTACAATATCTCTATATGGCCTGTAGCTCAGTGATTGACACATCTTAGGTGCAAGCTGAGAATATATATATATATATATATATATATATATATATATATATTCTCTATATGCTCAATAGATGAGTGACCTCCAATGAATCTTCTATAATACTGGCCTTTTTAATTGATTTACTTTTGCTATTTTAATGTTAGCAGGAAAGCTCTTCATACATTTGAAACACATTATTACTTTCTCTACCAGCACTCTCCCAGCTCTCCAAAACCTTCGCTTTATTTGGAAACAGTGTATTGGATTAATGTCCCACTCATCAGAACATGTTTTTGATGTTATTTTATCCAAAGGGGAAAAGCTGCCTTGCTATGAAAACTCCAGCGCTCTCTCTCTCTCTGTGATGTCCCCTGAGGGGATGAACCTGGTGGTTTAGTCAGAAATGAAATCCCCTCAAATTCTAAGGAAGCTCTGCTTTGTTTAACCCCTGGGGGTTTATTTCCTCCCATGATTTGGTAAGGTGAGGCAGAGCTCTGGGGAAAGACAGGTACATGACAAAGAACTGTTTGGGGTGTATTTGCTTCTGCTCTTAGAATGCCTCTGGCAGAACTATCCATCTGGAAAACACAGTTCAGGTAGGCGGGGAGATGAGCACCCTGCTCTCCTTTCAGATGCTGAGAAGTGCTGTCTCTGTGCAATGTCAATGCCAGCATGATGATGGTCTTGGGTGGCTGCAAAAGAAGACTGGCTTTTCTGTGATGATTGCAGGAGGGGGCTCATAATAAAAAAGTCTGGAAAGCTGATTTTGTGCTAAATAAACCTACTGCCTATTTTCCCAAAGAGTCACTTGTGTGCTGCTGTGGGAGACATAGGCCAAGAGGCAGGTAAGAGGAGATAGAGGGTTTGTTTTGTTTTGTTTTGTTTTGTTTTGTTTTGTTTTGTTTTTAGGCCAGCAGTATATTATAGCAAGCACTCTGCCTAGCAAGTGTCTGAGGTTTAAGATTCTGCTTTCTAGAAATGACTTCCTGGGTTCAAACTCTAGCTCCCTCACTTCAATTTTATGGAGGGACTTCAAGCATGATGCTAATAGGCCCTATCTCAGTTCCCTTGTTAGTAAAATACAGACAATAAAATGATTCTACCTCACCAATGGCAGATATCAGCTGATATATTTAAAACAGTATTGGGCACATCAATATATGTGGGTCTGTTTCCATTGTTATTAGTCTGAATAGGAAAATGATAGAAATATATGTCTGAGTGTTCATAGAAGAAATTATAAGCTTTGATCCAACTATATAGAGAATATAAGTTGTAAGGGTGGGGGTAGGTATGTGTGTGTGTGCGTGTGCGTGTGCGTGTGCGTGTGCGTGTGCGTGTGCGTTTGCGTGTGCGTGTGCGTGTGCGTGTGCGTGTGCGTGTGTGTGTGTGTGTGTGTGTTACAGGAGCAAGAGAGGGAAGTCACCTCCTACAAAGGATCTGTCCTTGATGTATAAAAAGCATTTTAATAATCTAGAGACTGAAAGGACCTGTTGGGTCTCTTGCAAGTTTGAGTAAGGCAATTGCTTTGAAGTTAGAAATGGAATTAATGTCATGGAAAGAACCAGAAGCTGATGTGGATAATTAAGACTCCTAATGAGAGCATTAATATTTCTCCCCAATAGATTGATTTAATGTTTCTTTCCCTGGAACTGTTGCAAAAACTTACCTGGGCTGCCCATCTATCCTGATTGCTCAGGACCAACTGTAGTATTGTGGGCAGAGAGCTGCCAGACAACCTTTAGTTCACAATGAACACCCTAAGAAGAGAACACTACATTCAAGGAATTTCGAGCCCAGAAAAAAAGTCTTGAATGACAGAGAATGGGACAAAGGGTCCAAACAGTTGTTACTAGGCCCTGTCCTGTGCTTCATTGATTTTTTTCATTAAAATTTGCCTTAGTTCTTCAGCTTCTTTCCCCAACATGGGACATGCTAGAGGCTTTTGTCTCCAAGCAAACTTAGAAAATGAGGTCTATTTTTCTCTAGGCCTGGGTAGGAGTAATATTATTATTATTATAGAGGAAACAATGGAAACCAGGAGTCAGCCAGAATAGCATGACTAGGAGGAGGCAAACATATGCAAATGGATTGAAGGTACTAGGAGGAAAGCACCTGTCTGGATGGTGGCTAACAATGTCCAGTTTTGGAGGTTAGGCAGTCAACAAGAGAAGATTACAGGCACAGCAGAATCCCACACATTTCAGCTAATGCTTATATGAAAGGAAACTAGGAACAGAAATCAGAGCAGATACTAGGCCAGTAGCTGCTTGGAGTCTTCCCCAGAGAAGGACTAAGCAAGTTCTCCTTTAGAGCTTCTTAAATGACTATGCTAGTTAGTGTCAACTGTCAACATTATAAAATCTAGAATGACCAGGGAGTGGACTTTGGCATGCATGGGGGACAGGGCAGGGGGTGTATCTTGGTTATGTTAGTTGAGACGGGAAGACCCAAGCACTGTGGGTAGCGCCATTCCCTACAGGGGTTGTAGGACGGCATAAGTGGAAGAAGGAAGTGAGCATCTGTATATTTTCATTATTCTCTTCTCCTGATACAGTGTGAGCAGCTGCTTCAACCTCCTGCTGCCTTGACTTCCCCACCATGATAGACTGTACCCTGAGCTGTGAGCTGAAATAAATCCTTGTCTTCTGAAAGTGTATTTCATTATGGCAGCAGGAAAAGTAACTAAGACACTGGCTAAGTCAGAACCACACTTGATAGTCTTCTCTCTGATTATACACTTAATTAGCTTCCAATCATACCTGCAAAATCCCCTACCAGCAGCACCCAGCTTATTGTTTCACTGAATAACTAGAAAATGCCCACACAGCCGTAACCTACTTTATCCATATCTGATGCATCCTAAGAGCCAGTATTGGATACCCATATGTAAGGAGAGTGCCAAATCCCAAACGCTATGAACTTTCCTATATACTCATACTTATGCTGAAGGTTCCTCTATACTCACAGTTTTCCTGAGGGTTCATTTATAAATGTAATATATCAGCAAAATTATCAACATTTGTATCAGCTTTCCAAAGCAAACCACACAGAGGATTGACAAGAGTGCAGAACAACCATAACAACACATTTCAAGGATCACCCTGTAAGGGTCTGTGGATGCTCTCTCCCTCACGCCTTATTCTAGTGCACTCACTCACCCTTACGATGGTGTGAGATGGCACAGTGTCTATGTGATGACATGAAGTGAGGTGAATGACAGGCTCTGTGACAGTGTTAAGCCACCATGTAAAGCTACTTTGAAAAAGCAAGAAAGTGCCACAGCAGTCGGTCCTGTCTGAAACAGCTACCTAGTAACAGGCATGGTACATGCAGCTCAGATAGATGGGACAAACAGTTGACTCATGACCCAGGAACAAGACAAGTAAACAGAGTAAACTTTCATCATGCTATTTGAAATGGCATTGGCTTAAATATATGGACTGTTTATGTCTGAAGAGATTTCATCTTGTATTTTTTTTTTTTTTGCTGTGTTCGAACATGAGTAAATAACACCAGAGATGGTAAAATGTAAATGAGGTGAGATGGAGATGGGGATAGCTGTTATATGCTGCAGAGTGACAGCAGCTGCCCTCTGAGTTCCAGTCCATCTGGGTGAATGCCTAGCCTCAGTCACACACACTCTTAGAAAGGGAATTCTGGGAAATGTCCTTCAGCCTAGCCATACTAACATATTAGAAAGCTCTAACAGGTGGACAGTAAGGGCTTCCAGGACTCTGACCTCCCTGGAAAGATAGCAGATATGGTAGCTTGAATGTAATTGGCCCCTGTATTAGGAGGTATGGTTTTATTGGAGTGGGTATGGCCTTGTTGGAAGAAGTGTATCATAGTGAGGGCAGACTTTGTGGTTTTCCATGCTTGAGATGTCACCCAGTGTTACAGTCCATCTTCCTGTTGCCTCCAAGATGTAGGACTCTCAAGCACCATGTCTACTTGTATGCTGCCATGTTAGTGAACTAAACTTCTGAACCGTAAGCCACCCGAATGAAATGTTTTCCTTTATGAGTTACTGTGGTCATGGTGTCTCTTCGCAGCAATAGAAACGCTAAGACAGCAGATCAGAGTACAAGATTGCTGGTGACCATCACAGCTTTACAAATATTAGAATTGGTGTCAACACCCCATTTCCATATATTTTCTAGAGTCTAAGTACGTTTTCAACTGCAATCTATAATCTACTTTCATGCTGTGTTGTTTTGCTTTATGCTTTATATAATACTTCCAAACAGGTGCTGCGACTTTACTCCCTGGTATTTTACAGGCAAAGATGCAAGGGTCAGAGAAATTAAATTTCTTATTGAAGGCCAAAAGATTAATACATGGGAAGTCAGACAACTCCAGGTCTTCTGACTTCGTAGCCATTGCTTAGTCGATTATTCTAGATGGATGAAGATGATATCCTGTCTGTTGAGTGTCCACAACATTATGTCCCCATAGCATTTTCAGCAATTATTGAGCCTTCTAAAGCATTAGGCTGTGTCTAAACTATAGCCATGGCCTGCTTTTGCAAGGTGCATGATAAGTAGCTGGTATTCTTGCGAATTTGAAAATCACCTAGAATCCAATGTTAAATACAACTTCCTATTCAAAGGGGAAAAAAGAAAACTTTGATGGCAGTCCTCACAAGGGCACTAATTTTTGTTTGTGTCCCCCCCCCCCCACTGTTGTATCCATGGTGCTCAGCTTGCTGCATGGCAGGTTTTCAATAAATATCATATCTAAATATCAATGTTTATTGAAGCTCTTAACCCTAAGTCAATGGGAAAAAAAATGTCTGTTACTGAGTCTTTGTAAGGTGAGACCTACTGTTAATGCATTGAGTTCTTCTACAATGCTAGTAGCTCCTCTGTCATTTTTTGGTCAAACTGCATATTATATTTACAGACCATGCTGGGAACAAGATCCTAAGCATCTTCAAAAGGCCGTGGTCCAGGCTAACCCAGGAGGAGACAGCTTGAAAGACAGTGTCCCCTTGGAGAAAAACAAAGTATCTCTCAGCATTAGCTCTACCTCTTAGTTCTTCACCAGGCAGTTCTTTGTTCCAGAGTATCTTGTAGCTTAGAACCATAAGGCCATAGAAAAATATTTTGTTTTGTTTCTAAATAAAGAAATGCCACATAGAAAGGGCAACTTTGATTCATTTTCAAGGCAAAATAGCCATAGTAATAATTCATCTCCTGTAGCATTTGCTCTTGATTAAGTAGTAACTTTCTGTCTGTTTAGGGCAGGTACTTGCCAGCTCTTAGAGGTCTGCATTGGCCATGCCTTTTGATAGGTCATAGAAGTCATTTGCAAAACAGAAAATCATTCTGGGGTGGCCATTGGAAGTCAGTTTCTCTGCTTACTGTTTGGATAAGTCAGTAGACTCCCATCTTACTTGCTGATCTGATGAAATGAACCCAGTAAGAATGTCTGCCTCATGGGATAGTTGGGAGAATTAAAACAAGTTAATTATGCAAAGCGTCTGATAGTGCCTGGCCTAGGATGCCTCTTCAGTAAGTATTGGAGAGCAGAAAGCTTCCCTGTGGAGTCTGCAATGAGGATGCATCAGCTTCTTCCAGAGTCCTGGGCCCCCAGGCTCATGCATATCTCTGGGGCAGGGCAGGAAGGGAATGACCACTGTGGTCATGATCCTGCAAGGATATCCAGATTTCTGAATAATGACAAACAGGGAGGAGACTCTCCCACCCACACTCCCTAGGCTGTATAGCATGTCCCTGTGTAGACACGGAGCATGTCTGATTCTCAGAGGAAGCCTGGCTAATATTTCCCAGGGGATTCTTCACATTCAGAATTCAGACAAATTGCTGCTTTTTAATTAACAGAGCCCCGACAACTCTGTTATCTGTCTTCTCATGAATCTATTTTCTCTTTAATCCCTTCTCATTTTCCCACCCTGTCTACTTCCAAGCTCTAATCTTTCAAGCTGTTCCCCAAGGAGTGGGCCAGAGAAGGAAGAGGCAGAGAGAGGAAGATGAGGGTGCTGGGGTAGTGCTAAGGCAGGGATGTCTTGTGTCCACCGACAGCAGTCACCTTACTCTGTGTTTACGGCTGCAAGAGACACGCCAGCAGCCCCAGCTGAGGCATGCCTGTGCTTTGGTGTCACCCAGGGGCAGGGTGTTATTAAAGAGCTGGCAAGATTCCCTTGACAGCAACAACTGGGAGAAGCACATGGGGATGGATCTCAAATACCTCCATTAATTTAAGCTTAACAGGACAGTTATTGAATAATAAATAACCACCATATCAAGGAAACATATTTATCAGGGACTTGGGCCCAGGTAATGCAATTGTGACTATGCCTGTGGAGAGGCAGCACCTTAGCTCTGTTAATGGCTATGGCCTGGGGCATATGCACCAGTGTTTGAGAGAGTAAACACAGAGGATTTCCAGGCTTCCCTGAGACTTCCAGAGGGGTTTCCCCTGATGATGGTGTGTGCTGTGGGGGCAGATCGGACCCATTGGCTGAGGTGCTGGCAAGCACAACCAGACCACATGACACTGTGGTTGGGGTTTTTTCCTCCATGAGGCTCTTGTGCCTTAATCCAGGATGTGATCGCTGTCTCCATCTCCATCACAGATCCTGCTCTGCCCCACCACTCTGTGGGAAGCATTCTCAGTTTCCAGAAAACAGCTCTCCAGCTTTGCTCCCAGCAGGGACCTTAAAACAGCTTTGGAAAAAATAATTCTAAAGTTAAAAATAGCCCCTTCCACTCTCCTGCTCCTAACTTATTAGAACAACGCCTAAGGCAGCAGGGATGTCATTGGCAGATCTACGTGTGGTGGGGCTGCAAGAGTTGATATGTTTATGAATATTTACATCTGTGAGGAGACTGCTGCTAAGTAGAAATTACTTTAACTCTGTAAATTTCCCCTTGTGTCATTCAAACACTAAGGGTCAGGAGACAAGATAGGGAGGGAAGGCGAGGGGAAGGGGGCATGGACCACTGTGTGGTTGGTTCTTCATTCCTGAGGGGCACAAAACAGCATTAGTGGACAAGACAGGGGGGAAGGGGTGTGGGTGACACCTCACCTCAGCCAGTAGATGCCTGAGGTTAGTTTGTGGCACCTGACCTCCTTCCACGTGACCTTTTCTGGGTGATGAGATCTATTAGCAGAGGACAAAAGGACAAAGGGAGATTGTAGGAGTGGACTGTGTGGGTGTGTGGAGACTGCCGCAGACCAAGAGTCAGGCAGAGAAGATACTGGGAGGGAATATCTCTCTAGTGGACTTGCACCTTGGCATACCTGCTTGTCTGTCGTGTTCAGTTTGGCAGCTGTGGAGTGCATTCCACAAGCACATGGTTTTTCTCTAAGGAGCAAAATTAAACATTTACAGCTTGGGAAAATTTCAAAGGCATCGACTAAAGTAGATAAGATGTTCTTCCCTTAGTTTTCCTGGAGAGTCAAAACGAAGTCCCTCGTGAGTAGAGAGCCAGTCGAGAACCAAAGGGTGAGCAGATGCTCAAAGCCATCTTCAGGCCAACCCTCAGGCTGGTGTCGCCATAGCAGACAGAAGCCACAACCTCCACTCTTACTCTTGTCCTGAGGGAGCACAAACAAGGAAGGCTGTCTTCTTTTGAATACCTCCTTGCCCTGCAGAGGAACATCCTGAATACAGCATGGACTGTGTACTAGAGGAGGAACTCTGGCTGACAGGGATTTGACTCACCTCTCACCTGGCTACACACTGCCATCTGAAGCAGGTGACTATTGAACCAATAAGGCACCTTCATTTGCAAGTTACTTTCAAAAGAAGCCTTCCCTTGGCAAGCTGTCTCACCGTTCTGAAGTTGTCTGCTAGCAGGCAGTCTTGTATTGTGCACATCTCTGCTAATTTAGAAAACTGCAGGGCAAATGTCTCTAGCATTCTGGAGGATGCAGACATCCTTGTATGTCCTTCTCTAAATGTGGTGCCTGACTCTAGGTGATGCTTCCAAATAGGAGGGTGGAGAATGTCAAGGACCTTTCCAAGATTATAGCTCTCTAGCTAGGAGGCCAAGTTGTACCTTATCCAGGCAGTGAGACCCTGCTGCTTGGTCCCCAGTTGTCCCGACCTGAGAGGTTCTGGTAATTCGTGGGTCACAAGGGGGACTAAGCCTGAAAATAAATGGGCGAGAAAGAAAGAGTGAGACTAAGCAATGGTTGTCAAGGTCTGTTTATTAAACTTAAACAAGGGATTTTTAAAGAGAAAGAGAAAGTAAAGAAAGAGGAAGTAAGGGAGGAGGAGGAATGTGTGTTAAATGCCCTCAGGCCTGGGCAGGTGCCCAGAACTTTCTTGTGGTTTATCTTGGAACACTAAACTAAGGGGTGGGGTGCTTGACTAAATTGGTGGGTTAGCAAGGAGGTCACCAAGCCTCTTGTAAAGGAGACTTTTATATCTGACCAGGGATGGCTCCTGACACCCAGTCTTCCATTTTAGAGACTGGTTTCTCCATCTTTTCCTCTACATGAACTGTGTTCCTTCAATAGCTGTCTGGCTCTTTTGGAGATGTGATACAGAAGCCTTGTTTTCAGAAAGACTGAGATGAAATCATCTACAACTGTCCCTCTGAGGGGCTGGGTCCTTTGTTAATTGAGCAAATGCTTTTATGTGCCAGCTGCAACAAAGCTTCATGTAAAACTATAAAAATGTGGGAAGCCATGCAAAGATGTTTCCTGACTCACTCTCCGTGTGTGTGTGTGTGTGTGTGTGTGTGTGTGTGTGTGTGTGTGTACTACTGCTACTGCCGTGTGTGTGTGTGTGTGTGTGTGTGTGTACTACTGCTACTGCCATGGTGTACATGTGGAGGTCAGAGCACAACTTGCAGTAGTCAGTTCTCTCTTTTTACCATGTGCATTCTGGAGATCAAACTCAGATCATTTGGCTTCACAGTAAGCATTGTTACCTATTGGGTCATCTTGCCCACTATTTCCTGGCTCTATAGGGGCCATATTGATGTGCCAGGAGTCAACCTCTATCCAGCCAGCAGCACAAGTAATAGACAACTAATGAGGAAACCGGCTGGGGACTCTGTAAGCCCTCCCCCCCACAAAGGGAAGATCCTCACTCAAGTCTCGGGATGACGAGACCCCCCAAGAACTCATGAGAGACTGTCCTTGCTGCAATCGCACGAGGTTTATTGACAGGAGCCAACGCGCTGGGGCCGAGATTCATATCCCACGCAGGGGTAGAGGAGTTTCGACCCCGAATGGCTGGGAATAGGGGTTTTTAAAGGAAGAAACCACAACCCAAAATACCAAGAATACCAGTGAGGGAAGAAAACCCAACCCAAAATACCAAGAATACCAGTGAAGGAAGAAACCCCAACCCAAAATACCAAGAATACCAGTGAAGGGTCCCGAGGGAAATTGCAAGGGGAAACTCCCTATTCCTTAAGATTGTTTGTAAGATTCTAATATAACGTTTTATGACTAGCCTTTTCCTGGAACAGAGTTGCTGAACCAGCTAGCCACCGTATATCCTAGGCCTTATTTTGTCTGCTGAGGGGGTATTCTTTATCCTGGCCTTTCAACTCCATCTTCAGTACACACTGAACACATGTGTATGGGGGAACTACTGGGTGAATTCTTAGACTTGGGTTAGAACCACTTTATGGACAGTTGCCAAAGTTTTCCTTAAGCAAATTTTTTTCTGGGGTGTGGAAATTTTGGTTATTAGTTTATTCAACAGTCACTGAGGAAGCCCCTGATGTAAGATTCCTTTTGAAATCTCTTTGTGGGCTTCTGGAATGGTATGCAGTATCCTCATGTTGAAAGATAGGATCTTTCCTGGGACCTGTGTTCCACTTGTGTTCTCTGGCCTGTAAAATTTTATCCATATCCCTCACTATGGAATACTTCAAGTCCATGACTCCAAATCAACAGGATTGGACTTATAACCTGGCTCTGCCATGGCAACCTACCTCGATGACCTTGAGTAAATGACTGAATTTCTCTGTGCCTCAGTTTTCTCATCAGTTTCCTTCTTTATTTAGATATGGATTAAAGGTGACACTCAGATACCATACCAGAGAGTATGTTTGGAGGCCCACACTCAGGTTCTTCTATGGGCTTCTGTCTTGATAAGACTCTAGTCTGTGATATGAATCAGTTGAGCTGTCTACCCCATTCTCATACACATACTAAACTCTGGGCCTGGAGATCTGATCTCCTCCCATGTCCCAAAGCATTCCCTGTTCTAAAGAAGTACAGCTTATAAAGCATTGAGTGAGCTGTCCTTGCTTGCTTATTTTATGTCTTGGCATTTTTCTCAGCTACCCTTTACCCCTCCCTTTTGCATACGTCATCATCCCCCCATCTTTCTCTACTTCCCACATCCAGCAGGAAGAGGGACATAGTGTGTACTCACACATACACCCCCAAACCCAAAGCACAAGTGTGTGTGCACACTTAGCCACAAACTGCTCTCTCTACTGCCCTGTCTTCAGCTTGAGCTGGCCTCCTTTCTTGTCCCTCTCCATGCCATGGCTGAGTTCTCCCTGCTCCATAAGAATATTAAACATGCACAATGTGGGATGTCTGGCTTTATGTCTGCATCCCCCAGCCACATGATGCAAAGTCTGTTGACAACAGTCATTGTTGCCTTTCCCTTGGCCTGGGACAATGCCTGGCACCTAGAAAGCAGGGAGGAAGTCGTTATTTATTCATTGAATGCACGAGTGAATAAAAGTATAAACAGATGCATTGGCCCTCAGATAGACTCATATTGAAAGTGCTTCCTGTTTTTCAGCTATTTGACATCTACCTGCAACAAACCATTTGTCCATCTTTCCCCCATTATTTTTCTGCCTCTTTCATAATGCACATAAAATCAGCCACACATAATCCTTCACAATGGGGCACATCCTGGGCCGAACAAGAATGCATAAGAAAAAAGGCTTGGTGTGGGAGAGGGCCAATTCTGTTTGCCAGAATGCATATAGTCAAATCCCCCACCCACTGGTGCTGGGGACTGTGCTGCTGATCCTTCTAAGGCAATTTCACGATGAGGCCGGAAATCTATCTTCCTGGGTGTGCACAGCTGTCACCAAACACTTTGGATAGCAGCAAGTGGTTCATGAAGAAGGCTGAAAGGGAGGTTGGTTCATTCTGGAACTGAGGAGACCAGAGCCCCTGCAAGGTATAGGCTCTGGGTCAGCTTGGCTTCCACGGAGGAGGTAATGAGGAGAATGGCTCCTTCAGGCTGGCATGGTGGGGTTTCATATGTGTTCTCTCACGATCAATCCCAAGAAAAATTTAGGCCAGTTTCGAGTCAAATAGGATTTTTCCAACAGCCTGCTCAGAGAAATGCACCTGAACATACAGTCCCAGCTGGGCATTTGCTGCCTCTTGCATCATCCCTGCTAATAATGACCCCAAAATAAGAGGAGAGGGGCAGTGTACAAGATGGGTGGAATCAATGTGGGGTTTGCTCACACCATCTTGTCCATGCAGGGCTCCAAATATTTTGTGTTGGGTGTTTGGTTAGAGATGACAGGGAAAATGTAGGCATACTACCTCCAAGGGGAAAGTGAAATGGTTTCTGGGAAACCTGTTCTGGGGGAACCCCACTTGGCACCCTCTTTTCCCTTTGCAGCTCATCCCCTGTTCCCCCCTCCCTTGATAATTTAATTGCAGTAGTGGGCCATGAGAGGGACCAGCAGGAATGTCTTCAAATTTCAAGCATTTAGACAGAAAGATGGCTTGGCAAAGCTGAGGCTAATTTCAATGTTAACCCAGATTAACTCAAAGGGTTGAAGGGGTCCCCCTGTGGCCTTGAGAGACTCATCAAGTCTCACTATTGCTGTCCTGAATAATTTGGCTGTGAGGCTAGCCTGGGGCAAACTACAGTAGGAATAGTGAGGACACCAATGAGACAACTCACTAATCATGTTATGTCAAGCTGTGCCAAGCAGAGTAGGCCAACTTTTGGGTTATGTATCCCTCAAATAAGACCATCAAAAGAACTGCATTGTGGGAGCAGCAGTGGATTTCTAAAATCTGGCACATGCACAAACTACGTGGCTCTGGCCTCCTCTGAGTCTCTGTGTCACCTCTGTAAAGGGCTGGTCGATACCTAGCACTCAGGACTGTGAAGAAGTCTGAGACAGCTCAGTGGTTTATGATGTGCCCATGGCTGCCACTCTAACACTGTTTACTTCTCTTCTCTACACATGAGGTCTTTCCAAATGAATTCTGGGAAAGGTGACTAAGATCAACTGAGGCCATGAAGTGACAGCTGGAGTAGCACCAAGTTGTTGAGGTCAGGTTCAGGATTGCAGCCTGCAATGGGGGCCCACCTTCATTGCATGGGAGCTGGGCTGCCTATCAGCTCTCCCTTGCCTCCTGTGACTCTAGGCCTAATGATGGTGATTAGTCAGTGTCTTGCAAGGGAGAGAGCCACTCCCACTGCTGCTCTGCATCCCAGGTGAGTGCTGCAAAGGTCAGTAGGCAACAGTCTGGGTATTGATCTGAAGACTGGGGTCTTGGTATTTGGAGGCAAGTTGCAACCTTCTGTGGAATGTGAACCATAAGTGCTTGGGGAGACTACTGTCTTTTGGGGCTGGGAGGGCCCGTGGGGATCCCCCTTCTCAAACTCAATCAGCCTCTAATGGGTAGAGTCTCACTGGAAATGCCATGATTTGAAGAGTGTTTAGTCTTTTTAATATTGCCTTCTATCATTTTCCATTTTTAATTCATAAAGCTATATTCCCAGGCGGCACCCACCTGCTGTGAAAACAGATCACATAGATTAAACAAACAGAGGGATGCAGCATTCTTCCTTTTAATAACACAGGGTATCATCCTCAAGTTAGAGCAGAGGACATACATATATGAACTAGTTGCTATTGGAGCTCAGGCTGGGTATGCAAATTAACAGGAGGTCCAAAAGAGTTTAAAGGCAAGTTTAGAAAGAGACCAAGGAGGGTGAGGATGCTGCAATCCTGGAGGCAGTGGCAAATACAAGTGATGTGTTCACATCAGGAGGGAGCCCCAACCTAAAGTGTCACTTCTGTGTGAAAATAGATCCAATCAATATTAATAGCATGGTGCCATCACTGAAGAGTTATTGACGTATTCAGCACTTACCATGTGCCAAAAATGTATGCTGAGTGCTTCATGAGGATTGCCTGATTTTATTTTCACAGCAGCCCTAAGAAGTGGGCTTTACCACCACACGGGTCAAAAGCAACAAGAACATGTGAACAGGGAGGCAACCGGAGAAAGTCTGAGTGACTTTCCCAAGGTTGCAGCTAAAAATTTCCCTTGGGGGCTCAGTGTGAACCTGGGACTTGGACTAAAGCTGCCCCCATAGTTAATCCTGTCATCAGGCTTTTTCCTAGGGAACATGTGGTATTTCTCAGTCTTTTATAATCTAAGCCCCCATAAAGCTAGCTGATTCCTCCCCTGCTGATCTCTACCAAGTAAGACGATGTCTGTCTGGTTTTACACTTTAGTTCTTTGTATTATGAAACCCACAGGTATGGTTTTTATTAAATGGCACAACCCACTTCCCAGGGTGTTTGATATGCTTCTCCTCACTTCACCCTCTCCTCTCCTCCCTCCGTCCTGGTGGTGTTTATTCACTTGTTAATGTGAGAGCAGTTTCTGAGTTCCTGCAGAGATGCAGTGCAGTTAAGTGCTTTTCTGCATGACTCCTGCCCTCCAGCAAGCCAGAATACCTTTCCAGTGGTCCCAGTGGTCTGGGTGCCTGCTCTCCCCAAAGCAGGGCCAACTCCACTCATACACTTTCCTGAGAAAATTCTCCTCCCTGATAAACCTCTCTGCTGATACAGCAATCCAAATCAAACTGAATTAGAAAAAAAGCCCACGTTTAATGGATACAGTGCTCCCAGATGCCCCACCCCCAGAGAGGAGACAGAAAAGAGAGACCAGAAAACCATGTGTCTGTTGTCTGGGGGACAGTTTAAATACTCTGTTGGAGTGGTCTTGAGCATCTCTAGGGGAGAGGTCATCATTATGTGGGCTTTTTGAGATGCAGCAAGGTTTGGAGATAGATAGGGGATGGGACTTGGCATGAAACTTCCTCCATAACATCCCAGAGTCTTTGGATATATGGATGCCAGGGGCTGAAGTGAAGCTTCCACCAGAACAATTCCAAATCCACATCCTCTGGGAAGCCTTTTCTGACATTTGTCTCTCTACAGGAACAGAAACACAAGCTAAAAAATTCTTCCTGCATACAGAATATGCCATTGACCTAGAAGGCCTTAGACTGACAAGGAGAAGACTTCCATTTTAGGGGAGATGGGTTAGGGAGGGATGGGTGAGGATGAGGAGTAACTTGGGGGAAGAACCAGCATGGGCCAGGCAGGAGTGCACTGTGAGGAGGAGGTGGTGGGAGGCTTTCTCAAAGGTGAGGCTGTTTTTACTGAAGGAGGTCAGACAGCATCAGACAATGAAAGGCAGTCACCTCTGTCCATCACTCAGCATAGAGAAGCTGACTTGATGATCCCAGTAATGCTGGATATTTTCCATCTGGCTGCTTGAGGAAGTAAGGATGTGGAGGCTCTCCCTTCCTAAACCCTTGCCTGACTGACAAGCTTTCCTTCTGGGCTGTGACATCTGCCTGTTGATTGACAAGCCAGTCACCCACAATTGTCAGGAAGATCAATGTGTCTGTGGCTCTGGACTGGTTCCAGTATATGAGAAACTTCCTGTTATGCATAGCCCAGAGGTTCTGTGTACCAAAAGCAAGTATTCCCCATTTTCACATGCCCAGCCATGTGGCATTTTTATTAGTATACAAGAGTCTCATATCAGAGATCCACAGTGAGAGTTCATGGCTTAACTCCATACTCATGCTGTTTCCTCCTGCACATAAGCACCCACAGTAAACCTCAGTCTAATCAACCAACAGTAACAACATAGAAACACAGCTCTTACTTCAAAAGAGATAACAGATAGTTTATTCTGTTATAGTTTTCCTTGTTACCAGATTCAGAAAAGAAACAAAAGCAGGGAAAAGTGTATATAAGATACAGAGACATAAAAAAGACAATTTGGGGTTGGTAATGCAAGTTAGGATACAAAGTGATTCGACACTCTGGATTCACCAAGATAGGATAGATAATGGAGTATTTTCTCTGAATTTGTTAAATGCAAATGTACATGATATTGTTAATGTAATTCTTGCCTGTATATATGCATATATAGTTATTGTACTGATTGAATATAGTTTTACTATGTTAAGTAAAACCTTCCTTTTTTATTTAGACAAAAAGGGAGAAATGCTGTGAAATATTGCTTTTCACTGAGTGAATGTATGTTGCTGTGATTGGTTTAATAAACATGCCGATTGGCCAATAGCTAAACAGGATACAGTTAGGTGGGAAAAGCAAACTGAGAATGATGGGAGGAGGAAGGGCAGAGTCAGTAGAGTCTCCCGCCAGATGGAAAAGAAGTCAGATATACAAAATGGGATAGAGGTAAAAGCCACAAGCCTCAGGGCAGCACATAGGTTAATAAATGGGTTAAGTTGTAAGAGCTAGTTAGTAATAAGCTTGAGCTATTGGCTGAGCATTTATAATTCATATTCATACTCTGAGTCAGTTATTTGGAAACTGGCAGGAGGGAGAGAAATGTCTGTCTATAATTCTGAAGCTAAATATGAGTAACCCTTGACCAGGAACACAGAATTAACTTAACCTCTCCAAATCCCATGTTCCAAAGTGGAAGAAGGTTCATAAAGTTTTTGTCATAACAGAACCGTGAAAAGTCAGAATCAAGATGCTTTTCAAATACATTTGTGGAAACAGAAGAAAGGTGGCTTATAGTAGAGAAGAAATCTCAGCTAATCCTCAGATGCAAGCTGATGACATTCCGAACTTTGGGGTTGGTAGAAGCTGCTTGCCTGTTAAGTTAGTACATTCCAAAAGGCTTGTATCTGTTAGTCACAGAATGTTAGGTCTGACTCAAAGATGGGCAAGGATTGGATGAAGATAGCCCAGGATACTTTACAATTAGGCTCTCGACCTACAAAGTCCAACTTCTCCACACCACTGCAATTCCAATCTGTCAACCAGGCTTGGAAGGCAGAGCTTCCTTTCAGGAATTCTTCAAAGTAGCAACAATGAAAATACAGAACAACTGTAAAAATGTTATGAGTTATTCAAAATACATAAACTGTTTATTTCTACAATGTTCCTTGGGATGTTGTTGGGCCATGATTGACTGAGTATAAACTGCCATAGAATCGTAACCATGAGCAAGGAAGTCTACTTTGAACCCTGGATTTTAAAAATCTCTCCAGCTGAGGACAGAGTTCACTTGACCTCAAGACCTCTGAGAAGAGCTTGGAGAGTGTGCAAAGCCTGAGGAGGCAAGGGCCAGGGCAAAGCTAATGTAACCCCACTTACTATGCACCCCGCCCCTCGACCTGCCCAAACTCAGAGTCCAGAGAAAAAAGTACATGTGAGCTGGTGTGGGTGTTCTGTGTGGACACTGCTGTTGTTTTCCTCCTGCTCATCTATCTACCAGCTCTGGCCAGGAACTGGTGGTAAACCAGGCAGAAAAGCCCTTGTCTCTTCCTGTGTAGCCAGCCCCTGCTCTTGGAACACACTCAGAAGGCAAGGGAAAGCTGCAGTGGGAAGCCTGCCAATGTGCCATGGAAGCAAACCCAGCCAGTCTGAGAAGTGGGGTGGGGCCAAAAGGAGAGAGACAGGTGTAGGCCCTGCTGACTCCAAACTGTCCCAGATAAGCAGCAGCAGGAAGTGGCAGGCAGGGAGCTTTGTAGCTCTCAGCCTGGCCCCTTTGCCAAGACCACAGTGACTTGGGGGAGGAGCTGTTTCAACCAAAAACAGCAGCAGGGCTCTTCTGGCTTCTTCCAGGAGAACAGTGAGTCAGAGGAGTAAGACGTAATTCAACCTTGACGGTTACAACCAGCTTTTAGTTAGAATCTTGGTTTGCATTGCATTTACTTTAGAGGGCGAAGAATTCTGGATCGTAATTCCACCCTGCCCCTCCTCAGCTGTGTGACCTTGGGAAAGGCACATACCTCTCAGAGTTCTAGCTTCATCCTTAATGAAGGGTAATGATAACAGATCCCACACAGGAACTCACAAGAAATTCAGTTGGATGTTGCATAATACCTCCAGTCTAGTGTCTGATGAAGTGTAAGAACCTAATCTTAGTTGCTACTATTAAAATATTTTAAAAATCATAAATCTTTTTACATAAGGCAAAGCTTGTATGATGAGTTATAAACAGCTCCAGGAGTTTAAGAAATTGGTTAGGACTCAAGATGCCATGCAGCAAGGCTGTACACAGGTAGTGTGTGTGTGTGTGTGTGTGTGTGTGTGTGTGTGTGTGTGTGTGTGTGTCAGTATTCATAAAGTCCAGGCTAAGCTAAGGCTCCCTTTCTGGCTGCTATCAGCAGCCTAGTCTAACCTACTTCACAACCCTCAGCAGAGAAAGGCAGGCTGAGGCTTTTGACACCATTCCTATGTACCCTATACTAAGGGCAAGTTTGCTGAAATGTAGGGTTTACTATGGAAGAAGACTTCTATCCTTTGCCCAGGAGTGTGTGTGCATAGGGTGATTAGCAGGTCAGCTGCTGGGCCCAGAGGACTTGGACTAGAGGACTTGGCTCCTCTAGTAGCTAGTAGGGACAGCATTTTATGATGACACTAGCTCCCTTAGACTCATTCATGGAGATCACACGCTATCTTCACTCAAGGGAATCAACATTTCAGTCTTGACCCCCAGTCCTGACTACAATTGCTGGAGGATGAAATTGCTTTTCTTTGATAGCAAGTGCTAATAGCAAGGTGATGATGACCTTGGCAACACCCTTGGATGGTGAACCAGAGAGACCTGGGGTTCCTTCCTTTCTTTCAGCTGGATCAGAAATTCCCACCTAGCAGCTGTTTACACCTAAGCTTGGCATTTGCAGTAAGTATACATTTCATTTGCTGGCTGGAAAGGTGGTGAAATGAGCCCATATATGGGAGCTTGCTCTCTCCAGTCTGGTGCCAGGTAAATTAGAGGCCAACTAGATTTGAAAAAAGAATCTTAACTCTTGCAGGAATACAGGCTTTCTCTCAGACCTTCTCCACTATCCAGTGTAAAAGTCTCCTTTTCAAGACCTACAGAAGACTTGCAGCCTCCACCTGAACTCTTTATGTAGCAGAGAGCTCAGCACATGGCTGCTCACCCGCACACAGTTTGAACATTGTTTCTTGTAGTGCACTCCCTCTTTGGATGACTGTAATTCTTGCCTGTTGAGGATGCTTCCAGAAGCAGATATTCTGCATCCTTATCTTACAACAGGCTCCCAAAGGATTCTGATTTTTTCTCTGTTGGTTCAAATGAATCTTGTCATTTCACCACAATTTACTGACTCTGTCTTAATCTTCATCCCTATGAGTTTCAGCCTTTCAAAATGGACAACATCCTTGCCCAGGATACTGAACCTGGCATGGATACTTCCCATCAGGTTTCACGGGGTGGTCATGTAGAGCTCTGCTACCTAATTTGGGACAGCTGAGATCATCTTAACCCTGTGGGGAGAGAGGATGAAGATGGTCATGCATCAGAGGAAAGAGGATGGGTATAGGGAAGGGAGTACAAGAAACAGGCCATGAAAGGGAAGGAGAGAAGGATAGGGGACTACTATGGAGCCAGGTTTGTCCTGGTGTGGACAAATTAGGTCTCCCTCCTTCTCCCCTCTCCAACAGCCCCTTCTTAACACTGGTCATAACCTTCAATCAACCTCACCACATTAACCTTAGGTCATTTTCCCCTGAAATCAGGCTTTCTCCCTGAGGATCCACCATTTCTCTCAGCTTTGCAAGCTTCACAGAAAGCAGTGGGAGACCCTGCACATCTTTTACTGGGCTCTTGTTTTTCAATTGGTTATACAACCAAGTGTAGGCCCCTGAGACCCAAGCCTAAGGTTTGGCATGTGTTTGACATGTTTAAACCTACCCATTTGTGTCTTGATTGGCTATGAGTTAAGGAGATAATGAAATGAAAGAGACATATCCAATCACCTAATCATAGCATAAAGGCTTGTAAGCAAATACTAACAATGAAATTTAACACTTCTCTCACTAGACCATGGAGAATATTTTATTGATCTCTGCAACCTTGGCAGCTACACAATCTCTGGAACATAGTAACAATTTCTCTTTATTTGTTGTTTTAAAATGAATGCACACATTGCCACTCTATCTTGGGAAAATAGGAGCCTGTAGGCCCTGCAAAGCCACCACCGTTTACTGACTTCCAAAGACTTCTAGGCTCTGCTTCTCTGTCTTCTTGTCCCAACGTTGACTTTGTAAAATTTATTTTTTAAGCTTTTGATCATTGAATCTCAACTACTTTGAGAAAGGGCTTGTCGTGGGAGTTACTAGAATGTCCAGATACCATAACAAACAGCTTGTCCTGGGAGTTACTAGAATGTCCATATACCATAACAAACACTCCAGGTCACATGGCTTCAGCAAAAGAAATCAATTGTCAGAATTCTGGAGGATGAAATTTCAAGATGAAGGGGTTGGCAGGTGGGTTTCTCCTGAGGCCTCCCTCAGTGGCACACAGTAGCTGTTTCTTTGTGTCCACATACCTCTGATGTCTCCATGATTGTGCAAAGACTCTCCTTAGGAGAGCACACTCACAAAGTCTCAAGACCCACCATGACAACCCATTTAAGTCTAATAGCCCCCATAAGAGCGCTATCCCCAAATGAGGTCACAATCTAGATTCTAGGGGTTGGAATAACAACATATGAGTTTGGGGGAAACAGAGTTCAGTCCAGGCAGTAAGACAAGGAAGGAGAATAACATGCAAAGTCAAGGGGCCTGGGCAGAGCTTAGCAACAGGGCCATAGAGAACCCCTCAGTGCTGTAGAGGAGATCTGTTCCCAACTGCCTTCTGGCCTTCTCTGACATTCCTCTTTTTTGTCTTATGTTTCTGGGCATATTTGTGATGGGGGAAGTGCTTCTGTTTATGTGTTTGTCTTACTGGATGATAAATAAAGTACCGTTTGACCAATGAGGCTTCAAGTTAGACAGGGCTAGGAGTCAAAGAGGATTCTTGGAAATGTAGTAGAGAAGTGGTGATCCAGGCAGGAAGTGACATAGCAAGGAGGCTTATATTTAAGCAAGAACAAAGAGGAAGTCCCCCTCTTTCCCCTTCACATCCTCCAGTGGTGCAATGTGATCCACCGGCAAGAGAGGGCACCAGCGGAAGGCATCCTCTATAAGATAAGTCTTATAAAATATATAGATTTATGATAATTAAGACTGAGCTAACAGATGAGAATCTGAGTCATTGGCCAAGCAGCATTTGTACCTAATATAAGTCTGTGTATTATTTTGTCCATCCACTAAGCAGACAGAACTCAGGAGGCTGGCAGAGACTGCCCACGTGGTGGTAGGGCTTGGGCGGCTTTTGACAGAAAGATTTATCGTTAACATGTTAGTTTTTCTTTTTTTTCCCCTCTTCTTGCATGAACTTGGGTGTGCCACCTGAGCTTCCAGGTTTCTTCCTTTTTTATACCATGGATCAAGGGTTGAGGCCAGAGACAGAACTTTCTAGAGAGATCTAGAATGCGTACCTGCAACATTACACAGTCGATGAAGTAGAAAGTTGCTATTGGCAGAGGGAGCTTTGTGGCCATCTCTGGCACAATGATAGATATGGTGTCAGGCTGGCACACTGGCCCTCCTCCCCTGTTGGCTTGAGTGCATGTGATCTATGAGCAAGCTGCAAGTCAGCAGGGCTCACACCTCTGTAAATCAGGAAGGGATAATGTGGATGGAAAACTTTTCTCCTTAGCCATTCTTCTGTCTGCCTGGGGCATTATCTATCTGGTGGTGAAGGTCACAGCCATTTGACTATGGGGGAGGGAGCTTGCAAGCTAGAAGGAAGGTGTGTGGTTCTCACTGCAGAGTCTCTGCGTTATGCTGGGCAAAGCATACACTTCTATTATGCCTTTGGGAACTGAACCCCTTGTGGGTATGATTTACATGCTTGCATGAGTGTGCCTGTGTACACACACACACACACACACACACACACACACACACACACACACTAGAGAATGAGAGAGAGAGAATATGCCTTTATAAGATCCACGTGTAAGGCATTTTTTTAAATTAATGATTGATATTGGAAGGCCCAGCCCATTGTGGATGATGCCATCTGTGGGCTGGTGGTCCTGGCTTCTATAAGAAAATAAGCTTAGCAAGCACTGGGGAGCAAGTCAATAAGCAGCACCCCTCCATGGCATCTGCCTCAGCTCCTGCTTCTAGGTTCCTACCCTGTTTGAGTTCCTGTCCTGACTTCCTTCAGTGATGAACAGCAATATGAAAGTATAAGCCAAATAAGCACTTTCCTCCACAACTTGCCTTTTGGTCACAGTGTTTTATTACTGCAATAGACACCCTAACTCCAAGCTCCATACTTGGAGTCAGCCAGGATAGAAGCCATAGGACTCAGGACTGAGGAGACTCCCCCTCCCTTGTCCAGACAAACTTGTCTAGCCCTGCCCTCCAAGCCTACTTCTCTCCACCATCCCACTTTAATTACTATGTGGACACCAGTCACAATTAAATTGTCCTTTGTAGCAAGAGACAATAAGGATGACAGCTGGGGCTCTGATTCCTGGGGACAGATTTAGGTATTTTGCCTCAGGAGTGTATTAGTGAATTGACCCTGAACAATTACTTAATTTCAGGGACACCATCTCTTTGTTCTTAAAAATCGGTATATCCCATCAATACATTATCATCATAGAGTTCTTGAGCTACAGAGGTGGGATTCAGATCCAGGTCTCTCATATCTCTTTCTACTACTAGCTGAACATGAGTTTTGTTTTTGCTGTTATTGTTGTTTTGACACAGGGTCTCACTCATTATGAAGCCTATACTGGGCTAGGATTCCAGATTCCTTTGCCACAGTCAAGAGCTGGATTTGTGGGTGTATACTGTAGGCCTCGGTGAAAATGTGGTTTTTAACTTTATGTATCATCAATGTTCACACTTAAAGAATGGCACAGTCATTTTTACTTGACTAGTGTAAAATTATTTTAAAAAAATACTATAGAAAAAAATCAATCCAGCTTCAACATGGCAGCTGTTATGTAAAGACCAATGAATTGAAGTTATAAAAACTACACGAAAGGCCTATTCTCTTAAAGTTGTAAATGACAAGATATCTACATGCAATTATCTCTTTGCAGCTACTTCCAATTTTGATTTCAGAATATGTGGAGATGAGTGATGTGTGTAAATTTGGAGTCAGATTTCAAAGTAGTCAAAGGAGATAGACTGGCACAGAGGATGTCATGATACCTAAGCCTAAGTGAGCACCCCTTTTGTCCTCAGTGTTTCCTACCCTAACACAGAGGGAGGGCTATGCCACTATGTTGCTATGGGATGGTATTGTCAGTTTTGGAACAACTGACATGCTTTGTCTTGTCAGTATGCTGGTAATTCTTCAAAGGGAATAAATGGATGAAGGCTGGTGTGTATCTAATCTCCCCAATTTACCAGCCTTAGTTCCAGCAAAGATGGGGGACAAAACCTAAACTGAAGCAATAGGACTGCCAAGATGAAAGCTCCCTTTCTGGGTACTATCTCTGTGCTCTTTCTTATGAATCCAATTTTAGTCCTTGAACAAATGGACAAAATAATTCCAACCATTAGCAGCTAAAAATGGACAACCATTTCTGGATCAGGAGAGAGACGGACTAATTATATTAATGTAGAGTAATTATATGTATTTATGTTCAGACTCCTCACTGCAGAGATGAGATAAAGCTCTCTTCAGAAGGGAGTTGGTGCAGGCAGAGAAGCGGTAGGGTGCAATCAAATGTTTGGGAAGCTTTGTGTGTCTGAAGTAGAGAAAAATGTTTGTATTCAAGCCTTTGATCTCACCAAATGCCAGGTGAGAGCTGTACACTCCTCTCAAAGGAGCCAGCCCCAGGGACAACCTGGAGCTGCTCAGTTCAAGTCCACGGATGAAGAGTAGAATCTTTTGTTATGCCCTGTGCACATGTATGAGATCATTACTAGGAGAAGATGCTCCTGTAGAAGAGACTGCTATGTATTGATGTGACTTGTGGGCTGTTTGCCTGGGGTACTAAGAATATTGAGGAATCAGCTTTAAATAATGTCCCCCAAGCTTTTATAATTGATTGCATCTTCCAACAAAGGCTGAGTTGCACCAATCACACTGCTTTATATCTCACCAAGTAGGCAGGAAAGCTGCTGGATTGGATTGGGGCCTGGTGTACCAGTATATGTTAGAGAGTATCTAGTGGGCTGTGCTTGAGTCACAAACTCAAACCTAAGGCTGATCGCTTTCATCAGGGAAACTTACAATGTTATTAACTAATACTAAATCACTTGTGTGCTTTTTGTCTAGAGAAGGGCTAGCCCCACAGACTTCATGGACCTAAAAGCGGGAAGCCTCTGTTTTCAGAAAAGGTTAAAAGAAGAGAAAGTAGGCACAGAAAGCACTAATTAGATGCCTACTCTGTATTTGGTGGTCCTCACCAGAGAATGCAATCTTTCAGATGAAGATGAGTGACAACTCTGATATCTACCTCATAATGTAGAAGATTAAACAATTTAATGCATTCAAAGCACCAAGTACTGTGTTGGGCAAGAGGAGACTCTTGGTAAATATTCTTTCCTTGGCTCTAAATAGATAAGCACAATTCACTTCTTTTTAAGAGGTCTTGACATTATGATCTGAAATATTTTTCTAATATTTCTAGCTAGCTTGAGATAAATGCAGGTGACAACTAGACAAAATAAGTTTTAAAACTTTTCTTTTTAAGATTTATTTATTTATTATGTATACAGTATTCTGCTTGCATGTATCTCTGCAGGCCAGAAGAGGGCACCAGATCTCATTATAGATGGCTGTGAGCCACCATGTGGTTGCTGGGAATTGAACTCAGAACCTCTGAGCCATCTTTCCAGCCTGACAAAATAAGTTTTAAAGAATACTAACTTAGGGTAGTCCTAAAAGTCTCAGAACTCTACATCCCTAAGCAAATGCCATGGAAACAAACAGCATGGACAATTTTGCCATTAATATACTTTTCCATTGTCATACTTACTTTGTGGTAACTTCCCATCCACTCGCTCATCATCCATCCATCATCTATCCATCCATTCATCATCTATCCATCCATTCATCATCCAAAATCCACCATTCATCAATCCATTCATTCATCACCCATCCATCTATTTATCTAAATCCATCCATCTATCCATGCATTTCCCATCCTTCCTACCTGCCATCCATGCACCTGCCAATTTATTCATTCACATATTTATCCATCCTTCACTCACTCATTCATCCTTCTTTTCACCCATCTTCTTCTTGCTCATCCCTTTGGGGAAGACATATTTTTGAGCATCTACTAAATACTTGACACTTTGCTAAGTGCTGACTATAAAGTGCCTGCCCATTGGAGCTAAACATTGAAGCTGTCTTTCAGAATTTATACCCCACTCAAGGACTTCCTAGAGTGATGAAAGGTAGTAGAGAGGCTATGGAAACCCGTTTCTTCATCCTTGTTACTACAAACTTTACTGAGACTTTTATATTGTTTTGATTGTAGATAAAAGTTCTAAGTTATATAAAATACAAAGGTTAGTGGAAAATCTCTGAATACCATTACTTAGTAGAGAAAATTTTCTTGAGGTAAGTATTGAAAATAAATTGGTAAGATTTCAAACTTCCTTGCATAGCACAAAATCTGGACGTTCAAAAGCATCTCCAAATGACCCTTTTAAATCTAAAAGGAACAGTCTTGTTAATTAAATGTTTAATGAATATTATGGCTAGCATATTAATTTCAGGTAAAATTTATGAACCAGTAGGCTTCATTTTATATGCTACCTTCTTTTATGACGATTGTGGATATTAATACCTTGCACTTTATTGTCTCTCTCTCTCTCTCTCTCTCTCTCTCTCTCTCTCTCTCTCTCTGTGTGTGTGTGTGTGTGTGTGTGTGTGTGTGTGTGTGTGTGTGTGTGTGTGTGTGTGTGTGCGCGCGCGGGTGTTTCTGGAGAGCGAACATACTGATGTAGATTCTTTTCTGGAAGCCTCATGACAATTCTGTTAAGTAGGTATGGCAGAGTACTGTGATCCTGGAAGTTAGAAAAGCACTGTGACTTTGTGGTTTGTGTATAAACTACCAGCAGTAGCAAGGCCAGAACAACTGGCACTTTGGGGCTTTGGTTCCATGTTATTCCCATCCATCATTAGTGAACCAGGGCATGGTGACTGGGAGCAGAACGTGTGAGGCACACATCCCTAGCCCCTTTGCAGGCCTTCTGCATATATTTGCTTTAACTTAGAGTTATGGTTTGAATGTTCAAGCAGTGAGCTGACATTTCTTTGTTTTAAAACCAGGGAGTTATTCTATTCCATTGTAGGAAGACCTCCTGTAGGATCATGGCTTAGAGAGCTGGGTGGTCAGGAAAGAACAATGCTCCCTCAATTTTGATCCTTTTATGAAGGAGATGGCCTAGGAAACATCCAGAGAAGCATGTGGAACCAGTCAACCAGGGCCAAAAACCTAGAGCTGCCTCTTGAGATTCTGGTGAACCTGGATGAGCTGTTACCTCTCCGTGCTGCATTTCTTTCCTCTTTCCTAGAGAGAGGATGGGCTCTGTCTGCCTTCTCTTGCTGAAGGTAATTTAGTGAGTCTTAGTAACCACAGATGAAGCCAGGAAGTGAAGTGTGCATCTATCAGTCTGTCTATCTATCTATCTATCTATCTATCTATCTATCTATCTATCTATCTATCTATCTATCTATCTATCTTCTGTCTATCTGTATTTGCATGTGTGTATGTTTTTCACTCTCCACATAACCCCTCCCTTTTCTGTTTCTTTTTCTCTCACACAGATCAGTAATTTAAACTCGGTGTATGTTGCAAACTTCTTCTCAAAGTGATATATACACTAGTCAGGATGAATGACAAGGTGGAATGCTTGCAGATAATTATCTCAGGAAGTTCCATGAGCCAAAGGTATCTGGGAAATTGCTTTCAGGAGAGAGTGGGGCAGAGGCCCACCTCTTCAAACAGGTCTTTCATTAGCCTGCAGTGATACCTGACCTATCACAACAGATGCTTTACTTAAGGCAGAGGGGTAAAGCTCAGTAATAGAGGGCTGCTCAGTATGTACAAAGTCCTGGCATCTATTCCTGTAGAAAGAGAGAAAGAAGAAAGAGGAAGGAAGAAGGGAAGAAAAGAGAATGGGGAGGGGAGAGAAGAGGAGATGGGAAGCAGGGAAGCAGGGAGAGGAAGAAAAGAAGAACATCCTTGGGCTTTTCGTTTTGTTTTTAAAGACATCTGAAGTGTCTTTTAAACACATCTGAGGAACTAGGCTCTCCATACGTTTCACAGCAAGTGGTACCAAGTTTTCAAGAAGGATGAAAGCAAACAAGTCCCTATTGCAGGGGGTTTCTTAGATGGAGTCTTCAAACTCCTCTTTAGTCCCTGAAGGAGGGGCTAAACGCTTGTGCACTTAGAAAACAGCTTTTAAAACCTCCTCTTGCTGCACATAGGATTTGTAAAAAGCACATTGACACTCGGCTGACTTCTCACTTGATTTTCTCAGTTTCCATCAGTCTTCCATCACACAGGAAAGGCTTGTATTTCGTGGAGATTGCACATGTGTGCACACTGCGCTCATAAACAAGCACACGACCACATGATGCACACACATGTATATCACATATCACACACAGGAGAATGCTATCACATCAGCAGCTACATTGGTGTGCCAGGACAGACTGTTTCAAGCACACACAAGGTTCTTATGTTACAGCAAAGATGTGGTAGAGACATTGGTTAAGCATAGTCTTAGAATTAGGACAGCTATCTGGTTCTTCATTTGATCATTGTTCCACAGATTGGTGGCAGGAATTGCTTTTGCTCCCTGAACTGAGCCTCTGACATAGACACTAAAGTAGACCCATTCCTTCCCGAGTGCTAATCATGCATAGTTTTGTAACAACTCCAGGTGATGACTCTCACTGCTCTGGTCCTGCCCAGATTATTAACTGTGGAGACAAAAATTGGTAGCAACCATTGTCTCAGTTTGCCCGGGACAGGAGTCTCGGGAACACACAGTGCTCAGTCATAGATTAGGAATACCAGGGAAACCATTGTAAGTGGATCATTAACAAAACAAGGCATAGAAAACCTATGTAGTGTGTGTGTGTGTGTGTGTGTGTGTGTGTGTGTGTGTGTGTGTGTGTGTAATATGAACATGTGTACTTGTGTCTACGTGAGTATGGATGTGGAAGACATCAAGCAACTTCCTCAATTACACTGAACTTCATTTAAAATTTTTTACTACATTTATTTATTTGTATGTGTACATACCATGCTCACCTGTGGAGGTCTGCTATGTAGATCCTGGGGAATAAACTCAGGTTTTGGTGATAAATGCTTTTACTTGTTGATTCATCTTACCAGCCTTCTTCCTCTCTTTTTCTTCTTATAATCATCTTGAGGCAGGCTTTCTTTTTGGACCTAAAAATTACCCTGGGGCCAGCTGATCAGAAGCTGTCTCTGCTCTGCTTATTAAAGTTATAGGGAAACACAGTCCCCTAGCCATCTCCCAAGCACCCTCTGCCACTTCTTGAAAGTTACAGAACCAGTGAGCAGTGAAGCTGTGAATTACTTACTTTCTCATCACTGTGAGAAAATATCTGACAAAAGCAACTTAAGGAAGTATATCAGTAGCTTTTGCTATTGCTGTGATAAAACACCACAATCAAGGCAACTTATAAAAGGAAGTCTTTATTTGGGACTTTGCTTTCAGAGGGCTTGCATCTATATCATGTTGGACAAAGACCGCAGGTAGCTGGTGCAGCAGCTGAGAACTTGGGTCTGCATCCACAATCAGGAGGCAGAGAGCACACTGGAATGGCAAACATTCTTTTGATACCTGAAGCCTGCCTCAAGTGATACATCTCCAACAATGCCACTCCTGCTAATCTTTTCCAAGCAGTTCTACCAACTGAGCACAGAATATCCAAGCATATGAGTTGATTGCAGTCATTCACACTCAAACCTCCAAAAGAGGGAAGGGTTGATCTGTGCCCATAATTTGAGGACACAGTTTGTCATGATGAGGAAAGCATGGCAATAAGAGTGTTAGGTGGTTGGACACTCTGCATTTCCAGTGATGAAATAGAAACAAATGCAGTTGCTCTGATCACTTTCATCTCATTCACCCCAGGTCCTCAGCTCATGAGATGGTGTTGTCTACACTTAGGCTTGGTTATTCTCCCTCAGTTAATCCAATTTGGACACTCTCTCACAGGTTTTCCCAGAAATCTGTCTCCTGGGTTGTTCTAGATCCTGTCAGGTTGACAGCCAGCATCAACCACCACAAGCTGGAATTTGAGAGCCACTCGGGTATCTCTGTACAAATTTCTCAATCCTTACATGCTCCCTGTGACCCACCCAACCCTTAAATTACAATTTCCTACCACGATCAGTCTACTAAAACAGAGCATCACTGCTGTCAAAGGGTACGGAAGATTATTGGGTGTGTCTCAAGTCACCTACATATACATGGCTAAAGTCAGAAGGGAGTAATTAACACATAAAATTAACACATAAAAGATAATGTATTGTCTAATCACAGAGCAAAATACATCATATATAGGCATGATGCCTACTCCTGTGCTGCACCAGGTAAGGTCTCTAAACATGACCTGATCAAGGTGAGAGTTACAGGAACCTGGAGAAGTTTCAAGGCAGCCCAGACTGGCAGGGCAAGATGTGAAATGAGAGAGTCGAAGCAGAAGGAATCTCAATTTGACCTTGCCCAGATTTAGAAATTTGGATGGGAGAGATTTCTAGGTGAGAATGCAAGTGTGAGGCTGACAAAACCCACCACATGGAGCAAGCTCAGGATGAGAGTAAACTAGGAAGCGAGAGCAAGAGGAGGTTGAGAAGTGCAAGCTGCCATAATGATGAGACTAGGCAATGTTCTCACTCATCAATCCACAGACAGCTATGCTACATGGGGATAATTTGCAAAAGTCTTAACGTCGGTTTACCTTAAACAAGCACCAATCCCACCCTAATTAGTTGCTTTTCACATATTCATATTTGAATGTGGGAAAAGGGAGTTCCACAGTCAGTTCTATAGGCTGGTTTACCAACTTTACAGATTACAGCTTCTCTAGTTCTGTAGCCTGGTTTATCAATTTTACAGACTGCAACTTCTCCCCACCATGAGGCTGTCACACCAAAAGCACTGAGGAGGGCGGGGCTTCCCTGAGTGACTCTGTGATGTGCAAAAGGAGCCTCTAGCATCCACACTTGTACACTCATGAGGGCTGAAAGAGAAGCTTCAGAGCAACACCCACCCAGACAGGTTTCCCCCAAACCCCAGCTTCCAGCTTTGCTTTCAGCTGTGGTGCTTGGTGTTCCTGGCAGATTCTACCGGCTGAATTACCAGATCATTAAGGCTTATACAGTCTGCATTTCTTAAATATAGTTATCCAAAGTTTAGTTGAGCCACAAATTTTGGAAGTGCTTTTGCCCAGTATTGGTTTCAAACAAACAGACAACAAGCTGTGTAATCAAGACTGTCATAAGAGCCATAATCACCCACATAATGCCAGCATTAAAACCTGACAGGCCCAATCCTTGGAGGTGCAATTCACAAGTGAGAAGAGACTGCATATATTTGCACAAATAAAAATAATCTACATTCCTGTGAACTATAGAATGAGATGCTCCATATTTATATATTTATGCTTGCCACTGGGGTGTATATTGCAGCCTCCTATTCTAATTACTTCAAATCAATCCTATTTTTCTCTCTCTAGAGGGAAATGAGCTATAGACTTATTCCCTGCAAACTTTGTGACGATACCTCTACACATCAGCCCACAAGCATTCTCCTAGTGTAACTTAGAACTTTCTGCCTCCAAACCTTCAGGGCTGTAGGTAAAAATGCAGAGTCTTAGGTTCAGGATGGACATAGAAATTGACCAGGATAGTTGGCACTTCCCTCTTATAAAGTTGCCCACGATAGGGACAAAATGGTTTTCTGACCTAGTTAATGAACAAACTCCCTGCACCAATCTGGGTTCAAATGGAGGAGAGCTGGTAAAAGCCAGCAGAATAAGAATTGCCTTCCAATCTTTTATTGATCAAATATCTTCATCACCATCATAATCATCTATAAAATCTTGCTTGACATGCTTCAGCAACTATAATCAGATATTCACAGGACAAACTTTCCTGGGTAGTTCTTTGTTGCACACAAATTTCTTGACAAGGGTACATTATAACAGACAAATGACCTTTTTTCAATGCTGGAGGTTGAACCCATGGCTTCATGCATGGCAGAGACCAGCCTCTACTGCTTATCTGCAGCCCCAATTCCACTGGGAGCATTTTCTGCTTTGTACATCATATACATTGTGATATCTGGCCTTCTCTATTGGGTGGGTGTCTTCTTCTCTTCCTGAATGTGCATGACCTATAGTCCCTCCATGCTAATACCTCCTCTGGTGTCTCCATCCTCACCAGTGAGCTCCATCTCCCATTGAGGGGACATATCTTTTCCCAGGCACCCTAGTGTGTACTCTCACAGCTCCTCATATTTGCTCTAGAGCTCTCCCTTCTCTCTATTCCATTCTTCTCTTACAGTAGAATTGTGTAACAATAAGCCTTTCCGCCAAGCCATCTGAGCCCTACTGCCATGTGGGCACTTTCCGCCAGGCCACCCAAGTTCCGACTGCTGCTATGTTAAGGTCCCAAGTAACACACAGAGACTTATATTAGGTAAAAATGCTGCTTGACCAATAACTAGGATTTCTCATCTGCTAGCTCAGTCTTAGTTTTCATAAATCTATATATTTTATAAGACTTATTTTATCAGATGCCAGCAGCAAGAGTCCTGTCTTTTGGGGTCACATGGTGACTCTATGCTTTCTCCTACCTGTCCCAGAATCCTCCTTCACTCCTAGTCCCACCCATCTTGTTTTCCTATTGGCCAACAGTACTTTATTTATCAACCAATAAGACAATCATATACACAGAAGGACCTCCCCCATCAGAATTGAATGTTCCCCTCCTAGTGAAGGCTGAGAACCCCTAATTCAAAAATTTTTCTTTGTGTGAGAAGCACGAATTGTACATGGGTAGCACTCATGGACCACTATGCTTCACCTCTAACCTCTTAAAACATTTTAAAACATACATCTCACAAATGTTAATTCCTTATGTGAGCTCTCATGACAGATCACAGTCAGAACACTGACTCACTGAAGCTCATGTGTAAAACTCCCTTCAACTTACAAGGTGTGTACCAAACATAAAGGACTTTTGGCCTAGGTTTGTGGCCCACAACCTAAAAAATTTCATATATGCAAATATACTGAAATCTGTAACTATCAAATTCTAAATTGGTCCCCAAGCAATTTAGATAGGGGCTCTAAAGTCCATACCTACATGATTCTGTGACACACACTCATGTGAATCCCAGAATTTGCCTTGATTTCCCCTACAATCATATGGATCTTAAGGAAGGCACTGACTACTGTTTCCTTGGTTATATATCAGGAAACAAAACTCAACATTCTGCACAAGTATGGGCATTTGGGCCAACAGTGGCTGGATCAATGCTGTGGAATGACTCTGTGATTCTGGTTCCCCCTTCACTGTATGATGCATAGAATAGCTATGCTTCTTGCCACCCACAGAATGAAACTCAATTTCCCCAAGAGTTAATTTTGTAAGAAGCAGGAGAAGCCATCACTGTTTGCTAGCATCATAGCTCACATTGCATAAACCCACTCAAGCTGCGCTTCCCTTTTTCTCTCTCAACAGCCTATTTTTCAACACCCTCAGTAAATACATTTAATAATCAGTTGGTAGATTAGCATACAAAACTGGTCTTAACTAAATTTGAATTCAATCTTTATTTGAGGCAGTGATAGCTAATATTGACTATTGCATAGAATTATGAGGTACCCCTGAGTTGTTGGCTCCAGTGGAGCTGAGATCTATTTTTTAAAAAGCAGTTATTGATTTCTGCAAATAGGCTTTCCTTGAGGCTCCTGCAGATCCTGGGCTTCGGGTGAAGTGTGCTGAGGTGATGGATAGTGAGGGCGAGTACATTTTCCCTTTGTTCATCTACATTCTTATTAATAATAATATCTTTCATTTATAACTCCTTTCATCCCCAAGCATTGTGAAGTGCTCTGTGGATGTAGTAATGCCATATGGAGAAATCCATCACACACCCTGTAGGTGAGATTCAGAGGTTGTCTGGTTTCACTGCTGGGCTGTACCATAGCCTGGGATACTGAGAAAGCACCACGGCCAACCTATGCGTTCTTAAGGAGAAAACTAGACTTAACCTGCGAGGAATGAAGCTAAGCTATCTGTCCTAATATGTACCTGTTCTGCACCTGCTAATGACACTGAGTCTTAACGACCAGTTTACCTGGTCAGCATCAAAGGATCCTATCTCATAGAACTAACATCCCTGAGTATGGTGTTAAACTTCTGAAAAACAAGGGATAATGAGCCTGATTGTGCTGTTGGAATATAGTGACATATGTATACAAAAGTGTGCTTAATCTTTGTCCCCAGGCAGGTTCACCATTTCAGCATCATTGCCTGAATTGCCGTAATGGTCCCACACTCCTAAGCATGTCTTTTTCAAATATCTACTTCCTTCCTTTCTTAATTGCCAAGAGTAGGATGTGGGTCAATGGCTGCCCAACATGGTAGATCAAGTTCAGAGGTTGGTCTGGCACTCTTCCATTTTATAATAAGTGGGCAGTGGGATTGCTGTTATTCCACAAATATCTAATTCCCACCCAGAAATTGGAGCCTTGATTTTGACCATTTTTTGTTTATTTTTATTTTTTTTTCTTTCACTTTGGTTGAATAGTATTAGACACATTAAAAAATGCGGTGGTTGGTTATAGAGCAAAACAAGAAACTGAGGGAAGGCATGAGTGCAAAGAGGAATGAGCCTCTCTATTAAGCTTCCTTTCCCTGGACTTCGCCAGCTGGGTTGATATGTTATTTATCTCCGGTGTTTACTGTAGGAGATTGTTTTTCCTCACCATTTGGACATGAAATTCTTGTTATTTCTATCAACAAAGAAATTCCTGTCTCCTTTCAACCCAGGTCAGAAAAAGCAGGGTGAGTCCTTCAGGGCCTCCTGCTAATTAGCGACAGATATTTTTCCCCACCCCACACATTCAGTCCTGCACAGAATGCTAGTAACTTTCTCTCATTTGTGACTTCATTTCATGCTTCTACTTCTCCACTTTGACCTTCCCATGTACTCAGATCAGTGCTGGACTTGCACAGCAGTCTTACTAAGAAAATCTTCAGCCAGCTACCTTCTGAGGCATGGAAGCCAGTCACAGTCTTGTCACAGGCGCGTCGATTCTTCAGTGTCCCCCAATGTCAGCAATGGGGTATGCTGTTTGGCTGTGCTCTGGGTGCAGATTATTTTCGACCAGCTCAGTATTGGCTGTGTGAGCAAGACACTGGCTTAATTACCTTTCTTAATGGCTGATATGGATCAAAGAATGAGGGAGCTGGAATCCCGAATGGCACCAGCTGCCATTTCCCATTTCCTTACTATCCCCAGCCTTGACTCTGAGAGATGATATTAGAGGTGACATCCACTTATCATCACTTTTCCTCCATTGGCATGGGGTTCATACTTTTAAGTGAGCAAGCCTTTCCCACCTGCTCCTGGCATTCGACAAAAGCTATGCCCTCCTTGACCACCTGATTATCTTCTCTCTAGCTGATACCGAATTCCTAATTACTATTGAGAAAATCCTGCCCTCAACAATAATGGCCACTAAAAACAGCTGAAGGAAGGTGTAAGGAGGGATTGCAGTCTATGGTAAAGAGACAGGTTGAATACAGCAAGGCATAGGCACAAAAGCAACAGGATCCTGAGCCTGATGTGAGATGCCACTCAGAACAGTCTTTACAGTGTGTGTGTGTGTGTGTGTGTGTGTGTGTGTGTGTGTGTGTGTGTGTGCGCGCGCGTGCGCGCGCGCGCGCTCGAAGTAGGGGACAGGGAAACCCAAGGTCAAAAGCCAAACTTTGCTCATGGTGCAAGATTTTCTGAAGGGGAAAATGAGTTTCATAGTAGAATTAGTTGTGACTGTTGTTTGTGGGCTGGAATCTTAAGAGGGATTTTTTAAAATTTTATTTTGGCTGTGCAGCAGTTTCATTGTTGTTTTGGGTGCATCTCCAAAACTTAGAAAAACTACACTATGATGTACCCATGACTACCCTATGCTGCATCCAGGTTTGCAAGCCATGACCTTTGGGACTGCTTTTGATCTGTCTCACAAACCCTTCTTTGCTCATGTTTTCTCAAACCTTGAATTTCTAGAACTGGAGAACAAAGAAAGGAGAGGAGGAAGCTCAGGCTGGGTGAAACCAGCTAAAGAGCAGGAGCTCGCTCACTTCCTCCGGAGGCTTCTTTGGAGTTGATCCCGTTGAATCAGAGGCTGGAGAGTAGAATCAAATAGCCTCAGAGATGGTCAAAGGCCTTTCATGGCCATCCCAGTCAGCCCCATGGGGAGCCTGCAATGGAAGGGATGGAAAGACAGAGGGCAAAGAGAAAATGGGTCAGAGGACATTCAGGCTCCGAATCAAGATGACTCTAATCCATTCAATCTAAGGAGGCCACACCCCCAGCCATGCTCATTGAGATGTGCAGGCCATCTTTGCAACTGTCTTTCTATGTATATTTATGTGGAACACCCAGAGTCACTGCAAGGAGCTGGGGCTTGTTATTTTGACTGATTGCAGGCGAGTGACTGCTTTGTAATGGCAGCAGCCACTCATTAGCTCTGGCAGGCCAGACAGAACCCATCAGCTCATTCCTACCACATCCTCCCCCGGAGGTGAATATTCAGAAGGCATTGATCTCCTTAATGAGAACACAGCCCATGCAGCTTCGATTAGCAGCAGTGGAATTTTAAATAGTTAATTACGACAAGTGGGTCAACATGTGCACACGTGAACACAGGTGAGCATACATGTGCATGTGGCCTGTCCACCATGGTTAAGGTGGTCCTCAGTCAGAATGCAGGTCTGGGCTGACCAGCACTGCCAGGGAGGACAATTCCAAAGAGCAGTCTTGAGCTCCCATTGATAACAAGAGGAGTGGCATTTATAATAGGGAGGCCCTGCCAGGAAGCCCTTCTCTGTACCCATCCAGAAATGCTGGCTTGACCTGCAGTCCCCTTCTCTTGGGGCACACAGGCCAGTTGAACACCATGAGGTGATGAAGATGAATGCTACAGTCTTGGAGGACAAATGCATTGGTTTCAAACAAAATAGCTCCCTCTTTAAAAGCCTCAGCTGAAAGACCTCCCTCCCAAACCCAATGAACATAATTAAGTATAGGCTGAAATGGACAGGAAGACATGGTAATTGATTGTGGCCTTTCTGCCTGGCAGCTGCACTTAATTAACCTTTAGATTCAAATATCAAGTTGTGCCTTCATGGAGTGGCATGGGGAAGGGGCTGTCTGACCCCACTTATCTGTGCTCACTAGAGGGACTGGTTCAGAGGTCACCACAGCAGGGCCAATTCTCAGTCATCCCATTGTGTTTCTCACCTAAATAGCTTCAGCTCTTGGAAGTTCTTCGCACCTGGAGGGTGCAAGAATGCCTGGCATTTGCTGCTGAGGCAGGCCATCTGCAGCTGTTCATTTTAATATCCACACAGGACAACGCAATGCCCCGACTCTCTCTGGCAGGCTGTGAAAAGCCAACAGAGCCACACACACAGGCTAGGTACCAAGCGTTCAGGAAACAAAGCCAGGACGAGCTGCTCTGGCATCATTTGTCTCCTCCCCCTGCAGAGATCACAATCACTCTTAAGTATCATCTTTGAGAAGAACAAAGTCCATTGGTGATAAGGACTGTTGGTGGACAGAGGGGTTTTGGACTCTGATGGGCCTCACTCCTCACACTGAGAACAGGGAGTAGTATCTTCTTGGCTTCGTGTAGGTGACTCAGGGAAGCTGGGCACAGAACTGTGAACTTGTCAGTTCTCATTGGAGCATTGATCCAAGTCAGGCCATCATAGTGCAGCTGCCCTTTGAAGCTTGTTGCTAGGGGTGACAGGATGTGTATCACAGGTATTGAGGCCACTGGGGCAAAGCACAGCAGCATACCTCTGCCCTCTGGGATCAGTAAAAGGTACTTTCCCAGTTCAAGCCCCATCGGCGTTCTTTATACGATCACCTCCCCAGAGCTGGTGAGGAGGAACTGCACAATGTACTGGCTGACTCTAAACATCATCAGCTCTGTCTGCCTCCCTCTCTACTTCCTGGCCACCAGGCTTCAAAGAGGATTTGGCTTTCTGCATGGTCAAGGGGCATGTCTGAATGGAGCTGTGCATTCTGGATGTTGAGCAGAGTGTTTTTAATTATACTTTCTTTGTCTCAAATTCCAAGGCAGAGGGGAAGATAGGGAGGGAAGGGGAGAAGGGAAAGGAGCAAGAAAGAGTGGGTAAGTCAAAAGAAAAAGACACAATTATCTGTTTCAGTGGGTTGAGTTTGCTAAGTTCATTTTTGACTTACGATGCTTTCATTTTATGATGGATCTGTTGGGACATCAGCACATTAGATGTCAATGGGTCAGCTTAGAACTTTTCAGCTTTACAGTTGTGGAAAAGCAGAAACTTTCAATAAAAACCATAATTCTCATGCTGAATTTTGCTGTTCCTGGCCTTGAAATCTGAGGTATTGGTTCCCTCTCTTTATGCTGTGGTGTGAACCCTTCTCTTGATGCTGTGGTGTGATTCCCCTCTCGATGCTGTGATGTGATACTCTCCATTGATGCTATAGTGTAATCCCCTCTCTTGATGATGTGGTGCGATCCCTCCCTTGATGTAGTGGTCTGATCCTCTCCCTTAATGATGTCGTGTGATTTCTCCCTTGATGCTGTGGCATGATCCCCTCCCTTAATGCTGTGGTGTGATCACTTCTCTTGATGCTATGGTATAATCCTCCCTCCTGATGCTGTGGTGTGATCCCAAAACCTCTCTCTTAATGCTAGACAGTGGAAGAAAGCTACAGTTCCAGGACTGTAGTAGGCTTTCTCAGACTTCCAACCACCAAATGATAACATGGAGACTTATTCATTATGAATGCTTGACCTTACCTTATGTTTGTCCCATCAACTTTTATAACTTATTCTCACATTTTTCTCTTTATGTTTTGCCCTGGAGCCTTTTACCTTTCATTCTGTATGTCCTACTTCCCTGCTTCTCCATGTCTAGCTTTCCTTTTCTCTGTGCCTGCCAGCCCTGCCTATCCCTCCTCTGCCTAGCTATGGGTTGGTCAGCTTTTCATTAGACCAATCAGGTGACTTAGGCAAGCAACGTAAAACAGCAGCACATCTTTTAATAGTTAAATAAATGCAGCATAAATAAAGGCAACAGCTCTTTAAAGAAATAATTATTCTGCACCACAAACCAATGCAATACATCTTTACATAGTTAAATAAATATTCTATTCCACAACACAGGACAGCCACATGGCTTTGACACACCCAGCCATTACTATATAGTGAGCTGAGTTGGAGATTTTCTTTCTACTTGGATTCTAGAAGGTAGATCAATCTACTCTGACAATTGGGGAGATCATAAAATATACTTTTGTAATGACCTAGGACACAGGTAGTCAGATGGATATAGGTATTTAAGAGATAACAAGATAGCTCATGCTTTATTGTAAAATAAGCTTTATGATGGAAGATTCTGTCCAGCAGATGAAAAATCTCAGAATAGTATATTGAAAGGATGCTTTGGCTTTGATATTTTTATGCACAAACATAGTGGATGCTATTTCCTAGGAAATTAATGGACTTGTTGAGATATACCAGCAATAAAAACTAACAAGCCACCCATTTTTGCCCCCCTCATTTCTTCATTCAATCTTCATATTAATTCTAGACTGCTTCCTCGCTCTTCCAATCAAGTATATTTTCTCTTCCAAAAAGACAGTTGCAGAAAGAACATGGACAAGAAAGATCCCATCCTCCAGCAGGCACCTGGCCACCATATGGTACCTGGATCCCTGCTTGGTATTTCTCTGCCAGGACCATGTTCATGAAGGCACCATTCTCTCAGTGAGTGGCAAAGGAAGCCAATGGTTGTACAACCCATGACACAAAAAACAAGCCATTTCGTTCCATCATGAGTGTAGTTTCTACCAAACTGAAGACTAACATTCAGCTTGACCCTTCTGCCATGCCAAGAGTATATAGACATTATGATTTCTATTGCTAGCAATCAGTGAGCCTGCAGCAGAGTTGGTAATGTATAATCCAGATATAAAGATAAGCTGGCAAATGGCCAAGTGACATTGACTGGTTTCATAGGTAAGCAATGAAGATGAAGGGGTTCCTGATTGTGGCTTCAAATGGTAAAGTGACCCAGAATCACTGAGGGTTGGTATGAATGGAATTTTTGTGTGGGAAATAATTATTTAGATCATGGTGCTAGAAAATGAATTTAGTGGTCTGTATAAGAAGCCAGAGAGCTAGCTAGCTCCCTGACTCACCTTCTGAGGGAACAGCAGAAAGATGGTTTTGTGTAGATCAGGCACATAGTTTTAATCAAGAGCTTGGCCCTTCTGGCACCATGATATTGGACTCCCAGATGACAGAATACAAAAAATAAAAGTGTATTGTTTGAGCCATCAGTTGGTGCAGGTTGTCAAAGCAACTGGCACAGATATTACAAAGCTGCACAATCAGATTCTGATTCATTCAATCCCTGACAGAACACTCAGACCAAATATTTTCAAAAGGACATGAAGGTGGTTCCTTTCAAATAGTTTTCAAGTTTCAATCACACAAACATCAGTCTTGGTTAATGATGCATGTTTCCTTGCTATGTTTTCCAAATAATCATTATTTATTTTTAAAATAAATTTTATTGAAATTAAAAACAATCCTATTTTACATACCAATCCAAGTTTCCTTTCCCTCCAATCCTCCCATGCCCCTCACTAACCCCCATCCTACCCCCATCCACGCCCCAAGGAGGGTGAGGCCTCCCATGAGGGATCATCAAAGTTTGACACATCATTTGGGGCAGGATGTAGATCCTTCCAGGTGTATCTAGGCTGAGAGAGTATCCCTCCATAGGGATTGGGATCCCAAAGCCCCTTAGTGCATTAGTGCACGAGCTTCCTTACTATTTGTCTTTTTGAAGAAAGATTTAGTGTTAATTTTAATTATGTATATATGTGTAGATATAGCTTTGTAGAAGTGTGCCCACTTGAATGAGGATGCCCCCAGAGGCCATAAGAGTGTGTCAAATCCCCTGGATCTTGATCCACAGGCTGCTGTGAGCAGCTTGACTTGGGTGCTGGGAGCTAAACTGTGGTCCTCTTGATCAGAAAGTGTTCTTAACCATCTCTCAAGCTCTGCCGTTTGTCTCTTTGGTATGATAATTCTCCAATGGGTCCTTGAACCGGGAGTATAGGATTAATAATAAGCAATTGAATGGACTCTACTTGGCTGAGACTTTTGGAGAATGGTGATGTGTGAATGTATGGAGCAAGTGCAGAATGTCCAACCCAGCCTCTTGTCCCTCTCTACTCTCATTCTGGCCTATAGGTAACAAACACAGCATGTGAGAGGTCTAAATGGCTTACTAAAGATGTCTCATTCTGATGATGTGTACCATAAACGCTAAGATTTCACTTGTGACCCCATTACATGATTGATCATAAAAATAGGAAAAAATATCCTGGATTATGTCTGCGAGAGTTTATCTTTCTTTCTCTATTGACTGACGGATATGTTTCTCTATCAATCCACTTTTCGAACTACCTGTATCTGCTATGCCTATGTACATTTAAACTGTATGTTGTTCAGTGTCTTTCAATTTAGAAGAGAACATCACAGTTTTTGTAATCTTTTGAAGTTGTGTTTGCATTATTAGTTTCCATCCTGTATGTTGCCTGGAGCGACACTACTTTTATTTTGATTGCTGTATGTTTCACAGACTATATACACTGAAAACAAATATGTAAGCATTCCTCAGTTCTTCTCTGGATGGGAAACTGGGAGGATGATAGAAGAGTTCTCAGAATAGAAAAAATGACTTCAGGACTAGGGTAGCAGGTGTAAGCTGGATGGGGAAAGGAGAAGCTAAGAACATGATAGATAAAGTGGCCATGGTTGATGCTCACAATGCCCATCTTAGGAAATAGTTGTGTTCAGTTCAGATTAGAATCCTAATTATTCCCCTTTCTTCGTCTGCCTCTTATGTTGTGTCCATGAATGCTGCATCCAGGTGTGGTCTCAAAGCATAGGGTAGAGTATGCAACTCCAGGTGTCAATATCCCTGTGCAGCCTGTGTCTAGCAGAATAATGCTCTGGTCCACAGGCTCCTGGAATCTGCTGATAAATGGATGGCAGTGCTTAAATGAGTTATGAGGCCTTTCAGCTGGTGCATGACCTTCTGTAGGAGATGTAAAATTAACATCATAACCCCAACTGTGATTTGCTTGAACAGTCCAAAAATGATTCATTCAAGTTCATCTTGATGAGTGAAATGAGTTTATTAGGAGTTACTTAGGGAATGGTGGATGACCACAGCAGCTGCATTTTCCCAGAAGTTGCTCACCCTTCCTGGCCTCCACTTAAAAATCTTCTATTTTATAAGTCTACAGTAGAATTGATGCAAACATAGGTTGAGGGTACTACTTAGTGTTAAAGCCATAAATGTGACTATAGGTTCAGAAAAATAAAGCACAGACAAAATCAAACTCTGAGATACTTCCATTTTTAAGTATCAGTACAGGGTACTTGTCTAAATCAGAGTGGCTGCTGGTACCACCATGGAAAGGATGGCTTGTTTGTCTACACTCTGGCACATAAAACAGTTAGATGGAAGCTCATAGAAAGATGAAATTACTCTAGCTAGGATTTGGAGGGCTAGTCTCATTACAGGAGCTGTCATACCTTGCTTTATGAGAAGTGAACCAGAAATGGAAAAATCCTCTTTGAGATAGTGAAGAAACAGAGTCAGACTCTCTTGAAGGTATAGGACTTCATAATAATATATTCCATCTATCTCATAGGGTCTTAGCTGTAATATATCCCTGTAACCAAAGACAGGTTATAAATAATAAACCAAGGTGATTAATTAGTATGCAGATCTCAGAGGTTCATGGTAGGTACACAGAGAATAAGTAGGTCTTTAAGAAAAGGTTCTGAATTCCAGTTTTTACAACACAAAAGAACTATATACATTTATATATGTATATATACACACATATATATGTATAAACACATACAAAAGGTATTTGAGTCTATAGGGTCAGCAACTTGTGGGAACACACATTAATGATGGTTAAAGACTAGCTGGAAAATCTTAGCATCTCAACACAAATCAAAGAAGATGAAAATCTAATGTGTTCTCCAGTGGTTAACACACTCACATCCCTATGACCTGGGGAACCAGCTGTCCTTTTCTTTGTAAAATTGTATTGTACTTTTAAACAAATTAGAGAGAGCAGAAATCTTTGCTGCACCTGTTATATCTTAACTGTTTTCATATCAACAATCCTTCATGTCTTGAAGTGGCAAATATTGGTCCCACACACAGGCCTATACAGGAGAATTGGAATTGATTACAGCACTGCATTTTTATGACACTTGTCCTCAACCAATCCATCACCTGCTGTATGTATAAACACTACCTTGAGAATTCAGGAGAATACAGGGTTCATCTGCTCTAAGTAATATTGAGGAACCCTACAGAGCCACTGTAGAGTTTGGAGTTATGAGCAGGTAGAACAAGAAACGTCTTTTAAACCATATTCCTTTTTGAAATCTGTTATAAAGCAGGATGGAGGAAGAGATATTTTTAATTTTTTCACTTTTATTAGAAATTATCCTTACATTTAATTCCTCTGTCAAATGGACCATTATACTCACAATGAGTAATTATCTTTATCACCCTTAAATACTTCGTCTTTAAAGAAAATGTTCAAATAAACCTTTGTTACACTACCTAAATATGATATGCTGTGCTGAGTTTTATTTTAATGAAATTTGTAATTATTTGGAGAACTGACATAAATTAGATGTATACAGTCTAAAACTAATTCATAGCATCATTTGAAATACTTCACTTTTAGATATTGTACATTAACTAAAAATAATTTAGGCCATGAAAATTAAAAGATCCCCTTTTTTTTGTTTTAGTCTGAGACATGTTTTATTTGGCAAAATTGGACACCCCTTTCCCCTGTAAAGTACAACCCATAAGATCTTGGGAGATTGAATAGGATTTTCTCTGGGAAGAGGTGAGGATTGTTCTATCAGTTCAAGCACTAAGTGGTGACATCTGCCACCCAACCTCTCTGTGCCAATTGATTTGTTTGGTGAATGAATTTTGAGATGGGATAGATAGCACTGTGTTCATTCCGTTGGAAGAGTCTAGCCCACTTCAATATGAATGAACACACAAAGCCATTGGCAGCCAAACATTGTGGGTCCTGGTCAGAAAGCTCTAGGTGAGGCCAAGGGCAAACCACACTTGGAGGATCTCTCAGCATAATTTTGTTTTTATAACTAAAGTATGAGTTGAATTTCTATTCAGTATTCCACTAATTAAAAAAAAACAAAATTCTTCTTTTGAGAATGTTTACATTGTGCAATTGATCTGAATTAACTTCTTCCCAGTCTTCCTAAGTTCTATCATAGTTTGTGTTCCAAAGTTCAGGGAGGAAATTGAGTTTGATCGTGGTGATGATGTTAGATAAGCACAAAGGGCAAGGGGCTATTTCAGAATTAATCTTTATCATTGTTTTTAATCATAACACTATTGATACTGATCTCATGATTCTTTGTTGTGGAAGGTGTTTTGAGGGGCCATTTTGTGTGGGGTATTGTGGGAAGGCATTCTGTGGTTTTGATGTTTAACATCATTCCTAATCTCTACCCACTAGATACCAGTAAAATGACCTCTCTAGCATACCTACCTACTATTCCCCACTAGGGGGAAGAAAGACAGAGGAGGAGTGAGGAGGAGGAGGAGGAGGAAGAGGAGGAGGAAGAAGAGGAGGAGGAGGAGGAGGAGGAGGAGAGAGAGACACAGAGAGAGACAGAGACAGAGACAGAGAAACATGGAGTGAGGATAGATTGTAAAACCCCAAAGCCCATCCCCGGTGACATACTTCCTCTAGCAAGGTGTCTTTCTAATGTTTCCATTACCTTCCCAAACAGTGCTACCAATGAGGGACCATGTGTTCAAATATATAAACCTATGGGGAACATTTTTCATTCAAACCAACATACACACTCACGGACATGTCCAGGGGCCTTTCTCCCAGGTATTTCCAGATTCTGTCAAGTTGACAATTAGCATGACCTTTCACAATAGACACTGAACTTTTGAGGAAGCTTTCAATGTGAGATATTTGTTTGAATTTTCCAAGCAGCTTATAAAACACAAAGAAATTCTATTATCTCCATTTTGCAAGGTAAGGACATGCAGGGTAAGTGTGAGAAGGTGACTTTCCAAATGTTATTCAGAATCTGTACTATAACCAGTAACTTCTGACTGCCATCTAACTAGCCCTCAAACTTGGATGTTAAGGGTATGTTAAAGACCAATATTCTGGCTTCCTATTAATATAAGAATCCCCAACATGGTAGTCAGTCAGGAAGTCACTACTGCTTTAGGGTTAAGTAAGTTTAATTCTTAGAAAACTTTTCTTAAACTATAGATGTGCTTTCTAGAGTTTTATAGCAAGCCTCCTTTATATCAAACTATCATATTTTAGGAATCCAAAAGGTCATAGGCTCTAATTATCCCTGCAACACATGAAGCTGCACCTGAGGGTTCCCATTTGGTATTATCCCACTGAGTATTACCCACCTAGATGCTTGTAGTAACTAGTCCTAGTGTGGCTCACTCTTCTCACAATGACCTACATAGTTGTTGCATAGCTGTAATTAAAAACATCTCTCTTGTAAGCACGGAAAAAGTCTCTATACCCGGCTTCATTCAGTATCCTTTTGCCACTTCAAATCTACAAGAAGACAGTCTAGAGAGATGGCTCAGTGGTTAAGAGCCCTGTTTGCTCTTCCAGAAGACCTGAATTCAGTTCCCAGCAGCCACACAGTGCTCTCACAATCATCTCTAACTCAAGTTCCAGGGGAAGTAATGCCTCCTGGCCACTGTGGACCTGGCATTTATGTGATGTATATAATACATGCAGGCAGAACACTCATACACATAAAATAAATCTTAAAATAGAATCTACAAGAAGAGCTCAATCTCACTGGCCTTTCAGCTTTTATAACAATAGTATCTCTCTTGACTTCTCTTGTTTCCATGCTATTCACCTTGCTAGAGTCTAATTTCCTTAAACCACACTGTTTTATGAACTCTCACCCTTCTTGGTTTTTCTGGTCTGAAACCATCACCATATACCTTCTAAGAAAATTAAGGACAGTTTACTACTAATCGTGTTTTCTAAATTTGTGTTAACTTTTTCACATTTGCAAGAATGTAATTTATTGTCGTTAAGGACATTCAGACAACTTTTAAAAAGTGAGTTCATTATGTGAACTCATCATGAGCTTAAATAAAACCAAGTTCCCCAAGGAGGGTACCACCTGCGCTGCTCTGCTCCCCATTCTCTCCTGCTGTTTTACAGTTGCTTCAGGAACCAATGGCAGGGCCTTCTATTTCTCTTCCCCGAATGTCAGCTTGGCAAGCCCAGCTCATAATTCTAGCCTCTTGAGATATTTTTGCATCCTATTTTCTGTCTTGCAACTCATTTACTATTATACCTAGCTTCACATCAGCCATAAATTTTGGCAAGTATGCGTTTAGCATCTTTATTCAAGACATTGATAAGAAATATTGAAAGGGATATGGTTCAAGATACAGTTTTAAAACCATCACTAGAGACTTGAAATTGGCACTAATTTATTAATCAGAAACTTGTTTCACAGTTATTAAATCAATTACAGATTTACTTCATAAAACCTTGATCCAGTCCATATTTCTTTATTATGCTACAAGGATTATTTAATGTCTCTTTAAATATTTGAAGAATATTCTACTTCTTATGAGCATGCTCTCTTCCAAGCTGCCTCCTCTTGCATGTAGAATTTTTGGTTGCTTTGTTCATCCATTTATTCAAAAATTTTGTTTATTATCAGATAATGATGGGTTCTTGCTATAGGCCAGACACGTCACAACATGCTTGAAGACTTGTGCTGTCAACACTTCTATACAGGAACACCATAAGAAGAAAACATTGTACTGGCTGTTTGTGATGCAGCTTTCAGCAGATTACTCCTTGAAACACTAATAATGTGGGACCTACCAGTTCTCTCTGGTGTGGAAGAGTTGGGTTCATTCTGGAGGAACCTTTCAAGTTATCCCTGGAAGAGTAAACAGGATGGCCCAATGAGAGGCAGACAGGACAGAGAGGCTAAATGTGCTAAGACAATGGAAGAAGGAAGAACGTGTAGATGCTAAAAAAAAAAACAAAAAAACAAAAAACAAAAAAAACCCTCATTGTTCTATGCTAAATGAGACCTAAACAGAACTACCTGGGAGAAGGCCTCTGGCTATCAAAGCATATTTTAAGTCCATTAGGAATTTCCAGGCACATGGATGTTGGTTACATAACCAAATTTTTAATACAAATGTCCCTTTGTATTAGATTATGAAGCATTCTATTATCTTTAGCAATGTGGGATGTTTAGATGTCTCCTTGCTGTGACTCTTTAACCATGAGCATGTATGTACAGGTCATTCACATTAGCAGGTGTATTAGGCTTGGCTCCATGGAAGCAGGTGGAGCAATGTATTAGACTAGAGAGCTAATAGGAGGAGCACCTGTGACAATGAAGAATTGGGTTTTGATGAAGGGAATGATAGAATATCTGGAGAAGTATCATGTACCTGGTCCCAATTCACCTCCTAAAGACTAGTGTTCACTTGACCTCTGGGGTCACCTGACAAGAGGGCAGGGTGATAGGCCTCTGTTCGCATATATAGCCTAGATGCATGCCCTTATTGCAAAATGGAGTAGTATCAAATAAATCATACCCCCCACTGAGAGTCATCTTCAGAGAGGTTCCCACAGCTGATAACCACTCATAGCCAATACTTTTGTAATCTGAACATGTGTATCTGTCCTCACAGTACTGGAAGACGCATTGTGGGACCCACTGTACCAGATCCAGACAAAACAAACAAAACTAACCCCAAAAAACACTGTAAAGGTGCATCTTCTCAGATTTCTGCTGAAAGCATGCTCTGGTTTTGATAGGCTGATGCTCCCACACTTATGCTCCACTCAATTTTAACTGCTTATCTCATGCCTCCCTCACTTTCCCACTGCAAGCCTCAAATCTAGCCTGTGGTCTGAGCTTAACCTTATAGCCAATGGGATGGAGCTGTGAGCCCTTGGCCTCTGAGATCTCTCTGTAGCCCTCTCTGAGCATCTCTCCCCTCTGGGAATACTCTGAATTTCTGAGACTAACAAAGCACACATTTGTAAAAGATCCCATGTATGAGATGGTATAGACAAGAAAAAGTAAACCATGGTCCCAAGAATCCCAGTTTGGGGTGGAATTGACATCTGCGAACAGTGCAACATCTGAACAAGGATCAGACTTGGAGCAAACTTAAGACACGCTGGAAACAATACACAGCCTCTGTCTTTATGTCTTGCTCCAGTCAGTGTGGGCTCAAACAAGTCCACTGCCATCAGGCAATGGGTTATTTCAAGCCCAATTTCTCCATCCCTTGGTGTGCTTCTGCTTCAGTAAAAGACTTAAAAGGAGTTAAAAAGACAAATTAAGCATGTGCATCTCGGTGTCCACAAGCATTTTTAAACTTTCAAGCTTTACTTCTGAAGGTTCAGCCTCCTTTAAACGTTCAACTCCCCATTCTGCCTTCCAAAGGAACAGAGAGTCTGTCTGTGGACAGGTTCATTAACAAATTAATAGAATAATCAGCAGGGCTTTGTGTGCATTTCAGAGATAAAAAACTGGTAACAGCATTCTTTGACTCTTTAATGGGCTGATAAGCACCAAATATCTGCTCTGTAGCTAAGCTAATCACACAGATAAGGGAGGTTGAATCAATCCTGAGCTGGCTGAGGTCATTTATAGATGGAGTTGTACCGTCAGTAGACAGAGGAGCACTCTGGAATGTTGAGCACAGCAAGGAACTGCTAAATGGAAGGGAAGATAGCCATGAAGGACACACTCTGAAATCCATTGCTCTGTGCTAGAAGGCTCCAATGCCCCAGGCTACCATCTTTGGGGCTGCATCTTAAGGGCACTTGATGTGCTGCCTACCAGAGGGGGCTTTTGTAGATCTATCTGCCTTTGAATTGTTTTGATATCTGATTTGAAAGTCCAGAAAGCAAAGAACCTTTCGCCCCCTGCCTTTCCCCCTTTCTGTTTTAAATTGAGTGGATGTGATTGTGTTTGTGAGTGAAGGGGTAATAGCTCAGATATTTAGGAAGCATTGTACTGGTCAGGCATTAAGCACCCCTCCCCCAAGGTGGCCCTTGATAGGTCTGTACTTAGCTGCTTCATTCTGATGGACAACTGGGTGGGTCTATTCTTTGCTGTTGGTTACTATGGACACTGATAAACACATAGAAGAGGCCCAGGAAAGGTCTTTTCAGGCTAGTGTGTCAACATTTATGTCTCTCACTGTTGAATGGCATCTCAACAAGACTAGAAAGGATACAACAGGCAAGGGCTGAGACAGAGAAAGGGCATCTTAATTTCTTTTCCAGTGGCTATGATTAAATACTCTGACAAAAATCAACCAATGAAGGAAGGGCTTAGTTTGCTCATGGTTCATGATATAACCCACAATGGTGGTGAAGTTAAAGTGGCCAGAGCCTGAAGCATCTGGTCACATTGATCCATAACTGGAAGCAAAGGGTGATGACTGCTTGAGTTTCCAATATCCACTTACACAGTTCAGGGTCCCAGCTAGGGACCAGCATCACCAACAGTGGGCAGATCTTTCCACCACATGTAACACAACCAAGATTATCCCCATAGGCTTCCCAAGAGCCTTGTCTAGTAGGTGATTCTAGAGTCTGTAAAACTGACAGTTCATTTTAACAGTCATAAAGGACAAGAGCCACCTTCTAGATTTTATGTGTTTGAAAAGATGTTGGCCCTTGGATCACAGACAAACAATAGCTTTCCACAGCATCTCATAGAAAAACTGGTATTGAATTCTGAGTTATTAGTCAATATTTGGCTAATGTGATGAAAACTAAATGATGGCTGTGCTGGTCTGAATGAGAGTGGCCCCATAGACTCATATGTCTGAATACTTTTTCCTTGGTTGTTGGAACTATTTAGGAAGGATTAGAAGATGTGTTCTTGTTGGAGGAGGCATGTTAAGGGAGTTAAAAAATGTATGTCACCGCCCTATCCCGGCCTCATGTTTTGGACCAGATGTAAGCTTTTGGTTACTATTCCAACATCATATCCATGTGCCTGAACCGTGTTCCCCATCATTGTGGTCTTGAACTCTACTACCCTCTGGAACTATGAGCCCCAAATTAAATACTTTTGATAGTGCCTGCCAGTCAGAGAATCAGGTCTCCTTGTTCTTATATGCA